>NC_134688.1:103709277-104319902 GCF_050947455.1 Rhinoderma darwinii
CGGAAAAAAACAAAAGGAGAGTGTTCCCATTGTCAACCCCCACCATCGGCTCCAGTATCGCAATTGGCTGACTGTTTTATAGTGAGAGCCCAGGGGTACTTTGCTGGGAGGGCTGTCATTATAGAAACTGTCAGCCTATTGCAATGCCAGAGCTAATGATTGGGGTTGTTCTGATATGTTGCCTGTTCGGGCAAACCTAAAGCAAAAATCACTTAACCAATAGTCAATGGCCAGTACCATGAGACTTTTAAATAGTTGCACTAAAATAAAAATCTCACAAGGCTGGTATTCTATTATTGTCTTGCCATGAAACCAGAGTGGGTTCATTGCGCACAAAATTGCCTACATGTTCAAGTATTCAACTTTTGATTTGTCTCATGGCTTACCCAATGTATTGCGAGGGACATGGGCATGTGAACAAATAAACTAGCCCCTATGTGCTGGTAAACTGTTTGGTGTTTTCTTAGCCAATAGCCTGCAGCTATAGATGGTGGCAATGTACCAACAAAAATTTTATAATGAACTATTTTATTTGATCACATGCGAGAATCCCTAGCAATACTTCTGCACAGCCATCAGACAGTTCAAACGTGTGGGCAATGTTGTGCGCTATGGACCTACTCCATTAGCAATAATCGTTCACGATATATATATAACGGAGATCCAAAAAGTCAAATTCCAGGTTATTGAAGTCGTCATTCCCTCATAACAATTGGGAAGTGTGGATCGGAATATCCTTTGGAAATAAATATAGTGGACATTTATTTAAACTGTGTTAAAGATCACGCTGTGCTGTGTAAGTCCCACAGAAACTTTACTGAAGTGTCCGGAGTGTGAATAGACATCGCATCCTGACTGGAGGGGATGTCTATTCACTCTCAAGACACCTCAGTAAAGTTAATGTAGGTGTATGTGACAGCACAGCGTTATCTCGCGAGATAACTCTGTGCTGAGTACAAATGGACATGAATGGAGGTAAGTGTATGATGCTGATTGGTCAGTGTCATACACTTCTCTTTACAATGCCCACTTGGTCCAAAGTTAAAAAGCGCCCAGTTGGGCATTAAGAAACTAATTAGCATAAACCTAAAATTGTTCATAACTTGCTCAAAAATGATCATTTTTCAAAATAAAAACCACTGTTGTTATCTACATTACAGCGTCGATCAGATTATGTAGGAGATAGGCCACTTATAATCTGGTGACAGAGCCTCTTTAAGTTCTGTAAACTGCTTGGTGGGGCCTCCATGAATCAGACGTTTTCCCTTCCAATCCCACAGATTTTTTTATTGAAATTGAGATCCGGGGAATATGGAGGCCAAGTAAAACCTTGAACTCTTTGTCATGTCACTAAACCAATCCTGAATATTTTTTGTAGTGTGGAAGGAAACACATTATCTGCTGAAAGAGGCCACTGCCATTAGGGAATACCGTTGCCATAAAGAGGTGTACTTGATCTGCAAAAATGTTTAGGTAGATGTTACGTGTCAACGTAACATACACATGAATGCCAGGACTCAAGGTTTCCAAGCAGAACATTGCCCAGAGTATCACAATGCCTCTGGCAGCTTGCCTTCTTCCCATAGTGCATCCTGAAGCCATTTCTTCCCCAGGTAAGCAATGCACACGTACACAGCTGTCCACATGATATAAATGAAAATATGATTCATCAGACTAGGCCACCTTTTTCCAATATTCCATAGTCCAGTTCTGACGCTCACGTGCCCATTTTAGGCGCTTTCGGCAGTAAAAATGGGTCAGCATGGGCACTCTAACTTTTTCAGCTATTTGTGCAACAGAAGTTTTTTTTATGAGATTGGATCAGATGGACTAGCTTTCACTCCACATGCACATCAATAGACGCCTATAGCCTTGTCGCTGGTAAACCAATTTTAACCAATTCCTTGAACCACTTTTTATATGTACTAAACATTGCATAATGAGAACACCCCACAACACCTGCCGTTGTTTAGATGTTCTGACCCAGTTGTCTAGTCATCACAGTTTGGCCCTTGTCAAAGTCGCTCTGATCCTTATGCTTGCTAATTTTTCCTGCTTCCCACACATCAACTTCAAGAACTGAATGTTTACGTACTGCTTAAAGAGGCTCTGTCACCAGTTTCATACTTCCCTATCTCCTACCTAATCTAATAGGCACTGTGTTGTAGATAACTACTGTGTTGTTTTTTTAGGAAACCATTTATTAGTGACAAAGCTATGGGCATTTTAACATTTATGCAAATTTTTGTAAAAGCCCAACTTTCCAGCTTTAGCCACAGCACAGAGACACTGTGATGTGACTTCCTCCCGCTTTACCGGAGTGACGGAAGAATACCCAGACATCGCCTCCTGCTGCCTTCTGAGGGAGGAAGCCACGTCACAGCGTGATCTCGTGAGATCATGTTGTGCTGTGACTAAAGCTGGACATGAATGAAGAGAAGTGTATGACGCTGATTGGTTAGCATCATACACTTTTCTTTACAACACACACTTGGTGAAAGTAAAAAAAACGGCCAATTGGGCTTTTTACAAAGAATTAGCATAAATGTTAAAATGCTCATAACTTTGTCATTGATAAACGTTTAAAAAAAAAAAAGAAAACAACACAGTAGCTATCTACACCACAGCGCCTATTAGATTAGGTAGGAGATAGGGAAGTATGAAACTGGTGACAGAACCTCTTTAATATATCCCACCCCTTGACAGGTGTCATTGTCCAGAGAAAATCAATGCTATCCACTTCACCTGTGAGTGGTTTTAATATTAATACACACAGTATATAATCTATCTAAACATCTTATACATAATCTACATATGTGTGATATATATCTAATGTTTCTCTTTATAGTAAGGTCTTTTCCATTAACAGTAAAAGTACATATAGCAATCAACTTCTATATGATTTGCTTGGATTCTATACAAAGATTAGAATTTACCTGAGTAATATTTTGTTATTACAGCATTATTCTAGCATTATCTGAAACCATTTTGGGATTTCAGTGGAGATACCATTTTATTAGGTCCCCTACCACTATAACATTTTTCCAAGTGTGAAATATAATTAGAACAATTTAAAGTGTCACAATTGCCAAAAAGTATTTTGTCGGTGTAACATTGACTTTGCATTGTTATATATTAGCATTGGATTTTGATTCCATGCACCTTTAATGAATTTCTCCACTGTAAATGTTATCTAAATTTCCCTTTCAGGTTCAAAAGGTAAAGGAAATGTTCAAAAAGAAGAATAAGGAAGAAAGTGAACCCCAAACCCCAACTCTAGACAATCAGCCAAATGGTGAGATCCCAAACTCAGGTCCTATTATTTATTATATCTATGAGTCAGAAGAAGAGGAAGACGATGATGACAAGAAAGACGAACCCCCTCCAGAGCCACCTCGGCCTGTCAATGACAAGCCTCATAAATTCAAGGATCACTACCTAAAGAAGCCTAAGTTCTGTGACGTTTGCGCTAGAATGATTGTTTGTAAGTTATACTTAAAACTTTTTTCAGTTTCACAAATGTCATATTTACAGCTACCCACAGCTGGAGAAACAGTAAAAAAAAACAGAAACTCAGCACAAATATTTTCCATAAATCTTCTTTAAAGAGAACCTTTCACCTGTCCATACATGTGCAGATGAGTGCACCATGTAATAGGCAGGGCTGCACAAACCCTGTCTCACTTTGATAAAAAATTCTAGCCTCTCTCGCGAGATCACACAGTCTTTCCTTCACTGTCTGACAAGAGATGAAGAGAGGAGAGCGTACGCACGCACAGCTCTGCCGCCGCCACGGAACAGAAGAGGAGAAGAATGTGAATTCTTCTTCTGTTTCGTGGCAGTGGGAGTATCGTAAGCAGCGTCGGAGCTGTGCGCGCATGCGTGCTCTCGGCAGACAAGGATGACAAGACTGTGTGATCTCACGAGTGAAAGGTTCTCTTTAAAGGGATTGCTTGGATTTGAAAATTCATTTTCAAAATACTCTATTTAGAAATTCTGATTTAATAGAGGGAGTTCCCCATTTATGAGCCCCCTCATTTATTAGCCAGAGTGGATATAAAGAATGTTTCTAGAAGACCCGGTATGTCTGTGCATCAGATATACAGCCTGATTATTTCAATGAGAACTGTGCAATGGCTCCCTCACAGTTTACAGCAGATCACTAGCAGGGTTGCCAACCTCCACTTCAGTAATTTCTGGACTACTTATCTAAAAATCACAGGAAGACCAAAGAGATAGCGCCCCCTGTAGGTAGTGCCCCACAGAGAGTCCCTTGTAGATAGTGCCAACATATAGTGCCTTGTAGATGGGGCCCGCTATAAATAGTGCTCCCCATAGAGTCCCCTGTAGATAGTGCCCCACAAAGATTTCCCTGTAAGTGCCCCACACAGAGTCCCCTGTAGATAGTGCCCCCAGAGTCCCCTGTAGATAGTGCCCCCAGAGTCCCCTGTAGATAGTACGCCCAATACTACCCACTGAAAAGAAAAAAGAAAAAAACATTACATGCTCCCCTGTCCCCATTCCCTTGCCATCCCGCAGCAATGCAGACCTGGTCAGAGACCAGTCCTCATTCAGCGGAATGACGCAGTCGGCGAAATGACGTCATCATGGTGACTGCATCATTGCTAAAGCACTGAATGGCAAGGCACTGGACTGATAGTGCCCAGGCACGCTAGACTAATTAATCGTATCCTCGTCCTTAGGACACGGATACAATTGACTGCAGGGGACCAGTTCTGGGTCCCGCTTTACCCTACTTCTCCGAACTGGCTATAATTTTAACTGGTTTGGGAGAATCCGGGCAAATTGGCCGGATCTCTCCCCTGGTGACGCGACCGCTGCTTCCATTGTAGTGGTTGCAACGCGTGTCAATTTTAGCACATGAGCAGTGCAAACTTTCGGGAGAAGAAAAACAATCAAACAGTGTTTTTTTTCATCCGTACACTACGGATGGCAGAAGAAAATACCCCTTGTTTGCGGACTGTCTGTAAATTTACGGACGATTGACAACCCTGATCGCTGGTGATTCCTGCAGCAAAATACCCTATGATTAGCTAAGCTTTGGGGGAACGGTTATAACAAAAAAAGAATTGTACAAAATGTATAACCCCTTTAAGTGGGATACAGGGCGTTGTCATTCAAAATTTTATGCAATACTTCTGTTATATAGAACTAGTCCAATGAATGTCTCCCTACTAGGCAACACACTACCAAAAAGTCAAAACGTTATGTAACAATTATTTAAAAAAATAAATAAAACAATGATCCCCTAACCAAGAATTTGAAATTGGCAGGTTGACCAAGGTCTTGGAGAAAGACCTACTTAGACTTATTTTAGGGATTGTCAGCATGCAACCCTCCCAAACATACTTTTTAGGCCTCGTTTACACGAGCGTGATATACGTGCGTGCGACGCGCGTGCTTTTCACGCATGTCGTACGCACCTATATTAGTCTATGGGGGCATGCAGACAGTCTGTGAGTTTTGCTCAGCGTGAGTCCGCTGAAAAAAACTCACGACATGTCCTATCTTTTTGCGCTGTTCGCGCATCACGCACCCATTGAAGTCAATGGGTGCGTGAAAACCACGCATGCCGCACGGAAGCACTTCCATGTGAACTTCGTGATTCGCGCAACAGCTGTCAAACTCTGAATGCAAACAGAAAAGCACCACGTGCTTTTCTGTTTACAAACATCCACACGGAGTGTCATAATGATGGCGGCTGCGATAAAATCTCGCAGCCGCGCATCATACACTGATGACACACTGAGCTGTTAAGTGCCTTTTGCGCACGCAAAACGCCGTGTTTTTTGCGTGCGCAAAACGCACACGCTCGTGTAAATAAGGCCTTATTATCACAGACCTAGCACCTTATTTAGTGAAACTTCAGTTTAGCATTAGGCTGGGTTCCCACAGTGCAGATTTGTTGCAGATTTTGCATGCGTTATTTAAGCCAAAAACAGAATTGGATCCAGGAGAGGAGACCTATAAAGCCTTTCTTCATATATTTCTTCTGTTTGAGTTCCGTTCCTGGTTTTGGTTTAAAAAACGCATGCAAAATCTGCACTGTGGGAACACAGCCTAAGGGAATTGCATATACAGAAATTCTCCAACATATTTCTATTATTTGATATGCTGGATTTACTGTATGAGCAGAAGAGTCTTTAAAGAGAACCTTTCACCTGCCCATACATGTGCAGCTGAGTGCAGCATGTAATGGGTAGGGCTGCACAAACCCTGGGGCAATTTAAGTTTTTTCGCTACCCTCCTCTGTTATTTAGATATCGGTGCCGTTATATTTGGCACCCAATATTTAAATAACCCCCTAAAATTTCAATGGAGCGTGTAATGGCACGCTCTCACTCACTCTTCAGCTCTCGGCAGACAAGACTATGTGATCTCGCGAGATAAGAGGAGACTGAGAGCACGCACGGGTACACAACTCCTACGACGCTGCCGACGATACTCCCGCCGCCACGGAACAGAAGAAGAATTCATATTCTTCTTCTCCTCTTCTGTTCCACAGCTGCGGCGGAGAACGCTCTCCTCTCCGTCTCTTGTCAGACAGTGAAGGAAAGACTGTGATCTCATGTGAGAGATCAGACCGCACAAGCAGCTGTGACACTGTCCGTAGCTGATTGGACGGTGTCACAGGGATAGTAACACACCCCTTTGCCATTTACACGCCCCATTGACAGTTCAGGGGGTTATTTAAATATTGGGCGCCAAATATAATGGCACTGATGTGTAAATAACGGAGGAGGATAGAAAAAAAATTCACATAAGACAAGGTTTGTGAAGCACTGCCTGATATATGCTGCACATGTATGGGGAGGTGAAAGGTTCTCTTTAACCTTGCTGCCGCAGCCATTTTTTATTTTTTCCGCATCCAAAAGCCATTATTCTTATTATTCCTTCGACATAGCCGTATAAGGGCTTGTTTTTTTGCGGGACGAGTTGTAGCTTTTAATGGCACTATTTCATGTACAATATAATGTACTGGGTTATTACCTTCCATTGACAGTGCGGAAAAAATGACATGTTAACTTTATTCTGCTGGTCAGTAGCATTACGACGGTACTGAATTTATATTGTTTTTTTTTTTATGATGTACTACTTTAACATAGAAAAAAATATTTGTTTAAAAAAATGTTTTGTCGCCATATTCTGACTTTTATTCATCTGTTAATGGAGTGATGAAAGGGCTAGTTTTTTTTTCGGGGCGGACTGTAGTTTTTACTGGTTCTATTTTTAGGTTTATTCAACTTCTTTATCACTCTTTATTCCAATTTATTTGGAAGGTAAGGTGACCAAAGAACAGCAATTCTGGAGTTTGTTATTTTATTTTGGTGTACATTATTAAAAATGTTATTTTACTGATTTATAGATATTTTTTTCTAGTACCTCTAGGGGACTTACATAGTACGGTTGAAAAAAAGTCACATGTCCATCAAGTTCAACCAAGGGATGGGAAAAGGGAAGGAAAAAATTTCAACACATAGGAGCTAATATTTTTTTGTTCTGGGAAATTATCTAAGCCTTTTTTAAAGCCATCTCCTGTCCCTGCTGTGACCAGCTCCTGCGGTAGGCTATTCCATAGATTCACAGTTCTCACTGTAAAGAAGCCTTGTCGCCTCTGCAGGTTGAACCTTTTTTTCTCCAGACGGAGGGAGTGCCCCCTTGTTTTTTGAGGGGGTTTTAGATGGAACAGGATTTCACCATATTTTTTGTATGGGCCATTAATATATTTATATAAATTAATCATGTCCCCCCTTAGTCGTCTTTTTTCAAGGCTAAATAGGTTTAATTCTTTTAATCTTTCCTCATAACTTAGATTCTCCATGCCCATTATTCGCTTCATTGCTCTTCTTTGTATTTTTCTAACTCCAGGGCATCCTTTCTATGAACTGGAGCCCAGAACTGAACTGCATATTCTAGATGAGGCCTCACTAATGCTTTGTAAAGTGGCATTATTACATCCCTGTCCCGCGAGTCCATGCATTTTTTAATACACGACAATATCTTGCTGGCCCTTGAAGCAGCTGATTGACATTGCATGCTGTTATTGAGTTTATGATTTACAAGTACACCCAGATCCTTCTCAACCAGTGACTCCCCAGTGTAGCTCCCCCTAGGACATATGATGCATGCAGATTGTTGGTTCCCAGATGCATAACTTTACATTTATCTACATTAAACTTCATCTGCCAAGTGGACGCCCAAACACTAATTGTGTATTCAAATCAGCTTGCTTCCATAGACTGAACATTACTACATAGCTTGGTGTCATCTGCAAAAATAGAAATAGTGCTATTAATCCCATCCTCTATATCATTAATAAATAAGTTGAATGATAGTGGTCCCAGCACTGAACCCTGGGGTACACCACTTATAACCGGGGACCCTTCAGAGTAGGAATCATTGACCACAACTCTCTGGATACGGTCCTTGAGCCAATTCTCAATCCAATTACAAACTATACTTTCTAAACCTATAGTCCTTAATTTACCCATTAGGCGTCTATGAGGGACAGTGTCAAATGCCTTTGCAAAGTCCAAAAACACTAGATCCACAGCGGCCCCTCTGTCTAGGCTTCTGCTCACCTCTTCATAAAATCCATTTTCATTCAAGGTTGTATTGAAATAAGACTGGGAAAACCCCAAAGCACTATATATATATAATAAGATAATCTCAAAGACATCTTTCTAAAATGAACAGGTCTAAATTTTCAATGTTTTATTGTAAGATAGATACTTTTTCCAACCTTGTTCTATCTCCAAGTGTCCTTTGTAGAATGTAGCAACCAAATTTTAATCCGAATTTAGGGTGTGGCCTCAAATAATTTATATACATGCTGCTGATCTAAGAACAGAGTATGCCAATTATTTATTCCCTGAACATTCCTTTATCCTTAAAGGGAACTTGTCACCAGCATTTCACCTATTGAACTTTACTGGCCGCTGCTGTCAAGGGTTTATTGCCGTTATCCCCGCTTCAAAACTCCTCCTTCAACCGTAAATAATAGTCTGCAAACATTTTGCGTCTTTTATGGGAATAATCTGGCAGTCTTGTTTGTTCCTCTTCTTATGCCCGCCCACTGCCAAAAACTGGCCTGCTCTGAATGACGAAATCTCGTCTGAGGTAGCGCGCATGTGCCTGTCATGTATGGTCCGACACCCTTCCCTGCTTTGTCCGGGCCTCAAATCTAGTTACTGCGCATGTTTTACCATTGTGCGCATTGCACCAGAACAGGACATTGATGCGCAAGCGCGAGATTTAGTGTGTGCTAGGGGGAGACTAGGAGATGTCAATCAAAAGTAAGGAGATGGGCTTAACTCTGAAAGACTTGAGGAATGAAGATATGACTCTTTTCAAACGAAGATATGACTTATGCTCATTAGAATATGGCACAGGAGCACTAAAAGGTACAGAGCCGACTTACAAGATAATTATGTGTTCTTATAGATCCTATTACAGTATGATATTGGAGCGTATATTGTACAAATGGTGCTCAGTTGTGTGCATAATTCCAGCTTATTTAGAGGGCCAGTCATTAAAGTCCAATGATATATGGTGCCTAATGATGTATACCATGATCCGGACCACTTCCAGGTGTATGTGGGCCCTTGGGAAACAGAGTTACAGTAGGCCCCCGGTCTTGCCCTCCCTTGGCTTGAGAAACAGAGAATGTAATTCTAGTGGGCCCTGGCATCTGGTGCTGCCACCATCTTTGACCTGTGATCTGCATAAAATAGAGAATCCTAAGCATATTGTACAATATTATAGATTTCCCTTTTAAGAGGTAGCATTCCTTGGTGGCCATGGTCCATATGAATATGTCATTGTCTCCAGATACTAATTTGCTATTACTTCAACATAGCAACAACTGCATTGTGAGTATTTTCTTTGTTTTGCCACCTATTGTTGCCAGTGGTTCATGTCAATAAAAGGGCTGAGGCCGTGAAATGTTAGAGCAACCTTCATTACTCATTGGCCTGGCAGATGCGCTGTAGCCACGAGTAATTATGTTTTAGCATGGTTTTTTTTATCACTGAATTTTCAAAAAGTGACTATAAAAAATCTTATACAGTATTTGTGAAGTGCGCTATTTTAGACATAAAGTTATTACTGCAGCCGGCACCATTCACTTGGTAAAAGAGTGAAGGGTTGCAGAGCTAAATCAGTGCCTGCGGCCCCTATAGTCTGAGGATCGGTGGGGAGGTCCCAGAGGTTGGACCCCCAACAATCATAAAGTGACAGCATTTCCTTTATAAGATTCACTACAGATAATCTTTTATTTTACTTTTGCTTTTATTTTGCTTGCAGTAAACAACAAATTTGGACTGAGATGCAAAAATTGCAAGACTAACATTCACCACCACTGTCAGTCCTACGTGGAGTTCCAGAAATGTTTTGGGAAAATAGTAAGTTCTAGAAATTTTGGACACTGTCTTGTACTTGTATTATATTATTCACTTGATAATAATGTAACATGTATTCTGAGTATTCGGTCCTGACATTTACTAACTGGAAAGGGTACATAATACACGCCCAGTTGTACTTTTACTTTTAAACACGCCCACTTGTACTTTTGCAAGCCTCATTTGCATAAATACAAAAATGGCCATAACTTGGCCAAAAATGCTCGTTTTTTAAAAATAAAAACGTTACTGTAATCTACATTGCAGCGCCGATCTGCTGCAATAGCAGATAGGGGTTGCAAAATCTGGTGACAGAGCCTCTTTAACTATTGTATAATGAAACGATCTGCAATGTTCTAATATACATTCGGGGAAGTTATAAAGCACTCTAATCCAGTTTCTGGCATAGAAATTAGGGATTTGTGCAAAAACACAGTTTTTGTGCAAACATTTAGCAATTTACGTCTCCTCCTTCGCTTTAAAAAAAAAAGTAGGTGGGGCTTAGCACGAGGGGGCATGGCCACTCACGGGCCAACAAATTTGGTATAATTTATGCCGGAAACTGGCCTAAATTATAGCGGAAACCTACTCCAGCTCATAACTTGCGTAGATTTCCTTTTCACATGCAGGGACATCTAGAGATGCGCCTAATTTATTAAGAGGAGTGCGCCTCTTAATAAATTAGGGGCATTTTACTCAAGTGATCTATATATTAATACTGGCGTATGAAACGGCAGTCTTAATATATCTGCCCCTTTGCTTACTATCAGTGAATGGAAACATTTGTGGCATGTAAGCTTATACCGCTTGATTAAAATATGTACTAGGAACCTCATGATCATTTTTTAATTTTACTTATCTTCAGTAGATCACTGTAAAGATTGGATGTGCGTACCATGTCTTTTTTTAATTCTTTGAAATTAAAACATTCAGTGTTTACATCAAGACCCTGAAAACCTGTTCTCATTTTCTAAGTTCTTCATCTTAAATTTGATCGGTATTAGGGTTATATTGTGTGCCAGAGGCACACAGGAGCCGCTGTCAGTTGAGCCATCAGACCAGCTCACTGAGGGATTCGTCTTAGGGCTATTCACACAAACGTGGGGAAACACGGACATGATAAACGGCCGTTTTTCAAATCCGAGTTTCACCCGTGTGGGACCCGTTTTCACAGTTCCCCATTGACTTGAGTCTATGAAGGGAACCGTGAAAACGGAAGAAAATAGGACAAGTTCTATTCTTCAATGGACCCTTCACATGGTCCGTTGAAACAACGGCCGTGTGGACGGCCCCATTGAAATACATGCGTGCTTGAGACAGCCGTTGTTTTAACGGCCGAAACACGTACGTATTCAACGTTTGTGTGAATAAGCATTTACAGTATCGTGATGCAGATTCTATCTATAGTGGACATAGAAGCTGCTGCGCTAAAACGAAATAACTTTTTTTTTTAAATGTCTATTAGAAAATTGTTTCAAAACACTAAACACATTCATTAATAATAAAAATGCTACAAAGGTTTACCCAGTCTTCAATTTACATAAAACTGGAAAGCTGCTTTTACGGTAAAATTACAAAATGTTATTGCACTTGGCTGTTTTACGGAGAATCTATTGCACACTATACACTTATAGAAATAAAACAGAAATCTATATTCTTTTTTTTTTTCAGCCCCCTGGTTTTCGCCGTGCGTACAGTTCCCCTCTATACAGCAATCAGCAATATGCGTGTGTAAAGGAACTGCTGCCATTCTGTAAGTTTTATATTACACTGTTTATTAAAGAATAGTAACTGTGTACCATTAGGACTCATCCGCATCTGCGTTGGAGGCTTCGTTAGGTGCCCCCTTCGCAGATCTGGCCGAAAATTATTGGAAACAATAGCGCAGCATGTAGCATTATTCTTTATGGTAGAACCGTGGCTACTAAGACGAAAACCCGACGGAACCCATTAAAGGGAATAGGTTCCGCCGGGCGCTGGTGGTGTTCGTGGTGCAATGGAACCGGTCTGTCCGGTATTTTCGTTGCTCTGACCCTCTGGCGGAACAGAGCAACGAAAATCCCGAACACAAATTTGAACATAGTCTTAGCTGAATAAAAAAAAATAAATATATCAATTATATTAATAATCTATCAATCTTAGTATCTATCTATCTATCTATCTATCTATCTATCTATCTATCTATCTATCTATCTATCTATCTATCTATCTATCTATCTATCTATCTATCTATCTATCTATCTATCTATCTATCTATCTATCTACTGTATCTATAAAAAATGCAAAGTATATACCTTACTGAAGCTGCCTATTTTTTGCTTTCTATATACACATTACACATGACGTGGGTCTGTTCCCTAGGTCCTGCACCCACTAGCTGCCTGTGCTGCTTGACTGTGGATTGTATATATATATATATATATATGCGCGTGGACCTATGTTACTGAATGGGGCGGTTCACACTGTCAGTGAATTTCACGCAGCGTATGTCCACTGCGTGAAACGCACGACATGTCCTATATTTGGCCGTATTTCGCGCTGCTCGCACCCATTAGGGCACGGCCAGACGTGGCGGATTTCCTCCGCAGCTGTCCGCATCAATGCCGCACAGAATCTGCGTTGCAGACTCTGCGGCGGATCTGCCCAAAATGTGCAGTAAATTGATGCGGACTAGCTGCTGCGGACTGCGGGAAAAGTGCTTCCCTTCTCTCTATTCAGTGCAGGATAGAGAAGGGACAGCACTTTCCCTAGTGAAAATAAACGAATTTCATACTTACCGGCCGTTGTCTTGGTGACGCGTCCCTCTTTCGGCATCCAGCCCGACCTCCCTGGATGACGCGGCAGTCCATGTGACCGCTGCAGCCTGTTATTAGCCTGTGATTGGCTGCAGCCGTCACTTACACTGAAACGTCATCCTGGGAAGCCGGACTGGAGACAGAAGCAGGGAGTTCTCGGTAAGTATGAACTTCTATTTTTTTTACAGGTTGCTGTATATTGGGATCGGTAGTCACTGTCCAGGGTGCAGAAACAGTGACTGCCGATCGCTTAACTCTTTCAGCACCCTGGACAGTGACTATTTACTGACGTCTCCTAGCAACGCTCCCGTAATTCCGGGAGCCCCATTGACTTCCTCAGTCTGGCTGTAGACCTAGAAATACATAAGTCCAGCCAGAATGAAGAAATGTCATGTTAAAAAAGCAAGACGCATCCGCAGCACACATAACATGTACATGACAGCTGCGGACTTCATTGCGGAATTTAGAATCTCCATTGAAGTCAATGGAGAAATTCCGCCATGAGTCCGCAACCAGTCCGCCACTGGTCCGCAACAGACAGAGCATGCTGCGGACACCAAATTCCGCTCCGCAGCCTATGCTCCGCAGCGGAATTTTACGCATCGTCTAAACGAACACTTCTAAATAGAAGTGGAAGTCAATGCAGAAACGGCTCCGCTGCGGAATTCAAGTGAAATTCCGCCACGTGTGAACCCAGCCTTAAAGTCAATGGGTGCGTGCAAATCGCGCTCGGCACACGGAAGCACTGTTTCGCGCAACAGAATTAAAATACATGAATGAAAACAGAAAAGCACCACGTGCTTTTCTGTCTGCAAACATAAAAACAGAGTGTCATAATGATGCCGGCTGCGCGAAAATCACGCAGCCACGCATCATATGCTGATGACACACGGACCTTTTGCGCGCTCAAAATGCAGCGTTTTTTGCGCGCGCAAAACGGACATGTCCGTGTGAATAAAGCCTTAGGAAGAGCCAGAAAATCAAGCAGCAGTGTTCTGACTGGGGTCTATGACGGCCAGGGAGTGGACCAGTCCAGTCACCTTACCTGTCACCTGACCTCACGTCAGTGACGTGAGGTCAGATGACTCAGGTCAGGGGACTGGACTGGTCCACTCCCGTGCTGCACCCTCCCAGCATGTACGGGGCGCCACTGGGCTCTGCCTCTACTCTGTGCTCAGCTGTTAGACACACACGGAGTAAATACCAGCCGAGAAGCAGAGGAGGAAGCTCCGCCCACAGCCTGTCCTGACCTGTGATCCTGTCAGCAAGGAGACATGGTGATTGTCTGTGTGTATATGTGTGTGTAGTGTGTATACAGTATGTGTCTCTGTGTTTGTATGTGTATATGTTACAGTGTGTGTGTGTGTTTGTCTCTTACATCTACTACATTATCTGTACTCAGAGAGTTATCACTGTGTTATCTGTGGTGTTACATAGGACTGCAGATAACACTACTACATTATCTGTACTCAGAGAGTTATCACTGTGTTATCTGTGGTGTTACATAGGACTGCAGGTAACAACAGCTACATTATCTGTACTCAGTTATCACTGTGTGTTATCTGTGGTGTTACATAGGACTGCAGGTAACAACTACTACATTATCTGTACTCAGAGAGTTATCACTGTGTTATATGTGGTGTTACATAGGACTGCAGGTAACAACTACTACATTATCTGTACTCAGTT
Source organism: Rhinoderma darwinii (assembly GCF_050947455.1). Taxonomy (NCBI): domain Eukaryota; kingdom Metazoa; phylum Chordata; class Amphibia; order Anura; family Rhinodermatidae; genus Rhinoderma; species Rhinoderma darwinii. Next base: position 103,724,183 of record NC_134688.1, read on the forward strand.
ATCACTGTGTGTTATCTGTGCTGTTACATAGGGCTGCACATGAAATCTACTACATTTTCTGTATATATGGGTCTGTTTGTGAATGTGTCATTGTGCTTGTGTATATATATGTGCCTTTTATGTATTTGTATATATCCCTATCTGTGTGTTTATCTGCCAGTGTGTGTGTGTGTGTGTATGTGTCTGTACGTCTATATATTTACCTGTTTCCAGAATGTGTGTATGTATATTTGCCTGTATGTCTAAATATCTGTCTTTATGTATGTACAGTATATATGTTCCAGCATGCCTATATATGTAGTTCATTTTTGTTTTGTGTAGGGGGCGGCAATAGAGAGTCCCGCACAGGGCGCCATCCAAGCTGAGGCCGGCCCTGGCTGTCACCAACCCTAGTCAGAAGGAACTCTGCCACTGCCTGTGCCGCATGACCTCCTCGGCTCCTCCGGTAAGTCACACAAGGCAGAGCGGAGAGTGGTAGCGGTAGGCTACCGCTCACCGCTCTGTTTACAGTGTGGCGCTAAGTACAAGGGGGGGGGGGAGTGTGGCGCTATTTAAAAGGGGGGGGAATGTGGCACTATTTACAAAGGGGCAGCGGGCTGTGTGTGGCACTATCTGCAAGGGGGGGGAGTATGCCGCTATCTACAAGGGGGGAAGCGGGCTGTGTGTGACACTATCTACAAGGGGGGCTGTGTGTGCTCTATCTACAAGGGGGGGATTTGTGTGGTGCTAACTACAGGGGGCTGTATGTGGCCTCTTTCATTTATTTTCTATTTATTTTTATGTTAATTACATTATATAACTATATCGCTTGTAAAATGTAGAAATGCTTTTATACCCGAGTTACATAAAAAAAAATTGTGAACAAAAATTACACCTCATTGATTGGTAGAGAAAGCAAACATTGCGAGTGGGAAGGAGATGTCGGGAAATAAGTTGGGGGGGGGGGGGGGGGCGCCAATCTGAATCTTTGCCCCGGGTGCAGGAGAACCTAGCCACGCCTCTGGTATATGTTTCATTCCATGTTTTTCAATTTTTTCTGACTCATGGAGCCCTCTTTTAAACATAAGAAATTACTGTATATTCAATCATTACCTGTGTGTGTGTGTGTGTGTGTGTGTGTTAGTCCCCATTCACATCGCATTTGTGCTGTCCGCCGAGCGTATACATTTTTAAACACTAAAACAGTATTGAAACGTATAGCTCGGCGTATACACAGACTATAATGGGTCAAACGTAGACCAAAATAACATCAGTTTGGTATGTTTGTCATGGTTTATGTTGGGATACTGTTTTTTGAAAGTACTGAAAACCGTAGTCTGCTATGGTATTCTGTACTTCAAAAAAAGGTATACGCGACGTGATATTTTTTTAGCATTGATCTTAATGGACGACGCATGCAAACGTAATGCTATACGTTTGTATCCGTTTACATACGATAAATCTATCAGTTTTTTTTGTTTCGTTTTTTTCCTGTGTTTACTAAAAAAAAAAAATTATACTTTTTTAGGTAAAAACGGACAGAAACGTATACCGACATATATACAGTATACGCTAAACGTACACGCTATAGAAAAACACAGACGTAAACAGAAAATGGTACACATTTGTATAGGTTTTCAATGGACCACGTTTTTATAAAAAAAACGCATACGCTCGGCTGATAGCAGAAACGCGATGTGAATGGGGCCTTACATTGCTGCACTAGTAACAATGTATAATTATAGTAAAGCATGGATTCTGTGTGTCAGTAAATGTCTATGTAAGGCTATGTTTTGCACACTGCAGATTTGTTGAAAAATCTGTTTCAAACACACAAATGGTGCTGCGGTTTCTGTAGCATGTACATTACTTTTTTTTTTACAAACCCCATTTAGATGTAGGGAACAGTTTGGACACCTGTGAACATACCCAAATGGTGATCTAACTGTATGGTTCAGTATGCTATCCGCAAAAAAAACTCAACGGATAGGACACTGAAGAAAACAACGGTCTTGTGCATGAGCGGTAAGAGTTACCAAATTTGGGGGCAACTAAATGACTCTTCACATGACTGGGCTGTAAATCTACAGGGTTTTACACTGTTTCGGAAAGACAGGACAAATAGGAAAGGCAGTGGTGTATGTCTGTATGTGAGAAGTGATATGAAGGCGAGTGTGAAAGAGACAATAGTGGGTGAATACTGTGAGGAGGTTGAAACCTTGTGGGTGGAACTAGAAAGGGAGGTAAACACTGAAAAAATTACTTTTGGTGTAATCTATAGACCCCCCAATATAACTGAGGAGATGGAAGGTCAGCTATATAAACAGATGGAGCGGGCTGCACAGGCGGGTACTATAGTGATAATGGGAGATTTTAATTTCCGGGATATTAATTGGTGTCATGGTTCGGCTTCAACTGCAAAGGGGAGACATTTCCTCAACCTGTTGCAGGAAAATTTTATGGGCCAGTTTGTTTTTATGAAGAGGTGAGCAGAAGCCTAGACAGAGGGGTCGCTGTGGATATAGTGTTTTTGGACTTTGCAAAGGCATTTGACACTGTCCCCCATAGACGCCTAATGGGTAAATTAAGGACTATAAGTTTAGAAAGTATCGTTTGTAATTGGATTGAGAATTGGCTCAAGGACCGTATCCAGAGAGTTGTGGTCAATGATTCCTACTCTGCATGGTCCCTGATTATAAGTGGTGTACCCCAGGGTTCAGTGCTGGGACCACTATTATTCAACTTATTTATTAATGATATAGAGGATGGGATTAATAGCACTATTTCTATTTTTGCAGATGACACCAAGCTATGTAATATAGTTCAGTCTATGGAAGATGTTCGTGAATTTGAAGCGGATTTAAACAAACTAAGTGTTTGGGCGTCCACTTGGCAGATGAAGTTTAATGTAGATAAATGTAAAGTTATGCACCTGGGTACCAACAATCTGCATGCATCACATGTCCTATGGGGAGCTACACTGGGGGAGTCACTTGTTGAGAAGGATCTGGGTGTACTTGTAAATCATAAACTAAATAACAGCATGCAGTGTCAATCAGCTGCTTCAAAGGCCAAAAGGATATTGTCGTGTATTAAAAGAGGCATGGACTCGCGGGACAGGGATGTAATATTACCACTTTACAAAGCATTAGTGAGGCCTCATCTAGAATATGCAGTTCAGTTCTGGGCTCCAGTTCATAGAAAGGATGCCCTGGAGTTGGAAAAAATACAAAGAAGAGCAATGAAGCTAATTAGGGGCATGGAGAATCTAAGTTATGAGGAAAGATTAAAAGAACTAAACCTATTTAGCCTTGAAAAAAGACGACTAAGTGGGGACATGATTAACTTATATAAATATATGAATGGCACATACAAAAAATATGGTGAAATCCTGTTCCATGTAAAACCCCCTCAAAAAACAAGGGGGCACTCCCTCCGTCTGGAAAAAAAAGGTTCAACCTGCAGAGGCGACAAGCCTTCTTTACTGTGAGAACTGTGAATCTATGGAATAGTCACCGCAGGAGCCGTCACAGCAGGGACAGTAGATGGCTTTAAAAAAGGCTTAGATAATTTCCTAGAACAATGAAGTATTAACTCCTATGTGTAGAAATTTTTCCCTTCCCTTTTCCCGTCCCTTGGTTGAACTTGATGGACATGTGTCTTTATTCAGCTGTATGAACTATGTAACTATGTAACCTGATCAGGCTTTCAAAATTCACAGTAAAATATTATGTAACATCTACATCATTACAGCAACCCAGAAATGCTGATGATTTACAAAATACATCATTAAAAAAAATATAAATGAATGATAAAACCAAATGATAGCGAAAATCAATAGCTGCTCCTTAACCTTTGACCACAAGGTGGCACTATCACACCACAACTAATATTTCTGATAATGGGGATAATACCTAGCTGAATTCTGCTGGTACGCTAGTATGGGAGAGGATTATATTTAGAAACCGCTTTCATGGAGGCATGGTGTGTTCACAATTTATCCCCCCCCCCAAAATGTTTTTTGTTAAAAAGAAAAAGACGATCATGACAGATAGGTCCTTGAATCCTATTCATACCTAGCAGACCAAAACTGATGCCTCAGCGCTATTATTTTAATATATGTTTATTTTTAGAGTTTTTTTTTTTTAAATCTTGAATGACAAAAAAAGGGATTGAAAAAAACTGATCATTTTCCAATCAGTTCAAAGCTGGGGCCATCCAACCGGTTTTATTTTACCCATGGAAAGAATGGAAGTCATATTGTGACTGTGATTTTCTGTGACTTGTCTGAGGCCAGTTTTAGAGAGAAGTACTATAGTTACTGCCATGGCGGTAATGTTGGATCAAAATATGAAAACTACATGCTAATCGCGATGCATCGTAACTTCAAATTGTTTTATGGCAGTTTTGCAACTTCTCAATCTCCAGTAGGAATTCACATGGATGCCGACGTCTTTAGGTTAAAGAAGGTTTATTGTGTGTACACCGAGCTCTGAATTCCTATTCAGAGCTGACATCACCAATAATTACAGCAGTTTATATAAATCATATGTCGTATGTGTGACATGTACACCAGGAAACAGAAAGAGTCAGTATACAATAGCACATGTCTACATAACACAATATGGTCAAAATAGGGTTAAAGGTTATGCACACCTTTGACACCTTTATTTTTAAATATATATTTTTTTAATTTAAAAAGTGTTATTGGTGCAATTCCCTAAGTACTTTTTATTAAAAATTACTTTTTGAGATCCAGCTGCTTTGTATTCTGTATACAGAGCAGCTGTATCTTGCACCGAATCCTGTATTCGTCAGGTCCGCTGGACTAAGACCTTATTCACACGACAGTGTATCCCGGCCGTGTGACGGCCGTTCATAAAACGGCCGTCACACGGCCGCAGTAGGAACAATAGACCCCTAATGGGGCTATTCACACAACCGATTTTTTTGACTGCCAGGGAAACCCAGCCATCAAAAGATTGGACATGCCCTATATGGACACAGTGACGTCAGGCACTTCTGAAGCGGAATCCCCGACCCTGTGGCCGGTGTTTCCGCTCCAGGAGAAGTCCCTGACTTCACTGTGTCCATATATGGACACAGTGACGTCAGGCACTTCTGAAGCGGATTTTGACCCGTTTTGCATCCGTTTTTTTCCCTTTCCGTTTTAAAATCGGATGAATTTAATTTGCCCTCTTTAGATACTGCCACAGCCCCCCTGTAGGTAGTGCCACACAGCCCCCCTTGTAGGTAGTGCCACACAGCCCCCTGTAGGTAGTGCCACACAGCCCCCTGTAGGTAGTGCCACACAGCCCCCTGTAGGTAGTGCCACACAGCCCCCTGTCGGTAGTGCCACACAGCCCCCTGTCGGTAGTGCCACACAGCCCCCTGTCGGTAGTGCCACACAGCCCCCTGTAGGTAGTGCCACACAGCCCCCTGTAGGTTGTGCCACACAGTCCCCTGTAGCTTATGCCACACAGCCCCTTGTAGGTTATGCCACACAGCCCCCTGTAGGTAGTTCTACACAGGAACCTTTTACATAGCACCCCACCCCCCCCCATTCCAGGAGAAGTCCCTGACTTCACTGACACAGTGACGTCAGGCACTTCTGAAGCAGAATCCCTGACCCTGTGGCCGGTTTTTCCACTCCAGGAGAAGTCCCTGACTTCACTGTGTCCATATATGGACACAGTGACGTCAGGCACTTCTGAAGCGGAATCCCCGACCATGTGGCCGGTGTTTCCGCACCAGGAGAAGTCATATATGGACACATATATGGACACAGTGATATCAGGCACTTCTGAAGCGGAATCCCTGACCCTGTGGCCGGTTTTGACCCGTTTTGCATCCGTTTTTTTCCCTGTCCGTTTTAAAATCGGATGAATTTCATTTGACCTCTTTAGATACTGCCACAGCCCCCTGTAGGTAGTGCCTCACAGCCCCCCTTGTAGGTAGTGCCACACAGCCCCCCTGGAAGTAGTACCACACAGCCCCCTGTAGGTAGTGCCACACAGCCCCCAGTAGGTAGTGCTACATAGCCCCCTGTCGGTAGTGCCACACAGCCTCCTGTGGGTAATGCCACACAGCCCCCTGTAGGTAATGCCACACAGCCCCCTGTAGGTAGTGCCACACAGCCCCCTATAGGTAGTGCCACACAGCCCCCTGTAGGTTATGCCACACAGCCCCCTGTAGGTAGTTCTACACAGGAACATTTTACATTAAACCCCCACCTCCCCCTCATTCCAGGAGAAGTCACTGACTTCAATGTCCATATATGGACAGTGAAGTCAGGGACTTCTCCTGGAGCGGAAACACCGGCCACAGGGTCGGGGATTCCTCTTCAGAAGTGCCTGACGTCACTGTGTCCATATATGGACAGTGAAGTCAGGGACTTCTCCTGAAGCGGAATCCCCAATCCCTGGCCACAGCGTTGCCGAAGCTGTGGCTGGGGATTGGGGATTTCGCTCCTACCCGGGAGCAAAAAAATACCCTCCTCCTCCTCCTCCTCACATGCACTTTGCACTGTGAGGAGGAGGAGACGGAGAGAGAGCGAGCAACGGAAAACATGGTCGTCACTCGGGACACATTCCAGTGATGGCCGTGTATTACTCGGCCCCATAGACTTCTATGGGAGCCGGGAGAACGGCCGAAAATAGGGCATGTCCCAATTTTTGATGGCTGGGTTTCCCAGTCCGTCAAAAAATCGGTCGTGTGAATAGCCCCTTTTGGGGGTCTATTGTAACACGGCCGGGAAACCTTGTCGTGTGAATAGGGCCTAAGTTCATAACTTAAATGTGATCGAGTACAGGTGGATCCTGTGTATCAGATACACGAAGGTCCCACTGTCACTGAACCCGTCAGTCCCGCGGACTTGATGGATTCAGGTCTTAGCGAACGATACAGCTGCTCTGTATACAGAATACAAAGCAGCTGTATCTCAAAAAGTAACAATTCTTTTTAATAAAATGTATTTAGGAAGTTGCACCAATCACACTGATGCACCATTTTATATAAAAAACAATAACACTATGTCAGAGGTGTACATAGCCTTTAATTAATCACATACAAAGTGGTCAGTTGAACAGATGAACTTCCTGTCATTTCCTGCCTGTTAACTGATAGATTCAATAAATTGTTAGTTCCTGTTTTCCTTAAAGATGTGTTAACCAGTCTCAATATTGATACAATAGCAAAACTTTAATTGATTACTTTTTTCACCATCAGTTTCATGTTGGGAAAGTAAGTCACATATATTACAAATATGCTGAGTCAGAAGTTTTGTGATTTTTTTGTTTTCTTTATTATTTTTTAAGAACAACATTTTTTTTTATGCTAGTCTCATGGTCGCTTACAACTTTCAATGTAATATGGATCAATTTTTCCGCAATTTGCACACAACTTCACATTACCACGAGGAGGCTCTTAACAAATCCTCTGACGCAGATGTGAGCAGATGCTGACCCTAACCCAAAGCAATTTTTTTAATTTCTGTCCATGGTCATGTGATGAACACACAGGTGCACGGTTCGTTCCAGTTACAGTATGTGTATCAGAGCTGTGTCATCTTACGATCCAACCACCTGTGTGTCCATCACATGACCATGGACAGAATTTTATCCCCTAGAAGTAAACAATGAATGTTCCTACTAAATAACAACAAGCAGAGATCTTGAAAACCGTGGGGATTTAATACAGAAAGTATATTGGAATATTGTATAATTGCCAATTATATAAGAAACAACATTAATTAGATGAAACCGGACAACCCCTTTAATTGGTTATTTATTTAGAGGTTTTATAGGAAAGGGGGTAAATACAAATGAACTCACATTTTTTTTAGTTATTTTTTTATTAACAAGGTATTTTTTTTTCATTCCACTACTTAAAATGTGACTTTTTCAAGGCACCGTAAGTCATAGTGATGGTTTGGGCACAGGAGCTGTGCCCCAGCAATCAATTGCGGATGCTGGCTGACAGTCTACGTCAGTCCAACAGCCAGGATCTGAGAGAACGCTAGTCTAGGCAGTTTAACCTCTTAGATGCCATGGTCATTAAACCCCATCAGTGCCCCCAGGTCTAACGGAGGCATGGCCTAATAGGCTCTCTCAGTTTTTCACGCGCAAGCATAAAACACTGCTATACAGAAATATTGCGGTGCATTAGGTAAGTGATCAAATGATCCCATGGTCAAGTACACTAGTGGGAATTAAAAGAAAAGTAAAAATGAAATTAAATGAAGATTATAGAAAAATAAAATCCAAGTAAAACAAACAAAAAACATTTTTTGTCCCTTTGAAAAAAAAAAAAAAATGGATATATTATTTATCCCACACACTGAACACCGTAAAAAAACTACTATGCTAAAACACAACGCCAGAATCGTTATTTTTTGTTTATACCACCTGACAAAAAATAGAATAAAGAGTCGTATGTACCCAAAAATGATACCAATGAAAAAGTCTTCTTCTGAAGCATTTTTCCTCCTCTATTACATATTGTTTTTATATTCATAAAAAAAAGATTCACGTTCTAAGCAAATTATGTTCAAATGATTAAATCCTACAAATTGCCTTTAAATGAATGCTATCAGTTTGCCTTTGCACATAGAAGGGGTTATCCATAATTGGAAGGACTGCAAAGTGCCTTTGTTGAAGATTTTTTCTAATTGTTCATGAGTGTTAGAAGAAACGAGTTATTCCTGCACTTTCATTTAATTGTTTTATTAATTAAAACATTTGCGTTTGTTGTTTGGGTGAGAAAACCCCTGTGGCTTGTTGTAAGTGAATTGAGCTATTGTTGTTGGTTGGTAGGAATAGCTTTATGCTTGTGAGGAATTATATTGGAATAGATTTTTGGATAGTTTATTTTATAGCAAAGGGTGAATAACATTTGTATAAGAAACCCAAAGATTAATATTTGATTTTACAAAATGAACTGCTACATCCCACAATACAATAGCAACAATAGAGTCAGAGACTGTTTTAGACGCATGTGCTATTGCACTAAAAACTATTATGTGTAAAATCCCTTTACCAATATCCCCATTGTATTATGAGAGTCATAACTCATGAGTGTCACCATTGTAAGAGCCAAGTAGCCCATGCTGCATGTTTTTTTCTTATTGATGCCTATACAAGCACTTACAGCTGAGCAACAAGATAAAGAACCAAATTTGCCTCTTCAGGGGTCCAACTGGTCCATAGACTCTGTAGTATTTGTTCTTGCCCGAGGCTCCGTACCATTTTTTGCATCACATCATGGATTCTGGTACTTTTTATACCGAGAGCAGTCTAAAGCATTATTCTTGCCTCCAAAAATACTGGAACCTTGACGGAAGCCTAATGTGGCCCATTTTAAGTCAAAGGGATTCGTCAGCATTTGTTGGGATCTGTTAAAAAAACAGATCACTCTCTTATCAAAAATGAGGCTCACTATGGTATATGTTTTGATAAGTGCACTATATTGCATACTGCGTTGTAGACTAAACAACCAAAAAATTATAGAGCGAGCTACGCTGTTTCTGTAACTGCCATTCACTTCTATGTGAGTTACGGAAACAGTATAGCTCAGGGAGCTACGCTGCTTTCTGATTACAAGGTTGGAAATTACGAAGAGGCCTGGGTCGGCAGCGGGAGCAGAGAAAGGTAGAATGGGGTTTCAGGGGGCCCGTTCTAGAGATAGATGCGGATCCCAGAGGTGGGACCCGCATCTATCTGACATTTATGGTATATCATGTGAAGATGCCATAAATGTCCCTGATGGGCAAACCCTTTTAAGGCCCAGACAGGCCTGGTTGTTAATGGGTTAAAAGTGGCACTGTCATATGAGGCAACAGGTCAGTTTGCGAAATTTCTGATCTGCTAGATCTGCCCTGCTCAATTGTAAGTGCTATTGTCAGGGTTTCTTTCCCTGTTATTCCACACCGAATAACCACCTCTGTAAATTGGAAACTGAGGGAATGCGTGGAAGCAATACACCAGACAGAGAAGTGTTGGTAAAGATCCTCCCTCAGTGAAGTAGGAAGTACAACTGAACTTTATTACACAAAAAGTTACAAATCTTCTCTGTAGAAATGTGGGACGTGCTTAAGCCCTATTGGTTCTATTCAGCTGTGACGTTCATCTGCACACTCCTCTTGCATTCCAGGGCGGTGTCTTCTATGAGCGTTGTCTCAGATGCAGGTGCCATCTTGTTGCATAGATTCTTTGTGAAATATACTGATATTTAGCTTATGTAAGGTAATAATGTTTTTGCAAGCAATATACATGCTAATGATCCCTGACACTATTAATGTGAAGAGTAAGTGTCTAGGTGTAACAATAGCTCAACCACGAAATGGTAGACCACGTAAAAACAGAACATGGCTGCCGAGTGCTGAAGCATGTGGCGCGGAAAAAAATTGCCTCTCCTCTTTTGCATCACTTACTACAAAGTCACAAACTGCTTCTGGAAGTGACATCCGCACAAAAAATGGGAGTTGGGAACTTCATGAAATCGTTTCCATGGTCGGCAGCTGCACACAAGCCTGAGATCACCATGCGCGATGCCAATCGTCGACCAGAGTAGTGTAAAGCATGCTGCCACTGGACTCTGGAGGAGTAGAAAAGGGATGAATCACTATATGGCAGTCTGATAGATGAATCCGGATTTGACGGATGCCAAAAGAACGCTACTTACCAGAATGTATAGCGCCTACTGTAAAGTCTGTTTTGATGGTCAGGTGTCCACATACTTTTGGCCATATAGTGTATATAATATGGCTTCACAGATAAACTAAGGGTAAACTTACTTTTTTTAGGGCAGTGGTGGTCAATATGGCACATTATAGGGGCCTTAAATTCCCACCTTGACTCCATTAAAGGGCCCCTCATCACATTAGCTATGACTGGGATATGTACACACAACTTACACACCTGTATTTGTGGTCTGTATATTCTGCATAAAATATAAACACTCGTGTTTTGTCTCTACAAAGGTTGCGAGATGCCACAGACATGACCATGGCAGAGGAGAAACATAGGGGTAGTCAGAGGAGAGCTGCACTTTATGAACTTGTCTTCCCCCGGGCTGAATATCATGCACATGAGGGCCACATTTGGGCATCACTATATCGGAGAATGATGCCGCTTTAGTACAGTTACCACTTAACTAGCCTAACTATAAATGTTATTTCTCTTTCCCACCAAGAGAGATGCAAATTCATAGGAACTGTTGGCATTGGGAGGCTGAGGAGTCACTCAGAACATACAGTATTCTTATATTACCATCTCTATCACAGCTGCTGCCAATCGCACAGATCCTGTGTTTGATACCCTGAGGACAGGAGTCATCATGGCAAATAAAGAAAGAAAAAAAGGGCAAGACGACAAAAAAAATGTGAGTAATCTGGCCATATACTTTGCAATGTATAAAATCATGGTCATGGTTATTTTTGTAATTCACCTTTAATGGCTCTTAACGTTAAAATAACCCAGGCCAAACAAAGGTACATATGTACTTCTCTAATATTATACGGACTGTGTTGTATTTTATTAATTGTTTACATAAATATATATTTATATATATATATATATATATATATATATATATATATATATATATATATATATATACATACTGTATGTATATATACTGTATAAACATAGCATACATTTAAAGTGATGTATATAGTATAGTATAACATAACATAAAAAAATCTGGTTATGCTGTCCGTTCAACGGACATTATCAATGACATAAATGAACACACAAAGAGTCCAATTGATTTTCTTGTACCCCTCATGCTGATTGTGGTAAATGGCGGACTATTATTTCAGTTTTAAAAGGGCCAAATCTACAGGTGTATCTGAGATTAAGATGCTGTCACCCAAGATAATTTTCCACCCGTATTATTGTATTTATTTGTTTTACATTTCAGAGTGAATTTTATTCTATGGAGCTTTTCGTATTATTGCATAAAATATGCGCATATATGCAGCGTGCCCTACTTTTATCCAAGTTATGGTTGTAAAATGTCCATTGAAGTCTATGGAGAGTGTTGTCATCCCTATTGCAGAAATATGTCATCTGTATTGCACCCTTTTTTTCTATTCCTCCCTAAAATGTAGCCCAGTCACAAATCAGTATTACAAATGTATAAGGTTGAGTTCACACCTGCGTATGGTCATTCTGTTGCTCTGCTCTTTTAGAGGAGCAGAACAAGGGAATACCGAAAGCAACGGCTCCGTTGCACCACGGACACTACCAGCGGTCGATGAAACCCATTGACTTTAATGGGTTTTGCTGGCTTCCCGTCAGGGTGTCCATGGTTCTACCGAAAACAATAGCGCAGCATGCTGCACTATTGATTCCGGTAATCTTGGCGGATCTGCGATGGAGGTCCCTAAAGGAGCCTCCGATGCAGATGTGAGCAGAGCTTATTATAAAAACAAAACTGATGACATTCATCATGCTATATGATCTGTAAATAAGCCCTTATTGTGCACATATGTTCATGTGGAACTGGCCTTAGAGTCGTAGCTAGACTTTCCTTCACCTGGGGCAAAGTTTTAGTACACTGCCCTCTTTATAAATACCCTGGCCAAGGTGGCTTGTTGACGGCCTCCCATGCACGCAATATCTGGAGCATATGCCCTCCCTTCCCCTCCTAGCTATGCTTGTGTCTAGACATATAGTAAGCCCAGCGTAATGTAGGCGCAGCCGTAATGAAGGAAGCGCATGACTAGGTGTTTGGGATTTTTAGGCTGCTATGTTTTGGCTACTAAGTTTTAGACTATGTTATAGGGATTGGAGGGCTAAGGAAAAGGGGCATGGGGCAAAATGTATCTTTATGTGGTGGGTGGAGAGTAAAGTATATAAGTCCATGCGGGGAAGAGGCAGCCCTCTTTCCCGCTGGACAACAGGAGAAAAATTTGTCCTGTTATTACATTTAAAAAATATATATATATATATCATATTTTTCACTTACCTGATGGACGCGGCGATGGAGACCACGATGGCCAGGATCCGGGATGCAGCACGGCGTGGGATGGCTGGATGCGGTGTTTGCCGGGGCTCTTCCTCCAGTTCCAGCGGCTGGAGAGGAGAGTGAGGGACGCAGCAGCAGGCGTTCCAGGCCTCAGGAGAGGCCTTCATCAGCAGAAACACCTCGGTCTGGTCGGCGCCGAGGGAGCCCCTCCAGGGACCCTCCTCCTCCTGCTGGTCCGGAGCTGCACCCTGGCGACGGGCCGCGGAGGTCTGGGAGGAATCCCATCAGGCGGGCAAGACCGGAGGTGACAGGAGGGGGGGGGCCGCGGCGGCCATCTTCCTCCCTCCTGTCTGCAACGACAAGACCGGAAGTGGAGGCGGGACCGGAAGTGCACGCTGAACCGGAAGTGCACTCTGAACTGGAAGTGCACTCTGAACCGGAAGTGCACGCTGGACCGGAAGTGACGGCTTTCTCCGGCGCCGATGTTCCTGGTGCCGGAGGAGCACTTCAGAAGGACGTCCGGACATCAGACCCGATCCGGAGGAAGAGGCGGGCGGCCTCCAGATGGGGAGCGAGATCGCCTCCTGCTGGAGCAGGGAGGCGTGTGGCGGCGGCAGCGACCGGAAGGACCCGGGCAGCTTCGGTGAGCGACGCCGGGCCCCATCCGGACAAGGGGGGGCAGCGGTCTGCGAGACAAGTGACGAGCAGAAGATTTATTTTTGACAGCCCTGCAGAAGGACTGGATCGGCAGGGCTGTCAGTCTGAATATGTCGCGCCACCAGCGGGTGACAGGATCGTGGACAAATATGTCGCGCCACCAGCGGGTGGCAGGACCGTGGACGGGCCGCGTTCCGCTGGGCCTAGAGCTTCACCGACCAGAAGTGCGCGGAGTTACGGGGAGCGTGGGGTGCAGGAGCACCACTCCCTAGGATCGTCACGACCGACGCCGGGCTCATCAGGAGTGGAGGACGCGTCCGCTGGGAGGTCACCTCAGGGACGGCCGGGTGAGTCTACCACGGATGTGGTGCCGGGGATGTGTGGGGGGGATGTGGGGGGGATGTTGTCAATGTCTCAAATGCATTTGATGTTTAGAGGGATGCAGGAATATTTTATGAGAATTGTGCCAGGCGTAGAGCAGTCGCCAGCGAGGGTATGGGGCGCTGCTAGTGAGGCGTCTGCTAGTGCGGCGGGGAGTGCGGTTGCTAATGAGGCGATTTATGGTGCAGCTGCGGCAGTGATTGCGGGTGTTAGTGAAGTGGCGCCGGTTGTGGGTGCCGTAGTGGCGGTGGAAAAAGCGGTTGACGCGGCGGCGAGTGCGGCTAAGAAAGTGGTGGAGGATGTGCGTTTGGCTGACGCGGCTAAAGGTGAGGTTTATGTGTGTTTTGAGGGCCCGCTGGGGGCACATTTGAAGGTGGAGATTAGGGAAAAGATCTGGAAAGATGAATATGTTGAGATTTTTTTCTTTGCTGCCGTTAGAGAAGTTTAATTTGGACCGGTGGAAACCGGATGAAAGTAAGAAGGAGGAGGAGGAGCGGCGGCGGTATCGCTTGATTCCTCGGACTTTTGCGAATTGGCTGCAGGCCTTCGCTATCTTGGCTAGTGTGGTGGGTGAGAAGGCGCCGGAGAACTGTTCGGCGCTATTCTGTTATATGGATTCGGTAGGGGAGGCGTATCGTGTATACGGTGGTAATGCGTGGTTGCGGTATGACGAACAGTTTCGTCAGCGGAAGTCGGTGCGCCCGTCGTTGCGATGGGACCACAAAGATATCAGTTTGTGGATGCGTCTGATGTCTGCGCCAAAACAGGGGCAGCAGCCCTTTCGGGATGCGGCCGGCGGTCAGGGGTCAGCAGCGGGTCGGTCAGGATCCTCAGGAAAGTGGTGTTGCTGGCAGTATAATGAGGGGCATTGCAAGTTCGGCCCAGACTGCAGGTACAAGCACGAGTGCTCCGGTTGCGGAGGCGCCCATGGTTTGTCCAGATGCTTCAAGAAGCATAAGGGCAGGCAGGGAGATGCTGAGCAGAAGAGGGGCGACGCCGGTGAGGGTGGAAAGGATGCTCCCGTTTTTAGGGGGCTATCCAAATAGGAAAGTGGCGGAGTTGTTATGGTTAGGATTTTCAGAAGGTTTTCGGATTCCTTGTACGTCGGTTGGACGTGATGGGGTAGTCCGTAATTTGTCGTCTGCTTTGGCGCGGCCTGATCTGGTTACGGATAAGCTGCTGAAGGAGGTGGCCGCATGGCGGGGCCGTTTTCCTCCCCGCCTGTTCAGAGTTTGCGAGTTTCCCCGTTAGGTTTGGTTCCAAAAAAGGAGGTGAATAAATTCCGCCTTATTCATCACTTGTCTTATCCGGAAGGCGAGTCGGTGAATGATGGCATTGATCCGGCCTTGTGCGCGGTCAGTTACACTTCCTTTGATGCGGCGGTTGTTTGGGTTCGGAAATACGGGAAGGGCTCTCTGTTAGCGAAAACTGACATTGAGGCCGCTTTTCGTTTATTGCCGGTGCATCCGGATAGTTTTTGTTTGCTGGGATGTTATTGGCAGGAGGAATATTTTGTAGATTGTTGCCTCCCGATGGGCTGCTCCATTTCATGCGCTTATTTTGAGATGTTTAGCACGTTTTTGGAGTGGGTGGTCCGTCGGGAGGCGCAGGTGCCATCTGCGCTGCATTATCTGGATGATTTCCTGTTTATCGGGCCGCCGGGTAACTATGTGTGTGCAGGATTGCTACACACTATGGAGAGAGTGGCAAAGGATTTTGGGGTACCTCTGGCGCCTGAAAAAACTGAGGGACCCACGACGGTCATTAAGTTTTTGGGAATCATGATTGATTCAGATAACATGGAGTGTCGCTTGCCTGATGATAAGTTGCTGGAGATGAGAGAGTTGGTGGCGAGTGCGCTGCGCAGGAAGAAGATCCAGTTGCGGGACTTGCAATCCTTGTTGGGGCATTTGAATTTTGCTTGTAGGATTATGCCCATGGGGCGGGTGTTTTGCAGGCGATTGGCAAGTGCTACCGCAGGGGTGCATTCCCCTCATCATTTTATTAGGTTGTCGGCAGAGTTGAAAGCTGATTTGTTGGTGTGGGGGGAGTTTTTGCAGAGCTATAATGGGCGGTCGGTGCTCATGTATCAGCCGGTGTCTAGTGTGGACTTGGAGCTGTATACTGATGCATCAGGTGCTTGCGGATTTGGGGCTTATTTCCAGGGGCAGTGGTGTGCAGGAGTTTGGCCAAAGGCATGGCATGAATGTGGTTTTGTCCGTAACTTAGCTCTGCTGGAACTGTTCCCGATTGTGGTGGCTGCGGAGTTGTGGGGGGATTGTCTGCGGGACCGGAGAGTGCGTTTCGTATGTGACAATCTGGGTGTCGTTCAGGCTGTTAATGCGCAGACAGCTAATTCTCCGCCAGTCGTGCGACTATTGCGACATTTAGTTTTGAGAGGTCTGATGTTGAATGCGCATTTTATCGCAGTGCATATTCCTGGGGTGCTGAATTCTGTGGCTGATTCCCTTTCTCGTCAACAGTGGGACAGGTTTCGTCTGCTGGCGCCGGGGGCGGAGTCTCATGGCCTGCCTTGTCCAGAGCATCTGTGGAAGGTGGTGTAGCAATGGCGATGTCGCTCGTGGAAAGGTCTGTTAGTGCGGTTACGTGGCAGAGGTACAGTGCGGTATGGCAGGTATGGGAGGCTTTGTTAGAAAATGCGCAGGCAGGTATTGCAGATCGGCCGGCGTGTTTGCTGTATTTTATAGGAAAGGCGTACAGTGAAGGGGCGTCTGCAGCAACGGTCGCTCGGAGTTTGTCGGCCTTGGCTTTTTGGTTTAAGAAGAAAGGTGAGGAGGACGTGACTAAGTCCTTTCTGGTCAGGCAGGCAATGAAGGGTTTCAGGAGGGGTTCCGCAGTTAGGGACCGCAGGAAGCCGGTGTCATTTGAGCTGTTGGTAGCGATTTGTAATTTGTTGAGGGGTGTTTGTGTCTCGGGGTTTGAAGAGCGGCTATTTACACTGGCCTTTTCTTTGGCGTTCTTTGGGGCGTTCCGGATATCGGAGTTGGTGTCGGCCAGTAAGAGTGTGGCAGGGGGCTTATTGTTCGCGGATGTGGATTTGGATGGCTCCTGCCTTTCTTGTTTGCTTCGTAGATCTAAGACAGATCAGGAGGGAAGAGGTTTTGTGGTGCGTTTGTATGAGTTACCAGGGTCGCAGGTGTGCCCGGTCCACTGTTTTCGGGAGTTTGTTGCAGTGAGGCCTGAGGGGCCGGAGTCCTTGTTGGTTCATGCAGATGGGTTGTCCTTGTCAAAATTCCAGTTTTCACAGGTGTTCAAAAAATGTATCCTGTTGTCTGGCAGAGGGGGAGCAGGTTTTAGCTCTCACTCTTTTAGAATTGGCGCAGCTACGGAAGCAGCGCGGTGGGGTTTATCCCCGGCGATGGTTAAGAAGATCGGTAGGTGGGAGTCAGACCGATATAGGTTGTATGTGCGGCCTCACTTGCTTTGAGGTGGTGGTGATAAGATGTGCTGGAGGTGGATATGGAGTTGTTATATTGCTGATTTTGTGTTGTTTTAGGTGCAGGTCTCTGCTTGATTTGGATTGTTGGGCACTCCTACGTGCACTGGGGAGGTGTGCGTGCAGATGTTCGTCCGGCCGGACGGCAGTTGGGCCTGGATCACGCAGAGGTTCAGGTCAAATGGTTGGGTCTGCGGGGCATGCTGTGGTGTAGGTTGCTACCAGAGGTTCATTTTTATGCAGGTTTGGACAGGGCGCCGGATATTTTAGTGGTGCACCTTGGCGGCAATGATTTGGGCATTCGGTCGTCCAGGGATTTGGTGAGAGATGTCAAGATCGATCCTTTGCGGTTATGGTCGTCTTTTCCAGGAGTGGTGATCGTCTGGTCAGATATTGTGGCTCGCAAGGTGTGGCGGCAGGCACGTTCCATCCATAGTTTGAATAAAGCGCGAGCAAAGGTGAACAAGGTGGTTGGCAGGTTTGTGGCTCGCAATGGCGGTGTTGTGGTGCGGCATAAGGAGTTGGAGGGCAGAGAGGTCGGTTTCCTCAGGCCGGATGGTGTTCATTTAAACGAGGTGGGTCTTGATATGTGGACCCTGGACATCAAGGAGGGCATGGAAAAAGCCCTGCAGTTGTGGAGGGACAATCATGTGTAAGGGGTCACACATGATTGTCGTGGCGGTAGGAGGAGGGGTCTTTGGAGGCACGTAATGGTAAGAAGGAGAAGCAACAATGGAGATTGTTGCAAGAGAACTCGGGGCGTTTAACCCTGGATAGTATTGGAGGGCTGGGGAGTGGTTACCCAGCTCATATATATTCCTGATGGGCAGGGTCCCCAGGAAGGGAGAGAGAGGTCTTGGACATGGTTGGTGCCCTCGGGTCAGGTGCAGAACGGCTGTAGGGTAAGAGGTCCAGACCTAATAAGGAAACGATGGAGTTTAATGATTGAAGTGCCTTCAAGGATCCTTTATCTGGAGTTGGGAAATAGAGCAGGATGTTATCATGGAGTTATGATGTGTTTTATGGTTATGCTCTTTTATCAGGAAAAGGTGTGTGTTTAATAAATGGCTGCTGTGGCCTTTACACCAAAATTCATGTGTGGTCTCTTATTGGGGTTTGGGGGGTGTAAGGTCGTAGACAGCGAAAGTCATCAAACATACCTTAAGTCATGCATTTTGGTTTTACATCAGTGTATAATACAGCTTGCCATTATGTCTTCCCCAAAGCCCACTCTGATCCATTTCAGCTGTTTTATCATTCTGTGGAGAATTTGTTTTAACTTTCTTTTTTTTTCAATTACTCCCGGGAAATGAAGTTCAAACTTTTCCAAGCTCCTTTTTCTGACTTTCATTCCTGTGGAAATGAGTACAGTGTTTGACTGAAAAATGAGCCAGGCACTGATATGATCATTTCTGCTGTTAAATACTATGAAGTGTAGGAATAAAAGAAAAATATTCTGATTCAAATCGTCCTTGTTTTATCTTTCCGTGTATACATGACTGTGTCGTTTCCCCTCAGCCTGCTGCTATGATTGATGAGGAACCAGAGCCCCCAAAACAAGAGGAAGGAAAGCAAGAAGAAGGTGAGTATCTTCATTCATGGACTTTAATGGTAGACGTCTAATAGGCTTCAGAGATTGTGGATTTACCATACCCCATTGGTCTCTACTTGTGTCCGGAATATTTTTAGAATGAGTGTTATTATCTACTGTTCACCTTAGAGCCTGTAAAGAGTTATATGTCAAAAGAATAGTTTAACCAGTAATGGTTTCTCTCAGTAATATCCTCTCTGACGTGAAGGTCAGACTTATGATTCCGCCGAAGGTCAATTCAGCCTTTTATGCTCTCCAGGGAGATAATGAGCACCAATTATAAATGAGTAATCATAATTGCAAATCCAATGTTTTAATTGTTTCTGAAAAGAGCTTTAAGGTCTCGGAATGAAATGTGCTACAGTAGTGTCATTCCCACCACTGTTGTCTTGTTTAATCCTAGATTCTCCTGATGGGGACAAGAAAGGAGATAAAAATGCACAGGATGCAAAGGTAATTGCTGTTTTTTAAAGCGTGTCACCTTCCTCTAGGTAAATAACCAAAGTTTGATAAATGTAATACAAAAGAACCTGCTGATTGAAATGTTAACTATGGACAATGGAAAGGTGCCAGTTTTATGCTGTTTTTGTTGCCGTGATTATTGTTTTACTTAATAGTTTTATGCAAGTGATCATTAGAAAGAAGACTTTAAAGGGGTTATCCGGGGACCAAAAATTGCATTGCAATAATATATTTATGTGAAACGAAGTAACCTACTAATACCTTTATTAAAAATTCTGTACTAAATGGTGCGGTTCAAACCCCGTGAATTGTTCCCGGAAGTCCTGAAGCTTTTCTAATAATGATGACGCTCCGACACGGCCCCACGTGACTGAGCTCTTGCTTCATGTGCTGTTCGTGAACATGACTGCAAGGGGCTGTCATATTGCCTATTGCTTGAGTCCCGAGCAGAGCATCAGCTAGCGCTTTACTCGGGACTCCAGCACTGCTCTTGACATCCATATTTGGTTAATTCAGGTTGTCTGCTATTGCTGGAGTTCCCGAGCAGAGCATCAGCTGATGCTCTGTCCGGAGACTTCAGCCCTGCTCCCGATGTCACTGTCCATTTATGGTCAGTGACTTCAGGGGTTTCATATCGCTGGAGTTCCCAGACAGAGCATCAGCTGATCCTTGGCTCGGGGACTCTAGTACTGCTGCCGACGTCATTGTCCATATATATACAGTGACAGTTACGTGGGCAGAAGTACTGGAGTCCCCAGGCAGAGCATCAGCTGATGCTCTGCTCAGGAACACCAGTGATAGGAAACCCCTGAATTGACCAAATATGGAAGCGGGAGCAGGGCTGGAGTCCCGAGCAAAGAACTAGCTGATGCTCTGCTTGGGACTCAAGCAATAGGCAATGTGACAGCCCCTTGCGGTCATGTTTACGAACAGCACATGAAGCAAGCCCTCAGTCACGTGGGGCCGTGTCGGAGCGTCATTATTATTAGAAAAGCTTCAGGACTTCCGGGAACAATTCAAGGGGTTTGAACTGCACCATTTACTACAGAATTTTAACTTAAAGCACATTAGTAAGTTACTTTGTTTCACATAAATATATTGCTGCAATGCAATTTTTGGTACCCGGATAACCCCTTTAATCAATTGATAAAATGCTTTTATCCTATGTTCACAAAAATATTGGACCAAATTGATTAATCTCTGGCTTAAATACATTGAAAAATATGGCATATTTATGAAGACCCTGCATTACTTTTGTGGACTTCAAAGTTGCGCCAAACATGACTCATTCATGAATGTTTTTGACACTTTTCTCTTCCAGTAGGAAGATTTTGTTTATAACGTGTGTAGATTGTCCAGATTTACGTACATGTGCGTAAATAATACAAAAGGTCATCCTTACTTGAAGGGGTTGTCTAGCTAAGAAAAAACATTTTCATATACCCTATTAGGGAATTCTAATTCTTAATAGAGGCAGGTTTCTCTCCAGGTCCCTTATCTCTTGGCGAGAGTGAGAGCAATTACAAAGAGACTCCCTCACTCTGGAGGACCTGTCCTGTCCTGCATTACACAGACAATCAAATGATTTGAATGAGCACTATGTAATGCCTAATTTCCCCTGTGTTGGAGCTGCAGGGAAATTTACCTATACTTACTGCCAGGTTTCCCTGGCACTAAGTATAGGTAATCACGGCTTTAATCATTACAGCTAATCACAGGGGGTCCTTGCTATGGGACACTGTGTGATTCGATTACTCTATTTTTCTCGTCAAAACTATAGACACAGTGGCGACTGACCCCATTTTACTGTAAGTCAATGGGGTTTGTCGGGCACTGATTGAATCCGTCATATAACAGATCTGGTAGAGCATTGTGTCTTCTGTTATAAACAGAAGCCACAGCGCAAGTGTGAACATAGCCTAAGTGCATTATGTCTATTTCTGGAGGAACATAAAAATGATCGTAATCATTACTGACATTTTTTCAGGTATGGGTTGGGACTAAAAGCAGCTCAGGTCTAATATGTTACCCACTGTCATCCACTGAATGGTTTATTGTCCACAGTAAATTAAATAAATTGTTAATTTAGTTTAGCTTACTTGTCAGTTTCATAGTTTTGGTGCAATATTAATTGAAATGATAATTGAGAAGACAACAAGAACTCATCAGCCTGTTTTAACAACCATTTTTTAGGCCATTAAAGTTTTCAAAAAGTTTCAGGTTCAACATCCTGTCTGGCAAATGTCAGGTTTTCCCAATTTCTAGTCTAGGTCTGAATAAATTCCAGGACTGGCAACTTCCTTAACTATTTTGTCATGGTCTCATTCTCAGTACATGATACATCTGCCTTGATTCAGCTGTTATTGACACTAATTTGCACCATATGTTATATTTTTCGTCATATCAGAATAAGAAGATACAACCTGGAGTACGGGGAGGCTTCATGCAGTCTCACTATTTTGTTGCTCTTTATCGTTTCAAAGCACTGGAGAAGGATGACCTCGATTTCCAGTAAGTATTAGCCTCAGTGGTTCTGTTCATTTTTTGTGAATCCTGAGTAAAAGAAAGGATTTTTTCCACAGTTGGTTTTCTTGCATAACTGATGTATTTCTATTAGGACATTTAAAGTGATCGACTTACTAGAACTAATAATATTTTGGTATATATGTAATGGCATCAATATCTTCTCACATGAAAAATATGTGATATGCTGTATTTTATTTCAGAGCTGGAGACAGGATCACAGTCATAGATGACTCCAATGAAGAGTGGTGGAGGGTACGTTTACGACAATCCATTTATTAATATAAGATAAGTTATACACTTAAACTGATGACCATCCTAATGTGGTCACAAATGCATAATACATGTTCAACATGTTTAGTTTTTGGCCAATTGCATAAATAGAGCAGAAAGAATTCTGGTGTTTCAGATTTGAGAGTCAAACTTAAATTAGGCTAATTTTAAGGCAATTACAAAATTTAATTTGTCCATTAAATCCTTTACCCATTAAGGAACCCTTAACAAATACATCAAAGTTATTCACACTGTAACATCACCCATAGTGCCTGAAAGTCCAAAATAAATTTTATCCTGGCGGTTATGGTTTCTGTGTGGAGATTACATGAGGAGAAGAGATTGGCGTCTTGCTACACCTTTTCTACGCCGACATTGCAAGACGTCAATCTCTCCGCATTTGCTGTTATTACTGTTAAATGCCTAAAGGGTTCAGAGAAATCCTAAATGCTGTTTGAATACTTTGAGGGGTGAAGTTTTCAAAATAGTTAGATTTTTTGGTGTTTTAAATATATGGGCCCCTCAAAACCATTTTAGAAATGAATTGAAAAAAAATAGGTTTTGGAAATTTTCTTAAAGATTTAAAAAATTGCTGCTAAACTTATAAGCCTTCTAACGTCCTCAAAAAATAAATTAATGTTTAAAAAATTATGGCAACATAAAGTAGACGTATGGAAAATAATCATTATTAACTATTTTGTGTGGTATGTTTACCTGTTTTACAAGCAGAGAAATTAAAATTGTAAAAAATTCAACTTTTTCGACAAATTTTGATATTTTTCACAAACAAACACCTAAATTTAGCACTGACCTAAAGTACAATGTGTCCCGAAAAAACGATCTCAGAATCGCTTGGATTAGTGAAAGCATTCAAAAGTTATTTCCACATAAAGTGACCTGATAGATTTGAAAAAATTTGATTGGGGTGAAGTTCCACTTTCTGACATTACTTGTAATCTAGAAAATTTAGAGTGCCCACAGAGAACCTCATGATTATAAATATATATTTGTTTAATGATGATGTAGTAGTTTACATGTAGAATAAATTTTTCATGATTCACAGCCTTAATATGACTACTTGTACCAACTTATGTAAACAAGTTAGAAAATCTTCCACCCAATAATATGTAGTCTTATATTTACTTTATACAACAATTTACAGCTGGTCATATTGTGCTTGAAAATGTTATCTTCTGTCCGAGCGCTTGATTGTTTCCGTCAGTCCTGTAGACTTTGAAAAGAGTGGAAGCATGCATGCTCGACCGCTGCTCCATTCAAACTCCTCCTTACCACGGTTGTTCAAGTAGGAGGAAAGGGGGACTCAAGACCCTCGTTCTAGTGATGGTTGGGGTCCCAGTAGTGGGGCTCTAAACGACCATACATTTATCACCTATATTGTAGATAGGTGATAAATGTAATTTGTGGGGAAAACCAACTTAATGTACTGTAAATGTTATCAATGAATATTATTGACCCAAACACAGGAGTTCCAGGAAAATCTGTAGGATACTTGAAAGTGGATCAGTGATAACATGCCCCAAAGGTAAACCATCTGGCTTTATAAGTAAGTTAATGAGTTGAGCATCACCGGAATAAGCAGAAATGATGGTCTCTTATGACCGAATGAAACATATTGTAGTGAAGCAAGCATCTCCAAAGCAATTTAGAGATTAAGATTCCTCGGAACTAGAAGATGCCAATAGTTCTGGTGTACAATATTGCTGTTAACATTGTACAAACTAAGGGATTCAGTTGAAAATGTACTTTTCCATTTTGTTTAACTTGATTTTTTTTAATAGCATCAACTTATTCACACTGCAGTGTACGTTCAGCGTATGCTTCTGGTATGCGCTATATGCCGAATGTGTCAATAGACTCCAACGGACTCAACATATTCCAAAAGAATGTCCTTTTGATAAACATCTGGCAGTATGAGTTGGAATAGCTCAGTTCAATACAGAAGCAAACCACAAAAAACACATAGTGTATAGCATGTTTTTTTTTTTACAATAGTAATCAATGGAGCGACGTATGTAATTGTATGGCATATGTTAAGTGTATTTCTCAGTAAGTTTTTACAGCACATATGCCAAATGTGCAGCGCATGACTTCTCTTCTTAGTGTTCTTTGAATCCCTGTGTCAGGGCCTTAGGCTGGATGATGCCCTGTGCAGTATCATTTATTGATGGCCCTCCCCCTTATAGTGTACCATATAGTACCCAAAAAATACAATCATACAGTGTACATGTAACTACTCCAGAGTTTCCTACATAACATTACCCAATCAGTAAACTAGCGATAGTAATTGCATATTGTGCAGCTGCCTTTAAATAGGGTCAGGCATAAAGTATAGGATCTGGAAGTGCAAACATCAGGACTAGTGGCATCCCCTATAGTGGTGAGAAGTAATGCATCCTGTGCAACTGCACAGGTCGCAAAACCCTAAGGCTGCCCTGCCCTGTGTCATGAACCTCCCTCTCAGGCCCTGCAGTAGGCATAACAGAGCTTATTAATTTTACCATGAGTTTTCCTTTGGAATTATTTTCATACAGTATGGATGAATTAAAACAAAACTTTTATTTATTTTTCTTACTTAAGGGTAAAATAGGCGAGAAGGCTGGCTACCTTCCTGCTAACTTCCTTATTCGTGTACGAGCTGGTGAGAGAGTGTACAAAGTAACTCGATCTTTTGTGGGAAATAGAGAGATTGGACAAATCACGGTAAAAAAAGACCAGGTAAGAATCTAGTGCCATGTTTCCAAAGTATACGAATTATGGTGGTTCACACTTTTGGGTTAAACTGGCCATACACTTAATATTAGAATTGGCCACAATGTGGCCGATCAATCGTGCGTCGGTTTGTTTCTACAAACAATTGGCAAATTAAAGTCATAGTTAGAAAAGAAAATTTAAAAAAATGAAATACCTTTGCGAAAAGTGGTGAATGGCCCTATCATTCAATACCAACTTAGTTTCAGTTGGCAACTGGCTGAAAAAATCCAATAGGAAAGATCACCTTTATCAGCAGACAGCATTTGGGTGCCAGCAGAAAATGTTAAAACGATGATCGGCTGAAATGGTTGAATAGGCCGTTTTTGCTGACTTTGATTTTATGTGTATGGCCAGCTTTAGGGTGCTGTCAAAGGCTGATTATAGGACCCTACATCCACATTCAATGGTCAGGAGAGAATCTGCTGTGTATGCTCCTTGTTATTGTACAAAAGATTCTTATTGCAAAAGGTACTGCAAAATGTATAAATATTTATAATATCTATAGTGTATCCCAATTCTAGGTATCTATATAATACAACCATTGGTGTTTTCATTTTTTATTATTATAGGGGATGTCCAGGATTAGAAAAAAGGGTCTGCTAATTTTTTTTTTTTTAGAAGCAATGTTAGTTTTGTTTATGGGCTATGTCCGGTATTGCTTCTCAATACTATTCATTTGGGATGGGGTGCAATACCAGACATAGCACATGGGTGGCTCTGTTTCAGATAGAAAGAAAAACGCTACATTTTATTTCTAGTCCAGGACGACCCCTCTATTTTCGAGTAATATTTGGTTTTATTGCTTGGTTTAACCTTGTTCAGTAACTGATCATCTGCTGTGTCCTTGGTCTAGATTGTGGTACAGAAAGGAGAAGAATTAAATGGTTACATCAAAGTCTTGACTGGACGAAAGGTGGGACTCTTCCCTGTAGATTTTCTGCAAGAGATATGTTGAAGAGAGAACATAGAGCTGACAAATTGAAAGACATGGAACATAACATAATTATTGACATAGTGATCACATCCACCTCTGAGCATTTGAGAGAATTTTTCCTTACTGGAAAACAGAGCTCATAGCCATTACTATCTGGATGTTGAAAGTTCTTGACAACTTGATTTTTTAGCTCTGCCTGGACTAGGGATGGTATCACCTAGATCTCAACTAAGCCAAACTTATGTCGTTTACTGGGTTTTGGGGTGCTGAGAAGCATACATGTTTTATAAGTCAACCATTGTAAAAACAATGTCAAATAACTGATAAACTTGTTACTAGTCCATTGGTCAACATGGCAAATATTGCATGGGATTTATAAGTGTTCTAACAAGTAAATGAAGTAGTAATAACCCTATCAACACATTATATTTTGGCTTTATACTCCATGACAGGAAGGATCATTTACAAACAGATCACAGTTCCTCTTTACATGGTCAATTACTGAAAAAAACACTTTATACAACACGTTGTTGTTGTGTTGTTTTTTTGTGTTTGTTTTTTTTTTTTACACTATACACTTTGAAACACCTTAAAATACTTTGGATTTTCTCCCTGTAATAATTTTAAAGTTTTGTTTTTTTAAAATCCTGATTGCTTTAGGTTTGGAGTTTTAACTAAAATTATACAACTAAGGCGACGACAAAAGTGTATTTCTTACTTGTCAGTTTTTTTTTAATAGTAATTTTACCTGATTGATGCAAACCATGGTTCTAGTGTTCTGACAGAGGGGCAGACTAGCCATTTGGGCATTGAGGAAGTGCCCAAAGCCCCTTTATCTGAAAGGAAAAAAAAGGTTAATTGGAGCACTCCTAAAAGTGCAGGGCCTGAAAAGAAAAAAGTACAAGTGATCTGTTCTCCTGAATCACATTTTATTAACCCAATTGTATCATGACCATAATAGTTGGTAAGGGGCCCATGACTTATAATGCCCAGGAGCCTTGATCACTCTCGGTCTACATCTGCTAAAAACCCATCATTATCTAGTATAATTTTTAAGCCAAATTAAGCACCACCAAATGACCTGCAAACTAGACCTAATGGTGTGGAAGCGCAACTAGTAAAGAACGAGACAAGGTTATTTATCTTTTTTTGTTTTACTTGCTGCAAAATATAATCTATAAATGTGTATTTAAACATTTTACAGGAAAAAGCTACATTTTTTAAATATAATTAAAAAAAATTAGACTGTATAAAATGTCTACATATGTTCAAAAATATTTAGTACAGGAGACAGACTATAAAAATGCAAAAACAATAAATATGAAGAACTGTAAATGTATTTTTACATACGTCCCAAAAATACCCAGAAAGCATTCATATCACAAATTGGACACCTGAATTTGCTAACCTGCAGCTAAAATTCCCATGCAGTTGAGAGTTGTATGTTTTCTATTATTTATTAATATGATTATTGTTGAATTGTATAAATGTGTTGCTCTTTACAATGTAGGTTCATTCAAATCAATACTTTGCAGATATTAAATGTTTACACTAGGGAGAGGAAACATCTTGGATTATATAGTACTCCAGCTGTTCCTGAATGTCAAGTTGCTTGAGTACAACAAAAGAAATACTGTACTAGCTCTGCTACATCTGCCAGAAATTACCCGTCACTAGTTTACATAACAGTCAGGTCTGCAAAATAACCATGAGGAATTTGTTTTACAGAAGAACAATATACACAGTATTATTGGTCTAGTGAAAATTTGAGTTTTGATACCAAAAATCTGTGTGAGTGATAAAAAATATTGTTTATTGTTAAGAAAACTTTGTGTTTCTCTTCCTGCAACTCCCTGATTTTTTCTACAGGTACTAAAGTGGTTGTAGGAAGTTCTATCTGCTATACAATACCCTGCCTATCCAGGCTGCATAGACTTGTTGTATGTCCTCACTGACAGAAAGACATTGAACAAGAAATTACACAGCTTCAAAACATAATAATTAAGTTCATTCTGTTTGCTAAGGTAAATCTATAGCGGAGAGAAAAACATGACATAATGGTACCTGTATTCACAAGTTTTTGTTTAATTCTTGTCCAATTTTTATGGGTCACTGTACGAACAGTAAAGACACTAATGGTAGCCACAAACAAAATATTCTGATTGTACAACTGATATATATGTTTCTTGGGTTCTAAACAGACATGGTATGGAATGTAGGGGTAAAGGAAAGGCCAGAGGGCAGGGAATAATGGGGAGAATGCGTAAAATAAGGCTCAGATTTCTGTAGAGGCGGATTAGATAACTTGGGTGAATACTCTGTGTACAAAGTAGGTGGATTATTTTTTGAGTCGTGGTACCCAAAAGATTTTAGTTACCCAAGTAATGTTAACGACATAAAAGTATATATATTACATATGAAAATATGTCAGCAACTCTTACATTTCATATTGTAATCCAATTTAATACTATATAACATTTATTATAATTAATTTTTTTTCAAATTAAAATGAATGAGAAGTTTATATGCTCAACATTTTAAGTTTAGGACTCATGCACACGATTGTTTTACGGCTCTGGACAACCTCTGAGTTTTACAGAGCCAAAATTCAGCAGCTATAGAAGTCTATGCCACCCTACTGTACTTCTGTATGCCTCCAATATCATATTTATTCTGACATGCTCCATCGGATGCTGTTTTGTAGAGGTATTCTACCCTAGGAGAGTTGCTTCTAGGCTCGGTTCACACATGCATCTAAAACGCAGCAAAAAGTGACACCCAGCCTGGATCTATAAAACATCTATTTTACCAGTCAGTTATTGATATTGGTTAGTGTCCTTTGCTAAATAAAATAAGTCCTCATATCCCTATACGATGTTATATACCACATAAAACATAAGCAAACTTTTCAGCGGCAATGTGAATGTTGTCATTTTTAGTGTATGTATCTCCTAATAAAATAAATATTATTTTTCTTCGCCCACTATTTCACTTGTCTCCTTTATATGAATTGTACTGCGTTTTTTGCATATTGCACCTTATAAATGAGTTCCTTTTTTCCTATAAACCCCCTGTTCTGTGGCTAAAGATAAAGACACCGGTGTTGAATGCACATTTTTATAAATAAGGCACACAGGTATTTATAGAACATTCTTCAAATGCCGAAAACCGATCAGTTCTTAAGCTATGTCCAAAATAAGCATGTGCCCTTGTGACTTTACCAGCTGCTCCAAGTCTATTGCCGGTAACAGCGAACATCAAGATCTCAATAAAACCACTTGTGTCTAAAAGTTCTAAATTCCAGTAACTGATGACTATAGACTGAGCACTTTTGCAAATCTCCATTAGTTACCAAGCAGAGATTCCAGCCTCCCCAATGAGTAAACTGGACACTTCATATGGGAGGAGAAAAGAGGAACGGTAATCTTCACATACTTTTAGCTGATATTGACAGCTGAGGTTTTTAATGCTACACTATGTGTGGACTCATTAGAAAAGAACTGATCTGCGTCATCTTCTGGCTGCCGTCTAGTCCCTTGATGTCAACTAAAGTTGTAAAAGGTTGTGCCCTGGACATGACATGCATTTTTTCCATTGGAAAATCTGAGTGATGTTGTCCACAGTTACTCAAATAAATACCTGTAGAGATTCAGAGAAACAAAGATGATTTTATTTACTGCCTGATACAAATAACTGGAAGGACTGCGACGAAAGAGTATTAAAGTCTCTTCATATTGTCTATTGGAGAATTTGCATTGAAGGCACAGAATAATACTTTTGCTACAGTAAAAAGCTAAAAAATTATTTACCATGTGACACGCCAGTAGACAAATAGCTTTAGTATATTTGAAGCAATGAACACCATAAACATATACAACCTAATGTAACAAAACTGACTAATAAACTGGCCTTGTAGCCCATATCAACCAATCAGAGCTCAGTTTTCATTCAGACTGTTCTGAAAAATTATAGCTGCTCTTGATTGGCTGCTATGAGCAACAAGGCCAGTTTTTTCATTTGACAGTTTCGATAAAAGATGCCCATAGTGTGGAAACCTTCATTAAATCAATGTATTTTTTTTAAATCTTTTTAATTGACTGTTATTATTTTCTTTTTTTAACTTGTCATGATACTTCTTCTTTGTATCCTGTATACAAAGAAGCTGTATCTTTCTCTCTCAGCCGATTCCATCAGTTCAGCTGAACTGACAGCACAGCTGAGTGCGGGTTCTGCATGTCTCTGACACACAGGATCCAGATAATATCGATCACAATCAGAGTTATAAACTTAGATGTGATCGATATTATCTGGATCCTGTGTACCAGTGACACGCAGGACCTGCTCTCAGCCAAGTCGTCAGTTGAGCTGAACTGGTGGAATCAGCTGAGAGAGAATGATATAGCTTCTATGTATACAGGAGACATAAAAGCTGTAACATAAAAAGTTCAATTTTTTTTGATAACAGTCAATTAAAAAAGTGGCTGAATTCAAAAACGGCATTGATTTAATAAACAAAACAAAAAAACATTCAAAGAAGTGTATAGTTTTTAAAGTAAATCTCTACCTTTTATCATGTTATTTTGAGGTAGAAAATTCTGTGCTGAGTAACTTCTTAATCCCTTCCCTCTGCAGTCAGTTTTTGATTTTTATATTTTTTTTACTCCCCGTCTTGTAAGAGCCTTCATTTTTTTATTTTTCCATCGACATAGTTGCATGAGGGCTTTTTTTTGGAGTTGGAGTTTTTAATGGCACCATTTAATGTACCATATAATGTACTGAGAACTTTTAAAAATAATTTTGTGGGGCACAAACAAAATAAACAGAAATTTCTCCATTGTTTTTTGGGTATCGCTTTTACCGCATTTAATGTGCGTTAAAAATGACATGTTAACTACTTTCTTTGGCTCAATATGATTAAGGCAATACCAAATTTATATTGCTTTTTTTTGTATCGCCATATTCTGAGAACATAACTTTTTATCTTTCTGTTGATGGAGCTGTGTGAGGGCTTTTTTCTTGCGGGGCAAATAATACTTTTTATTGGCACCATTTTCAAGTACATATAGCTTTTTGATCACTTTTTTATTCTATTTGTATTGGGAGGCGAAATGACAAAAAATAGCATTTCTGTTGTTTTAGATAAATTATTTTTGTTATGGTATTCACGATGCAGGATAAATAAGATTATATTGTAATAGTTTGGATAGTTACGGATGCGGCTAAATGAAATTATATTTATTTTGTTTACATTATTTTAGTGGAAAAAAGAGAAAAGGTTTGTTTTTAACGTTTAATATTTTTTTTTTATACTCGTAAAAACTTTACTAAACTACTTTTTAATTGTTTTAGAGCAGTGTGAGCACTACTGTTGATTACGTTTATCAGCGCTGTTGTGGGACACTCGCTCATGCACTTATGGTGGTACTATGTGTAAGTGTCTGTCTATGAGGAGGTTGTGGTTTTTCAAGTGTTTGCCTTATGCACCAAAAGTCCTTGTCCTGCCCTTATCTAGCCTTATAATGCACCTCTGGTTTTTAAATGTTTATTTCTTATTAAGCTGCTAACATATAGTCGCCAGGGGCGTAACAAGTCACCATGGGCTAAAATACTAACATTTCTGAATTGGGCCTAACTTTACCATGGCTAGTTTCATCAGTAAGTTAAGTGAATAAAAAGCTTATCAATATTTTAGTCTCCTCTCTGTGTCGTGTCATACCCAAATACACAGGAATAATCAGGGGTATTGCTGGGGAGTGGGGGAATGTCGGGTAATGTACCCCGGGTTCAGTAATGTCACAGTAAAGGGATAATTCACTTAATGAAATTAAAGCTCAGAAATCCTGTGCACAGTGAGTCCGTACACCGCTACATTGGCTTTCCGAGAAAAGCCGATCAGAAAGCAAGCGGCTCAGTGATCACCCGAGCGCTTCTGATGCTTTGAACTAGCGATCATTGGGGTTCTCAGTGCCCCCCACCGATTAAAACTTCCGACATGTTACTATGACATATCAGACGTTTGTTGAAGGTTTAGTTACACTTTAACTCTACCCAAAACCTTATAATTCAGGTGTGACTACACTCAACTTTAATATTCCCCTTAACTGGCACACTGTCAGGGATCACGTAAACTAAGGTATAGGAATGAGTTCTGTGGAGTCCTCATGCTGGAGAGTGGCTAAAAAAATAGCGCTGTTAGAAAAATAGGAGTCAGCCACAGTGCCGTATAACAGTGCCAGTCAACGTGCCCCATTAAAAGCTAACTATTTAGCGCTCCTATAAGAGTGCTGCCCACAGTACCCCATTCAATGGCAGACCCACTGTCCCCACATGTATGCCAGACAAACTGCTTCCATTCAAGTATCAGTCTTTGCTGTCCCTATGTGAGTGCCAGTAATACTTCCCCACATGCCTCTATATGAGCATTAGCCACACTCCCTCCATATACACTACCGTTCAAAAGTTTAGGGTCACTTAGAAATTTCCTTATTTTTGCAAGAAAAGCACAGTTTTTTTCAATGAAGATAACATTAAATTAATCAGAAATACACGCTATACATTGTTAATGTGGTAAATGACTATTCTAGCTGCAAACGTCTGGTTTTTAATGCAATATCTACATAGGTGTATAGAGGCCCATTTCCAGCAACCATCACTCCAGTGTTCTAATGGTACATTGTATTTGCTAACTGTGTTAGAAGGCTAATAGATGATTAGAAAACACTTGAAAACCCTTGTGCAATTATGTTAGCACCGCTGTAAACAGTTTTGCTGTTTAGAGGAGCTATAAAACTGACCTTCCTTTGAGCTAGTTGAGAATCTGGAGCATTACATTTGTGGGTTCAATTAAACTCTCAAAATGGCTAGAAAAAGAGAGCTTTCATGTGAAACTCGACAGTCTATTCTTGTTCTTAGAAATGAAGGCTATTCCATGAGAGAAATTGCCAAGAAACTGAAGATTTCCTACAACGGTGTGTACTACTTACTTCAGAAGACAGCACAAACAGGCTCTAACCAGAGTAGAAAGAGAAGTGGGAGGCCCCGCTACACAACTGAGCAACAAGACAAGTACATTAGAGTCTCTAGTTTGAGAAATAGACGCCTCACAGGTCCTCAACTGGCAGCTTCATTAAATAGTACCCGCAAAACGCCAGTGTCAACGTCTACAGTGAAGAGGCGATGCCGGGATGCTGGCCTTCAGGGCAGAGTGGCAAAGAAAAAGCCATATCTGCGACTGGCTAATAAAAGGAAAAGATTAATATGGGCAAAAGCACACAGACATTGGACAGAGGAAGATTGGAAAAAAGTGTTATGGACAGACGAATCAAAGTTTGAGGTGTTTGGATCACACAGAAGAACATTTGTGAGACGCAGAACAACTGAAATGATGCTGGAAGAGTGCCTGACGCCATCTGTAAAGCATGGTGGAGGTAATGTGATGGTCTGGGGTTGCTTTGGTGCTGGTAAAGTGGGAGATTTGTACAAGGTAAAAGGGATTTTGAATAAGGAAGGCTATCACTCCATTTTGCAACGCCATGCCATACCCTGTGGACAGCGCTTGATTGGAGCCAATTTCATCCTACAACAGGACAATGACCCAAAGCACACCTCCATATTATGCAAGAACTATTTAGGGAAGAAGCAGGCAGCTGGTATTCTATCTGTAATGGAGTGGCCAGCGCAGTCACCAGATCTCAACCCCATAGAGCAGTTGTGGGAGAAGCTTGACCGTATGGTAGGCAAGAAGTGCCCATCAAGCCAATCCAACTTGTGGGAGGGCCTTCTGGAAGCATGGGGTGAAATTTCTCCCGATTACCTCAGCAAATTAACAGCTAGAATGCCAAAGGTCTACAATGCTGTAATTGCTGCAAATGGAGCATTCTTTGACGAAAGCAAAGTTTGAAGGAGAAAATTATTATTTCAAATAAAATCATTATTTCTAACCTTGCCAATGTCTTGACTATATTTTCTAGTCATTTTGCAACTCATTTGATAAATATAAGTGTGAGTTTTCATGGAAAACACAAAATTGTCTGGGTGACCCCAAACTTTTGAACGGTAGTGTAGGTATCAGATATAGTATATGAGTCCGCTTTTAATGATTCGTAAAAAGCAGTGGATAGTGCTGCCGAAGCGACAGAATACTTTCCCCCCTATCAAAAGAATTTGGATGTCTTTTGTTGGCTACGTTTCTCTCTTTGATCTGCAGCAGGGCTGTGTTAGCACTACTGTTGATCATCACTGTTATGTAGGCACTATGATTTACATTGTTATGGAAACACCATAGGTGGGACTGTTATGGGGCACTTAGTTTATACTTGTATAGGGGCACAGTGTGATTATAGGGGAGCATTGGTTTTTGGAATATTTGCTTGTACAATATCTCTGTAATTTTGAATGTTTATTTCTTATTAAGCTGTTAATAAAATCCAGTCCAACTATCTATACAAATCTACAGCACTCTCACATGCTGACCCCTGTATCTCCACTCACATTACAGCCCCCACTCATTTCTGTACATGCTTTGTTCATAATGGCTCATTACTCAGTTTAATTAGAAAGACAGCTGTTTTCTCTACTAATACACAAAACAGTCAAGACCAGGAGAGTTGCCAACTCCAAATGATGCAACATTTAGAAATCTTAACATCTAATGTGCTGTATCTAATCACTGGTGTTTTTTTTTTTATCAATTAACCAAGTACAAAATGTGCCTGGGTCTAACTTCTATGTCTATTATTGTTTCAAGTATATTTTTGGAAGGTTGTTGCCGAGAACAAAAAACATCAGGAATTATGTATGTTGAGTGCAATCTGTAATGTAAAAGTTACATAGTTACATAGGTTGAAAAAAGAGGCAGGTCCATCAAGTTCAAACTTTCTTGATCAATTATATGTCATTTATTACTAGATAAATTATAACCTTCTATGCCAATCATCATTAGATAAAGCACCTAGACCTTTTTTTTTAAAATGTCGACATACTTGGGGTAAGGCATTCCATGGTTTGACTAACGGTAAATAACCCTTTTCTATATTGATGTATGAAACGCCTGTCCTCCACACGCAATGAATGTCCCCTGGTCCTTTGTAAAGTCCTTGGAAAGACTAAATCATGTGCTAGTTCTTTGTATTGACCAAACATATATTTATAGATGACAATTAGTTCACCTCTAAACCACCTTTTTTCCAAGCTGGGCAAGCCCAATTTTTCAACCCCCTCATTATAAGAGAGACCTCCCAACTTATTTAATAATCTAGTCGCCCGCCTTTGAACCCTCTCCAGTTCTCCTATATCCTTTTTACAATGTGAAGCCTAAAACTGAATCCTATATTGATGAATGAAATGCCTGTCCTCCACACGCAATGAATGTCCCCTGGTCCTTTGTAAAGTCCTTGGAAAGAATAAATCATATGCCAGTTCTTTGTATTGATCACACATATATTTATAGATGAAAATTAGTTCACCTCTAAGCCGCCTTTTTTCCAAGCTGGGCAAGCCCAATATTTCAACCCTCTCATTATAAGGCTGGATTCACACGAGCATGTTCAGTCCGTAAAGGACGGAACGTATTTCGGCCACAAGTCCCGGACCGAACACACTGCAGGGAACCGGGCTCCTAGCATCATATTTATGTACGACGCTAGGAGTCCCTGCCTCTCCGTGGAACTACTGTCCCGTACTGTAATCATGTTTTCAGAACGGGACATTAGTTCCACGGAGAGGCAGGGACACCTTGTGTCGTACATAACTATGACGCTAGGAGCCCGGCTCCCTGCAGTGTATTCGGTCCGGGACTTGCGGCCCAAATACGTTCCGTCCTTTACGGACCGAACATGCTCGTGTGAATCCAGCCTAAGAGAGATCTCCCAACTTATTTAATAATCTATTCGCCCGCCGTTGAACCCTCACCAGTTCTCCTATATCCTTTTTACAATGTGAAGCCTAAAACTGAATCCCATATTCAAGATGTGATCTTACAAGGGATTTATAGAGGGGTAATATTACTTTGAATCAGAATTTTTAATCTCTCTTATTATACATCCTAAAATGTATTTGCTTTTGCGGCTGCCCCTTGACATTGAGTACTGCTGCTTAGCTTACTTGCAACTAGTATACGCAAGTCATTCTCTTGTTCTGCTATCCCCAGTCTTTTTCCATTTAATGTAAATGAATTATTAGTATTTCTGTGGCCTAGGTGGGTTACATTACATTTATTCACATTAAAATTCATTAGTCATGTTTTTGCCCTTGCTGCCAGCTTTACTAGGTTTTTCTGTAATATTTTACAATCAAGCTGAGGTTTAAGTATCTTACAGAGCTTTGTATCATCAGCAAAATGTGACACTTCACTATTAATCCTAGCCACAAGGTCTTTAATAAAGTAATAAAAAATAATTGGGCCAATTGGCCATTTTTAGCATGTGTTATTTACAACAACGCTTTATTTTCTGTCCCTTAACCAATTTTTGACCCATGTGCATACATTGTTTCCCAGTCCCTGCATCAGTAGCTTCAGTACAAGGCTGTTGTGCGGTACTGAATCAAATGCTTTTGCAAAATCTACATATAAAATCTAGCTGCATGACCAACATCCAGATTTGCACTTTCCTCCTCATAGAAACCGAGCATGTTGACTAGGAACAACCTGTTTTTCATGAATCCGTGCTGGTTATCAGTTATTAGATATTCCCCGATATATACTTTTGTAGTTCATCTCTTCGAATATCTTAAAATAATTTACATACCACGTGTGTCAAACTTACTGGATGGTAGTTACTCGGTTCTACTTCTTACCCTTCTTAAATATTGGTACAACATCAGCCGTCCTCCAATCCTGTGACACTGATCCTGTTACAAGAGAGTCTAAGAAGATTAGATACAATGGTCTGTCCATTACTGAGTTCAATTCCCTCAATACCTGAGGATGAATGCCATCTAGGCTGGGGGTTTTAGTGATATCAAATTTGCTCAGAAGCAGCTCTACTTCCTCTCGTGTTAAGTAGGTAAAATTGGGTGTAGAAAATTGCTTACTGTCCCCCCGGAATATCTGGCAGCTCATCAATGAACATAGATAAAAAGTACATGTTTAATATCTCAGCCCTCACTTTGTCCTCTAGCAGTTTTAGGGGATTAATATTATTTTTTTTGTTTTTGTATTTAGTGCTTCCCGGTTCAGCCATATTTGTTTCTTTTAACTCCTTAACGCCGAAGGACGGATATATCCGTCCTCTGCAGCTGCTAGTTCGCGCAGGAGGACGGATATATCCGTCCTGTGATGGCGCGGGTACTGTCACTGTACCCACGCGATCAGCGGCAGGAGCACGGCTGTTATACACAGCCTGGCTCCTGCTGCAACTGCCGGAATCGAAGCGCGCGCCGATTCCGGCAGTTTAACCCATTAAATGCCTCTGTCAATAGTGACAGCGGCATTTAATGTGTTTGACAGAGGGAGGGAGCTCCCTCTGTCACCCGATCGGCGCCCCCGCAAACAAATCGCGGGTCGCCGTCGGGTTTCCATGACAGCCGGGGGTCTAACAAAGACCCCCAGGTCTGCCTTCAGCATCTGCCTGTTAGGCGATGCCGGAGGCATGACCTAATAGGTTGCCTGTCAGTTTTACACTGACAGGCAATAATGCTTCGGTATACTAAGTATACCAAAGCATTATATATGCGATCGGCACATCGCATAGTGAAGTGTCCTGCAGCGATTTTAAAAAAAAAATGACAATCAGTTAAATAAAGATGGTGAAAAAAAAAATTACAGTCAAAGTCAAATAAAACTACTTTTTTGGCCCAAAAAGTGGTTTTATTTAGTAAAACTGTCAAAACAAATCACACATACACATATATGGTATCCCCGCGATCGTAACAACTTGACCAATAAAATGAACACATTAATTAAACCGCCGGATGAACGGCGTCCAAAGAAAACAACGGCAAAATTCTCTCTTTTCTCCCATTCCCCCCATAAAAAATAAATAAAAGTTAATCTATAAGTCCTATGTACCCCAAAATAGAACTAATGAAAACTACACATTGTCCCGCAAAAATTAAGCCCACATACGACCACATCGATGGAAAAATAAAAACGTTACGGCTGTTGGAATGCAGCGATGCAAAAACAAGTAATTTTTTTCTAAAAGGCTTTTTATTGTGCAAACGTAGGAAAAACATATAAAACCTCTACATATTTGGTATCCCCGTAATCGTGCCGACCCATAGAATAAAGTGAACATGTTATGTACGCTGCATAGTAAACGGCGTAAATTTATAACGTGAAAATCAATGCTGGAATAGCTGCTTATTTTCAATTCTCTCCTAAAATAAAGTTAGTAAAAGTTAATCAATATGTTATAAGCATCTAAAAATGGTACAATTACAAAATACAACTCGTCCCGCAAAAAACAAGCCCTTATACGGCTATATAGACGGAATACAAAAACAGTTACGACTCTTGGAATGCGACCGTGAAAAAACAAAAAATAATCCTTGGTCATTAACGTGAAAAATTGCCCGGTCATTAAGGGGTTAATCCAAGACATCTTGTTACCAGAGGGTATAAAATTAATACACAATAAATTTAATATATCTTTAAATGCTCCCAAATTTAGCTTCAGTATCCCTATTTACCAGTACATGATCCCAGTCTACAAGACTAAGCTTTTCTCTTAGTTTAATTGAATTTTGCTTTCCTCAAGCTCCCGGTTTTTGTAGCTCCCCTGTGTTCTGTTTTATTGAATATTATGTCTAAATTTCCCATATTATGGTCACTGTTGTCCAAATGCTCCCGTATCTCCACATCTGATATTGTTTTGGACAAGGCCAAATCCGGCAAATTATCAACTCTGGTTGGTTTATCAACCAATTAAGAGAAATAATTGACCCCTTGACAAAGCTGACAGCGAAACGCGCATCGGTGCTTCTAGTGTGGTGGCTTTCTGTTGGGGGAACAGTATGCAGCATACGGGTTGGTACTTGGTTTAGGGCCCTGATTTTGGGTCATCATTTTCTCATGTGGAAGTGCACTTATGTATAGTAATTGACTATGTGTATATGTATTTATTTTTCCCTTGTAGTCTACTTTGCTGTACCACGCTTTATGGTGCCCTTACTACAAATTGTGTTATTTTGCTGTGGTCCCCTACCCACCACCACACTATTGATATAATTTTTAAATTGTATGTATAATTTTAGGTTTTGATGGCCAACTGTTTTTTTGGCATTCCTAAATAAAGTATTCAAATTTTGTATGGTACATACTTATGTGCTATGAGTTATTTTTCTTTTGGATATTGAAGTGTCTACACATAAACATATGCATATACTGCCCATATACTTATAGGTATGTATTTTTTTCTATGAATTGACATGTGTGGACGTTTATTGTGAAGTTTTTTTGGTCTGGATCAGTATAGGTATTAATAAGAGAAATAATTGTCTTGAATTGTGGATAAAAACTTACAGTATTTAGCACAAACAGCATCATAGGTGTTCAGAATTAGCTCAATATGGAGCACTGCATAAAGGGGCCTTTTACACGGGCCAAATATCGGGCAAACGCTCGTTCATCGGCTGATTGTATTGTTTAAAATGCCAAAAATATTATCGTTGTCGGCAGCACATCTCTCTGTGTAAACAGGGAGCTTTTGGATTTGACGACCAGCAGCTGCTTCACCGGGTGAAACGGGTTCGGGGGAACTCTGTTCTTAATATAGGTGTGGGTCCCAGAACAGGAACCCACATCTATCAGACATTTATGGCATAACCTGTGGCAGAGGCGTAGCTAGGTTCTCCTGCACCCGGGGCAAAGATTCAGATTGGCGCCCCCCCCCAACCTATTTCCCGACATCTCCTTCCCCCTCGCCATGTTTGCTTTCTCTACCTATTAATGAGGTCATTTTTTTTTTACAATTTTTTAATTGTAACTTGAGCATAAAAGCATTTTTACATTTTACAAGCAATATAGTTATATATGGGAGTTAACATAAAAATAAATTAAAAGAAAATAAATTAAAGAGGCCACACACAGCCCTCTGTATATAGGACCACACACATCCCCCTTTGTAGTTAACGCCACACAGCCCCCTGTTGTAGATAGCGCCACACAGCCCCCTTGTAGATAGCGCCCCACAGCCCCCTTCTAGATAGCGCCACACACAGCCCCCTTGTAGATAGCGCCACAATCAGCCCCTCTCTTGTAGATAGTGCCACACACATCCCCCCTTGTAGATAGCGCCACACACAGCCCCTTGTAGATAGTGCGACACACAGCCCCCCTTGTAAACAGCGCCACACCCCCCTTGTAGATAGTGCCACACACAGCCCGCTTCCCCCCTTGTAGATAGCGGCACACTCCACCCCTTGTAAATAGCGGCACACTCCCCTCCTTGTAGATAGTGCCACACACAGCCCGCTGCTCCTTTGTAAATAGCGCCACACTCCCCCCCTTGTAAATAGCACCACATCCACCCCCCTTTAAAATAGCGCCACACTCCCCCCTTGTACTTAGCACCACACTGTAAACAGAGCGGTGAGCGTTAGCCTACCGCTACCACTCTCCGCTCTGCCTGACGTGACTTACCGGAGGAGCCGAGGAGGTCATGCGGCGTAAGCAGCGGCAGAATTCCTTCTGACTAGGGTCGGTGACAGCCAGGGCCGGCCTTAGGTTGGATGGCGCCCTGTGCGGAACTCTCTATTGCCGCCCCCGACAAAAAACTAAAATGAACCACATATTTAGACACGCACATACTGGAACATACAGTGAAGGAAATAAGTATTTGATCCCTTGCTGATTTTGTAAGTTTGCCCACTGTCAAAGTCATGAACAGTCTAGAATTTTTAGGCTAGGTTAATTTTACCAGTGAGAGATAGATTATATAAAAAAAGAAAATCACATTGTCAAAATTATATATATTTATTTGCATTGTGCACAGAGAAATAAGTATTTGATCCCCTACCAACCATTAAGAGTTCAGCCTCCTCCAGACCAGTTACACGCTCCAAATCAACTTGGTGCCTGCATTAAAGACAGCTGTCTTAAATGGTCACCTGTATAAAAGACTTCTGTCCACAGACTCAATTAATCAGTCTGACTCTAACCTCTACAACATGGGCAAGACCAAAGAGCTTTCTAAGGATGTCAGGGACAAGATCATAGACCTGCACAAGGCTGGAATGGGCTACAAAACCATAAGTAAGACGCTGGGTGAGAAGGAGACAACTGTTGGTGCAATAGTAAGAAAATGGAAGACATACAAAATGACTGTCAATCGACATCGATCTGGGGCTCCATGCAAAATCTCACCTCGTGGGGTATCCTTGATCCTGAGGAAGGTGAGAGCTCAGCCGAAAACTACACGGGGGGAACTTGTTAATGATCTCAAGGCAGCTGGGACCACAGTCAC
The DNA here is from genome assembly GCF_050947455.1 of Rhinoderma darwinii. Classification (NCBI taxonomy): domain Eukaryota; kingdom Metazoa; phylum Chordata; class Amphibia; order Anura; family Rhinodermatidae; genus Rhinoderma; species Rhinoderma darwinii. Next base: position 103,765,585 of record NC_134688.1, read on the forward strand.
CAAGAAAACCATTGGTAACACATTACGCCGTAATGGATTAAAATCCTGCAGTGCCCGCAAGGTCCCCCTGCTCAAGAAGGCACATGTACAGGCCCGTCTGAAGTTTTCAAATGAACATCTGGATGATTCTGGGAGTGATTGGGAGAAGGTGTAGTGGTCAGATAAGACTAAAATTGAGCTCTTTGGCATTAACTTAACTCGCCGTGTTTGGAGGAAGAGAAATGCCTATGACCCAAAGAACACCATCCCCACTGTCAAGCATAGAGGTGGAAACATTATGTTTTGGGGGTATTTCTCTGCTAAGGGCACAGGACTACTTCACTGCATCAATGGGAGAATGGATGGAGCCATGTACCGTCAAATCCTGAGTGACAACCTCCTTCCCTCCACCAGGACATTAAAAATGGCTCGTGGCTGGGTCTTCCAGCACGACAATGACCCGAAACATACAGCCAAGGCAACAAAGGAGTGGCTCAAAAAGAAGCACATTAAGGTCATGGAGTGGCCTAGCCAGTCTCCAGACCTTAATCCCATCAAAAACTTATGGAGGGAGCTGAAGATCCGAGTTGCCAAGTGACAGCCTCGAAATCTTAATGATTTACAGATGATCTGCAAAGAGGAGTGGGCCAAAATTCCATCTAACATGTGTGCAAACCTCATCATCAACTACAAAAAACGTCTGACTGCTGTGCTTGTCAACAAGGGTTTTGCCACCAAGTATTAAGTTTTGTTTGCCAAAGGGATCAAATACTTATTTCTCTGTGTACAATGCAAATAAATATATATATAATTTTGACAATGTGATTTTCTGTTTTTTTTTTTTTTTTTTAATATAATCTATCTCTTACTGGTAAAATTAACCTAGCCTAAAAATTCTAGACTGTTCATGTCTTTGACAGTGGGCAAACTTACAAAATCAGCAAGGGAACAAATACTTATTTCCTTCACTGTATATACTGTACATACATAAAGACAGATATTTAGACATACAGGCAAATATACATACACACATCTGGAATATATACATACAGGTAAATATATAGACCGTACAGACACATATACACACACACACACACACACACACACACACACACACACACACACACACACACACACAACGGCAGATAAATACAGACCGGAACATATACAAATACATAAAAGGCACATATATACAAGCACAAAGACACATTCACAAACGGACCCATATATACCCAGTACGGATAATGTAGTAGATTTCAAGTGCAATCCTATGTAACACTGCTAATAACACAGTGATAACTCTGAGTACAGATAATGTAGTAGATGATAACTATACCCACAGACACATATAAACACACACAGAGGCATATATATAAGAGCAGCAGAGTATATAAGGTGCAGCAGGGTATATAGGGGTCAGGAGGGTATATAGGGGTCAGCAGAGTATACAGCAGGGTATATAGGGGCAGCAGGGTATATAAGGGGCAGGAGGGCATATAGGGGCAACATGGTATATAGGGGAAGCAGGGTATATTGGGGCAGCATGTATAAGGGGCAGCAGGGTATATAGGGGCAGCATGGTATATAAATGGCAGCATGTTATATAAGGGTATATAAGCTAAAAGAAATAGATGCTCACAAAGCACAAGGGATAATGAAAATAGAAAGATACTTTATTGAAATACATGAGGAGCAAAAAAACAATAAATTAAAATGAGGAATCCATAAACCACAGTTAAAAACGGGACAAAAGACTGTGTAACTACTAAATGAATACAGAGTACAAATTTGTACCTATAGCAGACCTTCAAGAAAGTGCAAATGCAGCCCAAAAGAGGGCATAAAGGTAATGTAATAACCTTGTATAAGTGCAGCAAAGTGCTGTGTAAACCTAATAGGTATATATAACAATGTTCATAAGCCCTGCAAAACATTGACATAGGTTTGAGCAAATATATGGTCAATAAAGACTGAAGAGAAGGAACATTTATCTGCAGAGTTTAACGCAACATATCAAACAGGACATGTCATACCCATGATAGATACGGCAGGGAACACAGTCAGAGTCCACCCCAACGTGCGTTTTGGCGCGAATGCCTTCGTCTGGGGGTGGTGCTAAGCAACAGACAAGTACTATTTAAATGGAACCGGACCAATTGCGTGTCAAAGCGTAAGCTGAAATAACTCTGTCATAATTGATTAACTTCACTGTGCATTTACCGGTCGTTGTATCCCGGAGAGTGAAGCGACCACACACCCGAGTGGCCGAGACCGGAAACGCGTCACCGAGTCAGCAGACTCGATCACGTGACTCCAGCAATCGGTGCGTCGCGAGTGACGAAGACGGGGGCCGGTCACCACGTAACAATGACAGAGTGGCACAATGAGCAGAGAGCACAGACGCTGAAACAGGTAAGTGGAACCCATCAAAACAAGGCGCAAGTGTTACTTTTAATTGATGATCAGTATATCACAGAAATGTCAAGGATTAAGGCTGCAAGATGCATCTACCCTTCAAAGAACTTTGCTATACAGAACAAATAGAGAGTATATAGTTATATATGAATATATATATATAAACAACAAAACCCTGAATATGACCATACAATGAATATAGAAATTTATATGTAAATTTAAATGATCAGAATAATCAAAAAAGAAGTGCCAGTGTATGATGAAAATAAAAATATGAATAAAGTAATATTACATGAAAAGATGATAAGGTCTATGAGTGAATCAATTCTATTGACAAAAAAATCAATCTGACAAAGGTGTATAAAAAAAATATATATGAAAAAATAAGAGTGAAGACAAGTGAAAAAGTAAAAAACACATGAAATGAAAAATAAAGATTTTTTGGAAACAAGTGCTGAATATAATACCTTAAAGTATCATAAAATATTAATATGTATGAATACATATTGGTGCAAAACACAACCAATCATACAGTTATTCTGATAAAGCAAGTAGCATACATATATAGATATAAAACATGGACATATAGAAACATATCAGGCTGTGATTCACATAGCATCAAGTAGTTCCTCGATATATCGCATGAATTTGACTGACGGACATAAAGAGACACACTGGCACAATATGAAAATCCTCAGGTAAGGAAAATCAGATTCCAGAAGATACAGTAAATTTAACAGTATGGATCTAGTCTGTGTAAAGAGAAATGTGTGAAGTTAAAATCCTAACAAAAAATAATAATACAAACAATATAAAAGTATGTGTAAATATACACATTCAACACCACTAAAATAAGCTTACAATCAGAGAAATCCAGAGAACCCAGTAGTTTCGTTTAAGCCTTTGGGGTATACAGTTTGAAGCCTCCAAATCCATTTACATTCTCTCTTCAAGAGAAGTTTCTTTAAATCACCACCTCTCATATCAGTGGTAATATGATCAATACCTTTGACCTTAAATAATCTAGAATTACATGAGTGGTGGAGTCAGAAATGTTTAGGGATTGTTTTTAATTGTTCCACGTCTATTGCCGTTTTGGCGTTTTCTATGTCTCTGACGTGTTCTCTAACACAAATCCGCAACTCGCGAGTAGTCATGCCAATATAAATTTTAGGGCATGAACATGTCGCATAGTAGATGACGCCCTTTGTATTACACGTAATTGGCCAGCATATTTTAAATTGATTAGTGCCGCTTGAGTCAACAAAAGACTCAGAGCGCTCAATATTGGGACAGCTCAAACAATCCCCACATGATCTACACCCCCATTTGGGGCCTTTTGTACGAAACATTTTACTAGGTTTAGTTGGTGTCAAATAACTATGTACTATGGCATCACACAGATTGGCCGCTCTGCGAGGTGCCATAGCAGGATAATTGGGTAACACTTTTCGTAACGTTGGATCAGTCAACAACACTGGCCAGAATTTGCACAGTACGACACGCATCTCAGCCCAATGAGAATTAAATGTTGTTACAAATCTCACCTTCACTTTATTCTCTTTTTTGGGGGTAATTTGGAGGAGTTGTTCTCGAGAGGTATTTAGCGCTCGGTGATGTGCCTTGCATATGTTACGATGACTATATCCTCTTTGAATAAACCTATCCTTTAGCTCATTGGATCAATGGTGTGTCGGGAATGTGAAGAGGTCGCATGCAATAGCGAGTTGGTTGACGTTTCCTTACGATGAAGATCGGTCTGTAAAAAAAACATTCAAATCCCTTCTAATTAAAATATCCAAGAAGTCAATGCTATGATGACTCCACTTGCAAGTAAGCTTGATGTTATATGCTGTGCCTCACTATCCAAACACTATGCCTCCATGTTTTACACACTACACTCACTTTTTTGTTTCACTCACAGCCCTGATTTCTACACACTACACTTAGTCATGTCCCCTATACCTCACATGTGCACTATACACAGTACTTTATTATTTATTTATTATTATTACACATTTACTTCCATGCCCAACACACCACTCCCCTCAAGGTAAGTGGGAGTGGCTATCATTATTTAAACACACCTGGGCACTTCCCATCAACAGCATTCTCTGACCTGGTTGCGTCCTGTTTGGAACGGGTATTTTACCCACCACCTAATCTGTGAGTATGGCCTTTTCTGTGGTTTTAATTACATTCTATGTCCCATTTTTTTTTGTATATCTTAGATTTTGGAACGAAAAGTTCTAGGTAGGGACTCGCAAGTGTGGGGATCCGTGACGTGGATTGCGAGCTTGCGTTTTTTTTGGCCAAAACAACAACTAATACCCCATGTTTTCTCATGGTTACTTACATTGTACATACTTTTTTTCAGGACGCGCCCGGGTCTTATGATGCTGGGATAGCCTGGTGTGCGGATGTTTGGCACTGCATGCAGGGCAGCCCGCTCTCTTACAATATGGGCGTTATAAATAGGCTGCTATTCGGCGATATATGCTGTGCCTCACTATCCAAACACTATGCCTCCATGTTTTACACACTACACTCACTTTTTTGTTTCACTCACAGCCCTGATTTCTACACACTACACTTAGTCATGTCCCCTATACCTCACATGTGCACTATACACAGTACTTTATTATTTATTTATTATTATTACACATTTACTTCCATGCCCAACACACCACTCCCCTCAAGGTAAGTGGGAGTGGCTATCATTATTTAAACACACCTGGGCACTTCCCATCAACAGCATTCTCTGACCTGGTTGCGTCCTGTTTGGAACGGGTATTTTACCCACCACCTAATCTGTGAGTATGGCCTTTTCTGTGGTTTTAATTACATTCTATGTCCCATTTTTTTTTTGTATATCTTAGATTTTGGAACGAAAAGTTCTAGGTAGGGACTCGCAAGTGTGGGGATCCGTGACGTGGATTGCGAGCTTGCGTTTTTTTGGCCAAAACAACAACTAATACCCCATGTTTTCTCATGGTTACTTACATTGTACATACTTTTTTTCAGGACGCGCCCGGGTCTTATGATGCTGGGATAGCCTGGTGTGCGGATGTTTGGCACTGCATGCAGGGCAGCCCGCTCTCTTACAATATGGGCGTTATAAATAGGCTGCTATTCGGCGATATATGCTGTGCCTCACTATCCAAACACTATGCCTCCATGTTTTACACACTACACTCACTTTTTTGTTTCACTCACAGCCCTGATTTCTACACACTACACTTAGTCATGTCCCCTATACCTCACATGTGCACTATACACAGTACTTTATTATTTATTTATTATTATTACACATTTACTTCCATGCCCAACACACCACTCCCCTCAAGGTAAGTGGGAGTGGCTATCATTATTTAAACACACCTGGGCACTTCCCATCAACAGCATTCTCTGACCTGGTTGCGTCCTGTTTGGAACGGGTATTTTACCCACCGCCTAATCTGTGAGTATGGCCTTTTCTGTGGTTTTAATTACATTCTATGTCCCATTTTTTTTTGTATATCTTAGATTTTGGAACGAAAAGTTCTAGGTAGGGACTCGCAAGTGTGGGGATCCGTGACGTGGATTGCGAGCTTGCGTTTTTTTGGCCAAAACAACAACTAATACCCCATGTTTTCTCATGGTTACTTACATTGTACATACTTTTTTTCAGGACGCGCCCGGGTCTTATGATGCTGGGATAGCCTGGTGTGCGGATGTTTGGCACTGCATGCAGGGCAGCCCGCTCTCTTACAATATGGGCGTTATAAATAGGCTGCTATTCGGCGATATATGCTGTGCCTCACTATCCAAACACTATGCCTCCATGTTTTACACACTACACTCACTTTTTTGTTTCACTCACAGCCCTGATTTCTACACACTACACTTAGTCATGTCCCCTATACCTCACATGTGCACTATACACAGTACTTTATTATTTATTTATTATTATTACACATTTACTTCCATGCCCAACACACCACTCCCCTCAAGGTAAGTGGGAGTGGCTATCATTATTTAAACACACCTGGGCACTTCCCATCAACAGCATTCTCTGACCTGGTTGCGTCCTGTTTGGAACGGGTATTTTACCCACCACCTAATCTGTGAGTATGGCCTTTTCTGTGGTTTTAATTACATTCTATGTCCCATTTTTTTTGTATATCTTAGATTTTGGAACGAAAAGTTCTAGGTAGGGACTCACAAGTGTGGGGATCCGTGACGTGGATTGCGAGCTTGCGTTTTTTTGGCCAAAACAACAACTAATACCCCATGTTTTCTCATGGTTACTTACATTGTACATACTTTTTTTCAGGACGCGCCCGGGTCTTATGATGCTGGGATAGCCTGGTGTGCGGATGTTTGGCACTGCATGCAGGGCAGCCCGCTCTCTTACAATATGGGCGTTATAAATAGGCTGCTATTCGGCGATATATGCTGTGCCTCACTATCCAAACACTATGCCTCCATGTTTTACACACTACACTCACTTTTTTGTTTCACTCACAGCCCTGATTTCTACACACTACACTTAGTCATGTCCCCTATACCTCACATGTGCACTATACACAGTACTTTATTATTTATTTATTATTATTACACATTTACTTCCATGCCCAACACACCACTCCCCTCAAGGTAAGTGGGAGTGGCTATCATTATTTAAACACACCTGGGCACTTCCCATCAACAGCATTCTCTGACCTGGTTGCGTCCTGTTTGGAACGGGTATTTTACCCACCACCTAATCTGTGAGTATGGCCTTTTCTGTGGTTTTAATTACATTCTATGTCCCATATTTTTTTTTGTATATCCTTGATGTTAAGCGAGTTCTGGTTCAGTGTATTAATGAATAACAATAATTCATCTGAAGTTCCCTGCCAGATCATGAAAATATCGTCAATGAAGCGGGCCCAGCGGTTAGGTTATATAAGGGGTAGCAGGATATATAGGGGACAGAAGGGTATATAGGGGCAGCAGGGTATATAGGTGGTAACAGTGGATATAGGGGCAGCAGGGTATATAGGAGGAAGCAGGGTATATAGGAGGCAGCACAGATGTCTGCATTTTATCTGTTCTACTTTAATATTGAACACACACTTTTACAAAGAGACATACACATGCAGAGACAGAGAAACATACTGTATACACAGAGACAAATAGGCCTCATTCACACGGCAGGGTTTCCCGGCCGGGTGCCGGCCGTTTATAAATCGGCCGGCACCCGGCTGCATTAGGAATAATAGACCCCTAATGGGGCTATTCACACGACCGATTTTTTGTCGGCCAGGAAATCCGGCCGTCAAAAAATAGGACATGCTCTATCTTCGCCCGGGTACCCGGCCGCCCGGCTCCCATAGAAGTCTATGGGGCCGGGTATTACACGGCCATCACCGGAATGTGTTCCGAGTGATGGCCGGGTTTCCCGGCGCATGCGCTCTATCTCCTCTTCCTCACAGCGCAGAGTGCATGTGAGGAGGAGGAGTTAATGCCATTCTGACGAATGGCATCGCTGTACACGGTGTGGCAGGGCCGGGGTGTACAGCAGGTGGAAGGGAGCGCTGCGCTGGCTCCCGTCCCCTGCTTGTTTTCCTGGCCCGGCGACACCTTCGATGGCGCCGCTAGTAGCAGCAGCTGCTGCGGCTGCTACTACTGCAGCGACGCCACTATAGCTGAGCGCGGAGGTATCTCCCTGCTCTGCTATGTGCTAGCCGCACTTTAGCTCCTTGAAGGAGCGGAATCCCCGTGTTTTCGGGGATTCCGCTCCTGGACAGAGCGCTTGATGTCTCTGTCCATATCTGGGCAGTGACATCAGGGGAAACTCCTGAAGCGGAATCCCCGAACACATGGGGATTCCCCTTCAGGAGTTGCCGCTGATGTCACTGTCCGGATCTGCCCGGCCCGGCACGGATGCAAAACTTTATGCAAACCGGCCGGGCAGAATGGCCGATTTTACCGGCCGGCACTCGGGCTCGGGAACGACCCGTTCGTGTGAATCCCGCCATACTGTATACACACTACACACACACATATACACACAGATACACATGGACACTCACCATGTCTCCTTGCTGACAGGATCAGAGGCTTCTTGGAGGATGGGCTGTGGGCGGAGCTTCCCCTCTGCTTCTTGGATGTTATTTACTCCATATGTGTGCATAGCACAGAGTAGACGCAGAGTCCAGTTGCGCCCCCTACATGCTGGGAGGGTGCAGCACGGGAGTGGACCAGTTCAGTCATCTGACCTCCTGTTACTGACGTGAGGTCAGATGACAGGTCAGGTGACTGGACTGGTCCACTCCCTGGCCGTCACAGACCCGAATCAGAACACCGCTGCATGATCTCCTTGCTCTTCCTAAAGCTGATCGCTGCTGTAGGTGTCCGACATACAGGATGCCAATCAGCAGCGATCAGCTGCTCTGCGGCGCCCCCCCTTCCCTACCACCTTGTTGTGCCCGGGGCACATGCCCCGCCTGCCCCCACTAGCTACGCCCCTGTCCTGTGGATATGCTTTAAATGTTTGAGATGGGAACAACCCTTTATAGACCATGAGTAAATTATAATTTCTCAAAGTGCATGTGACTGAAAATGCAGTGCAATATCCCCAGTTTTGCTTGTTTCATTACAATTATGTTCTATAATGAAGATAATATATATGGCACATGGTAGGTGGAGCCCTGGTACAACTTTTGAATTGCGGCCCAGGAGTTTCAAGTTACGCCTCTGGGGAACGGATAGTTTTGCATGGCGCACACATAGGGTATGTTCACACAGGGCGTATACGCTGTGGAAAAAGCACACAGCATATTCGCCCTGTGCGCCGCAGAGAATTCCGGCCGAAGAACCGCACCAAAAAATGCTTACGTAGCCATGGTGACACGTCCCTCCGCCATCCTGCAGGCAGCCTTCTGGGGTGATGTTTCATCCAATGTGACTGCTGTAGCCTATGATTGGCTTCTGCGGTCACATGGGATGAAATATCATCCCAGGAGGCCAGCCTGGACAAAGAAGAAAGAATTCTGGGTAAGTATAAGATTTTTTTTTTCTGAGTTGGTTTTTTTTGTAGAGGAAACGCAACTTCTGCTATTTGTTGCGGGTTTTACCTCCCCATTGAATTAAATGGGGAAAACTTGCAACAAACTTGCAACAAATATGCAGTATTTATGCAAATACAAAGGGACAGGCTGCGGATTAAAAAACCTTACCACAGGTACATTTCTAAAAGTTTTTTTTTCCACTTAGCGTTTACGCAGCGTGTGGATGAGGTTTTCAAATCTCATCCAATTTGCTGTTACTCTATTATGCTGCGGATTTTCCGCAATTAATTCCATTGTGGGAAATCAGCAACATTTACGCTACGTGTTAAAGGGATTTTCTCCTGGGGACATCCAAGGCATATCCACAGGATATCTCATAAATGTCAGATAGATGCGGGACCACCTCTTGGACCAGCACCTATCTCTAGAATGGGGCCTTCTAAACCCCGTTCTACCAATCAATGTTGTGGCTGAAGCTTGTGATTTCCGACCATGAAGAAGAAAACAGCGTAACTCGCTGAGCTACACTGTTTCCGTAGCTCCCATAGTAGTGAATGGCAGTTACGGAAACAGTGTAGCATGCGAGCTACGCTATTTTCTTCTTCATGGTCGGGAATCACATGAGTCAGCCAGGGCACAGAGCTGTAGAATGGGGTTTAGGGGGCCCCGTTCTCGAGATAGGTGCGGGTCCAAGTGGTGGTCCCGCATCTATCTGACATTTATGACATATCCTGTGGATATGTCATAAATGTCTCTGACGGGAAAACCCCTTTAACTTACCCATCTGTTAGACTAGGGCTATCATAAGAGAGTGGCTATAGATACTGTAGGGCTGGGAGCTAATGCTTAACAACTTGTCGCTACTGACTTTCCTGCATAACAATTATAGTCTGAAGCCAATTCTTGAGCAACCTGCTCTAGCATTCCAGCTGTTTCCTGAATTTGCTTTGTGGGCCTAAGAAACAATCCAATCCTGTTTGCATGAATAATCTGTTAAAAACCTGTAGTGCAGTCACTGTGATATAACGCTGTCATAATATTTTATACCTGCTACCTAATACTTCCTAGTTGCCGTGGTTGTGAATCAACATTACAAAAAAAAAAAAAATTTCATCAAATTCGAATGACATTAACTAAAAATACACAGGACAATTAGCAGGGTTGCCACTAGATGGCGGTGCTGCAGCATACAAATGTGGTAATATACTAACCTACGTGAGTGCGATAGGGAAAACTTTATCTTGCGTTTTGTCTCCAAATGAAAGTGCGGCTGTTATTGATAAATAGGCAGACCATCTGCTCTCTCAGAACACATTAATACCAGCAGCAGCTGCTTTTCTTGTCAGCTTTTTAATCAAACTGCCATAGATCCTACAACCTGGTCAGACACTTAACCCTATACACAAGACACTGCTCAGCACATTAGGCCATTCATATGGAGTATGGTCTGTACAGAGGGCCAACGTTCCTATTTATTATATTTTATACATGGCAGAAATATAAAAATAATGGAATTATGCAGATATATAGGGTTAAATTGTTATAACATTCTGTCCATGGTCATGTGATGGACACACAGGTGCACGGCTCATTAAAAACAACAGCTCTGATACATATACTGTAACGAGCCCAGCACCTGTGTGTCCATCACATGACCATGGACAGAATTTTATCCACGGGAAGTAAACAATGAATGCTCCTACTGAATAAAAACAGGCAGAGATCTTGAAAACTGTGAGGAATGAATACAGAAAGTATATTGGAAAATTGTAAAACTTTTAATCATACAGAAAATAACATTAATTTGATAAAACCAGACAACCCCTTTAAAATCCCCAGCAACATAATTGACTCTTGCTTGTTTTATTGTTATAATGAAATTAAGAAGAAAAAGGAAAGATAAAATATTTTTTGGACAAATCTTTTCTTTTTGGTTTCAACTGTGTTTTTATTGAAAATTTTTCAACAATATACATATAACTTAGAGCAGCATGAAGGGCCATGCAATTCACATAGTAAGACAGTAACTTTCAATAGACAGACAAAACATCTGGGAAAAAACACAGGGGTTTAAGGGGGTGAGGAGGGGGGGGATAGTCGGAGCTCCACCTACCACCTAATCTTGAGTTCCCTGTATCCAATACTTGTCCCACGGGTCCCACACCTCTTTGAACCTGTCCAGTTCATTGTCAATAGAGGCCGTCATATGCTCCATTGTACGTATTTCCCTAATTCTAGTTACTAAGTCGATGTGGGAGGGAGGGGTTGTCTGTCTCCATTTCCATGCTATCAACGTCTTAGCGGCTGTAAGAAAGTGTCGAAAGAGTCGAGCTGGTGATTTCCCCAAAGACCTAGGGGGAACATTTAGGAGGTAATGAAGAGGGTCTAAGGGAATATCCTGCTGCAACACCGCCAATGCCAAGTTCTTAACTTCCAACCAATACTGTTGTACCAGTGAACAGCTCCAGAAAATATGGAACAGATCACCTCTCTGACCTCTACATCGCCAGCAATCCGACGGAATACCCGGATTGAAGCTATGCAGAAAGGCAGGGGTATGGTACCAAAACATAAGGATTTTATATTGGTTTTCCTTATATGCAGTGCAGATGGAGGTTTTAGCTGCTTGCGACCAAATAATCTGCCACAATGAGAGCGGGATGGATTTATTCAGTAAGGCCTCCCACTTCAACATGTATCTATGCCCAGGCGGAGGGGAACCCTCCGGGGATAGCAATAATGCATAAATGGCTGAGATAAGCCCCCTAGTGGTGGTAGCATACCGACATAACCTTTCGAAGCTTGTAGGTGCAGTAACCCGCGTGGATCTAAAAGTTTGCTGCATGTAATGTCTAACCTGAAGATAGTGAAAGAACGCAGCGGAGGGAATATTATGATGTTTTTGAAAGTATGAAAACGGGTGAAGCTCTTGCGTGTGGGGATCAACCATATCAGCCAGGTGAAATACCTCAATTCCCGTCCACAATCGGACTATTCGGGAGGTAGTGCCCCCCGGGATAGTGGGAGTGTAGAGTACCGAAGTCAAGGGCGGGCAACCCGATGCCAAATGGAAGCGGTTTTTACAGGTTTCCCACACCTCCCTTTGAAATCTCATGGGACCCAATAAAGATGCAGTCGGCATTACTAGTGGGTCACCCCATAACAGGGAGTTTGGGTGGACCGGGGCCATCCATAGCTTCTCTATTTCGGTCCATTTATTGTACGCCCTTAAAGACACCCAGCTGGGTATGCGACGGAGGTGTGCCGCCCAGTAGTACTTCACCACATCAGGGACCGATAGCCCACCCGCAGATCGACCCGATAATAAAACTGATTTCGGAATTCGATGTCTGCCGGAGTGCCATATGAACCTGAGGATAGAAGACTGCATAGCCCGCAATTCCTTCATAGGTACTGCTACCGGCAAAGTCTCAAAGTAGTACAGTAATTTAGGGAGCAAGGTCATTTTGACCGCTGCTATGCGCCCAAAAAATGACATGGGAAGAGGATCCCACCTGGCCATTAGCTGACGTAGCTCTACAAACAGAGAGGGGAAATTAGCCTTGTAAACCGACGTATAGGACGGAGTGAGTTGAACTCCTAAATAAGTCAGGGAGGTTTCCTTCCAGTTGTAGGTGTAGTTGTGTTTGAGTAGCTGGAGCTCCTGGTGTGGGACATTAAGAGGGAGCGCTTCCGTTTTAGATGTATTAGTTTTATATCCTGACAGCCTCCCATACCTACGGAGAACTGTAGTAAGGTTAGGGAGGGAGGTATGAGGTTTAGTGATAGTCAAGAGGACGTCATCTGCAAACAGGGAAACCTTAAACTCTTTATCTTGTATCTGGACCCCCGCTATATCCCTGGATTTCCGTATTTGAGCTGCTAAAGGTTCTATGCATAGCACAAATAAAAGTGGGGATAGGGGACACCCCTGACGTGTACCATTCCAGATTTGAAACGGAGGGGAGGTGGAGTGTGGGAGTTTAATTGCCGCTGTTGGTTTGGAGTAGAGACCACGCAGTGCTGTCAAATAAGGGCCCGAAATCCCAAATGAATTTAGAGTTTCGAACATAAATGGCCATCCCAAGCGGTCAAACGCCTTCTCTGCATCTAGACTAAGAAGGATCGCCGATTCCTTTTGCTTTTGGAGGGCATCAATGAGGTCAAGGGCCCTTCGTGTGTTGTCTCCTCCTTGCCTAAGAGGCACAAAGCCCACTTGGTCTTTGTGAATCAAAGAAGGGAGCCAAACATTGAGTCTATTAGCTAGAAGACGGGTGAAAATTTTTAGATCCGAATTCAGAAGGGCTATGGGTCTGTAATTGGAGCACTCTGCGTGGTCTTTACCCGGTTTAGGGATCAGCGTGATATGAGAATGCAGGAATGTTTGAGGGATGGGAGAACCCTGTAGGAATTCATTAAATAACGAAGCCATCCGTGGAACCAAGATCTCTGCAAAGGTCTTATAATACCCATATGTAAAGCCATCTGGTCCAGGGGCCTTACCACTAGGGAGGTCCTTCAATATATCAAACAATTCCTCCGCAGAGATCGGGGCATTCAGGGATGAAAGCTCCTCATCTTTCAGTTTAGGGAGAGCACAGGAAGAGAGATATGCTTGCAGCGTTTCCCTCCGACGAGCCGGATCAGGTGGTAAGGTATTTGGCAGGTGGTATAAGGATTTATAATAGTCATGAAAAAGTGTGGCTATCGTGTCTGGGTGATGCTGGAGTATGCCCGCCTTATCCCGAACCGCCTGTGGAGTACGAACAGTCGCCTGATCCCGCAATAGTCTGGCCAGAAGCGAGTGCGCCTTATTACCTTTGTCGTAATATTTCCTTTTTGTGTATAGTAATGACTTTTCTACCCCCTTCATAGCTAAGTCCTTGAGTTGTGCTCTAGCCTCTATCAATTTCCGTAGTGTCGGGACCGCCGGTTTAATCCCCATTTCTCTCTCCAACTTAGTAATTGTCCGATGGAGAGCCACCCGCTTGGCCCGAGAGTCTCTTTTCAATCTAGATCCCATTACTATGCATTGCCCTCTCATCACCGCCTTATGCGCCTCCCAAAGAGTGGATACTGAAGGAACCGATCCCTCATTAAGTGCATAAAATTCCCGCATATGCCCGGCCAGGCTGTCCCTAAGAGAAGGGGACTTAATCAAAGTTTCGTTTAAGCGCCAATGACTTACTCTCGTATTTGGTTTCCCTATCTGTAGGGACACAGAAACTGGTGCGTGATCTGACCAAGAGATGGGGTCTATATTCGCCCCCTGGAGCGCACGGAGGGCAGGGACATTACCAAAAAAGTAATCTAAGCGTGTATGAGTGCTGTGCGTATGGGAGAAGAAGGTATAGGACCTATCACCTGGGTGATCCACTCGCCACAAATCATAGAGCTGGTGCTCTCTAATTAGTTGCCTAAAACGTGTAGAAAGTCCTGTAAGGGTGGGCGTCGGAGTAGCGTGTGTAAGAGAGACCCTATCCATGGACGTGGAGAACGGGACATTAAAATCTCCTCCCACCAGCCATGCCCCCCTAGGAAGCTTCTGGAGTTTAGAAAGGAGTCTACGTAGGAATGGAATCTGTGCGGTATTAGGAGAGTAAACGTTACATAAAACAATGGGCTGTCCAAGCAAAGTCCCCTCTATTATAACATATCTGCCTTTCGGATCTAGATGTGAGGTGTGAACTTGTATGGGGCAGGAAGCTGCTATCAAAATGGCCACCCCCTCCCTTTTGCGACCTGACGAGGCAGAGTACACAGCAGGATACGCCCCTCGGGCAAATTGGAAAGTTCCGGATGAATCTAAGTGTGTTTCCTGCAGAAAAGCAACTTCCGCTCCAAGCGATTTCAACTCCCTGAGAAGCAAGCGTCTCTTCACATTGGAGTTGAGACCCTTGACATTAAGTGTGACAAATTTAACCATGGTCAAAGATGTATGAAAGAGCAAAGAATGATGTGGAAAGTGCGGATGTATACAGCTCACAGTTATGTCGGGGCCAGTCCCATGTCGGTTTCAAAGCAAGCAGTGTTCTACGGCGTCCTTCTACCTTGGAGGTTCTTGGAGGATTCACTGTCGTCTCAAGTGTTATTTCGGATGAAAGTAGGAGGGGAGGGAAAGACACTGGGGTAAAGACGTACCAGGGAGACAATACACATATCTGCAGTGAGAACAAAGAGAAATGCATGAGATCAATGAATTTCAAACACACTCAGAAAATACTACCAGGGAGAATACTATACCCTGGGGCGGGTGATATTAAAGCAAAAGAAAACTGGTAATACAATATTACCCTTCGCAACTCTCTCTAAAAACAGAGGGAGAACTGCAAAACAAATTACCCCTATCAAAAAAGGAGGTCGGGTCTCAACAGTCGAGGAACCTAGTACAAAAATACGTATAAATACGTACAGGCCGAGAAAAAACAAAAAGGGGGTGAAAGAGCCAAGTGTATCCCGGGCAATCGCGCCCTGCCACAATTTACGTTAACGAATTAAAGCGAAACAACATAAAATCAGAAATATAATCCTAAATGCATTTTTAGCCTAGGATAGTGCAACTGGCGAAGGGAGCAGCTGGTATGGGTGACCAGGCTCCTTCACATATATTACGGAGGTGCCGTGTATCTGCGCAGCGTCAATCAATTCAAATCAGGTCTTGGTGAACTTCGGGTAGACTGTCGTCTTGGAGAGGTCCTCCGCTTATTTCGGACCGACTGCCAGACTGGAGGTGGAGACGAAGGCGGCAAAGGAGTCTCCCAATTCTGCATCTTGGGCGTTGGTATACCAAGGGAGTCACAGAAATGAGGCAAATCCCCTGGGTACCTCAGGGTTGCAGAAACACCATCTCTTCGGGCTGTAAGGGAGAACGGAAACCCCCATCGATAAATAATATTGTGGTCCCGTAGGGCTGCGAGAAGTGGACGAAGCAGACGTCTTTTCTGTAACGTAATCCAGGAGAGATCCGGGAATAACTGAATCGGCACACCGGCATACTCCAGGTCTTTACGCTGACGGGCTTTAAGCATAATGTCCTCCTTAGTGCGGAAATCCTGGACACAGCAGATGATATCTCTGGGCTGAGATGTAATGGATTTTGGTTTCAGTGCTCTATGCGCTCTGTCAAGCGGTATCCGATTAGACGGGGGTGCACCCAAAAGGTCGTTAAAGATAGTCTCTAACACGATGGGAAGATCTTCAGACCCCGAGGGCTCCGGTATGCCCCTTATCCTTATATTATGACGGCGACCTCTGTTATCCAAATCCTCTAGATGCAGTTGCATATCTCTAATGGACGCCAGCTGGGAGGACACTGAAGACTGTATCACAGAAACATGGCGCCTAGTGGCATCGTGGTCATCTTCTAAAGCCTCCACCCTCGTAGCAATCTGCTGTATATGCTGCGACACCCCCGCCAATTCTGAACGAAAAGCTGCCTTCACTTCTTGTATCATACTCTTAAAGTCCTCTTTAGTGGGCAACTGTGAGAAACATTCCCTCCACATAGGGGGCACATCTGAAGGAAGTGAGGCTGAATCCTCCAGGTCAGAATCTGAGGCATATGCAGGGGCCTGGGCATAGGGGGTCAAAGATGGTGTATCCCCCAGATCGTCTCTCCTCCCCGGCTGCTGGATCGTGGGCCGTTGGGGTTTAGGTGCAGGCCAAATCTGTAGGGCCATTTGTGCTGAGGGCTGTGACATTGGTGGTTCAAGCAGGTGTACTGGGGCCTCTGACTGAGCTGATGCTCCTCGTGGCCTGGCCTCCATTGCTCCTGGGATAGGGGACCCCCTTCCCTGCTGTTCACAGGACGAGGTGGAGGACAGCTTAGGGGAGCTGGGAGGGTGAACTTTAGCCATCCGGCTATTCAGCTTACCCTGTACGTGGGGCACTGTCTCCTCTCCCTGCTCGGACATCTCCCCTTCCTTCTGACACGAGGCTGTCCAAGATGGCTGCGGCTGAGGGAGCGGCGTGGCTTGCCGCCGAAGAAAGTAGCCGTCGATCGTTGGTGGAGCGGCGGCGACCTGGTGCTGTGCTGCAGGGGTGAGTCTAGACCCTTGGGGTCTTTTTTTCCCCATATGAGGCACCTTTCCCCGCTGTAGGCTGCTGGATCTGCGTGGCAGGGCGCGGAGCTCTCAGTTTATGCGACCGGCGCCATCGACTGCTGGCCACGCCCCCAATCTTTTCTTTTTGGATGTTGACCCCTGATGGTTAGGCCCAGGGATCACCATGTTTTGGCTGATGAGGCTTCAATAGATAAAGGTTGAGTAGCCCTGGATTAGACAGTTTCATATATTAATGCTGGCAGATTTATCAATAATGGCGCTATTTAGTAACGGTCATTATTCTGAGTGATGTACTATATATAGTTATGAAACAGGCAAAAGTTCTGCAGCAGCTCTGACCTTTCTTAAAGGAAAGGTGTCATGATTTTTTTAAAATTATTTTCTGTGTTTTTATTTAATAAAATATTATATTGACTTTATTTATTTTTTCACACACAATGTTTTTTTATTATCATCACTTTCTTACTTTACTGGGGGCTGCCATGTTTTCTTTCATCTGTGTATGTGTCAATTCACGACACATACACAGATGGAATACGGCAGCTACAGTGCATAGGACACAATGAACGGGACCCGTTCCTTATATCCTGTGCTTCTGCAGTCTCGTTCTGTACTTCTTTGAAGGCCATTTTTTTCCTATTCAACCCCATATATATTTTTTCTCGTTTCCCACTACGTTATATGGTACAAACAATGGTGCTGTGAAAATCTACAACTCGTCCTGCAAAAACAAACCCTCATACGGCAGTATTTATGGAAAAATAAAAAAAAGCTATGGCTTTTGAAAGGTGGGGAGGAAAAAACAAAAGTGAAAATCAGAAAAATGGCTGTGGAGGGAAGGGGTTAAAAACTGATCAACTGTCAGTTTTTTATGGCCGTTTTGCATCAGTGTGTCTCTAAATTTTCATCCATTTCCAGTCCGTTTGTCCGTTTTTAATGGCCGTTTGACATCCGTTTTGCATCAGTTCTTCATGACCGTTAAAAAAACTGATGAATTTAATTGGTCAGGCTTTTTTTGTCCCAACCCCCTGAAAACACCCAAAGGCAACATGGTCACCTAGACACTATTTACAGCCCCCCTGTTGATGATGCCACACACCTCCCTGTATATGATGCCCCACAGCCTCCCTGTATATGATGGCACACACCTCCATGTATATAATGCCACACACCTCCTGTATATGATGCCACACACCTCCCTGTATATGATGCCACACAGCCCCCTGTATATGATGCCACACAGTCCCCCTTTATATGATGCCACACAGCCCTCCTGTATATGATACCACGCAGCCTCCCTATAATGATGCCACTCAGACCTCCTGTATATGATGCCCCACACCTCCCTGTATATGACGCCACACACCTCCCTGTATAAGATGCCCCACACCTCCCTGTATATGATGCCACACACCTCCCTGTATATGGTGGCACACAGACCCCCTGTATTTGATGCCACACAGCCCTCCTGTATATGATGCCACACAGCCTGCCTGTATATGATGCCACACACCTCCCTGTATATGATGCCACACAGCCTCCTTGTATATGATGCCACACAGCCTCCCTGTATATGCCACACAGCCTCCCTGTATATGCCACGCAGCCTCCCTGTAAATGCCACGTAGCCTCCCTGTATATCCCACACAGCCCGCTGTATACGATGCTACACAGCCCCGATGTAGATGATGCCACACAGCCCGACATGAATGCCCTACATAGACACCGATGCAGCGCTGTCTTCTTCAGGTAAGGTCTCTCGTCTTCATGGGATCTGCGAAGGCGACGCAATGACACGCACCGATGCAGCGCGTCTTCATGTGTGGTTTCTCGTCTTCACGGGATCTGCGAAGGAGGCACGATGACGTCATCGCATCGCCTTCACAGAACCCATGAAGACGAGACCACACCTAAAGAGGTCAAGGCTGCATCGGTGAGTATGTCATCGAGCCGCCGATAGCCAGCAAGGGAACTAGTAGTTCCCTTGCCAATCCCAATGTCACAGATCCATTTTTAACGGTTGTTACATGTATTGACATCCGTTAAAAACTGAGACATTGACTTCATTGCCGTCAGGCCGTGAAAACTGCCAAAAATAGGACATGTCCTATTTTTTGACAGCCATTATTCACGGGCGGTTAAAAAAATGGCCGTGTGACTACACCAGGGGCCTCAAGCACGGGGCCCACGGGTCAAATGCGGCCCCTGAGGCTGTCATCTACAGTGTTGTCAGGGTCTTCCCCAGAGTGGAGTCCCGGGCAGAGCGCTAGTATAGGCTCTGCTCCGGGACTCTGTGGAATTCCCTGACATCGCTGTCCATATGTGGACAATGTTGTCAGGGTTTTCCCCAGAGCGGAGTCCTGGGCAGAGCGCTAGTATCTGCTCTGCTCCGGGACTCTGTGGAATTCCCTGACATCGCTGTCCATATATGGACAGTGTTGTCAGGGTCTTCCCCAGAGCGGAGTCCTGGGCAGAGCACTAGTATCGGCTCTGCTCCGGGACCTTGTGGAATTCCCTGATATCGCTGTCCATATATGGACAGTGTTGTCAAGGTCTTCCCCAGAGCGGAGTCCCGGACAGAGCGCTAGTATTGTCTTTGCTCCGGGACTCTGTGGAATTCCCTTACATCGGTGTCCATATATGGACAGTGTTGTCAGGGTCTTCCCCAGAGAGGAGTCCCGGGCAGAGTGCTAATATAGGCTCTGCTCCAGGACTCTGTGGAATTCCCAGACATCGCTGTCCATATATGGACAGTGTTGTCAGGGTTTTCCCCAGAGCGGAGTCTGAGGCCGAGCGCTAGTATCGACACTCCTTCGGGACTCTGTTGAATTCCCTGACATCGCTGTCCATACATGGACAGTGTTGTCAGGGTCTTCCACACAGCGGAGTCCCGGGCAGAGTGCTAGTATTGTCTCTGGTCCGGGACTCTGTGGAATTCCCTGACATCGGTGTCCATATATGGACAGTGTTGTCAGGGTCTTCCCCAGAGAGGAGTCCCAGGCAGAGTGCTAATATAGGCTCTGCTCCAGGACTCTGTGGAATTCCCGGACATCGCTGTCCATATATGGACAGTGTTGAAAGGGGCTTCCCCAGATCCGGAGTCCCGGGCAGAGCACTA
The DNA here is from genome assembly GCF_050947455.1 of Rhinoderma darwinii. Classification (NCBI taxonomy): domain Eukaryota; kingdom Metazoa; phylum Chordata; class Amphibia; order Anura; family Rhinodermatidae; genus Rhinoderma; species Rhinoderma darwinii. The sequence goes on from NC_134688.1 coordinate 103,786,197, forward strand.
GTATCTGCTCTGCTCCGGGACTCTGTGGCATTCCCTGACATCGCTGTCCATAAATGGACACGCGATGTCCGTGGCTTCCCCAGAGCCGGAGTCCCGGGCAGAGTGCTAGTATCTGCTCTGCTCCGTGACTCTGTGACATTCCCTGACATCGCTGTCCATATATGGACAGCGATGTTTAGAGCTTCCCCAGAGCTGGACAGTGATGTCAGGAGCACAGCTGAAGTCCCAGTAGGAGCGCTACTAGCGCTCTGTCTGGGACTCCAGCTCTGGGGTTGCCCTTGACATCTCTGTCCATATATGAACAGTGATTTCAGGAGCAGAGCTGGAATCCCAGGCAAAGTGCTAAAAATGACTCTGCTCCGGGACTCCATATATGGACACTGATATCAGGGGCTTCCCCAGAGTTCCGGAGCAGAGCCTATGCTAGTGCTCCACTCTGGGACCCCGGGTCTGGAGTTGCCCCTGACAGCCCATTCCGGTCCAGGAGTATCCCCTGATGTCACTGTGTATGGGCAGTGATGTCAGGGGCTCCTTCAGCAGAGGAATCCCTGGTCAAAGCATCGGCAATGCTCTGGCTGGGGATTCCACTCCTAGAAGGAGCCCCAATGGAGCTATCTACTGGGGGTGTGTGTGGCACTATCTACTAGGGGTGTGTGGCATTATATACAGAGGGCACTGTGGCAGCATCTACAGAGGGCACTGTGGCAGTATTTACAGAGGGCACTGTGGCATTATCTACAGAGGGCACTGTGGTTGTGTGGCAGTATCTACAGAGGACTCTGGCATTATCTAGGGGTGTGTGGCATTATCTACAGAGGGCACATAGATTCCACTCCTAGAGGAAGCCCCAATGGAGCTAACTACTGGGGGTGTATCTACAGAGGGCACTGTGGCAGCATCTATAGAAGGCACTGTGGCAGCATCTACAGAGGGCAGTGTGGCAGTATCTACAGAGGGCACTGCAGGTATGTGGCAGTATCTACAGAGGACACTGGCATTTTCTAGGGGTGTGTGGCATTATCTACAGAGGGCACTGTGTCAGCATCTATAGAGGTCACTGTGGCAGCATCTACAGAGGTCACTATGGCAGCATCTACACTCGCATATGCGGACCGTGCTCACAGTAATAATTATGGGAGCACGGTCCGTAAATGCAAAAAATAGGATATGCTCTATTTTTTGCGCGTCCTTTCTATGGCCCGGACACACTCCCGCAAATATACGGGAAGGTGTCCGTGGCCGATAGAAATGAATGGGTCAGTATTTTATCTGCAATTACGGATCCGTAATTGCTGATAAAAATTCCGGTTGTGTGCATGAGGCCTTACCTATGCCTAGATTAAATGTATACATAGTTTAAATATCTTTTAAAAAAAAATAAAAACAGAGGATCTATCACTAGTTTAGTAATGCCCTATCTCCTAGCTGATCTAATATGGCGCTGTAACACTGATAATGCTAGTAAAAATTGTGTCCTAAAACGTTTATTATTTTAAAAGTTATGAGCTGTTTTCTAAATGTAAATCAGCCTTTATTAGACAACTGGGAGGTAACACCAGCAATACTCCTGAGGTGGAGCTACCTCATAGCCTCTGACGCTGTTCTATCAGCATGAAGCTGCTTCTCACAGTGTGAGAAACTGAGACTGGAGGGAAGGGCGATCAATTCAAATAGCCATATCTCGGGTCGTGGACCACCTAGAACAGCGGTTCTGGTGTCATATGAAATATGAGATTCTAATCTTTCATATGGCACCAGGATCTAGCTGAGAAACAACCAGAGATATCAACAGTTGAAAACACAGTCGGGAATGGAAGCTGTACACTATAAGATCACGCTGTGTTGCTGGGCAGGGAAGGGGGAGAAGCTTTATGCTGATTGGACAGCATCAAACAGAAAAAATTACACCGCCCAGAGTGAAAAGAAAGAGTCACCTCCTATTTGGCTATTAGAGCCACATTACCATATTTAGAAAAATGCTCATAACTTTGCAAATAATAACTGTTTTTGAAAGAAAACAGATTACACGGTGGTTATCAGCATGACAGTGCCTATTAGATTAGTTAGGAGATAGGGAATTATTAAACTAGTGACAGATCCTCTTTAAAGCGTTGTGCGCTTTAGAAAACCTCTTCCCACATGAAAGTCCCTCGATGATCAGCTGAATGTTGGGAGTTCTGCTGGTAAGTGGCCGATGATTGAATTCATTGGCCACCCGTGTAATGCATGGAAGCTTTGGTTCCAAAGTTAAGTGAAAAAAGCTCTTTGAAGCAGCTCTTCTCCCTGGCTAATGGGGGGATTGTGAGTGGGGGATCCCCTCTACTACATATAAATGCCTCATTATGGTTCATGGAAAAGGTTTTCTAAAGCACACAGTGAAAACTTGAGTTTTTGGTTTGGTTGTTATTATTCTTTTTTAGGAAGAAAATCATGGGAATCAGGGTCCGGAAATCAGAGATAGCAGAAAGGGCACAAGCCCTGCAGATTTCACCACCTACCCTATATTACCAAAAAGAGAGTAGGAGTAACCATTAAACACTGTATATTCAAAAAAATAAAACAATTTGTTTATTTGATATTATACAACAGCCTATAGAATACTATATATAAAAAATTTAGCAAGAGACAAACAATTTTATGTGGTAAGATGATGCAAAAAAGTCCCAAATATACAGAAAACAGAGAGGGAATCTATCTAAATGGTGTGCATATAGGGTAGGAACACACATTGTAAACACTGCGGATTTTCTGCAACTGATTCATTGTGGAAAATCCGCAGCGTTTTACAGCAGCAGTAGTGAGGGTGAGTTTTCAACAAATCTTGTCCCCACACTGCGGAAATATGCCGCTGAAAAAACGCACATAAATTGACCTGTGGTGCAGTCTCTTCGACCGCAGCATGTCAATTAGCTCTTCTGTTGCGGGTTTTCCCATTGAATTCAATGGCGTGCTTAAACCTGCAACAAAGTGGTGTGTGTTGCGATATTTGTGGTGAAATCACAGCGATTCCGCTGAAAAAATTGCAAGTAAGAAAAAAAAAAAAAGTTATACTTACCCAGCGTTCCCTGCTTCTTCTCCAGTCCGGCCTCCCTGGATGACGTAGCAGGACATGTGACCGCTGCAGCCAATCACAGGGTGCAGCGATCACATGGCCTGCAACGTCACCCAGGGAGGACAGAGTAGACTTCAGAGGAGGGAGGGGTAATTATGTGCGATAATTTACACAGCAGAATTTACATCCAAAAAAACCCACCACAGTATGTTGTGGGATTTCGGACGGCATTCACTGCGGTATTCAGGGTGGTTACGCTGCACAGTTTGACGCAGTGTATCCACCCTGAATACGCCATGTGTGTTCCTACCAATAAGGGGAAAATTATTCCAGACAATACCAGTTATAACATGTCCGAAATAATACATAGAGAATTCAGTAATTATCCCTAAACATAACACTTAAGATAATGAGCCCAGAAGGTAGTGCAATCCAAACGAATTATATAAGCAATATACTGAGAAACAAACCATCACTCTGCTTCCATTATACCAAAAGCATAAAGTACAGATGGGTACACAATTATAGATAACCCTAGCTAAAGTACTATAATGACCAATCACCCTCAGATATGGATGGAAACGTATAGGGCCTATATAAAGAACCTATTTCCAGTATACAGTGAAGGAAATAAGTATTTGATCCCTTGCTGATTTTGTAAGTTTGCCCACTGTCAAAGTCATGAACAGTCTAGAATTTTTAGGCTAGGTTAATTTTACCAGTGAGAGATAGATTATATTTAAAAAAAAAACAGAAAATCACATTGTCAAAATTATATATATTTATTTGCATTGTGCACAGAGATATAAGTATTTGATCCCCTACCAACCATTAAGAGTTCAGCCTCCTTCAGACCAGTTACACGCTCCAAATCAACTTGGTGCCTGCATTAAAGACAGCTGTCTTACATGGTCACCTGTATAAAAGACTCCTGTCCACAGACTCAATTAATCAGTCTGACTCTAACCTCTACAACATGGGCAAGACCAAAGAGCTTTCTAAGGATGTCAGGGACAACATCATAGACCTGCACAAGGCTGGAATGGGCTACAAAACCATAAGTAAGACGCTGGGTGAGAAGGAGACAACTGTTGGTGCAATAGTAAGAAAATGGAAGACATACAAAATGATTGTCAATCGACATCGATCTGGGGCTCCATGCAAAATCTCACCTCGTGGGGTATCCTTGATCCTGAGGAAGGTGAGAGCTCAGCCGAAAACTACACGGGGGGGAACTTGTTAATGACCTCAAGGCAGCTGGGACCACAGTCACCAAGAAAACCATTGGTAACACATTACGCCGTAATGGATTAAAATCCTGCAGTGCCCACAAGGTCCCCCTGCTCAAGAAGGCACATGTACAGGCCCGTCTGAAGTTTTCAAATGAACATCTGGATGATTCTGAGAGTGATTGGGAGAAGGTGCTGTGGTCAGATGAGACTAAAATTGAGCTCTTTGGCATTAACTCAACTCGCCGTGTTTGGAGGAAGAGAAATGCTGCCTATGACCCAAAGAATACCGTCCCCACTGTCAAGCATGGAGGTGGAAAAATTATGTTTTGGGAGTGTTTCTCTGCTAAGGGCACAGGACTACTTCAACACATCAATGGGAGAATGGATGGAGCCATGTACCGTCAAATCCTGAGTGACAACCTCCTTCCCTCCACCAGGACATTAGAAATGGCTCGTGGCTGGGTCTTCCAGCACGACAATGACCCGAAACATACCGCCAAGGCAACAAAGGAGTGGCTCAAAATGAAGCACATTAAGGTAATGCAGTGGCCTAGCCAGTCTCCAGACCTTAATCCCATCGAAAACTTATGGAGGGAGCTGAAGATCCGAGTTACCAAGCGACAGCCTCAAAATCGTAATGATTTACAGATGATCTGCAAAGAGGAGTGGGCCAAAATTCCATCTAACATGTGTGCAAACCTCATCATCAACTACAAAAAATGTCTGACTGCTGTGCTTGCCAACAAGGGTTTTGCCACCAAGTATTAAGTCTTGTTTGCCAAAGGGATCAAATACTTATTTCTCTGTGCACAATGCAAATAAATATATATAATTTTGACTATGTGATTTTCTGTTTGTTTTTTTTAGATAATCTATCTCTCACTGGTAAAATTAACCTAGCCTAAAAATTCTAGACTGTTCATGTCTTTGACAGTGGGCAAACTTACAAAATCAGCAAGGGATCAAATACTTATTTCCTTCACTGTATGTGTATGAAAGGATCATAACACAATAATAACCATAGAAGTAAAGGAAAAGCACAACATTATCTGTGGACATATTGCCTATCAAAATACACCTCAACGCGCGTTTCAATGTCCTGCACTGTTCACCACCTACCCTACCATAAAATCGAACCAGATCAGGAAAACCAGGGAGATATTCAGATGGGTAGAGTATACACTGTTCATCCAAAATGTTCTTTTTCCATTGGTCTAAGGGACTTCCTGTATTCCACTTCTTCTATATTTGGTTGTGATAGGGTGTCAGGGAGGCCCAGGTCCCAAGGGTAGGATGGAGTCTCCCACCAAACTTAAACCAATTCTGGTGGGAATGAAAAAGTCACAGATCTGCAATACTACTACATTACTACATTGCTCTTAAAACTTCCTCTATGATCACAGTACTGAATGTATAAAATGTTATCACAATCTTAGAAAAGCTTGGGGACTACCGCTGTGTAAGCTGTAATGGAGCCACATTGGTTGTCACCCTGCCCTCCCAACAACAGCTGTAACTAAGAAACAACTGAAAAGAATTTTAAACATCTTGAGAAAAGACAAAAACTCAAGCACTTGAAATTACAGGAGTTCTTTATTTTAGGAGGGGAATGCTCTTTAATGAAATACAAATTATATTTTTGGTGTTATCATAGTCATTGTCTCTATTCCCTCTTAAAAACGTCTTGTTTGAAATGTTCAATGTGCTTCTAGAATCTTATTTCTTTTTCTACCATAAACTCAATCAGATATATTTTCAGTTAACACAAGAACAGACATAACGTAAGGCTATAAGAATATGAAATTTTCATTTATCAAAGTCTCTCTGCTTAAAATCAGTCCAAAGAAACATCAAAAAGCAAATCTTCCAAGCGTTTTCTCTCGAGACTAAGGAATTAATTTTGGTGTAGATTTTCCCCTGTGTATTTTAATTGGTGAACGACTATGATAATCTTTCTATCCTTACGCTGGGATGTTTATGACTTTAATTCTCTTTCCATTAACCATTGATCTAATATTCCACATGAGAGTTTTAAAATGTAGGATTTATCAATATTTTCGTAAAATTCATTCATTTTATGAGGTGGCAAAAATGACAAATTTATCTAAATGGCTCACGCAGAATCATAAATTTGGCACAACTCGCTAGATATGTTAGACACTTTTCCTTGAACCACTTCATGGCTGGCACACTTTACATAAATATTTTTCATAAGAAAATGTCACTCGCCAAATAAGTTTGGTGCAAATCCCGACTCCTACCCATTCCTCTTTATGTAGACACTTTTCAAAACTGTTTAGAAAGGTTCAAAAACTGTCTAAGACAAATAATACATTTGCCCCACACCATGCACTCCAATTTTTTGGTGCGATTTGTCCAGAATTCTGGACCAATTTGCTTAGTAAAACTCCCCAAATAAACTTTAAACTTGGATGTAAGGCCCAGTTCACAAGTTCTATCCTGAACGTTTCCCTTACGTTCCTCCTCTAACCGTTTATCTAGCTCTCGCCTTACAGTGTGGGCTACAAACACTGCTTAAACTCCGGGACCCTACAGGCCCTAGCACAGATACAGCCTAGACCGGTTCTTACCAGTCCTCGTATGACGCCTCAGTTACAGCACACTCTCCTCTCTTTTCTCCACAGTACGCAGTTCAGATCATTCCTAGTTCTCTCCAACACTGAACACAATTTGGCAGGCTCGCAACTGTTTTATACACACAGCACCGCACCCAGACATGATGATACATACATGTGCTACTATCATCAACATGTTACAGAGCCTAGCAAATGCAGCCTAAGATGGCGTCCGACCCAAACATCCCAATGACAATATTTAGGTATTTGTCTCACCTTCGTTCAAATCAACGCCAACATCAAATGCTGCACACGCCGTCTTCGTTGTCAGACAGACACTTTTCTATTCCATGTAGCTTGTCCTTTCGCATATTGCCAGATCTTGCCAGTTAATCAAAGACACAAGTGCCACCTATAGTGGATGAAATACAACACATTCCAAAATATAATACAGCCATACTGTAAAGGATTTGCCTGACACAGCTTCTGTGTCGACGCCCGTGGTTAATCAGCCTGCATCTGTTCCTAGGTCTTCTAGAGTGACTCAATCTGCTACCACTCTATTTATACCTTCATTTGTTGCTTGTCCTTTGCCTGTGATTCTCTTGTTTCCTGGCTCTGCTGTTCCTGCTATTACCATTGACCTCTGTTTCATATTGACCCTGGCTTGACTGAGTATTCTCCTGCTCTGCTTTTGCTACCACGTACTCTCCTGGTTTGACTCGACTTGTCCACTACTCTTGTTGCTCACGGTGTTGCCGTGGCCAACTGCCCCACTTCCCTTTGCTTCTGTGTACCCTTGTCTTGTTTTGTCTGTCGTGCACATATTGAGAGTAGGGACCGTTGCCCAGTTGTACGCCGTCGCCTAGGACGGGCCGTGCAAGTAGGCAGGGACTGAGTGGTGGGTAGATTAGGGCTCACCTGTCCGTCTCCCTACCCCAACATTACATAATAACAGGCCCATATACCTTTTCTACCCTGGTCCCTGACACAACTATGGACCCCCTTGAGGCCTTGGCTCAGCAAATGCAGGGTCTCTCCCTACAGGTCCAAGACCTGGCTCAGAGGTACCACCAGCATGATGCGACCCAGGTAGTGCCCTCCACCTCACCTCTTGAACCCCACCTCAAGTTGCCTGACCGGTTCTCAGGGGACCGGAAGACTTTTTTCTCCTTTCGGGAGAGTTGTAGGCTCTATTTCTGTTTAAGGCCCCACTCCTCAGGTTCTGAGAGCCACCGAGTGGGTATAGTTATGTCCCGGCTCCAGGACGACCCCCAGGAATGGGCCTTCTTCTTGGCTCCTGACGCCCCTGAACTTTCTTCTGTTTACTTTTTTTTTTCTGCTCTCGGGCTCATCTATGACGAGACTGACAAGACTGCCTTTGCCGAGAGTCAGCTGGTGACCTTAAGCCAGGGTAAGAGACCCGTTGAGGAGTACTGTTCTGACTTTAGGAAGTGGTGTGTAGCTTCTCGGTAGAATGACCCTGCCTTGATGTGCCAGTTTAGATTTGGTCTGTCGAACGCCCTTAAAAATCTGTTAGTTAGCTATCCCTCTTCTGACTTTCTAGATCAGGTTATGGCTTTAGTGGTACGTCTTGACCGACGTCTCAGGGAACGACGACTTGAACGTTTTTGTGCTCTCTCCTTTGGCTCCCCCATGATGGCTCCCGAGGTTCCGTTGCTTCATTCTTCCACGGAAAACTCTGATGAACCAATGCAACTCGGGGCCTCCGTGTCTCCCCAACAACGAAGAGAGTTCCGCAGGAAGAATGGTCTCTGCTTCTACTGTAGGGATGACAAGCATCAAGTGAACGACTGTCCTAGGCGTAAGAATAAGCAGCCGGAAAACTTCCGCGCCTAAGTGACCATCGGGGAGTTCGCTTCGGCGCACAGGTATTTCCCGTAAATATGAAACCTAATAAGATCTTGCTTCCCTTTCAGGTCTCTTTTGATGGTAGGTCTGCCACCGGCAGTGCCTTCGTGGATTCAGGGTCTTCTGCTAATATTATGTCTGTGGAATTTGCTATGTCTCTAGCTATGCCATTGATTGATTTGCCCAAACCTGTCCCGGTAGTGGGTATCGACTCCACTCCACTTGCTAATGGTTATTTTACGCAGCATACCCCTGTTTTTGAACTCATTGTTGGCTCCATTCATTTGGAGCAGTGTTCTGTGTTGGTGATGCAGGGATTATCGTCCGATTTGGTTTTAGGCCTTCCCTGGTTGCAGAGGTATAATCCCACGTTTAACTGGAATACTGGGGATCTTACTAAATGGGGTAATGAATGCATGACGTCCTGTTTTTCTATTAATTTGATTTCTGTCGCTGAGGAGGTGAACACTCTACCTGAGTTTAATCAGGACTTCGCTGATGTTTTTTCTAAAAAAAGCCTCCGAAGAGTTACCTCCTCATAATAGTACGATTGCGCAATCGATTTGGTACCAGCAGCTAAGCTCCCTAAAGGTAGGATATTTAATCTCTCTTGTCTCGAACGTGAAGCCATGAGAGAATATATCCAGGAAAGCCTGGCCAAGGGTTACATTCACCCCTCTACTTCTCCGGTAGGTGCTGGCTTCTTCTTCGTAGGTGTAATGGCGGGGTAGGGAGACAGACAGGTGAGCCCTAATCTACTCGCCACTCAGTCCCTGCCGTCCTAAGCGACTGCGTACAACTGGGCGACGGTCCCTACGCTCACTAAGTGCATGACAGACAAATAGACAAGGGTACACAGAAGCTAAGGGAAATGGGGCTGTTGCCCACGGAAACCCCGTGAGCAACAAGAATAGTGAACGAGCCGAATCAAACCAGGAGTGGACGAGGTACAAAACACAGAGCAGGAGAATAGTGAATGAGCCGAGTCAAACCAGGAGTGGACGAGGTACAAAACGCAGAGCAGGAGAATAGTCAGTCAAGCCAGGGTCAATAAGAAGCAGAAGACAAGTAGTAAGCAGCTACAGCAGAGCCAGGAAACAGACTGAAAGAATCACAGGCAAAGGAGGAGAAGGAAGTGAAGTTATAAATAGACAGAGGGCGGGAGCTAGCTCCGTCTGGCCAGGCTGTGATAGGCTCTCCCACTCCTCAGCCTCCCAGAAGCTGTGTCAGGCAGCTCCTTTACAGTACCCCCCCTTTTATGAGGGGCCACTGGACCCTTTCTAGGTGGACCTGGCTTATAGGGGAACCGAAGATGGAACCTCCTGAGCAATACTGCAGCGTGAACATCCCGAGTGGGTACCCAAGTCCTCTCCTCAGGCCTGTATCCTCTCCAATGGACCAGGTACTGGAGAGAGTCTTGGACCATCCTGCTGTCCACAATCTTGGCCACCTCGAATTCTACCCCTTCAGGGGTGAGAACAGGGACCAGAGGTTTCCTCGAGGGAGCCAAGGACGGGGAGCAGCGTTTCAGGAGGGAGGCATGAAACACGTCGTGTATTCGAAAAGACGGGGGTAACTCCAGTAGGAAGGAGACAGGGTTAAGGACTTCAATGACCTTGTACGGCCCTATATACCTGGGAGCAAATTTTTTGGACGGGACTTTAAGGCGCAAATTTCTTGAAGACAGCCACACCAGATCCCCGACCGCAAACAAGGGGTTAGCAGAACGTCTTCTATCTGCCTGGGTCTTTTGTATGCTCTGGGACACCTCTAGGTTCTTCTGAACCTGGGCCCAGACTGTGCACAGTTCCCGATGAACGACATCTACCTCAGGATTGTTGGAACCACCAGGTGAAACGAAGGAGAACCGTGGATTGAACCCAAAATTACGGAAAAAGGGGGAGACCCCTGACGAGTTACTGACCCGGTTATTAAGGGAAAATTCAGCGAGGGAAATGAAGGAGACCCAATCATATTGACAGTCAGAGATAAAACACCTTAAATATTGTTCTAGAGACGGATTAGTCCTCTCAGTTTGGCCATTAGTTTCAGGATGGAAGGCCGAGGAGAAGGACAGATCAATCTCTAGCTTTTTACAGAAGGCTCTCCAAAACAATGAAACAAATTGTACCCCTCTGTCAGAAACAATATTGACAGGAACCCCATGGAGACGCAGGATGTGTTTGATAAACAAGGTAGCTAACGTCTTAGCATTGGGTAGTTTCTTGAGGGGCACAAAGTGGCACATCTTACTGAAGCGGTCCACTACCACCCATACCACCGACTTGCCTTGAGATGGAGGCAGATCGGTGATAAAATCCATGGAGATATGGGTCCAAGGTCTCTGGGGAATTGGCAAAGAACATAGTAAGCCCGCTGGTCGGGACCTGGGAGTCTTGAACCTAGCACAAATTTCACAAGCGGCGACGTAGGCCTTAACGTCTTTAAGCAACCCAGGCCACCAATAGTCTCTGGCAATGAGGTGATTGGTACCCAGGATGCCTGGATGACCAGATAGTGCAGAGCCATGATTTTCCCTGAGTACCCTTAGCCGGAATTGCAGGGGAACAAACAGTTTGTTCTCAGGAAGGTTCCTGGGAGCTGAACCTTGATCAGCCGCAATTTCGGAGACTTAGTCAGAATCAACAGAAGAAATGATTATACCTGGGGGCAAAACACAAGCAGGATCTTCCTCCGAAGGAGGGCTGGCCATGAAGCTACGCGACAGTGCATCAGCCTTAATATTTTTAGACCCAGCCCTATAGGTGACCAAAAAGTTGAATAACGCCCATCGAGCTTGTCTAGGGTTTAGCCTCCGGGCAGATTCTAGGAAAACCAGATTCTTGTGGTCGGTAAGGACCGTAACCTGGTGCCTAGCCCCCTCCAGGAAGTGGCGCCACTCTTCAAATGCCCATTTAATGGCTAAGAGTTCACGGTTGCCAATGTCGTAGTTACTCTCAGTGGGTGAGAACTTCCTGGAGAAGTAGGCACAGGGACGGAGATGGGTGAGGGACCTGGTACCCTGGCACAAGACAGCCCCCACTCCCACCTCGGAGGCGTCAACCTCCACGATAAATGGCTCCATTTGGTTGGGCTGAATCAGCACTGGGGCCGAGATAAAGCACTTCTTAAGGATCTCAAAAGCCTGGACCGCCTCTGGAGGCCAATGGAGGAGATCAGCACCTTTGCGAGTGAGATCCATAAGAGGCTTAGCGATGACCGAGAAGTTAGCAATAAATCTCCTGTAATAATTAGCAAACCCCAGGAAGCACTGTAACGCCTTCAGGGAGGCAGGTTGGACCCATTCATCCACAGCCTGAACCTTGGCAGGGTCCATGCGGAATTTGTGAGGAGTGAGGATTTGATCCAAAAATGGTATCTCCTGCAACCCAAACACACATTTTTCGGTTTTAGCAAACAGTTTGTTTTCCCGAAGGGCCTGGAGCACCTTCCTGACATGCTCAATGTGGGAGGACCAGTCCTTGGAAAACACTAGAATGTCATCAAGGTACACTACAAGAAATACCCCCAGGTTGTCACTTAAAATCTCATTTATGAAATTCTGGAAGATCGCGGGAGCATTACACAACCCAAAGGGCATGACGAGGTATTCGAAATGACCTTCGGGCGTGTTAAACGCAGTCTTCCACTCATCCCCCTCTTTGATGCGGATAGGGTTATAAGCCCCCCATAGATCAAACTTAGAGAACCATTGGGCCCCCTGAACCTGATTGAAGAGATTAGGAATCAAAGGAAGGGGATACTGGTTCCTTACAGTGACCTTATTCAAGTTTCGGTAATCAATGCACGGCCTAAGACCACCATTCTTCTTCCGTACGAACAAGAAGCCAGCAACTACCAGCGAAGTAGAGGGGCGAATGTAACCCTTGGCCAGGCATTCCTGGATATACTCTCTCATGGCTTCACGTTTGGGACAAGAGAGATTAAATATCCTATCCTTAGGGAGCTTAGCTCCTGGTACCAAATCGATTGCGCAATTGTATTCTCTATGAGGAGGTAACGCTTCAGAGGCCTTTTTATAAAAAACATCAGCGAAGTCCTGAATAAACTCAGGTAGAGTGTTCACCTCCTCAGGGAGAGAAATAAAATTAACAGAAAAACAAGACGTCATGCATTCATTACCCCATTTGGTAAGATCCCCAGTATTCCAGTTAAACGTGGGATTATGCAACTGCAACCAGGGAAGACCTAAAACCAAATCGGACGATAATCCCTGCATAACCAGTACAGAGCACTGCTCCAAATGCATGGAGCCAACAAGGAGTTAAAAAACAGGGGTATGCTGCGTAAAATAACCATTAGCAAGAGGAGTGGAGTCGATACCCACTACCGGAACAGGTTTAGGCAAATCAATCAATGGCATAGCTAGAGACATAGCAAATTCCACAGACATAATATTAGCAGAAGACCCTGAATCCACGAAGGCACTGCTGGTAGCAGACCTACCACCAAAAGAGACCTGAAAGGGAAGCAAGATCTTATTAGGTTTCATATTTACGGGAAATACCTATGCGCCCAAGTGACCTCCCCGATGATCACTTAGGCACGGATGTTCTTCCGGCTGCTTATTCTTATGCCTAGGACAGTTGTTCACTTGATGCTTGTCCTCCCCACAGTAGAAGCAGAGACCATTCTTCCTGCGGATGTCTCTACGTTGTTGGGGAGACACGGAGGCCCCGAGTTGCATTGGTTCATCCGAGTTTTCCGTGGAAGAACGAAGCAACGGAACTTCGGGAGCCCTCATGGGGGAGCCAGAGGAGAAGGCACAAAAACGTTCAAGTCGTCATTCCCTGAGACGTCGGTCAAGTCATACTGCTAAAGCCATGACCTGAGCTAGAGAGTCAGAAGAGGGGTAGCTAACTAACAGGTCCTTCAGGGCGTTCGACAGACCCAATCTAAACTGGAACCTCAAGGCAGGGTCATTCCACCGAGAAGTTACACACCACTTCCTAAAGTCCGAACAGTACTCCTCAACGGGTCTCTTACCCTGACGTAAGGTCACCAGCTGACTCTCGGCAAAGGCAGTCTGGTCAGTCTCGTAATATATAAGCACGAGAGAAGAAAAAAAAGGTCAACAGAGGGAAGTTCAGGGGCGTCGGGAGCCAAGGAGAAGGCCCATTCTTGGGGCCCGTCCTGGAGCCGGGACATAATTATCCCCACTCGCTGGCTCTCGGAACCTGAGGAGTGGGGCTTTAGATGGAAATAGAGCCTACAACTCTCCCGAAAGGAGAAAAAAGTCTTCCGGTCCCCTGAGAACCGGTCAGGCAACTTGAGGTGGGGTTCAAGAGGTGAGGTGGGGGGCACTACCTGGGTAGCATCTTGCTGGTTGCCACTCTGAGCCAGTGCTTGGACCTGTAGGGAGAGGCCCTGCATTTGCTGAGCCAGGGTCTCAAGGGGGTCCATAGTTGTGACAGGGACCAGGGTAGAAAAGGTATATGGGCCTGTGATTATGTAATGGCGGGGTAGGGAGACAGACAGGTGAGCCCTAATCTACCCGCCACTCAGTCCCTGCCTACTTGCAACGGACCGTCCTAAGCGACGGCGTACAACTGGGCGACGGTCCCTACGCTCACTAAGTGCACGACAGACAAACAGACAAGGGTACACAGAAGCTAAGGGAAATGGGGCTGTTGCCCACGGCAACCCCGTGAGCAACAAGAATAGTGAACGAGCCGAGTCAAACCAGGAGTGGACGAGGTTCAAAACGCAGAGCAGGAGAATAGTGAACGAGCAGAGTCAAACCAGGAGTGGACGAGGTACAAAACGCAGAGCAGGAGAATAGTCAGTCAAGCCAGGGTCAATAAGAAGCAGAAGACAAGTAGTAAGCAGCTACAGCAGAGCCAGGAAACAGACTGAAAGAATCACAGGCAAAGGAGGAGCAGGAAGTGAAGGTATAAATAGACAGAAGGCGGGAGCTAGCTCCGTCTGGCCAGGCTGTGATAGGCTCTCCCACTCCTCAGCCTCCCAGGCGGATTGGTGGAAGAAGGGGGTCACTCGACCAGACTTAAGAGCAGGTGCAGAGTGAGTAACCACAAGTGTCGACACAGAAGCTGTGTCAGGCAGATCCTTTACAGTAGGGAAGAAGGATGGTGGTCTTAGGCCGTGCATCGATTACCGAAACTTGAATAAGGTCACTGTAAGGAAGCAATATCCCCTTCCTTTGAATCCTGATCTCTTCAATCAGGTTCAGGGGGCCCAGTGGTTCTCTAAGTTTGATCTTCGGGGGGCTTATAACCTTATCCGAATCAGAGAACGGGATGAGTGGAAGATTGCGTTTAACACGCCCGAAGGTCATTTCGAGTACCTCGTCATGCCCTTTGGGTTGTGTAATGCTCTCGTGGTCTTCCAGAATTTTATAAATGAGATTTTAAGAGACTACCTATGGGTATTTCTTGTAGTGTACCTTGATGATAGACTTGTGTTTTCCAAGGACTGGTCCTCCCACATTGAGCATGTCAAGAAAACAAACTGTTTGCTATATCCGAAAAATGAGTGTTTGGGATGCAGGAGATACCATTTTTGGGTCAAATCCTCACTCCTAACGAATTCCGCATGGATCCTGCCAAGGTTCAGGCTGTGGCTGAATGGGTCCAACCTGCGTCCCTGAAGGCTTTACAGTGCTTCCTGGGGTTTGCTAATTATTACAGGAGATTTATTGCTAACTTCTCGGTCATCGCTCAGCCTCTTACGGACCTTACTCGCAAAGGTGCTGATCTCCTCCACTGGCCTCCGGAGGCGGTCCAGGCTTTTGAGATCCTTAAAGGACGAGTATCGCAGAATTTTTTTTTTTATATCAATTTGCTTTTAGTGTTTTATTTAAAAAAAAATTATTTATTTGTGTGTTTGTGTTTTACTTTTTTTTGTTTTTTAACTTTTTCTATGGGGGCTGACATTTTTTTTTCCATCTCTGTATGTGTCGATTAACGAGACATACAGACATGGAATACGGCACATACAGCCCCATAGTGAATGCGAACAGGGCCCGTTCCATCCACTATGCTGTACGCCGTCTGTGTGGGAACGGCGCATGCGCCGCTCCCACACAGTCCAAATTGAAGGTCTTCGGCCGAGCGACGTCCGGCGCCATTTTCTTGTGGACCGGAAGCCGTGGCCGGACTGTAAAATTACTACTTCCGGTCGCGGCTTCCGGACTTGTGCACTTAGAGCGGAGGGAGCAGACGGAGCGGACGGACCGGAGGGAGCGGCGGCGGCAGGAGCAGGTAAGTTAGGTCTGTGTATGTACGTGTTTTAGTGTGTGATTACTACTGTATGTAAACCTACTACACTGTGTGTTAGCTCAAAAAATGGCGACACACAGTGTAGGAGGTTTGACCGTTCAATCCCCTCCTTTCTCCTGGCACTAGCCAGGATAAAGGAGGGGGGATTATGTGAGCTCACTAGAGCGAGTGTGTATTCTCAAGTTTTGCAGCATAAAGCAATGTGGTTGCTTTACCACATGCCAATGCTGCAATTTTGGGAATTGCTTCATCTAGTGACCAGCACTGGGAAATGTTATAAATTAGAATCTAATTTATAATATTTCCTGACTCGTGAAAAAATTAAAAAAATTAGAACAATGTTTAATCACTTATACACTAACTGTTTAACTAAAAAAAAAAAGCGACACATTCCCTTTAAGAGGTGCTTTATCTCTGCCCCAGTGCTGATTCAGCCTAACCAAAAGGAGCCATTCATCGTGGAGGATAGGAGTGGGTGCTGTCTTGTCCCAGGGTACTAGGTCTCTCACCCATCTCTGTCCCTGTGCCTACTTCTCCAGGAAGTTCTCCCCCACTGAGAGTAACTATGACGTTGGCAACCGCGAACTCTTAGCCATTAAATGGGCATTTGAAGAGTGGCGCCACTTCCTGGAGGGGGCTAGGCACAAGGTAACGGTCCTTACCGACCACAAGAATCTGGTTTTCCTAGAATCTGCCCGGAGGCTAAACCCGAGACTAGCTCGATGAGCGTTGTTTTTTACTAGATTCAACTTTGTGGTCACCTATAGGGCTGGGTCTAAAAATATTAAAGCTGATGCACTGTCGCGTAGCTTCATGGCCTCCGGAGGAGGATCCTGCTTGTGTTTTGCCCTCAGGTATAATCATATCCTCTGTTGATTCTGACTTAGTCTCCAAAATTGCGGCTGATCAAGGTTCAGCTCCCGAGAACCTTCCTGAGAACAAGCTGTTTGTTCCCCTGCAATTCCGTCTAAGGGTACTCAGGGAGAATCATGACTCTGCACTATATGGCCATCCAGGCATCCTGGGTACCAAGCACCTCATTTCCACCTATTGGTGGCCTGGGTTGCTTAAAGACGTTAAGGCCATCTCGCCGCTTGTGAAATTTGTGCTAGGTCCAAGACTCCCAGGTCTCGACCAGCGGGCTTACTATGTTCTTTTCCCATTCCCCAGAGACCTTGGACCCATATCTCCATGGGTTTTAGCACCGATCTGCCTCCATCCCAATACAATCGGTGGTGTGGGTTGTAGTAGACCTCTTCAGTAAGATGTGCCACTTTGTGTCCCTCAAGAATCTACCCAATGCCAAGACGTTAGCTACCTTGTTTGTCAAACACATCCTGCGTCTCCATGGGGTTCCTGTCAATATTGTTTCTGACAGAGGGGTACAATTTGTTTCATTGTTTTGCAGAGCTTTCTGTAAGAAGTTGGAGATTGATCTGTCCTTCTCCTCGGCCTTCCATCCTGAAACTAATGGCCAAACTGAGAGGACTAATCAGTCTCTAGAACAATATTTAAGGTGTTTTATCTCTGACTGTCAAGATGATTGGGTCTCCTTCATTCCCCTCGCCGAATTTTCCCTTAATAACCGGGTCAGTAACTCGTCAGGGGTCTCCCCCTCTTTCAGTAATTTTGGGTTTAATCCACGGTTCTCCTCCGTTTCACCTGGTGGTTCCAACAATCCCGAGGTAGATGTCGTTCATCGGGAACTGTGCACAGTCTGGGCCCAGGTTCAGAAGAACCTTAAGGCATCCCAGAGCACACAAAAGACGTTCTACTAACCCCTTGTTTGTGGTCGGGGATCTGGTGTGGCTGTCTTCAAAAAATTTTGCGCCTTAAAGTCCCGTCCAAAAAATTTGCTCCCCGGTATATAGGGCCGTACAAGGTCATTGAGGTCCTTAGCCCTGTCTCCTTCCGGCTGGAGTTACCCCCATCTTTTCAAATACACGTGTTTCATGCCTCCCTCCTGAAACGCTGCTCCCCGTCCTTGGCTACCTCGAGGAAACCTCCGGTCCCTGTTCTCACCCCTGAAGGGGTAGAATTCGAGGTGGCCAAAATTGTGGACAGCAGCATGGTCCAAGGCTCCCTCCAGTACCTGGTCCATTGGAGAGGATACGGGCCTGAGGAGAGGACTTGGGTACCCGCCCGGGATGGTCACGCCGGGTTATTGCTCAGGAAGTTCCATCTTTGGTTTCCCAACAAGCCAGCTCCACCTAGGAAGGGTCCGGTGGCCCCCTCATTAATGGGGGGGTACTGTAAAGGATTTGCCTGACACAGCTTCTGTGTCGACGCCCGTGGTTAATCAGCCTGCATCTGTTCCTAGGTCTGCTAGAGTGACTCGATCTGCTACCACTCAGGCTGGTAGGCTGAGGAGTGGGAGAACCTATCACAGCCTGGCCAGACGGTTCTAGCTCCCCCCTTGGTCTATTTATACCTTCATTTACTGCTTGTCCTTTGCCTGTGATTCTCTTGTTTCCTGGCTCTGCTGTTCCTGCTATTACCATTGACTTCTGTTTCATATTGACCCTGACTTGACTGACTATTCTCCTGCTCTGCTTTTGCTACCACGTACTCTCCTGGTTTGACTCGGCTCGTCCACTACTCTTGTTGCTCACGGTGTTGCCGTAGGCAACTGCCCCACTTCCCTTTGCTTCTGTGTACCCTTGTCTTGTCTGTCGTGCACATATTGAGCGTAGCGACCGTCGCCCAGTTGTACGCCGTCGCCTAGGACGGGCCGTGCAAGTAGGCAGGGACTGAGTGGCGGGTAGATTAGGGCACACCTTTCCGTCTCCCTACCCCAACATTACACATACAATAGCATTTAAACACAGTACCAAACAAATACAATAGAACTATACAATGGCACCATTCTCTTTGAAATACAATTCCCACATCTTACACCACCACAATATTTTATGATTAATCGATATATGATGGTTTAGTCCCGTTCACAATGGAAGAGCAAGCTGCTCATGTTTAGTCTCTCCCCATTGAAATAAATTGAAGTGAGTGAGAGCTCTAGCTTGTTCTGAGGATTGGTGGGCTTTAACCCCTTAACAATACGCCTTTTCACGGCGGCCGTTAAGGATACTTATGCCAGAGCGCCGCCTTTTCACGGCGCTCTGACATAAGCCCAGCACGGGTGTCCTGTGCCGGCTAAAGCGGGCGTCGGGTGGTCTAAAGACAGCCGGACACCTGCACTAACGGGCGGGTTCAATTTCAACATCGATCTCACCCGTTTAACACCTTAGATGCAGCGCTCAATAGCGAGCGCCGCATCCAAGTGGTTTTGGAGGGAGGGGGCTCCCTCTCTCACTCCATCGGCACCCTGCAATTGCAATCGCAGGGTGCCAATGGCTTCTATGCTAGCCGGGGACCTAACAAAGGGCCCCAGGTCTGCCTGTAGTGGATGCCTGCTAGGCCATGCCTGAGGCTTGACCTAGCAGGTGCCTGTCAGTTTTACACTGACAGGGAATAATGCGCTGCAATACAGAAGTGTTGCAGTGTATTATAAAAGCGATCAGATGATCGCATAGTGAAGTCCCCTAGTGGGACTAAAAGTGGGACTAAAAGTAAAGTTATCAAAAAGTTTATTAAAGTTAATAATAAAGAAAAATCCCAAATAAAAAAAATGAAAAACCCACTTTTTCTCTTATAAAATACTTTAATATGAAAAAAATGTAATAAATGAAAACATTTCACATATTTGTTATAGCTGCATCTATAACGACCCCACCTATAAAGTGATTACGTTACTTAACCAGCACGGGGAACGCCGTAAAAAATAAAATAAAAAACAATGCCAGAATTGCTGTTTTCTGTTCATCCTGCCTTAAAAAATTTTTTATAAAATGTGATCAAAAATGGTACCAATAAAAACTACAAGTCGTCCCTCAAATAAAACAAGCCCTCATACAGCTGCATTGGCTTAAAAATAAAACAATTATGGCTCTTAAAACATGACGACACAAAAATAAACTATTTTGATAAAAAAGTGTTTTTACTATGTAAAAGTAGTAAAACATACAAAATCTATACAAATTTGATATCGCCACAATCGTAATGACCCACTGAAGAAAGTTATTATGTTATTTATACCACACAGTAAACGGTGTAAATCTAAGACGCAAAAAAGAGTGGCAAAATGTATGTGTTTTTTTTCCATTACCCCCCGCCAAAAAGTTAATAAAAGTTAATCAATAAATTATATGTACCCCAAAATGGTGCTATTAAAAAATACAACTTGTCGCGCAAAAAACAAGACATTATACAGCTATGTCGATGCATAATGTGATCGGTGCTGTAATGTAGATAACAGCAGTGGTTGTTATTTAGAAAAACGCTCAATTTTGTCCAAGTTATGACCTATTTTAGATTTATGCTAATGAGGTAAGGTGTCACAATTTTATTTTTTTTATATAAATTAGCTTTTAGTATGTTATTAAATGCCATTTTATTTATTTGTGTTTTTGTGTTGTACTTTTTTTTTTATTACTTTTACTTCACTATGGGGGCTGCCATTTTTTTTTTATCCCTTTATGTGTTGATTAACGACACATACAGAATGGAATACAGCACATACATCCCCATAGAAAATGCGAACGGGAGCCGTTTCATTCACTATGGTGTGCGCCGTCTGTGTGGGAACGGCGCATGCGCCGCTCCCACACAGTCCAATAGGAAGGTCTTCGGCCGAGCAACATCTGGCGCCATTTTCTTATGGACCGGAAGCCGCGCCGGACAGTAAGATGACTACTTCCGGTCGCGGCTTCCGGACATATGTTCCAGGCAGCGAAGACGCGAGGAGTAGGATCGGAGGCAGCAGCGGCAGCAGGAGCAGGTAAGTTATGTTTGTGTATGTGGTGTGTGTATTATGTTCGTGTTATACTGTCTGATTACCACTTTATGTAATCCTCCTACACTGTGTGCCGCCATTTTCTGAGCGAATGCACAGTGTAGGAGGATTAGAAGATTCAACCACCTCCTTATCCTGGCACTAGCCAGGATAAGGGAGGTGGGATTCTGTGAGCTCACTAGAGCGTGTGTGTCTACACCAAATTTGCAGCATAAAGCAATGTGGTTGCTTTACCATGTTGCAATGCGGCAATTTTGGGAATTGCTCCTTCTAGTGACCAGCATATGGAAATGTTATAAATTAGAATCTAATTTATAATATTTCTTGACTTAAAAATTAAAACAATGTTTAATCACTTAAATACTAACTGTTTAACTGAAAAAAATAAAAATAAATTTCTAGCGACACATTCCCTTTAATGTCCAACTGGGCGTTTTTTAGCTTTTGACCAAGTGGGCGTTGTAATAGAAATGTATGACGCTGACCAATCAGCGTCATACACTTCACTCCATTCATGTACTCAGCACATCGGGCCGCCGATGGGTGACAGACGGGTGATAGAGGGAGCCCCCTCCCTCTGTAAGCAAGTTATATGGCGCAGTCGCTATTGACCGCGGCATTTAACGGGTTAAACGGCCACGATCGAAACTTTGACTGCGGTCGTTGGAACAGGAGCCTGGCTGCCATCAGACAGCCGAGCCCTGGCTCCAGCCTGCATGGGACACCCTTACAGGGCTTAGACTGGGCCGCAATGAAACAGCGGCGGTCTAGCCTAAGGCCCCTTAGTGACCGCCGTGAAAAGGCGTATTGGTGGTCACTAAGGGGTTAAGGCCCAAACTAGGCAGCGTCATTAAGGGTTTAATGCATTCATTTATTTGCTGTGCATTTTAGCTGATATGCTTGAGTTCAGTTTGAAAGGATAGTAGTCTGAATACTCCCCCATCCTCATTTACATTTTTGCTACAACAAAGCTTAGCATATTTGCAGGGTTATTCAAAACATGTGACTCCTTTATTTTACATGCGTTGGAAGAATAAAGAATATGGTTGCAAATGCGAACCTAAAAAAACTATAATTGTTAAAATCCACTGCAAACATTAAATTTGAGCTTTGCAGGTAGGAGTGTACATAAAGGAGTGGGGTCCCATAGTCAGGGCCGCCATCAGAAGCTATGTTTTACACCTGACACCCGGGACTAATGGCCGTTTAGTCCCTGAATTGCTGCAGTCAATCGCGACTACAGCATCTTAGGCGTTGGGCAGCCCCCTCTGACATCGACTGTGGGGTGCCGATGGTTGTCATGGCAGGGCTTAGCAGAAGTCTGTAATAATCATAATATACTGCAATACATTAGTTTTATACATTAGTATTGCAGTGTATTGTACCAGCGATCTAGGGGGACTAATAGAACGTGTAAAAAAAAGTTCAACAAAGTTATTAGTAGTGAAAAAAAAATATTACAAGTTAAAAAAAAGTAAGCAAAATTGGTAATGCTGCGCCCGTAAGTACGAACTATTACAATATACGATGCGGTGCGTTTTGTTAAGCCACAGACTGTCAATTGTGGTTGCGGAATCGCAGGTATTTTGTTGCAGGTTTTTCCCATTGAATTTAATGGGAATCTAAAACCAGCAACAAACAGTCAAGTGTTTTGTGGCGGAATCTCAGCGATTACGCCGCAAAAACCGCAACTTAGAAAAAAAAACCTTATACTTACCTCTGAAGTTCTGCAGGCCGGCCTCCTGGGCCAATAACAGGCTGTAGCAGCGGTCACCTGGGATGAAACGTCATCCCAAGAGGCCGGTCTGGATGACGTTAGAGGGCAGGCCAGCTAATCCTGCAGTTTTCCGCAGCAGACATTCCGGGCACAATTTGGTGCGTTTTTTCCCTGCGGCCACCGGGGCGGATACGCACTGTCTGAACTTACCCTTAAAGTTAGGCCTCAGCTTGAAGTGGACCTGTCATGTCCCCAAAAACTTTAAATTGCATCCATACTTAGATTACTGCCAACCCCATGATTCCAACAACATGTTTTAAAACTCTCAATGGGCCTCTGTTTGCCCCACAATCAGCCCCGTTAGTTTTGTCCGCCTATATGCTATGTTATGAATAAATTGACAGCTTGGCGGTCTCCACCACCCAAGAATATTTACACAAAACCCCAGTAGGTGGTGGGCAGTAATTAAATATGAATTAATTGAAAAGTCAATGCAAATCAACAGTTGCAAAAAATCTATCAAGTTAGGATTGTGCTATTGATTCCACTGAAAAACTGAAACCTTATGGAACAGAGACAAATGGAAACCATTAGTAACAGAAGCATTACCATTTAAATCAATGGTAAAGCAAACGGAAAGCCATGGGTTCTGTTTGTTTTCCGATTATGGGTTCCTCTGACGGAAAGGTCTGACAGAACCCATGAACGGAACCCCGATGCAGATGTAAACGAAGCCTTACTGACAGGTTTCCCCAAAGATAACAGCTGATCGCTGGGGGTCCCAGCAGGTTGACACTTTGTGATCTGCTTATAGATGAGGGACCCTTCTAATAAGTAGAAATTGTCCAAAGTGGGGAACCCCTTCAAACTGCTCTGTAAAAATTAAAGCTGCTCTGTGATCGATTGCTTTGGACAACAGGCCCAGTTTTCTGAATTTCAATGAATAAGGCCCTATGAGATGAGAATATAATCCACATTATATACCAAATTCACCATACCACTCAGAGAAAATAATGACCATTCCTCAATAATTGAACCTAATATATGTGTTTTTGACTCTAAACAAGATAACCTTCTATGACTATAGCCCCTATTACTTCGGCCAATTTTGGCCGGTGCAGCAAGTGCTGATCAACGGGACATTGTTGATCGGCCCTCGTTTGCTCCTATCACAAGGAGCTATGGACGGGGAGAAGCCATCATTACTCCATTCGCTCATCCCCATACATTAATGTCATGTCAGCAGCATGTCTCACTGTTTACACAGGGAGATGTGCTGCCGACAACGATAATATTTCACTTTTTTAAAACTATACGACCAGCAGATGATTGAGCGTTTGCTCGTTCAGCTCCTGATCGCTGTCCTGTTTACATAGGGCAATTATTGGGAACGAGCATTCTATGAACGCTTGTCTGCCTGATAATCACCCAGTGTAAAACCCCCTTAACTTTATGACTGTACTGTGATCAATAAGAATAAAACTGCAAATATTAACAACGCCTAAGTTAACAAGAAGTCAGTGCATTTCTGCTTTGTTGCACTCACTTGGAGAAAAAAGTAAATACTTTTATCCTGGATGCTGGAAATTTGGAGCTGGTTTAGGCAATGTTCACTAGAATTATAAAGCAATGGGTGCCATAAAATAGATTTGTATTATTTTTCACTTTGCAGTAAAGAGTAAAATTATACTAAAAACCATTGCCCTTTGTCTGGCCTGTAAATGCAATTTGCTTTTGTAAATGAGCAACTTTCTCTTCTTAATTGGATTAACTGTTATCAGGATGCAATGGTTCAGTGACAATGAAATTGAAATCCATAAAATTTTTCTCCTTGTACTGTGGGTTTTTTAAATTGTCCATGTAATGCTTTGTTTTTCCACCACGTACAATATCATGTATTCTAGACTCCCACATCTGAAGTCAGTAATACTCTATAAATCCACTTGTTCACCAAGGCTAGTAAGGGTATGTTCACACGCAGGGCTGGCTACAGGTTTGCATGGGTCCTTTGGCGATAGTCAGTGGGCCCCCATAGGCTAAGTCCACATTTAGTAGAAAAATTGAGTCTCAGATCTCGCTGCAAATCCGTGGCGATTCCGCAGCAAAATCTGCACATTACATGCGGATTCTTCTGTAGATACAATGTTGATTTCAGCCTATATATTAAATGGACTCCAGCTTTTGACTTTCCCAGCTCCCTAACTCCCCAACAAATGAAAATGGCAACGTGTTTGATCTGAACTTCCCCCGACTATGCTCTGTCTATGATTTATCCAACTTACCTTTCCCATTCTCACATCACAATCTCCTTGTCTTTACTATCAGCTTCATCCCCAAGACCTCCACCTCTGGGACCCGCACCTATCTCTAGAACGGGGCCCCCTAAACCCCGTTCTAGCTTTTGGTACTAATTCTGTCTCCCGGCCACTCCCAGACTTTATGGTCGGGAGTTACGCAAATAGTGTAACTCGCTGAGCTACGTTGTTTCCGTAACTCGCATAGAACTGAATGGTAATTACGTAAACAGCGTAGCTCGCATGCTATACTGCTTCCGTAACTGCCATTCACTAGTATAGGAGTTACGAAAACGGCGTAGCTCAGCGAGCAACGCTGTTAACGTAACTCCCGACCATATCCCGACCATAAAGTCAGGAAGTGACCGGGAGACAGCATTAGCATCAAAAGCTAGAACGGGGTTTAGGGGGCCCCGTTCTAGAGACAGGTGCGGGTCCTAGAGGTGGGACCCGCATCTATCTGACATCTATGACATGTCCGGTGGATATGTCATAAATGTCCTTCATGGGATAACCACTTTAAGGACAAGATCATGACATTTGTCAAGAGATTCTATCAAACGTCGCACAAAATGATATCCTACAATACCCCATGTTCCATCTTAAACCCCCTCTAAATGTGACCTTGTAGCAGAGGAAGAAGTCTTTACACTTCTCTCCTCTGCCCGCCTGACCTACAGTATTGACCTACAGTGGAGGTTCCTTGCTGGAGCTTGAGAAGAGAGGAAGCTGCTGACGATGCCTGACTTGGCTCTTCAAACGCCCTTTTAAATGTGGAGAGAAAGTTCTGAATATTATACATTATGGGGTCGTTTCTTTCCCACAGGGGCGATGTCCATGCCAGCGCTTCACCAGAAAGCAGGGACAGGATGTAGGCCACTTTAGCCCGGTCTGAGGAAAAATGATGTGCCATGACCTCAAAATGGATGGTGCATTGATTAACGAATCCCATGCAGATCTTGGGGTTACCCTCATAGCGGGTAGGCGTAGGTAAATGTAGTCCAGGACTGTAGATAGGATCTTGCGGTTGTGGTGGCGGTGTTGGAGGCGCCAGAGGCGCAAGTTCGTTCAAGCGAGTGGACACATTTTGCAAAAGCTGAAAAAGCTGATCTTGGCGGACTCTTTGTCTAGAAAGTTCCTGAGCCATATCAGCTGCGTCAGGCAGGGCTGTGTCAAGGGGATTCATGGCTTGTTCAAACTATCACGGTTCTTACCTAGTTCGTTTGTGGATCCTCTGTGTCGTCTGGAAGATGGTGCTAGTAACCCAAGGCAACACTTGGCACAGCAGGTTTAGAGGCAGTTGGATGTATAGGCCAGAAGTCTGGACAGGCAGCAGACGTTACGGGTATCGATAGCAATAGGTCAAGGCAGGTGGCAGGCAAGGATAGTCAAGTTCAGGCAGAGGTCAAAAACGGGAAATCCAGACAAAGGCAGAAGGCAAGAAAACAGGGAACCTGGGTAAAGGGAAACTCACGGGGAACTTGGTTCAACAAGCAAGGATTGAGAGGAAGGAGGATCCTTAAATAGGAAGTCTAGGAATTTTGGCATGCGCTGGCCCTTTAAGAAGGAAAGAGTCAGCGCACGCGCCCTCTAGTGGCTGCAGCCGCACATAGTGGATGATGGCCGTGGAGGGAGGTGAGAGATGCAGTTACCTGACGACGCCCAGAGCCTGCAGAGTGTCCGGATCGGGTAAGTGGAGCTCGTGACGAGCATGAGGAAATGGAGGGTGCAGGATCCAGAGCAGAGACCGTGGAAGAGGCGGGGAATGGTGCGGCAGCCGTTACAAGCATCCTCTTAGGGCCCATGCACACAAATGTAAAAACGCCCGTAGTCTTATATTGGCCACGGGTACCTCCCCGTATGCTTACGGGAAGGTGCCCGTGCCGTTAAAAAATATAGAACATGTCCTA
Source organism: Rhinoderma darwinii (assembly GCF_050947455.1). Taxonomy (NCBI): domain Eukaryota; kingdom Metazoa; phylum Chordata; class Amphibia; order Anura; family Rhinodermatidae; genus Rhinoderma; species Rhinoderma darwinii. Next base: position 103,812,961 of record NC_134688.1, read on the forward strand.
TTTCAGGCCGTAATAACGGCACGGGCAGGCCCATAGAAGTCTATGGGGCTCCCGTAATTACGGGTGACTACGTGTGTGCACCCGTAATTACGGGAGCATTGCTAGGCGACGTCATGTGATAGTCACTGTCCAGGGTGCTGAAAGAGTTAAACGATTGTCAGTAACTCTTTCAGCACCCTGAACAGTGACTACCGATCACAATATAGATCAACCTGTAAAAAAAATAGAAGTTCATACTTACCCAGAACTCCCTGCTTCTTCCTCCAGTCCGGCCTCCCAGGATGACGTTTCAGCCCATGTGACCGCTGCAGCCAATCACAGGCCAATCACAGGCTGCAGCGGTCACATGGACTGCCGCGTCATCCAGGGAGGTCAGACTGGATGTCAAGAGGCGGACGCGTCACCAAGACAACGACCGGGTAAGTATGGATTTCTTTTACTTTTTCTGCGGAAAGGGCTGTCCCTTCTCTCTATCCTGCACTGATAGAGAGAAGGGCTGCCGATTACTGCAGTGCAATTTTGCAGTGGAAATGCACCCGTAAATATGGGTGGAATACGTGTGACCAAGGACCCGTATTTACGCCAGTATTTACGGGAGGACAAAAATACGTTCGTGTGCATGAGACCTTAATCCCATTTCCTCACATCTAGTCTGTGCTGTGTCACAGCTGTCATGCCCTACTTGACGTACATTTTCAAACTCTCTCTCATTTGGAACTTTTCCTTTGTCTTTTAAGCATGCTCTAGTCACTCACATTTTTCGAGAAAGCACTCGTGTCCCTTCTCCCCTGGTAAATATTTCCCTGTTTATAATTTCCCCTTTGCTTCTAAACTTCTAGAACATTTGGTATATACTTGACGGACATTAACCAAAGTATCTAATTATCTCTTTTTAGCCAATCCAGTTGTCAATACTCATTTTTAATCCTTTTAGATCTATCTGCTGAATTTGACATGGTAGATCACCCAATACTCCTTCACACTTTCTACTCCTTTGGCTTAAGGGGCCCTGTCCTGTCCTATTTTTTCCTGCCACCTCTGATCACACTTTCTGTGTGTCTATTGCTTGCTCAACTTCCTCTACACTTGCTCTCTGTTTGGGTTCTCCAATGTTCAGTGTTGGGCCCCCTCCTGTTTTCTCTCTACGCAACCGCAGTTGGGCAGAGTTTCAGGAGGTTTGGCTTCCAGCACCATCTTTATGCTGATTACACCCAACTACATTTGCATTCAAAATGATTCGACCCCCATTGCAAATTAGGTTTATTAGCAAAATTTGCAAACTTTCAGCTGTTTGCAATAAAAAAAACAAGAACAAATTAAATATTCAACGCAACTAATATAACAAGTGGTTTCTCCAAATTCAACACAAAATGCCACTTTTAATGACTACTGCAGTCTCAGAATTATTCAACCTCTTCAAGACAAGCGTCGTTAGTACTTAGTAGAACACCCTTTTGCTGCTATGATCTGCTGAAAACATGATGCATAGCCAAACAACAGCTTCTGGCAGTGTTCCTGAGGAATCCTAGCCCATTTCTCACGAGCAATGGCCTTTAGTTCACTAATATACTTGGGTTTGAATGCTGCAACCACCGTCCTCAAATCCCAAAATCCCATCATAGATTTTCTAGGGAGTTCAAGTCAGGCGACTGTGGTGGCCATTCCAGAATTGTGGCTGGCTGCTAATCGAAGGCCCCTATAGACCTATTGTATCAGAACCGGCTATTTTTATGTGATTTTCGTGTGACTGGACACTTCTCCTCTAACCGCGTAGCTAACTTTATTCACATCATGAGCTACCTCCCTAACCACAGCTTGCTCTCCGGGACCCCGCTGTAGCTCTAGGTTATAGCACAAATCCAGCGTATTCCGTTTCTCACCAGCCTTAATATGACACCTAAGTTCCAGCTCTGTCTCTCAGACTCAACACTCCTCTAGTCTGTTCCACAGCAGCAACGGAAATGGCCAATAGTACACTCCCTTAAAAGCCACCACTCTCTCCTCTCTTCTCTTCAGCTCATAGAACATCATTCAGGTCACTACTGCTCTTTCTCAACACTGAACACTATTTGGCAAGTTAACCCCCTTTTTATAAACATAAAGAATGCCGCTCCCAGGCATGATGACGCACGTGTTACATGACTCTAGCAAACACAGCCTAAGATGGAATCCGAGCCGTACATCCAGGCGCCAATGTTTGATACACAATAAGCCAGCATCCGCCTCCTCTTGTCTGTGCTGTGTCACAGCTGTCATGCCCTACTTGACCAACATTTTCAAACTCTCTCTCATTTGGAACTTTTCTTTTGTCTTTTAAGCATGCTCTAGTCACTCACATTTTTCGAGAAAGCACTCGTGTCCCTTCTCCCCTGAGCAATGTCACAGCAACCTTTGCACCTGGCGTCTTTGTCATCAGATAGACACCCAACTTCTCCACATACAGTGAAGGAAATAAGTATTTGATCCCTTGCTGATTTTGTAAGTTTGCCCACTGTCAAAGACATGAACAGTCTAGAATTTTTAGGCTAGGTTAATTTTACCAGTGAGAGACAGATTATATAAAAAAACAAAAACAGAAAATCACATTGTCAAAATTATATATATTTATTTTCATTGTGCACAGAGAAATAAGTATTTGATCCCTTTGGCAAACAAGACTTAATACTTGGTGGCAAAACCCTTGTTGGCAAGCACAACAGTCAGACCGTTTTTGTAGTTGATGATGAGGTTTGCACACATGTTAGATGGAATTTTGGACCACTCCTCTTTGCAGATCATCTGTAAATCATTAAGATTTCGAGGCTGTTGCTTGGCAACTCGGATCTTCAGCTCCCTCCATAAGTTTTCGATGGGATTAAGGTCTGGAGACTGGCTAGGCCACTCCATGACCTTAATGTGCTTCTTTTTGAGCCACTCCTTTGTTGCCTTGGCTGTATGTTTCGGGTCATTGTCGTGCTGGAAGACCCAGCCACGAGCCATTTTTAATGTCCTGGTGGAGGGAAGGAGGTTGTCACTCAGGATTTGACGGTACATGGCTCCATCCATTCTCCCATTGATGCGGTGAAGTAGTCCTGTGCCCTTAGCAGAGAAACACCCCCAAAACATAATGTTTCCACCTCCATGCTTGACAGTGGGGACGGTGCTCTTTGGGTCATAGGCAGCATTTCTCTTCCTCCAAACACGGCGAGTTGAGTTAATGCTAAAGAGCTCAATTTTAGTCTCATCTGACCACAGCACCTTCTCCAAATCACTCTCAGAATCATCCAGATGTGCATTTGCAAACTTCAGACGGGCCTGTACATGTGCCTTCTTGAGCAGGGGGACCTTGCGGGCACTGCAGGATTTTAATCCATTACGGCGTAATGTGTTACCAATGGTTTTCTTGGTGACTGTGGTCCCAGCTGCCTTGAGATCATTAACAAGTTCCCCCCGTGTAGTTTTCGGCTGAGCTCTCACCTTCCTCAGGATCAAGGATACCCCACGAGGTGAGATTTTGCATGGAGCCCCAGATCGATGTCGATTGACAGTCATTTTGTATGTCTTCCATTTTCTTACTATTTCACCAACAGTTGTCTCCTTCTCACCCAGCGTCTTACTTATGGTTTTGTAGCCCATTCCAGCCTTGTGCAAGTCTATGATCTTGTCCCTGAAATCCTTAGAAAGCTCTTTGGTCTTGCCCATGTTGTAGAGGTTAGAGTCAGACTGATTAATTGAGTCTGTGGACAGGAGTCTTTTATACATGTGACCATTTAAGACAGCTGTCTTTAATGCAGGCACCAAATTGATTTGGAGCGTGTAACTGGTCTGGAGGAGGCTGAACTCTTAGTGGTTGGTAGGGGATCAAATACTTATTTCTCTGTGCACAATGCAAATAAATATATATAATTTTGACTATGTGATTTTTTTTATTTTTTTTTATATAATCTATCTCTTACTGGTAAAATTAACCTAGCCTAAAAATTCTAGACTGTTCATGACTTTGACAGTGGGCAAACTTACAAAATCAGCAAGGGATCAAATACTTATTTCCTTCACTGTAACTTGTTCTTTCCATATTGCCAGATCTTGGTCGGTGAATCCAACACGCTAGTGCCACCTGTAGTGGGAGGGGGAAGCCACAGCACAACTACATTTCTTATATGCAATACATCCACTCAATAGCACTTAAAGGCACAGTATACAATAAGACAATATAATGACACAGTTCTCTAGGGAGTCCCACATCTTATATCCTTACATTCTGGACATCCCGCGGTTTTATTTTTAGAATTTTTTTTAAGTTTAAATGTAAAATATAATCTATCTACAAGAAAAAATTGGGATAGCCAAATAGCATGGCTCGGTGATATTCTCAGGATATTTACTAATATTCTTGACCATGTTAATTCTGTTCTATTAATGATTTAAGGTTTAAATGCACCCTGGAACTTAAAGCGACCCTACAGTCCCCACAAAAAATAAACTACAGATAGCAGAATGATTTTTAACTTACCTAGTGTCCATCCTGTTGGTTCTTCTCTCTCCGTTACCTCGTTCTCGGTCCCATTGTCTTCCATCCAACATGGCCGCCACTGTCTCAGACTTGCACAGGAATCATGGTCTGCATGTCTGGGACATGCCCCCTCCTCCGTTACTGCCCTCTGAAGTGTTAGTAGAGATGGACTAGTCCAGACGTCATCAGCACTGGTCCATTAAAGGACAGTGAATGAGGAGGAGGGGGCGTGTCTCAGACAAGTCTGAGAAAGCGGTGGCCATATTGGATGGAAAACAACAGGGACCGAGAATGAGGCAACGGACAGAGAAGAACCAATGGAATGGACACTAGGTAAATTAAAAATGATGCTACTATCTCTAGTTTATATTTTGTGGGGACTGGAGGGTCACTTTTATTCCTGTCCCCTGGTCTTTCCCACATAAGTTCTAGTATGTGTCGTAGGTTAGTTTAGGGAATTTATGTTTAGGGCTCATGCACATGGCAGATCCATGTGCACAAAGTCTGTATGTATATATATATATATATATATATATATATGTATATATATATATATATATATATATATATATATATATATATAAAAAATATGCCATCTGATGAAACAGGCAACAATTTTTTATTTCTGTCAGAATTTGACAGAAAAAGCCTCTGTATGGAATCGGAGGAATATAAAGGTACAACATGGCTGCATAGACTTCTATGAGTGCTGTATGAAGGCTCCTCACAGCTGCAGGAGCCTTAAAGGGATTGTGAAACATTTGTTTTTACTAATTAAAGTTAGTGAAACATATTCTTTTTTTCTAGTCTATTTTGCTCTAGTTTCTCTTATTTTTTAGTCTACTCTATTAGATTTTTTAAATCCTATTTTCTGTACATGATTATGGGGGCATACTTCTTGCTTGAATTGCTGTTAAAAGCATTTAGAGCTGTCACGTGGCCCATAGCAAACAATAGTGTAGAGCTGACCCATTGTAACGTCCGTGGTCGCTGACCATGAACTCCTTCCATCCAGTCGACGCCTTTCTCTCCAGAGATGTCTGCACATACGGCCGTCCAGTTCCACAGTGACCACCAGGGTGCGCTTGCGAGCTCAGTCCAGACTTAAGAAGCCAAAGCGCACGCAGGTGGGAGATTGAGCCGATTCCTCCCAGAGCACCCTGGGCTATAAGAAGGGCTGTGTTAAGGATCTGCCAGACATAGCTTCTGTATCCACGCCCACAGGTAATCAGTCTGCACCTGCTTCTATGTCTGTGAGACTGACTCCATCTTCCACCACTCAGGATGGCAGGCTTAGGAGTGGGAGAGCCTATCACAGCCTGGCCAGACGGAGCTAGCTCCCGCCCTCTGTCTATTTATACATGCCTTTCCTGTTCCTCCTTTGCTTGTGATTCTTCTCTGTTGGTTTCCTGGCCCTGCTGCAGCTACTTGAACTATTTGTCCCTGCTTCGTATTGACCCTGGCTTACTGACTACTCTTCTGCTCTGCGTTTGGTGCCTCGTACACTCCTGGTTTTACTCGGCTTGTTCACTACTCTCCTGCTCTACGTTTGGCACCTCGTACTCTCCTGGTTTGACTCGGCTCATTTACTTCTCTTTTTGCTCACGGTGTTGCCGTGGGCAACTGCCCCATTTCCCTTTGTTCTGTGTTTCCTTGTCTGTTGTCTATCGTGCACTTATTGAGTGTAAGGACCGTCGCCCAGTTGTACCCCGTCGCCTAGGGCGGGTCGTTGCAAGTAGGCAGGGACTGAGTGGCGGGTAGATTAGGGCTCACTTGTCTGTTTCCCTATCCCTGTCATTACAGGCTGTGCCCCTTCCTCCCATGTCTGAGCGTTGTTGTCGTACCCAAAGTCTGTCTATGCAAATGGTCTCCTAGTGTTTTTCAGTTCCCAATGTTCCCCGTACCTGTATCCTGTATCCTGTGCTATCCTGGTCAAGTGCCGTGCTGAGCTGTAGTCTTCCTGTGCTGTATTCCACGCCTGTCCTGCTACTCCACGCCTGACGTCTACCTGCTGCCTAATCCCCGCCGAGCCTGCCTGGTTACTGTCCGTGCTGCCACAGGTACACTATACGAACTATAGACTGTGACCTGTGCCCTGTTGGCCAGCTGCCATACCGTCAAGTTGGTACGGCCCAGTGGGTTCACGAACCCAACGTGACACCCATTGACTTCTATGCGAGGTCATTGTGCCGAAATAGATAAAATGGGAGCTGATCTCTCTGCTTTTCAATAGACTTTGTCTATTTATCAACAAGCGTTTGCATTCCCACATTAAATAATGTTTTTGGCTGAGCTGCGAGCCACAAATGCACTGCTGTCTTCACGTCTTCATCAGACATGAATCTGTCTCCTCGTAGGGCTTCTTTCAGGAGACCAAACAGGTGATACTCTCTCCAATAGAATCAGTTCACATGCACGCTTAATGTTGCCATCAGTCGTGGACCTGGACGGGTGTCTGGCTCCTTATTCTAGGCTGACAATTGTGTGACCTTTCTTGAACTTCTCTACCCATTCATACACACTTCTTTGAAACTAAACACTTTCTCCATAATGTGCACAAAGTCTTCGATAAATACCGGCACCATACACACATTCAGACCACAAAAAACGAATCACTGCACGATGCTCTTCTTTCGTGCAAATCACAAGTGGGACAGCCATTGTTTCTCGCACCGCAGTAACAAATAAACAGGCGTAACACGTTCAAACCCGCACAGCAGTGACTGGGGAGACAGCGACCTCGTACAGAAAGCGCTGACAAGACAGTGTGGCCAACAGAAGTTTTAATATAAACATAGTGCAGATCATTTTTTACTCCCTCGTATGTATAAGTGTTAGGGCGGATTTACACGAGCGTGTGCGTTTTGCTCGCGCGAAGAACGCAGCATTTTGCGTGCGCAAAAGGCACTTAACAGCTCCGTGTGTCATCACCATATGATGCGCGGCTGCGTGATTTTCACGCAGCCGCCATCATTATTACACTCTGTTTGTATGTTTGTAAACAGAAAAGCACGTGGTGCTTTTCTGTTTTCATTCATACTTTTTACTGCTGTTGTGCGAATCACGCGCGTCCCATTGAAGTGCTTTCGTGTGGTTTGCGTGATTTTCACGCACCCATTGACTTAAAAATCACGCACCTGTCTGCACGGCCCCATAGACTAATATAGGTCCGTGCGAGGCGTGTGAAAATCAAGCGCGTTGCACGGACGTATATCACGTTCGTGTAAATCCGCCCTTACCTGTAATTGCAATCCCGACTGTCATGATAGTGAGATGACTACTGAGAAGTGATCTCTACAGAACAGAAAGTGTCAGTCTATTATGAGGCTCAGAGGTTAAAGTAGAAAACTTCAAGATTTCAGTAATACTTTTTAATAAAGTGACTTTTTAAAAAAAAAAATCTCCCAAAACACTTAAAAAATGGGTTTAACGTAGAAAATTGTAACGGCACATTCCCTGTAAGGTAGGAGGCATGATTAAAGAGAAAGTCAGTGGAGTAAGAAGAAAGCTAACTGGTTTTGCCATACAAAGCCATCTTCTACTAATACTGAATGGTTTTAGTGACTGAAGAAGCCCAAACAAATACATATAGGATATTGTTTCTAATATTACTGAGCTTGTCATTTGATCATTATCCAGTTGAGTTTGGCCAAAGTAATCTGAAGAAAAATGGATGGAGGTCTGCAGCTAATATCTATGTAATTCATCTAATCTATCTAATATCTGTGGAAATATTAGCTGCTAAGAATGAATCAATTTTTCAAAATAATTTTTGCATATATTGTAGAACATCTGTCAGCGCTCTATTTCACCTGAAATATGAACTCCCTCATTATCACATAACCCTGTCAGTTTAGCTTGGCCAAACGTGCATCTTATTTCAACAGGGGGAGGGAGATAAGCAGCTGCCAGACACCTCCGGAGTTGCCAAATTCTCTGGGTTACACAGAAAATTATCTTCGTCTATTACAGTATAACACGCTAAAGTTTGCATTTAATCTTTGTGTTTAAATAATTGTGAGATGAGATAATATACTGTTATCTAAAACCACCTTAAGGTACTTATACTCGGCCCAGCGTCCCCATACATTTCTATCATGTCAGTAGCACATCTCCCTGTTTACACAGGGAGATGTGCTACCGACAACGATAATAGTTTTTGCATTTAAAACGCGTGCTCGTTCATCGGCTGATTCTTGCCCTGTTTACACATAGCAATTATCGGGAACAAGCGTTCTGTAAATGCTCATTTGCCCGATAATTGGCCGGTGTAAAAGGCCCTTTACTCTGGGGACGACCCATTGGGTCAGCCCCAGAAGGGAGCAATAGGTAAAACTGCCTCAGGATTCCAAGATTCATTCAAAATAACCCCTCATATGTCACATTAGGTGGCAGTAACACATTGAATAAAAGCAACTTTAATGAATATAATACCCGACACAATAATTAAATTAAACGAATATTGCTAGTGCCCTCCTATATAATAAGAAAATGCTTGCACTATAACCGACTGTATAATAATAATAAAGAAGTTTCTGTATGTAGAATATCTGAACTCGCAATCTGATTGTGATAAAGCAACAAATCGATCAGTCACTGGTATAAATCAAACGCTACTGATAAGTATCCCATCCACTTGTGCATTAAAAACAATCCAACATGATCTAAACAATTCTCAGATGCAGCATGTTATTAACAGGGCCACATTTTTATGTTTAAACGGTAAAAAATTTTCCCAGATTACCGGGGCTTCAGCTAATGAATGTAGAGAAAAAAACTAACTGTGGCCATGAAAAAAGATCCACGTGACGTCTCACTTCTCCCTAGGAAAGGACGTGGGCGGCACCTTTGTGGACACAGGTTTTACAAGGCGTGACTTACTCTCGTTCTTGAGGGGCCCCTTCCCTGATTGGCTGCACTGCCGCTGACGTCTTCTCATGAGGACAGGACTGTGAAAAGCTTGTGTTTTCAAGCAAACACTACCACTGTCATAATATACAGAAACCGGCATAAAGCACTTCATGCTATGTGAAAAGACAGTCCCACTCTCCCTGATGAACTGTAATCTCAGTGAAACGCGTTGGAGAGGCTGTGCTGCAGGCACATTGAATTTATCAGAAAGAATTCAGAGACAGACTGTACAGTTACAACGGTGCCCCTTTTTAGAGCAGTACCCGTCTTAAGCTGGTAGTGAGGGTACAAGAATAGGAATAGAAAGTTTAGCTTGTATGCATGCCACAATGACTAGGGGTATGCAGAGCAAGTGAATCCCATACTGAGCCACTCCAATGTTCCATTGCTTTAGAACGAACATATATATTAATATTGTTTGTCTTTTTGGTTACTAAAGCATTGAATTACTATTTTCATACTTATGTAACAAAGGCAATATATATTAGTGGTTTCTCCAGTTCCAGTGACAATTTTTAAGAAACACCCACCAGACACACGTTATTACACCTCAACCTGTGTTCGAGGTCATCAGTTTAGCGGCCAGTGCCATGTCTGCACAAATCTCTGGCGGCTAAACTGGCTGGCCTGCAGGGACAAGTAAGATCCACGGCCACCAATGATACAGTACACATGAGCCTTATACAGTGTGTGACAGCTCCCATTGTTCGCCATACAATGCACTCAGACAAAAACATATATGATACATACTTGCTACTAACAGTTCTAGCGTAGGCTAGATCACAGCTAGAGCCGAAATCTTGGTCTTGTTTTAAATAATCTTGGCTAAAACAAGTCTACGATCATTGGTTTAGTGACTATCTATGTTAAGTTAGAGCAAATTAAAGTGGGAGCTGCATTTACTTGCAGCTCTCACTTCAGCCTGAGTCAATCAAGAGCAGAAATGGTGCTAGCGGTGGATGTGCTGGCAGCGTGCAGAGAAAGAAGGAGGTTCTCTAATCTGCGATCCTTCTCATGTCCCTGTATGGCTTCAGATGTTCATGTTATCACCCCTTCCTTATGAATCAGAAACTATTCTTGCTCTTTGATTGTCACATGCAGAGGTTTTTTTCTCTCCAGAAAAGGAGTGATTAGATGAACAGTAGCTCAACTCATCACCCCTCTGTGACTTATTAGGCTGTTTATTTACTTCACGACCCAGACGGTTTCCAGCATCTGGATCATGTCGTCAGATGAGTCACACCAAACACTCACACTATACACACAAACAAGCATCAATGAAGTTTCTACATTTTACATTGACCCTATAGTGTCTGTACACGATTTTCAGCGTAAAACCCGCTAACCGATCCTGTAATGATTTGCGTTTACAGTCATAGCAATAACCATTATCACTAGAGAAGAATGTTTATGATATTTCTGACCGATGGAATAGATTTCCATCAGTCAGAAATGGCATTGAACCACTGACTGTCGCTGTAAACAAGCATTTCCAATTAGTAAACGCATTATATTAGGTTTATGGATTTGTGATCATGGATTAGAATTACAGTTTGTATAAGGAAAAAAATATATAAATATATAATCCTTAAATTAATTTGCATGTAAAATTGATTGCCACTTTCCTGCGGTTATGGAATTTTTTTAAAACATACAACAGTGAATGTAGACATTTGTGGTATGTATGAACTCCTTACATCTTACAGTTTTTTGCAGAGTATATTTTATTTGCATAAGGGGGTTTCCTGAGTAAGCATTGTAGTCACAAAGTAAATTTTTGTGCCATTTTTGCTTACAAACACTGTTGATGCAAATGTAAATAACACTGTTATATGTAAATAAACTAAGTTGTAATTTAATACATCTTATGCTGTGCACTCTCAATTTTTTTTTTTAAAGCAATGCGGTGTACATGATGTTGACACTTGTGTTATGAATTCTTCACACCTTAAGGGCTATGTACACCTTTGAAATCGTTTTTTTATTTTAATAAAAATGTCACACATTAAAAAGTGAGTGCATTCAGTACATTACCTGAGGTTTACACACAAAAACATTGTAAACATAATAGATTAAAGGCTATGTACACCTTCGAAATTGTTTTTTTTTTAAATAAAAATGTCTATCAATGTGTTTTGTGCAACTTTCTAAATACTTTTATTAAAAATTATTTTTACTTTTTGAGATACAGCTGCTTTGTATACTGTATACAGAGCAGCTGCATTTAGCCCTGAAACCTGTGTCAATCAGGTCAGCGGGACTGACGGGTTCAGTGTCAGTGGGTCCTACGTGCCTCTGACATGCAGGATCAAGCTGTTACTGATCTTAGATGTGATCAATAAAATGTTTATTAGTGACAAAGTTCTGAGCATTTTAACATTTATGCTAATTTTTTGTAAATGCTCAACTGGGCATTTTTATTACTTTGACCAAGTGGATGTTGTAAAGAAAAGTGTATGACGCTGACCAATCAGCACACAAGAAAATGGGGACAGCACACTGGGAACACTAATGCCACCTAAGCCACTACATATAAATAAATATGCATTACTGCTAAATCTACTTACAATAGGGAAGTTCTTAGCGCACATTTTGATCAAATTGTGTGAGCCCATCTGCCACGACAAGGCGACATCTATGAGGTGGGAACCTTCGCTGCACATACACCCAGAACTGGGACTAAACCTACATATTCTTGGGGATGGTAGGAACCAGCATTAAACTAATTCAAATAACCTAGGGCAGAATGGGAGAAGTGCAAGATAAAAAAAAAAATGGAGGCAGACACTAACCGCATAAACAACACAAATGTTTGAACAGCACATTCCAACAAAATGAAACAAAACGTGTATACAGGTGCTGAACAATCAACGTCATACACTTCTCTTCATTCATGTCCAGTTTTAGTCACAGCACAGCACAGCGTGATCACGATCCGTCAATTCATCCTGTAGGTCCTTCACCGGAGCGATTGGAGATTGACCAGACATCTCCTCCAGCCACCTCCTGGCTGGAGGCGATGTCTGGTCATTATCCCGATGCTCCGGTGAAGGAACTGCGGGAGTAAGTGACGGAACAGCCTGATCTCGTGAGATCACGCTGTGCTGTGACTAAAGCTGGACATGAATGAAGAGAAGTGTATGACGCTGATTGGTCAGCGTCATACACTTTTCTTTACAATGCCCACTTGGTTAAAGTAAAAAAGACGCCCAGTTGGGCTTTTACCAAAAATTTGCATAAATGTTAAAATGCCCATAACTTTGTCACTAATAAAGGTTTTTTTAAAAACAACAACACAGTAGTTATATACAACACAGCGCCTATTAGATTAGGTAGGAGATAGGGAAGTATGAAACTGGTGACAGAGCCTCTTTAAGTTGTTTAAAGGCAAGTGGTATGTATGAACTGCACATCTTGAACTTTTTTTCAAGGTGTTGCTTGTTTAATTTTCTGCTTGGGTCCCACTTATAGGCACAAATATGAATTGTTATGCATTTTTTAAAATAAAAACTACAATTTGACGTCAAATTGCATAATGGTTTCTGTGTGTATAAAGTGCTGACTGACATTTTGAGAATGTGCCAGGTGTCTACTTTCAGAAAAATATATGGATATGGAAGTTTACTATGATTTCTTATTTTATAATTTAGGTTTTATATGCGCATGTCAAACTGTGAAAATTGTCCCGGCTATCAGAGGTGCAAAATGTCCTAAAACCCTTTTGCAGTGAAAGGGGTTGTCATATCACAGTAAACCCCTTTAAAGGGGTTATCCAGCTGGAAAGAAAAATTCATCATTAATTTTATTACATAAAAATGCAGCACCTACTAATTTTGTTGTATTGTGAATCATGTATGGATCCGCTGTTCCACTGCTCAGTCCCGTGGTACAGGAAGTTGTGTAGTTTTCTCCTGTGATATAATGTATCGACACAGCGCCACGTGACTGAGAGCTGCCTCCACCTCCTGTTCGTGTCGACACATCACCGATCACATGACCACAAGGGGCTTGACTAGAGTAAGATTGCCAGCCCCTTGGGGTCACGGGATTGATGACATGCCAACACAAACAGAAGCGGGAGGCAAAGGGCTTGCGGTCACGTGGGTGAAAAATGTGCAGAGTCGAAAGCAGAGGATAGCGGGATATATTGTTTTTCAGTGCGTGCCAAAACTGCAGGTCCCACCTCAGAACCAGATGTCAAGAAGAGGGTTTGCAAAATTGGGGAATGTGAGTACCACAATAAGTGACCTATTGCAATAAGAATTACTATTATGCACGTGGAAAAGTGCATAAAAGTCCTTTGGTTACTTTTTTTTGGACTGCTGGATAACCACTTGAATATGAGAACCAGCGGGGGGCAAATAGCTGATCCGGCTCCCGAAAACCACTGGTAAACAACTTCTTGTTTGCCAAGGAAAAATGTGTCTCACCGTACATTTCCTTGGCCACAGGGGGGGGGGGGGTGATATTAAATGGCAGCCATTCAAATTAATGACCATCTATGTAATACATCTGCAGCCCAAGTACTCCAGTGTCCGAGTTGTTGCTTAAGGCATATGACCAGTGGTTGTTCTAGTGGGGAAACCGCTTTAAATGGGTTGTCTTCTTTGGACAATTGTTCTTTGCTAGTAGGGTCCTAATGATAAGCGCATGACAGGGTGTCCTGCTGCTGGGACCCCCAAGCCCATAGGGGAGTTAAGTAGCAAGTGTTTAATTCCTCTACAGCCCCATCATAATTGAAATGAAGCATGACACAGTTTGCATCAAAATCAATGAACTGTCCGTGTAATACATGGGCATGCTGGGCCCTCCAGACCAGGAGCGCCTATTTGTAGCCGCTCTCCACTCTAGGTATTTGATGATGGTCCTGAATAGGGTATTTTAAAAATGGGTTTTCAAAAGCAAATGACTTCTTTAACTTTCATTTGTCAATACCCCTATGTTATAAAGATCTTAACAACCGCATGCACATAAACTGCATGATTAAATGCAGACACTAAGGCCATGCTCAGACGTGGCAGAATTTTTCCGCTGAAAATGTTGCTGCAGATTCGTTGCGAATTTGCGAATCTGCTTCTCCGCAACATAATGTGCATGCTGCGGAGGCAAAACTCTGCACCGCAGCCTAAATTCCGCAACGTCTGAACTAAGTTTTCTAAAAATGTATAGAAACAAATGTAAAAAACGGCTGCTGCAGAATTCCACTGCGGACTGTCCGCAGCAGAATTCAACAGCAATTCCGCCACGTCTGAATATGCCCCAATAATGTCTAATCATGTTTTCAACTGATCTTAAAAAACATTTTAAAAACCACTTTAAAACCATATCCATATCATTCTAAAATTGTAGTCCAAAAGTAAAAAAGATCCAAATAACAAGCTCATTGTATATATTTATTTTTAATATGTGAATTGATAGGCTTTATTTCTTAGCTCCTTTATTTCTTAACTCCATCCAATTTTCGTTTTTTCGTTTTTTTTTTTCTATCATCGCATTCCAAGAACCATAAAATTTTATTTTTCTGTCTAAATGAACATATGAGGGACGAGCGGTAGTTTTAAATGGTACTATTTAACCCCTTCCCACCAGAGCAATTTTTCTGATTTTCACTTTCATTGGTTCCACCCCACTTTCCAAAGGCCATACATTTTTTATTTTTCCGTTGATGTAGCTGTATGAGGGCTTTTCTTTTGTGGGACGAGTTGTACATTTTCACGGCACCATTTATTGTGCCATATAATGTAGTGGGAAATTGAAAAATAAATATTTGTGGGGTGGAATGGGAAAAAAAAACAGTGATTCCTCAATTTTTTGGGGGTTTTGTTTTTACGCGGCTCACTTTGCAGTAAAAAGCTACATGTCAACTGTATTCTCAATACGATTATGGCAATACCAAATTTATGTAGTTTATATAATTTTTTTAATGTTTTACTACTTTTACAAGGAATAAACTGATTGTTAAAAATAAAATGTGTAATTACTAGATTGGCACAACTCTATAATATAGAAGGTATTATATTATTTCAGCAAATCTCTTAGGAATATTGTGTTGCAAAATTGCAAGTAATTTTTTATTATCAATTAATTTCGGGGATTATATAGGAGGGCCTGTTGAATATTAAGAAATTTAGTGATCTTAATTGTATAAACTACATAGTTATTTATTTGTATGTATATATATATAGCAAGGATTTTTTATATATATTTTTTTTTTATATATATATTTTTCTTTATATATATATATATTTATATTCTCTACGATGCATAGCCATGGACTTGTTTTAATTCATGGATTTATATATATTTATAATCTATATATTTATTATCATTTGATTAAATTAATATATTTTTAGTGTATTGATCATATATCCTGGTTTATACATGTTTCAGCATGGTGGATTATGACAATAGCCAACATGTTTTCTCACCTGTGTGTTTGTTGTACAGACGCTTAGCGACGCATGCGCTGAGAGCGCCGTATCCCGGAGTGCCAAATATGTTTATCTGCGTTACCCTGGTTACGAGCGTCTGACGTAATTTGACGAGACGTCTCTGCGACCTTGCAGCTACATGGCATATCCGGCGATGCGGGGCTCGTCATCATGGCTGTTACGCGCCGATTTGCAAATTACTCACAGGTGAGAACCCTATATTCTTATGCTCCCGGTATCTCTATAAAAGCCCCCTAGATTTTTAAACTAGTCAGCCTCCTGACGAAGCCGGTCCCAGGTGAAACGCGCGTCGAGGTGCTCTTTTTTCTGTGCTACATCTAGGCTGATTGTCCATCTCCTGCTACCATGTCTATAGGTATGGTTCATTTTTTGTAGTGAAATGCCTCCCGTTAGATAGTATTCTATTCTGGGTTATATATATATGGCTATTCACCATTCATATTTACCTATAGTTACAACTTTTGTGTGGGCTGTGTATTTTTGCTGTCTTTTACAGCTACACATGTCCTTTATATTTCATGGGGTTTGCATGATTTGGCATTTTTGTCCCTAGATGGGTTGTTTCTGTATACCCTCAGGTATAATTTCATCTATACCGCTCTGATGCTGTTCTTGGAATCTGACTTATTTTTATCATTGTCATTATTTCTGATATCACGTATTGTTATTCATTATGTACTAATAAAGATTATAATATTTTATTAAATACATGTCAGTTATACATTCATAGGTATAATAGTGGGTGTTATGTCCCCTTTGTTCTTTGGTTAAACTACATAATGGCCAATAAAAATAAGAAAAAAATTGCAAAAATCTATAATCATCTGCGAGATGATGATTAGGATAGGTTGGTAGCAATTAAAAAGAAATGGAAATTGGATTTGGGGGAGATATCAGATAGTAACTGCGCTAGGATTGTTTCTAACATTTGTAAGATGTTTTTGCTTCCCAAAGAACATCACAGATTTATATACTCTATAAGTCTCATTATACTCCTAGCAGGATGAAATGTATGGGCTAGCAGGAATATGATAAATGCTGGAGATGTGGGAAAATGGGCGGAAATGTAATACAAATTCTATGGGAATGTTCTTCTCTGCATTATTGCTGGATATCTATACTGGAGATCGTAGAAGGGATCTATAGGATTAATAGAGCTCCGGACCCTCTGGTGTGCATTCCTGGGGGAGATCTGGAGGGTATGAAATATAAGCAGGAGCGACTGGCTGTCTTAAGATCTTTATATGTGGCTAGAAAACAAATCCTATTGTCATGTCCATGGCCGCGGCCGTCAGGCTCACTCACCTCATGACGGCCGCAGCCATGGGTCTGTGAGCGCTGGCCCCAGTCTCCTGCTCTGGAGACGCCAGCGCTCACTTCCGCTTACCACGTAGGGTGCGCGCGCACCTGAAGTTAATGTCAAAATTAGCCCATGAGTACCCTGGACTATAAGAAGGACTCAGCCCCTTCCTTCCATGCCTGAGCGTTGCTGTCGTACCCAAAGTTTGTCATAGCAACTGGTCTCCTAGTGTTTCCCAGTTCCCAGTGTTCCCCGTTCCTGTATCCCGCGCTATCCTAATTAAGTGCCGTGCTGAGCTGAAGTCGTGCTGTGCTGTATACCACACCTGTCCTGCTAAACCACACCTGACATCTGCTTGCTGAAAAGTCCCAGCGGAGCCTGTCTAACTACTGTCTGAGCTGCCACAATTACACTATATGAACTATAAACTGTGACCTGCGTCCTGTTGGCCAGCTGCCATACCGTCAAGGTGGTACAGCCCAGTGGGTCCATGTACCCAACGTGACAGTACTCTCAGGCCCCCCTGGTCAATCCAAGACCAAGATGACGTCACAAGAGATGCGGGCGGATATGCTAGAGCTCCAGTCTCGACAGCACCAACTCCTCCAGGCCTTGAACATTATCGCACGTCGGCAGGAGGTGCTAGCTGCCGTTCCTCCTACTACACCTACTGGCAGTGTTGATCCCCGATTTTCTTTGCCACCTCATGATCGCTATGATGGAGACGCAGGAACCTGTCGTGGATTTTTGAACCAGTGCCAGATCCACTTCAGCCTGTATGTAAGGGCATTTTCGTCTGATGGCGCAAGGGTCGCTTTCATAATTTCTCTCCTTACTGGCAGTGCGCTTGCATGGGCGAATCCTATCTGGGAGAGACAAAAACCAGAGACCCGTGACTTCCAGGGTTCCTCCGGACATTTCGCACAGTGTTTGAGGAGCCTACAGCCACCCCCTTGCTGAACCTACGCCAAAGATACACCTCCGTGGGCGAGTACGCCATCCACTTCCGCACCCTAGCGGGAGAACTGTTGTAGAACAATGAGGCTCTGGTGGCTACATTCTGGCAGGGACTGTGTCCTAAGATTAAGGAAGAGTTTTCCGCCTGAGAACTACCGTCTACCCTGGATGACCGCATCCTTCTGGCCGCCCGGATTGATATAAGGATCCGAGAACGACTCCAAGAAGCTCGTTGGGAGAAAGGACTCCCTAGTCTGGTCCCTACTTTGCAGCAGGACGGATCAGTTTAAGTTATCTACCCAGGAGAGACAACGCAGACGCATCTCGGGACTCTGTCTTTATTGCGGCCTCGGAGGCCATCTTGTACGTCTATGTCCCCAAAAACCCCAGACGCTAGGGTTGGTGGGAGAGACAACCTTGGGTAAAGAAGGACTTTAGTCTAAATTTTCCATTCCCGTGACCATAGTGTCCGGTGAGACAACGCATCGGGTCTCTGCGTATCTGGACTCTGGATCCGCTGCTAATTTCATTCGTAGAGACCTGGTGGATCGTCTCCAATTGCCCACTACCCCTCTGGAGAGGCCGTTGATGATTGCATATGTAAATGTTCTACCTCTGCCAGACCCAGTTATAGCTGTGACCAAGCCGCTGAGGCTCCAAGTGGGAGCTCTCCACTCCAAGCTCCTCTCGTTCTCTGTCCTGCCCAAGGTCGTCATCCCCGTGCTGCTTGGTCTGCCTTGGCTCTGACTACATGCCCCAGTCCTGGACTGGAATTCCGGGGAGGTTCTTCACTGGGGCTCCAAGTGTCTCAACCATTGCCTGGTACAGATTCGTTTGGCTCAGCCTCCTGTGCCTCGGTCCTTGGCAGGATTGCCTGGTCATTATTCTGCATTTTTGGACGTCTTCAGCAAGAAATAGGTGGAGACGCTGCCCCCACACGGGGCGTATGACTATCCTATCGACCTAGTTCCTGGTGCTTCCCTTCCCCATGGTAGGGTATATCCTCTCTCCTTGCCAGAGACTCTGTCCATGTTAGCCTATGTTAAAGAGAACTTGGAGAGGGGCTTCATACGGAAGTCTTCCTCCCCGGCAGGAGCCGGGTTCTTCTTCATCAAGAAGAAGGATGGTTCTCTGCATCCTTGCATCGACTACCGGGGTCTCAACCAGATCACGGTGAAAAATAGGTATCCGTTGCCATTGATCTCTGAACTGTTTGATCGTATACGTGGTGCCAAGATTTTTTCTAAACTAGACCTGCGTGGGGCTTACAACCTAATCCGGATTCGCCAGGGTGACGAATGGAAGACTCCATTTAACACCCATGACGGACACTATGAATATCTTATAATGCCCTTCGGCCTGTGTAATGCTCCCGCAGTCTTTCCGGAGTTCGTTAATGACATCTTCCACGACCTCCTCTACGTTTGTGTTGTGGTCTATCTTGATGACAGCTTTATTTTTTTCTCCAGATCCAATGACTCATCGGAGACATGTCCGTCAAGTTTAGCTGCGGTTAAGGGAGAATCGCCTGTACACCAAGTTGGAGAAGTGCGTATTTGAGAAAGATGCTCTACCCTTCCTGGGCTACATCATCTCGAATCAAGTTCTCAAGATGGATCCTGAAAAGGTAAAGTCCGTTCTGGAATGGCCACGCCCTCAAGTCTTGAGGGCCATAGAGCGCTTCCTGGGATTCGCCAATTTCTACAGACAGTTCATTCCAAACTTCTCCTTACTGACATTTCCTATCTCTAACCTCACTAAGAAAGGCATGAATGCCAAGGTGTGGACTCCAGAAGCAGAGTCCGCATTTAATAGCCTGAAGAGTGCCTTCACGTCAGCCTCTATCCTTCATCATCCAGATGTTTCTCGACAGTTCTCGTTGGAGGTGGACGCCTCATCTGTCGGTGCTGGTGCACTCCTGTTCCAGAGAGGTTCCAAGGGCAAGTCAATGGTATGTGGCTATTACTCTAAGCTCTTCTCTTCTGCAGAACGCAACTACTCGATTGGGGATCGGAAGTTACTGGTCATCAAATTGGCTCTGGAGGAGTGGAGACATCTATTAGAGGGCGCAGTTCATCCCATCTTGATATTCACAGACCACGAGAACCTCACCTATCTCCAGACGCCCCAGTGAATGAATACTCGTCAGGCCAAGAGGTCACTGTTCTTTGCCCGGTTCCAGTTAGAGCTCCACTACCGTCCGGCCGACAAGAATGTTAGGGCCGATGCCTTGTCCAGGTAATTAGAGACAGAGGACACTATGGAGTCTCCACAGAGTATCATTAACCCATCCTGCATCATCCCTGTCAACCCTCTGTAAGTTAGAGACATTCCCCCGGGGAGGACTTTTGTGCATCTGGCGGACAGAAGAAGAATCCTCCGCTGGGGACACAGTTCTAAATTGGCAGGTCACGTGGGTGTCCGTAAGACCCGATCGCTCGTCTGTTCTGGTTGCCCACGCTGCCCAAAGACATCACAGACTTTGTCTTCTCCTGCACGGTGTGCGCAGCAAATAAGGTTGCCCACTCCGTTGCCTGTGCCCGATGCCCCCTGGCAACATATTGCTATGGACTTTGTCATGGACTTACCTCTCTCTGCTGGTTGCAGCACGGTCTGGGTGGTGGTGGACCGATTCTCCAAAATGGCTCATTTCGTTCCACTGACCGGCCTACCGTCTGCTTTCTGACTGGCCAATCTTTTCGTCCAACACATCATCCATCTGCACGGCTTGTCTCTACATCTTGTGTCGGATCGGGGGGTTCAGTTCACCTCGAAGTTCTGGAGAGCCCTCTGCGTACTACTCGGTGTGAAGTTGGACTTTTCCTCTGCCTACCATACCCAGTTCATTGGTCAAGTCGAGAGAATAAACAAGATTATGGAGAACTATCTATGACACTTTATCTCCAGGCAGCATGATGACTGGGTGCAGCTGCTTACTTGGGCTGAGTTCTCTTACAACAACCATACTAGTGAGTCCACTGCTGAGTCCATTTTTTTTATTGTCTATGGCCAACACCCTCCTATACCTCTTCCTGTTTCCACTAGGTCCCAGGTACCTGCAGCTGACTCTGCATTCAGGGACTTTCTACAGATCTGGCAGCAGACTCGATCTTTTATTCTGCTGGCGGTCGACCGCATGAAGAGAAAGGCAGACACAAGAAGACGACAGCCTCTCCAGTTCCTTCCAGGTACTAAAGTCTGGCTGTCTTCTAGGAATATCCGGCTGAGGGTACCATCGTACAAGTTTGCTCCCAGGTTCCTTGTACCCTTTGAGATTTTGCAACAAATCAACCCTGTTTTCTATAGGCTTTGGCTGCTTCCTACCCTCAAGATCCTCAATTCCTTCCATGTTTCCCTGCTGAAGCCGGTGATCTTGAACCGCTACTCCAAGACTTCCACTCCTGCAGTGGCTCTCAGTGGTTCATCAGAGACTTTTGAGGGAAAGGAGATCCTGGACACCAAGAGAGTGGGTGGAAGAATCTTTTAATTGGTGGATTGGAGGAGGTTTGGTCCCAAAGAGAGGTCCTGGGAGCAAGAAGAGAACCTCAATGCCCTTATCCTCCTAAAGAAGTTTCTCTCTTGTTCTGATCCGAAGAGGAGGGGGCATAAGAGGGGGGATACTGTCATGTCCATGGCCGCAGGCCGTCAGGCTCACTCACCTTCTGACGCAGCCATAGGTCTGCGAGCGCTGGCCCCAGTCTACTCCTCAGGAGACGCCAGCGCTCACTTCTGCTTACCTTGGCCGGGTCCCGTAGGGTGCGCGCGCATGCTTGTGGCCGCTCTTAAAGGGCCAGTACTCACACCTGAAGTTAATGTAAAAATTAGCCCATGAGTACCCTGGACTATAAGAATGGCTCAGTCCCTTCCTCCCAGGCCTGAAGCGATGTTGTCGTATCCAAAGTTTGTCTAAGCAAATGGTCTCCTAGTGTTTCCCAGTTCCCAGTGTTCCCCGTTCCTGTACTTGTATCCTGTATCCCGTGCTATCCTGATTAAGTGCCGTGCTGAGCTGAAGTCGTGCTGTGCTGTATACCACGCCTGTCCTGCTACATCACGCTTGACGTCTGCTTGCTACCTAGTCCCAGCCGAGCCTGTCTCACTACTGTCTGAGCTGCCACAGGTACACTATACGAACTATAGACTGTGACTGCGTCCTGTTGACCAGCTACCATACCGTCAAGGCGGTACGGCCCTGTGGGTCCACGTACCCAACGTGACACCTATACTATTGGAAAAGAGAAGAACCTCGCAAGGTTAATGACTGGAAGAGAGAGTCAAATAGATATGTGGCCCATGAAAAAGCTGCCAATTCTTCTGATATGTTAAAACAGAAATGGAAAGAAAGATGGGAGAAGTGGGAGATATATGTTAAAATAAATTAATATATTGTGTGGTTTGTTTTTTCCCTTTCATTTATGTTAGCACCCTGGAGAAAGGGGGGAGGGTGGTCTGGGTAGTAAAAAGGAAAATAATGGAAGAATAATGGAGAGGATTAATGTATTGTGTGTTGTTTTGGTTTTTTTTTGTTGCAGGATTTGATCTATGTTTTCTTGAATGTTATCGGGGAGTCTCTGGTGCGGAGGCTATCAAACCAGAGTCTAGTGCTAAGGGACTGGTCATGGAAAGATTGGATGCCTGTGAGGGTACATTTAAATAGGAGGCTCGATTTTAGTGTCCCCTCATGGATTTTTTATTTATTTTTTTGGATGGTGGAGTGAGGTTTGGGTGGACGGAGAGGATAGGGAAAAGAATAGGGGAAAGAAGGAAATGGAAAAAAATAAAAAAATAGAGAAAGGAAGGGGAAAGGAAAGGAAGAGAGAAAAAAAGGAAAGGAAGAGAAAAAAAATAAAAGAGAAAAAAAGAATAATGGAAAGAAATATAAAGGAGAAAAAAAACACTCCCTCGGCTCTATTCTTTATTGGATATCTGTGTATGGGACTAAGCCTTCTCTCCCAAAAAGGGAAGTATGGTTTGGCTCATCCTCTAGATCATGACAAGATATCAATTATAGATTGGCAAAGCTGGCATGGCCTGGAGGTCAGACCCATGGAGTTTGAGGGAGGAAGTTAATATGAAGGGTGGAAAGAAAAGAAGGGAGGGGGGAATAAGGAAATCCTTTTTGTATGGAAGTTGGTATGTGTAACGGCCGCGGTCACGGACTGCCGGCTTCTCTCACCATTCGGCGACCGCGGACCTTTGAGCTTCTGCCGGCGTCTTCTTCCCCGGAGATGCCAGCACATGCGGCCATACTGCTCTACAGTTTTTCCTAAGGAGTGTGCTCGTCCCCGGCCTTAAAGGGCCAGCGCGCGAACCTGTAAAATGTTCCCTAACCAATCCCCCGATCACCCTGGACTATAAAAAGGGCTCTGCCCTTCCACTCCTTGCCTGAGCGTTGTTATTGTCTTCCCATGTTAGTTAAGCAAATGGTCCCTTAATTGTATCCTGTTCCCTGTGTTCCCATTTCCTGCTTCCCGTATCCAGTAACTGTATTTGTTCCTGAGCTAAAGTCTAGTGTTGGAGTTGGGTTGGAGTCTGCCACGTCTTGTGTCATCCACCACGTCTGGTGTCATCTGCCACGTACTGTCATCTGCCATGTCTGGTGTCATCCACCACGCCCTGTATCATCTGCCATGTCCTATGTCATCTGCCACAGCAAGCACCAGCTGCCACTACAAGCACCATCGGTGCCACGAATCATCTGCGCCAAGGCATCTGCTACACCCCGTGTCTGTCTGGACTTTCATACAGGTACTCTTTCCATTGACTGTTGTTTGGTCAACTGCCACTCCGCTATGTTGGAGCGGGCGAGTGGGTCTACATATCCCAGAACCGTGACATTATGAGAGTGTTTATGATTGTAAGGGGGCACTAGGATATGGACTAGTAATAGAATCTCCCATTAGGTTATTTGCTATTATTGACTCAGAGGTTTGGGGGACCGATACACCGTGAGGGCTCCTCCAAGAGATAAAATGTAGAGGGGAAGGAAAAAAAGAGGAAAAACTAGATGTATCCTGCATATTTTCTAATCTCTCCTGTACTTTTTGTACTTAAATAAATTATTTTTGCTTCCTAAAATAAATAATAATAATGTGTATTTTGTTGCCATATTCTGATAGACATAACTTTTTTTTTTCTGTCGATCGAGTGGTATGATGGCTTCTTCTTTTTGCGGGGCAAGCTGCAGTTTCTATTGGTACCATTTTGGGGTACATGAGACTTTTTCATCACTTTTTGTAAAAAATGTTGTGCGAGATAAAGTGACCAAAAAAAAGCGATTCTTGCATTTAAATATATAAACTGTAGTAGTTCAGACTTTTACGGATGCGGCAATAATGGTTGTGTTAATTTTTTTTCTTTTCATTCTGCTTTGGGGAAAATGATTTCTTCTTTGAACGTTTACGTTTATATATATATATATATATATATATATATATATATATATATAAAACCTTTATTTAACTTTTTTTTTGCTAGTTCCCCTTGGGGATTTGAACCAGCGTTGGATTGTTTGATTGCCTTTATCAATCCCCCAGGCTGCCATGCCAACCATTGGCTCTCTGCGATCGCGTCACAGAGGGCCAATGCAACATCACAGGGGCTAACCCTGGCATCTAAGGGGTTAAACGAGCAGAATCTCACGCCAGCGGGATCTTGCTCAGCCGGAATACTGCTCATTACACTAATGTGTCAGCTGTTACACACAGTCGACATGCTCGTTCTATGGCGCAAGCTTAGTCCGTGAGCCCGCTCCATACTCCCCCGACCCGACCTTCGCCACATTTATACGGAGGATGTCAGGAAGAGGTTAATGTACATATAATGTACTGGAAAACTAAAAAAAAAAAAAACTTATGAGGTGAAATGGGGAAAAAACTGTGATTTCTTCATTGCTTTTTTGGATTCGTTTTTACTCCGTTTACCATGTGGTAAAAATTACATGTTAACTTTATTCTCCGGGTTAATATGATTACGACGATACCAACTTTAGGTAATTTTTTTTTATGTACTACCTTTATAAAGACAAAATAATTTGTTAGAAAAAAACAATTGTGTTGTCATAGTCCGAGTGCCATAACTTTTTTCAATGATGGAGCGGTGTGAGGACTTTTTTTTGCGGGGTAAGCTGTGGCTTTTATTGGTATCATTTTGGGGTACATACAACTTTTTTTTATCACTCTCTAGGGCAGATACAGACGGACGTTGCGTTTTTGCGCGCGCAAACAACGCGGCGTTTTGCGCGCGCAAAAACCATTTGACAGCTGCATGTGTCATCCGTGTATGATGCGCGGCTTCGTGATTTTCACGCAGCCGCCATCATAGAGATGAGGCTAGTCGACGCCCGTCACTGTCCAAGGTGCTGAAAGAGCTAACTCTTTCAGCACCCTCGACAGTGAATGCCGAACACAATATCGAAAAACCTGTTGAAAAAAAAGAAAAAGTTCGTACTTACCGAGAACTTCCCGGCCGTTGCCTTGGTGACGCGTCCTTGGTGACGCGCCTCTCGACATCGGGCCCCACCTCCCTGGATGACGCGCCAGTCCATGTGACCGCTGCAGCCTGTGCTTGGCCTGTGATTGGCTGGAGCTGTCACTTGGACTGAATTGTCATCTCGGGAGGTCAGACTGGAGCAAGAAGCCGGGAGTTATCGGTAAGTCAGAACTTCGTTTTTTTTTCTACAGGTTCATGTATATTGGAATCGGAAGTCACTGTCCATGGTGCTGAAACAGTTTAACTCTTTCAGCACCATGGACAGTGACTATCTCCTGACGTCGCGTACCGATAATTTTTTTGCCGGGTTCGGCCAAAACGAGTTCGGCCGAACCCGGTGAAGTTCGGTTCGCTTGTCCGGCTTCGCTCATCGCAAAGACACACCTTTTCTGTTTACATTCATCCTTTTGACAGCTGGTGCGCTGTTTCAGTCGGTTCGCACGGAAGTGCTTCCGTGCAACCTGCGTGGTTTTCACGCACCCATTGACATCAATGGGTGCGTGATGCGCAAAATACGCAGAGTTATTGAACCTGTCGCGCTTTTTGCGCAGCAGACAAATGCTGCGCAAAAAGCACGGACTGTCTGTACTGCCCCATAGACTTGTATTGGTCCATGCGTGCCGCGTGAAAACCACGCGGCCCGCACGGACCGAATACACGCTCGTGTGAATCCCCCCTTATTCCATCTTCTTTGGGAACTCCGATAACCAAAAGCAGCAATGCATACATAGTGAATTTTACCCGGCGGTTAAATAACGTGATATTTTAATAGTTCAGACTTTTACAGACACGGCAATACCAATTATGTTTACTTTGTTATTGCGTACATTTATTTTTTTTTTTTAAATGGTAAAGAGTTTTTTTGGAACTTGTAATTATTTATAAAATTTTATTTTGAAACATTGTTAAAGGTTTTTTTTTACCTTTTTTTAATCCCCCCCCAGGGATCCATACGATCTATGGATCACTCATGCTGTACACTGCAATACTTATGTATTGTAGTGTAATGCCTGTGTTGTGCTATTAAGCCTTGCCTCTGTAAAGGCTTAACAATAGAGCACTGATGGCAGACCGGAAGGCCTTCAATAGGCCTCCGACTGCCATAGCAATCGATTGGCACCCAATAATTTAGTTGCAGGGAGGGATCGGGGGACAGGGGGTGCCATCTCCCTTTGTCTAACTGCTCAGATACCACAGTCCCATCCATTGCATGAGGGTGTCAGCTGTTTTAAACAGCAGGCACCTGCCTCATATGCTCGTGAGGTTCGCCATTTTGTGATGGCGCACATCCGATGTTACTGTACGTCGAAAGTTGCCAAGGGGATAATAGAAGTATTACAGATATGGTAATTCGGAATAGGACATAGCTTAAATCCTTCTTGTGGCCTATAAACTATATATGTTTGTATCCTCTGAAAATTGAAGGAATTGTAAGAATTATTAGAAAATAAAGCAATACAAGCATACATAACATGCTCAAATAATGCTGCAATACATACCTGAAATAACATTGCCTTACTGTGCCCAAAAGTAGTGCATACTGTTCCCGGTTACTTCCATGTAGTGCCCAGATAAGTAATGCATGCAGTATCCAGCTACTTTTATGCATTACCTAGATAAGTAGTGCATACAGTGTTCAGATAAATTGTATAGTCAGATGGCCACCTGTGCCTAGACAGATCTCTATAGGGTTCAGGTAAATAGTAAAATATAATTTTTCAATAAGCATTGCATATAGTGCCCAGATATGTATTCACACAATGCCCAGATAGTGATATACAATATCTAGATCAAGGTGCAATACCTGCAATCCGGGGACCAAATGTGGCCCACAATGTGTTCTGTGCAGCCCCAGTCATATCTGGCACCCCCATATTTGGGTACTCCTCTCTTTTTTGGCAATCCAGAAGTGGAAGAGATGTTGTGGAGAGGCGGCTGAGCATGAATCTGGCTCTCTCTATTATAGTTTATAGGAGTATCTCCCATAAACTACAGTGGAGATAGCTGTGCTATCTCCAATGTAGAGCCCACTTGACTCTTCCTCTCTGGAGTGCCAAACGGGGGAGTAGGGGGTCCCCATACTCGCAAAAATTGGAAGTCCCTATAGTGAAACCCCCACCTCTCGGACATTTATGGTATATACTGTTGATGTTTCTCAGAAGGGAATACCCCTTTAAGTCATGTTGCGGCCCCTGGGAGTGGCACAATTTGACAATGTTGGCCTCGGATCAAAAAAGGTTGTGCACCCCTGATCTACATAAATAGTATATATAGTATTTTGACAATACCCTACAGTGTCTAGATAAATATTGTCTAGAAAGTGCTATACAATGCTTAAATACTATTTTAGTGGACAGATCTAATACTTACCACTTCGCTTTTCCATGCTGCTCCATATGTCTGCAGGCTGGCAAGATGACATAATAATGCCATGCGTTGAAATACACAGATGCAGGCATTTCACAGCCGGTTTCAGTGAGGTGTCACAGATAGAATGCAGATCCACATGATAATGACATCACTCCAGCTTCTGTTTCATTCACGGCACAAAAGGGCACATATGGGGCACAACTGGCAAAAGCCAGTAGAGTAAGGTGCATGCATGTTGCCTGCAATAGACAGAGCAGTCTAGTACTAGGTAGCTCCTAATGGTGCAGTTCTGTTTTGCTATCTGTGTAGTTCCCCAGTAAATCGAGTGTAGTGTCAGCTACAACTGTACCGAATTTCTGATTTTTAAAAAAAAAATCATTCCATGCGGCCTGCGTGCTCAATGCCATTTATCTAATGTATGCAAATCCCATAGCAACCACATGTTTTCTGCTTTCGGTTTTGCCTTTACTTTAATAATGCGTAAGAAAATCAGCCGTTGTTATCATATTATTCTCTATATGGGCTTCCTTGCTTTTAACTTTGTTTCATCTAGAGGAATTGATCTGAGCAGTCTACGTTTGATCAAAGGTTGACAAAGCGGCAGTGGAAAGCGGGCTTGTCACCTCCTCACCCATCTACTAAAATATTTATCACAGACCTCTGTCCCTCATCATGAATGAGTAGCTGCACACAATGTGTCAGCAAAACTCACATGCTATCCACTGCTTCTTATTCCAATCACCATTTTTCTTGGTATTCAATCATTCTGAACTTTTTCCCTCCTCTCTCTTAAATGCAATCATAGTAAAAACACACACACGTAACTATGGTAGAAAGAGATTAATAAAACATTCCCGAAAAATATTCTTCATTGGGTGGTAAACTTTTAACCTCTACCTAAATCCAAAAATATTTTTCTGGCTTAATACAAGCATACAATGTGTGTATACGTATATAAAATGTAGTTAAACATAAAATACTGTATGTACTGTGGTAGTTCTGACAATGTAGCATTGAATTAGTACATTGTAATTTAAGAATTATTAAGTGTCCTATATTTGGCATGATATCGGCAATATGACTATTATCTGGGCACTATGGCATGTATTAGGTGGGTGCAATGGATAATACTATTACAGTATGCATGTGCTATTGTCATGTCCATGGCCACGGGCCGTCAGGCTCACTCACCTCCTGACAAGGGTCTGCGAGCGCTGGCCCCAGTCTCCTCCTCAGGAGACGCCAGTGCTCACTTCCGCTTACCTCGGCCGGGTCCTGTAGGGTCACCTGAAGTTAATGTCAAAATTAGCCCATGAGTACCCTGGACTATAAGAAGGGCTCTGCCCCTTCCTCCCATGCCTGAGCATTGTTTTCATAACCACAGTTTGTCTAACCAAATGGTCTCCTAGTGTTTCTCAAATCCCAGTGTTCATGTTCTTGTACCTGTATCCTGTATCCCGTGCTATCCTGGTTAAGTGCCGTGCTGAGCTGAAGTCATGCCGTGCTATATACCACGCCTGTCCTGCTACACCACGCCTGCCTGATGCCTAGTCCCAGCCGAGCCTGTCTCGCTACTGTCCGAGCTGCCACAGGTACACTATACGAAATATAGACTGTGACCTGCATCCTGTTGTCCAGCTGCCATACCGTCAAGGCGGTATGGCCCAGTGGGTCCACATACCCAACGTGACAGTACGCTCAGGCCATGGACCCTGCTGGTCGATCCAAGACCAAGATGACGTTACAAGAGATGCGGACGGATATACTAGACCTCCGGTCTCGAAAGGACCAACTCCTCCAGGCCTTGAACATTATCGCACGTCGTCAGGAGGTGCAAGCTGCCGTTCCTCCTACTACACCTCCTGGCAATGTTGATCCCCGATTTTCTTTGCCACTTCATGATCGTTATGATGGAGACGCAGGGACCTGTCGTGGATTTTTGAACCAGTGCCAGATCCACTTCAGCCTGTATGCAAGGGCATTTTCGTCTGATGGCGCAAGGGTCGCTTTCATCATTTCTCTCCTCTCTGGCAGGGTCCTTGCATGGGCGAATCCTATCTGGGAGAGACAAAGACCAGAGACCCGTGACTTCCAGGGTTCCTCCGGACATTTCGCACAGTGTTTGAGGAGCCTGGACGAATCTCACCTGCAGCCACCCCCTTGCTGAACCTACGCCAAAGAGACACCTCCGTTGGCGAGTATGCCACCCACATCCGCACCCTGGCGGGACAACTGTTTTGGAACAATGAGGCCCTGGTGGCTACATTCTGGCAGGGACTGTCTCCTAAGATTAAGGACGAGCTTGCCGCTCAAGATCTACCGTCTACCCTGGATGACCTCATCCTTCTGGCAGCCCGGATTGATATAAGGATCCGAGAACGGCTCCAAGAAGCTCGTCGGGAGGGAGGCCTCCCTAATTCGGTCCCTACTTTGCAGCAACCCCTGCCGTCCTCAGATGACGATCCTCCTAAGGAGTCTGTGAGGATGGACCAGTTTAAGCTATCTACCCAGGAGAGACAATGCATTGCGGCCTCGGATGCCATCTTGTGTGTCTGTGTCCCCAAAAGCCCCAAAGCCTAGGGTTGGTAGGAGAGACAACCTTGGCTAAAGAAGGACTTTCATCTAAATTGTCCATTCCCGTGACTATTATGTCCGGCGAAAAGACGCATCGGGTTTCTGCGTATCTGGACTCTGGTTCTGCGGCTAATTTCATTCGTAGAGACCTGGTGGATCTTCTCCAATTACCCACTACCCCTCTAGAGAGGCCGTCTATCTCTGCCAGACCCAGTTGTAGCTGTGACCAAGCCGCTGAGTCTCCAAGTAGGAGCTCTCCACTCCGATCTTCTCTCGTTCTTTGTCTTGTCCAAGACTATTAACCTCGTGCTGCTGGGCCTGCCTTGGCTCCAACTACATGACCCAGTCCTGGGCTGGAACTCTGGAGAGGTTCTCCAGTGGGGCCCGAGTGTCTCAACCGTTGCCTGGCACGGATTCATTTTTGCTCAGCCTCCTCTGCCTCGGTCATTGGCAGGATTGCCTGGTCATTATGCTGCATTTTCGGACATCTTCAGCAAGGGAGAGGCGGAGACGCTGCCCCCAAATCGGGCGTATGACTGTCCTATCGAGCTGATTCCTGGTGCATCCCTTCCCCGTGTTAGGATATATCCTCTCTCCTTGCCAGAGACTCTGTCCATGTCCGCCTATGTTAAGGAGAACTTGGAGAGGGGCTTCATATGGAAGTCTTCCTCTCCAGCAGGAGCTGGGTTCTTCTTCGTTAAAAAAAAGGATGGTTCCCTGCGTCCTTGCATTGAATACCGGAGTGTCAACCAGATCATGGTGAAAAATAAGTATCTGTTGCCACTGATCTCAGAACTGTTTTATCGGATACATGGTGCCAAGATTTTTCCAAACTAGACCTGCGTGGGGCTTGCAACCTAATCCGGATTCGCCTTGGGGACGAATGGAAGACTGCATTTAACACCCGTGACGGACACTATGAATATCTAGTAATGCCCTTCGGTCTATGTAATGCTCCCGCGGTCTTCCAGGAGTTCGTTAATGACATCTTCCGTGACCTCCTCTATGTTTGTGTTGTGGTGTATCTTGATGACATCTTGATTTTTTCTCCAGATCCTATAACTCATGAGAGACATGTCCATCAAGTTTTGCTGCGGTTAAGGGAGAATCGCCTGTACGCCAAGTTGTAGAAGTGTGTGTTTGAGAGAGATGCGCTACCCTTCCTGGGCTACATCGTCTCGAATCGAGGTCTCAAGATGGATCCTGAAAAGGTAAAGTCCGTCCTGGAATGGCCACACCCTCAAGGCTTGAGGGCCATACAGCGCTTTCTGGGATTCGCCAATTTTTACAGACAGTTCATTCCAAACTTCTCCCCACTGACATCTCCTATCTCTAACCTCACCAAGAAGAGCATGAACGCCAAGGTGTGGACTCCTGAGGCAGAATCCGCATTCAATAGCCTGAAGAGTGCCTTCACATCAGCCTCTATCCTCCATCATCCAGATGTTACTCAACAGTTCTCGTTGGAGGAGGACGCCTCCTCTATCGGTGCTGGTGCACTCCTGTTCCAGAGAGGCTCCTGCCCTGCAGTTGCCTCCAACGGTCCTTCAGACACCTTCGAGGTTAAGGAGATCTTGGACACTAAGAAATTAACTTTTTATTTGGTGGATTGGAGGGGGTTCGATCCTGAAGAGAGGTCCTGGGAGCCAGAGGAGAACTTTAATGCTCCTACCCTTCTGAAGAAGTTTCTCTCTCGCTCTGGCCCCAAGAGGAGGGGGCGTAAATGGGGGGATACTATCATGTCCATGGCCGTGGGCCGTTAGGCTCACTCACCTCCTGACGGTCACAGCCAAGGGTCTGCGAGCGCTGGCCCCAGTCTCCTCCTCAGGAGACACCAGCGCTCCCTTCCGCTTACTTTGGTCGGGTTCCGTAGGGTGTGCGGGCGCGCTCGTGCCGCTCTTAAAGGGCCAGCGCGTGTACTTGAAGTTAATGTCAAAATTAGCCCATGAGTACCCTGGACTATAAGAAGGGCTCAGCCCCTTCCTCCCATGCTTGAGCGTTGTTGTTGTACCCAAAGTTTGTCTAAGCAAATGGTCTCCTAGTGTTTCCCAGTTCCCAGTGTTCCCCGTTCCTGTACCTGTATCCTGTATCCCGTGCTATCCTGGTTAAGTGCCGTGCTGAAGTCGTGCTGTGCTATATACCATGCCTGTCCTGCTACACCATGCCTGACATCTGCCTGCTGTCTAGTCCCAGCCAAGCCTGCCTCGCTACTGTCCGAGCTGCCACAGGTACACTATATGAACTATAGACTGTGACCTGCATCCTGTTGGCCAACTGCCATACCGTAAAGGCGGTACGGCCCAGTGGGTCCATGTACTCAACGTGACAGCTATAGCTTGTACTATTATACACTGACCGCCCTTAACATTAATATCCACTATCAGGTAAAGTAAGTCTCATGAACACGGCACCTGTCAAGGGGTGGGATATATTAAGCAGCAAGTGAACAGTTAGTTCTTAAAGATGTGTTGGAAGCAGGAAAAATGGGCAAGTGTAAGGATCTGAGCAACATTGACAAGGGCCAAATTGTGATGGCTAGACGATTGAGTCAGAGCATCTCCAAAAGGCAGGTTTTTGGGGTGTTCCTGCTATACAGTGGTTAGTACCTACTAAAAATGATCCAATGAGGGACAATCGGTGAATCAGCAACATAGTCAGGGCACCTAAGGATCATTGATGTGCAAGGGGAGCCGTCGAGTCCAGTCCCTACTGTAATAATCAGCGGGTAGTGGACCTACTGTGCTACTCAACCAGTTTGACTTTGGGCAACCTCTAAAGGTGTTGTCTAAGTAGCCTATCCAAATTCACCCTTTAACCCTGTACGGGAAAATGGACCTCGCTGCAAGGAGACTACAAGGTTGCTACCTCTTGAGGTTGTCCCGGTGTGAGTAGCAGCTGGCCCAGCGGACCAGGAGACAATGGTGAAGCACACCATGGGTTCAGGCACTGGCAGCTTATACCGTGGCAGGCAGATATAGATCTGAGGTCGCAGTTCGTAGCAGGTAGCGGTTCTTCAGATTTGCAGCAGGATACAGGTTGCAAACAGGTAGTAGGCCACAGGCTCGTATAAGGTAGCAGAATACAGACTTGTAGCAGGATGTGGACTGGTAGCAGGTAGCAGGATGTGGACTGGTAGGAGGTAGCAGGATACGGATTGTAGCAGGTAGCGGGATACTAACTAGTAGCGGGTAGCAGGATACGAATAAGAACCTTTGCAGGAACAAACTAAGTTGCACTGAAGTTGCTCAGGCAACAGGTGTGCAGAGCACCAGGGTTTATCCTCTCTCCTTACCAGAAACCCGGGCTATATCGGCTTATGTCAAGGAGAACCTCGAGAGAGGTTCATCAGGAAATCTACTTCACCAGCTGGAGCCAGATTCTTCTTAGTTGAAAAGAAAGATGGATCACACCGACCATGTATCGTTTACCATGGGTCAAACCAAATCACAGTCAAAAACAAGTATCCCTTGCCGCTAATCTCTGAGTTTTTCGATATAACTTGTGGGGCCAAGATTATCACGAAGCTGGATCTAAGCGGGGTTTATAACCTGGTTCGTAAGGGTGACAAATGAAAGACCGCATTCAACACCCGAGATGGTCACTACCAATATCTTGTGATGCCCTTTGGACTGTGTAACGCTCCAGCTGTGTTTCAGAAATTTGTGAATGATATCTTCCGGGATCTATTGTAAGTCTGTGTGGTGGTATATTTGGACGACATCCTGATTTACTCACCTGACCTGACTACGCATCGGAATCATGTTCGCCAAGTCCTGTCGCTGTTAAGGGGGAATAGCTTTTTCGGCAAACTCGAGAAGTGCATCTTCGAAAAGAAGTCCTTGCCCTTCCTGGGCTATATAGTCTCAGATCATGGACTCAAGCTGGTTCCAGAGAAGGTGAAGTCCGTCTTAGAGGGACCACGTCTACAAGGTCTCCAGGCCATACAGATATTTCTTGGGATATACTAACAACTCTCAGGTAATGATCTGAACACCAGAGCGGGCATGAGCGTGCGCACCTACCCTACGAGACACATTGGACCGGAGCATAAGTGAGCGCTGGCGTCTCCTAGGAAGTAGATGGTGGCCAGCTTTCACAGATCCATGGCTGCGGGTGTAGGGAGATGAGTAAACCTGACGGCCCGTGGCCATGGACGCTACAGTTTGGACCCCTGAGGCAGAGTCGGCATTCACAAACCTCAAGAGCGCACTTCAACCTCCATTCTTCATCATCCTGACGTGACTCGCCAGTTCCCGCCAGAGGTTGACGCTTCTTTCATTGGTGCTGGAGCACTCTTGCTTCAAAGAAACTCCAAGGGTAAGGCAGTTTTCTGTGGCCTCTTCTCTAAGCTCTTCTCTCCTGCAGAGCTACTCCAATGGGGACATTAATCATTGCCTGAGCATTGTTGTGTACCTAAAGTTTGTCTTGCACATGGTCTCCTAGTGTTTTCCAGTTCAAAGGGTTACCCGTTCCTGCTGCCTGTACCCTGTATCCCGTGCTACCGTGCCTCTGTGCCGTCAAGAGTTGAAGTCGAGTTGTGTCTTCCGTTGCATCTACTGTGTCACACCCTGCCGGGTGTCTGTCTACTGCCGGAGCCTCATCTTCAGCCTGAATCACCGCTACTGTCTATATTGCCTCAGGTACCCTTTCTGGACTATAGACTTTGTATTGTACCTGTTTGGTCAGCTGCTATCCATCTACGCGGTACGGCCCAGTGGGACCACACACCGCGCCATGACACCAGATAGTTGCTGTTTTTTTTTACCAGATTCCAATTCCTGCTTAACTTACGTCCTGCAGATAAAAATGTAAAAGCCGATGCCCTGTCCTGGTCATTTGAGACTGATGACAATGAGGAAGACCCTCAACATATCATTGATCATTCCAGGATTATTTCTGTTAACCCTCTGCAGATTAGAGACATTGCTCCTGGAAAAAATGTTGTTCATCCTGTTGACAGAAAAAAAATTCTCATCTGGGGACATAATTCCAAGCTGGCTGGGCACTCTGGTGTCCGTAAGCCATGGGACTTTATCGCTCGTCACTACTGGTGGCCCACGCTGCCTAAAGATGTTGTGGACTATGTCTCCTCTAGTACCAACTGTGCCCAATACAAGTCTACTCATTCCAAGCCTGCTGGTCCTTCCCAACCTCTGCCTGTTCCTGATGGTCCCTGGCAACACATTGCCATGGATTTTATTACTGACCTTTCTCTTTATGCTGAATGTACCACTGTCTGGGCCGTGGTGGATCACCTTTCTAAAATGGCACATTTTGTCTGTATGGCCTTCCCTCAGCTCCTCGTTTGGCAGATTTGTTTGCTCAGCATGTCTTTCGTCTGCACGGACTACCCCTCCATATTATGTGTGACCGGGGTGTACAATTTACGTCTAAATTCTGGATGTAAAATTAGACTTTTCTTCTGCTTATCACCCACAATCTAACGGAAAAGTAGAAAGGATTAATCAAATACTGGAAAATTATCTTCGTAATTTTATTTCTGTTCAACACAACAATTGGGTGCTTCTTCTTCCTTGGGCCAAATTTTCTTATAACAACCACACCACTGAGTCTACTACTTCTTCCCCATTCTTCGTTGTGTATAGCCAACATCCACGTGTTCCTCTTCCTGTACTGGCTACATCTCAAGTTCTTGAAGCTATTTCTTCTTTTGGAAGCTTTCTTCACATCTGGCAGCAAACTAAGTCCTCGATCCTGTATGCAGTGGACCGCATGAAGAAAAATGCAGATAGAAAGAGAAAAATCCCCCCTCAGTTTCTTCCCAGAGTCAAAGTCTGGTTATCGTCAAATAATATTAGTCTGAAAATCCCCTCTATTCACCTTGGTCCTTTTGAAATTCTTCAACAAATCAACCCTGTATCTTGCAATCTACGGCTGCCCCCGACTCTCAAGATTCCCAACTCGTTCCATGTGTCTCTCATGGGGCTATTTTTCCCAGTGGTGCTCCTGATGTCTTTTCAGGTAAAGAATATCCTGGACTACAAGAAGGTAGGGGGTAAAATCTTCTACCTTTTGGACTGGAAAGGATTTAGTTGTCCTGAGTAGAGGTCATGGGAACCTTAAGAGAACGTTGATGCCCCTGTGCTCATCAATCGATTTCTTCTATGCTCTGGTCCTAAGAAGCGATGGCGTAAAGGTTGGGGTACTGTAACTCTGACGGCAGCCAACCACCGCCATCCTACCTCCCATGGCGACCGCTAGCGTCTCTCACCTCAATGCCAGCATCTTCCTCCCCCTCCCATGTGACGCTGGCGAGTGTTGCCTCCCGCTCCCCGATCCCAAAGGGTGCGCGCGCGCACTCTGATGGTCCCTTAAAGGGCCAGCACACGCACCACTAAAAGTTTCGCTAGCCTATCCCTGTACACCTTGGGATATTTAATCTGACCTGCCCTCTCCTCCTGTGCCTGAGGAGTGTTGTGTTTGTCTTGCAAATGGTTCCTTAGCTGTATCATGTTTCCTGTATCCCTTTATCCTGAATCCTGTCTCCCATACCCAGTATCTGTGTCTAGTTCTAGTGGCTAAGTCGAGTGTCCAAGACGACTTCACTATGTGTGTCCGGTGCACATGCCAAGCTGAGTGTCTGAGAGGACTTCACCATCTGTGTCCGGTGCCCATGCCAAACCGATTGACCAAGACGACTTCACCATCTGTATCTGGTGCCATAGCCAAGTCCAGTGTCCAAGACGACTGTACTACTCCAGTCCGGTGCCCTAACCAAGTCCAGTGTCTGAGATGACTGTACTACTCCAGTCTGGTGTACTAGCCAAGTCCAGTGTGCAAGACAACTGCAATACTCCAGTCCTATGTCCTAGCCAAACTTCATTATCCTGCACAGGTCTGCTTCCCACTGACTCTCTGGCATATACCGTATTTTTCAGACTACAAGACGCACCCAGTTTTAGACAACAGAATATAGTGAAAAGAAAAAACAATTTGTTGAAAAAAATACATTTCTGTTTCACCACATTCTGGGAGCTATAACGTTTATATATTTTCACCGATTGAGCAGTGTGAGGTTGTGCTGTAGTTTTTATTGCCACCATTTTTTGGTACATACGATTTTTTTGTCATTTTTTATTTCATTTTGTTAGCGCTAAGGTGACCAAAAAACTTTTTTTTCTACACCGTTCACCGTGCAAGTTAAATAATGGTATATTGTGATAGTTCGGACTTTTACGGATGCAGCGGTACCATTTTTAAAAAAATCAAATAAAAATTTGTACATTGAGCTTGGGGAAAAATGGGAAAAGGGTTTTATTTTGAACTTTTTATATATTTTTTACACTCCTGAAAATGTATCTAACTTTTTTTTTACACCTTTTATTAGTTTCCCTAGGGGACTTGAACCAGCGATCGCTAGATTGCTGGTACAATACACTGCAATACAAATATATTGCAGTATATTGT
Organism: Rhinoderma darwinii; assembly: GCF_050947455.1. NCBI lineage: Eukaryota > Metazoa > Chordata > Amphibia > Anura > Rhinodermatidae > Rhinoderma > Rhinoderma darwinii. Next base: position 103,850,933 of record NC_134688.1, read on the forward strand.
AATTTTTACAGGCTTCTGCCGGTGGCATGGCTTAGCAAAGGCAGATCTGTTAGCCTTCATTAGGCCCCCAGGCTGCCATGACAACCATCGGTGCCCCCGATCACTTTGCGGGGGGCATTGGGCTGTCGGAGGGGGCAGTCCCCATCGGGTCTTCCCATGATGGACATTTATGGCATATCCACAGGATATGCATAAATGTCAGATAGATGTAGGTCCCACCTCTGGGACCTGCACCTATCTCTAGAACGGGGCCCCCTAAACCCCATTCTAGCTTTTTGTGCTCTGCCGGCCACTTAATGATTACATTGTCGAGTTACGGAAAAAGCGTAACTCGCTGAGCTACGCTGTTTTCGTAACTCCTATAATAGGGAATGGCAGTTACAGAAGCAGCATAGCACATACCTCCCAACTTTGAAGTATCCCAAAAAGGGACAACTGATGCGGCTCATGCTCCCATAGTGCCTCCCACCGAGTATTATACCAAATAGCTGCCCCCACACAGTATAATGCCCCATAGCTGCCACCATACAGTATAATTACCCCATAGGCCACACCATACAGTATAATGCCCCATAGCTGCCACCATACAGTATAATGCCCCTATAGCTGCGACCATACAGTATAATGCCCCCATAGCTGCTACCATACAGTATAATGTCCCATAGATGCACCCATACAGTATAAAGCCAACACAGATGCCACGTACAGTATAATGCCCACACAGATTCTCCCATGCAGTATAATGCCCAAACAAATTCTCACACACAGCATAATGCCCCATAGCTTCCCCATGCAGCATAATGCCCCCATAGCTGCCCCATACAGTATAATGCCCCCAAAGCTGCCCCCATACAGCATAATGCCCCACAGCTTCCCCCATACAGTATAATGCCCCCTAACTGCCCTTATGCAGTATAATTCCCCTTAGCTGCCCCTAGTGCCTATGCCCTTGTAGATAGTGACACAGTGCCCATGTAGATAGTGCCCATGTAGATTGCACCAGTGTCCCCTGTAGATTGTGCCCCTATATAGTGCCACAGTGTCTATGTAGATAGTGCCACACCCCCTTGAAGATAGTGCTACCCCCCTGTAGATAGCGCCATTGGGACTCCCTTTAGGAGCAGAATCCCCTGCCAGAGCATAGGCCAGGGATTCCGCTCATTGAGGGAAGCTCTGATGTCACTGTCCATATATAGACAGTGACGTCAGTGGCTATTCCTTGAGCGGAATCCACGTTGCCGTCTCTGGCTGGGGATTCCGCTCCAGGAGGAGCCCCTGACATCAATGTCCATATATGGACAGTGACCTCAGGGGTTTCCTCTAGGAGCAGATTCCCCGGCCAGATTATCAGCAATGGGGATTCCGCTCAAGGAGTAGCCACTGAGCTGTTGCCAACTCTGGCAGGGGATTCTGCTCTAAGCGGAGCCCCTGACGTCACTGTCCATATAAGAGACAGTGACTTCGGGGATTTCTACTAAGAGCAGAATCCCCGACCAGATCATTCGCATCGTGGATTCCACTCAAGGAGTAGCCAATGACATCACTGTCCATATATGGACAGTGACGTCAAGGGCTTCCCCGAACACCGCATTAAAAGTAGCGCTGTTCCCAGGGAGTCCTAGGCGAGTAGAGTAGCTCCTTTTGCTCCTCCGCTCTGAATTAATTCTGAGGCAAGGAGCTGATGGTTCCCTGCTTCATAATTGGGTTCAACTGTATCTGTGTCCTGAGGACGCAGATGCAGTTGACAGCAGGTCATACCCATGGCCGCACAGGACAGCGGGACCCTGCCCGGAATCTGGGACTGTCCTGCTGAATCCATGACGATTGAGAGGTATAGCATAGCATAACTCGCTGAGCTACGCTGTTTCTGCATCTCCCATAGTAGCGAATGGCAGTTATGGAAGCAGCGTAGCATGCGAGCTACTCTGTTTCTGTAACTGCTATTCAGTTCCTTTGGAGTTATGAAAACAGCGTAACTCGCTGAGCTACGCTGTTTCTGCAACTCCCATAGTAGTGAATGGCAGTTACAGAAGCAGCGTAGCATGAAAGCTATGCTGTTTACGTAACTACTATTCAGTTCTATGGGAGTTACGGAAACAGCGTAGCTCAGCTGTTACGCTGGGTTTAGGGGGCCCCATGCTAGTGATAGGTGCAGGTCCCAGAGGTGGGACCCGCATCTATCTGATATTTATGACATATCCTGTGGATATGTCATAAATGTCCTTCATGGGAAAACCCCTATAAATGATGCAGTCGCTATTGACCACAGCAATTAACTAGTTAAACGGCCAGGGACAGCACGATCGCTGTTCCTGGCCGTTAGACCAGCGTGTCAGCTGTAAAACACAACTGACACCTGCAGTGTTTCGAGTGGGCTCAGCACATATGCCCTCTCCAAACATCATCCCCCTCCCGCTCCATGACGTGCCGGCACATCATGGGTCGGGAAAGGGTTAATTGAGGAAGCAGTCAGGGGGTCTGGCGCAGTTGGGTCCCTTGACTGCGGACTATAAGACGCAGGGAGTTTTTAGCAAGATTTATTCTTGCTAAAAACTGCGTCTTATAGTTCGAAAAATACGGTAACCACTTCTGACCTACCAGGTACTTTATCATTACTCACAACAAAGAAAAAGACTTTTGAACAAAACCAGCACACTTTGGGAAGACAATGAGTACAAAGTACAAAATTATTTAACAAAATACAAAATTATTTAATTATTAAAATATTTTACAATTTCCAGTAGATGGAAGATACAATGAACATAGTGATATAGATACAATGAACATAGTGATATATCATTTACATGTACCGGCACTATTCCGATATCCCGAACGAGACTGCATGTATCAGAACAATTCTTTAGGCAGTCTTTCATTTAAGGGAGCAGTCATCCACATATCATCCATATGTAGCTGGAGATGGCCAAATAGTGGAGGTATATGTCAAGAGAGGAATTGATCGATCTCTTCATATGAATTAAGCAATATCCCGTTCATTCTATGTGTTAGCGGGAGAGGCGTATAAGACACTCCCTTTGTATGCTTAAGGAAAGTGATTCACAGCTCTTAGTTAGAGGTTCATTCACCGGTACCTTTATATTACGAATGTAGTCCAGGTTCCAACATGTCTTTTAGGACGGGATCCAGTTAACATAAGGTCCGGGCAGACCTCTGTCTTCCATAATATTTCTCGTAGCTTATGCAGCTTTGTCCAGATCTATCTCCCCTTGTGCCTCCTCACGTTCAGGTTTGGTGCAGGTTAGACTGAACCCTTTACAGCCTCAAGTTTGATCAAGCACAGGTACACGATGTGTGACGTCAGGCATACACGTGTCAAAATTTGATTGGCTAACGCATTTCATCCCATCTCGGACTTCCTCAGAGCCATTCGGCTCCCAGATGGGATGAAACGCGTTAGCCAATCAAATTTTGACACGTGTATGCTTGACGTCACACACCGTGTACCTGTGCTTGATTGAACTTGAGGCTGTAAAGGGTTCAGTCTAACCTGCACCACACCTGAACGTGAGGAGGCACAAGGGGAGATAGATCTGGACAAAGCTGCATAAGCTACGAGAAATATTATGGAGGACAGAGGTTATGTTAACTGGATCCCGTCCTAAAAGACGTGTTGGAACCTGGACTACAGTCGTAATATAAAGGTACCGGTGAATGAACCTCTAACTAAGAGCTGTGAATCACTTTCCTTAAGCATACAAAGAGAGTGTCTTATACGCTTATATTGCTTAATTCATATGAAGAGATCGATCAATTCCTCTCTTGACATATACCTCCACTATTTGGCCATCTCCAGCTACATATGGATGATATGTGGATGACTGCTCCCTTAAATGAAAGACTGCCTAAAGAATTGTTCTGATACATGCAGTCTCGTTCGAGATATCGGAATAGTGCCGGTACATGTAAATGATATATCACTATGTTCATTGTATCTATATCACTATGTTCATTGTATCTTCCATCTACTGGAAATTGTAAAATATTTAAATAATGAAATAATTTTGTTAAATAATTTTGTACTCTGTACTTATTGTCTTCCCAAAGTGTGCTGGTTTTGTTCAAAAGTCTTTTTTTTTTTTTTGCTAATATTTATATTAGATGGCACCGTGCATAATTTTTTGCATTTTTTTGGGTTATATAAATAGGATTTGTTTTTTTCTTTTTTATAGTTTATCATTACTGACTCTCACAGACTCTGTTAATCAGCAGCTGCTCCATTATGGAGCAGTGGCCCAGTGGGTCCACCCAGTTGTTAAATACTACTGCCTTGGTAGTGTAATTTTTTTAAAAAGACACATAATTGACATTATTTTTTCATGAAATAGACCTCCCACACACAATCCTCGTTGACGATTTTATAAAAAAAAACAAAAAACTGCTGGTCATCGAGGTAGTCAAAAACAATCCTAGGGAACCTGTAAAAATTCACAATCACAACCATCCCAAAAAAAAACATGATTAACCCCTTAAGGATGCAGCCTTGTTTTGGCCTTAAGGCTCAGAGCTCATTTTTCAAATCTGACATATTTCAATTTATGTGGTAATAACGTCGGAATGCTTAAACCTATCCAAGCGATTCTGAGAGAGTTTTCTCGTGACACATTGGGCTTTATGTTAGTGGTAAAATTTGGACGATATATTCAGTAATTATTGGTGAAAAATTGCAAAATTTAGAGAAAATTTATAAAAAAATAGAATTTTTCGGAATTTAAATGCATCTGCTTGTAAAGCAGAAGGTTATACCACCCAAAATAGTTACTAGTTCACATTTCCCATATGTCTACTTTAGATTGGCATCGTTTTTGAACATTCTTTTATTTTTCTTGGACGTTACAAGGCTTAGAACATAAACAGCAATTTCTCATATTTTTAAAAGAAAATTTCTAAAGCCCTGTTTTTTTAAGGTACCTGTTCAGTTCCGAAGTGGCTTTGAGGGGCCTATGTATTAGAAACCCCCATAAAACACCCCATTTTGAAAACTAGACCCCTCAACGTATTCAAAACAGCATTTAGAAAGTTTATTTAACCCTTCAGGCATTTCACAGAAATTAAAGCAAAGTGGAGGTGAAATTTGCAAATTTAATTTTTCTTTCTGAATTTCAATAGTATTCAATTTTTTTCTGTAATACAGAAGGTTTTACCAGAGAAACACTACTAAATATGTATTGTCCAGATTCTGCAGTTTTTAGAAATGTCCCACATGTGTCTCTAGTGCGCTCGTGAACTAAAACACAAGCCCCAGAAGCAAAGAAGGACCTAGTACATTTTGAGGCTTCTTTTTTTATTAGAATATATTTTAGGCAGCATGCCAGGTTTGAAGAGGTGTCGAGGTGCCAAAGCAGTAGAAATCCCAGGAAAGTGACCCCATTTCGGAAACTACACCGCTCAAGGAATTAATTTTTGGTGGTTGTTACCATTTTGACCCAACAGTTTTTACACAGCATGTATTTGAATTGGGCTGTGAAATTAAAAAAAAATAATTTTTTCCAATAAGATGTAATTTTTTATCAAAATGTCTTATTTTCACAGGGAACAAAATACCCCATTTTGTTGCCCAATTTCTCCTGAGTGCAGCAATACCCCATTTGTGGCGATAAACTGCCGTTTCAGCCCATGGGAGGCCTCAGAAGGGAAGGAGCGCTGTGTGTTCTTTGGAGTGCAGATTTTGCTGGATTGGTTTTTGGGTGCCATGTCGCATTTGCAGAGCCCCAGAGGTATCAAAACAATGGAAACCCACCAGAAGTGACCCCATTTTGGAAACTACACCCCTCAAGGAATTAATTGATGGGTAATGTGACCATTTAGACCCCATGGTTTCTATACAGAACTTATTTGAATTGGGCTGGGAATTTAAAAAAAATATATTTTTTCCAATAATATGTAGTTTTAGCTCAAAATTCCTTATTTTTACAAGAAATAAAATACTCAATTTTGTTGCTCAATTTGTCCTGAGTGCAGCAATACCCCATTTGTGGTGATAAACTGCCATTTGGGCCCATGTGAGGGCTCAGAAGGAAAGGAGCGCAATTTGTTCTTTGGAGTCCAGATTTTGCTGGATTGGTTTTCGGGTGCCATGTCGCGTTTGCAGAGCCCCAGAGGTATCAAAACAATGGAAACCCACCAGAAGTGACCCCGTTTTGGAAACTACACCCCTCAAGGAATTCATTCATTGGTGATGTGACCATTTTTACCTCATAGTTTTTTCACATAACTTATTTGAATTGGGCTGGGAATTCAAACAAAATAAATTTTTTCCAATAATATGTAGTTTTGGCTGAAAATTTCTTATTTCACAAGAAATTTAATTCCCCATTTTGTTGCCCAATTTGTCCTGAGTGCGACAATACCCCATTTGTGGTGATAAACTGCCGTTTGGGCCAATGGGAGGGCTCAGAAGGAAAGGACCACCATTTGGCCTACTGGGGATTTTCTGGTGCGAAGTCATGTATGCAGAAGCCCCTGAGGTACCAGTACAGTTGAAACCCCCAAGAAGTGACCCCGTTTTAAAAACTACACCCCTTAAGGCATTCATCTAGAGGTGTAGTGAGCATTTTTACCGGAGACATACACCCCATAAACTGTAATGTGGGTTCTCACGGGTATGGCAATACCCTCAATGTGGCTGTTATCGGCTGCCTGGGCACATGGCAGGGCTCAGAAGGGAAAGATGAGGGGGATAAGATGTGCAGAGTGCATCAGGCTAAGTAAAACTTGGGTAGATTAAAAATCAAGGGATGTATGATACATTTTGAAACACTCTTTCATACGGAGCCTTAGTTTTTCGGGACACGTGTCACATTGATATATTGTGTCCTCCCTTATCCCCCTCTTATAGCAGACTTTGTACCTCTTTTGACTTTTTCCTTTCTTGCCAGTTTGGGGAACTTCTCCTGGAAAGTGTTGCCCTGGTACGATGCGTGTGGCCCCGCTTCCAGAAGTACTGGGTGCCCCCCTTCTTGGTCCGTAAAAATTTGTTTCTTGATAACCACCTCTTGAAATTCCAGGAAAGTTCCCGTCTGGCCTGCACATCGACGTAGCACGTACGCATTGTACAATGCCATCTGTATGATGTGCACGGCCAGCTTCTTATACCACACCGCATGACGCTGTAGGGCTTCAGGACTTGATCTGACAAGTCCATCCCTCCCATTAACCTATTGTAGTCCAGGATGCAGTCTGGTTTGGGGGTGTCTGTACTGGTACCTCTTACAGGTACATGGGTACTGGTGTGGCCATGTATTGTTGTCAATACAAGGACATCTCTCTTGTCCTTGTACTTGACACACAATATGTTTCTGCTGGATTGTGCCCTGCTCTCCCCCCTTCTGAGTGTTTGCCCAAGCAGAGTCTTAGGGAAGCCTCTCAGATTTCTTCTAGCAGTGCCGCATGCCGCAGGATTTCTGGGAGCGAGACACTTGAAGAGCGGGATGCTGGTATAAAAATTATCGAGTTGGTAACCCTGGTCCAGCAGTGGGTGCACCAAATCCCACACAATTTTTGCATTAACTCCCAGTAAGTGAGGGGGGGGGGCATTCTGGGGGCTTAGCACTGGTGTCCTTCCCTTCATATATCCTAAATTTGTAGGTATACCCTGATGCACTCTCGCACAGCTTATACATCTTCATGCCATACCTTGCCCTCCTACCCGGCAGGTACTGGCGGAATTGAAGCCTCCCTTTGAAATGTACCAAGGACTCAACAATTTAAATACAATTCTCGGGGGTGTATGCTTGGGAAAACCGGGCACTAAAACGGTCTAATAGGGGTCTCCGTTTATACAAACGGTCAAAACTGGGGTCATCTTTGCCTCATTTTTTTTTTAGGTTCCAGTTCAGTTCTGAAGTTGCTTTGAGGAGCCTATATATTAGACACCCCTATCAAACACCCCATTTTAGAAACTAGACCCCTCAAAGTATTCACAACAGCATTTAGAAAGTTTATGAACTCTTTAGGTGTTTCACAGGAATTTAGAGCAAAGTAGAGGTGAAATTTACATATTTATTTTTGTCAGAAAATCCTTTTTATACCATTTTTTTCTATAACACAAAAGGTTTTACCAGAGAAACGCAACGTTATACTTATTGCCCAGATTCTGCCGTTTTGAGAAATATCCCACATGTGGCCCTAGGGCGGTAATGGACTGAAGCACCGGCCTCCGAAGCAAAGGAGCACCTAGAGGATTATGAGGCCTCCTTTTTATTAGGCACCATGTCCGGTTTGAAGAGGTCTTGTGGTGCCAAAACAGTTGAAACCCCCCAAAAGTGACCCCATTTTGTAAACTAGACCCCTTGAGGAATTCATTGTAGTTTTCTTGGGGTGCATGCAGCTTTTTGATTAGTTTTTATTCTATTTTTAGGTTTCGTTGTGACTAAAAAACAGCAATTCTACTATTGTTTTTTTATTCTATTTTTTTACAGCGTTCACCGTGCGCTATAAATGACATATTCACTTTATTCTGCGGGGCGATACAATTACGGCGATACCATATGTTTATAGTTTTTTTTATGTCTTATGGCGTTTGCACAATAAAATACGTTTTGTAAAAAATCATTCACTTTTTGTGTTACCTTATTCTAAGAGCCAGAACTTTTTTATTTTTCCATCAATAAAGCAGGGCAAGGAATTATTTTTTGCGTAACGAACTGTAGTTTCAATCAGTACCATTTTTAGGTACATGCGACTTTTTGATCTCTTTTTATTCCATCTTTTGGGAGGTGAAGTGACCAAACAATTGTGATTGTGGTACGGTTTATTATTATTTTCTTTTACGGCGTTCACCGTGTGGGATAAATAAATCATTTTGTAGTTCAGGCCGTTACGGATGCGGCGATACCAATTATGTATAGGTTATTTGTTTATTTATTTTTATTAATAATTACGGACTGATAAGGGAAAAAGGGGGATTTTTACTTTTATTACTGTAAAACTTTTATTTTCTTATTTTTACACATCTTTTTTTAACTTTTTTTAACTTTATTACTTTGTCCCACTAGGGGACTTGAGGGCAGGAGGCCCTGATCGCTATTCTAATACACTGCACTACATGCGTAGTGCAGTGTATTAGAGCTGTCAGCTACTCACTGACAGCAAGCATAGTGGGTCCTGACTTTGTCAGGACCCACTAGGCTTCCGTCAATGGCATAGCCGGACGCCATTGTTTGGTGTTCGGTTGCCATAGTAACCATCGTCGGCTGCTATCGTGTAGCAGGCCGGCGATGGTGGCTTAACCCCTAAAAAGGCGCGATCTCTATTGAACGCGGCTTTTAAGGGGTTAATCAGCGGGGACACAGCGATCGGTCCCCGCTGTAGGAGCTGTGACAGCTGCTGTATGAGACAGCAGCTGTCACAGCTCCTGCATGTGTCGGGAGGACGGCCGAAACGGCCGTTACTCCCGAGACGTACTATTAGGTCATGGAGCGCGAACGATACAGCTACCATGACCTAATAGTACGTTCTGGAGTGGGAAGGGGTTAAACAAATAATACTGTGTACTTTTTTGTTTTTTTTTTGCATTTTTTGTCTTTTGGTACACGGTAGGGGTGCCCTGAGGAAATGTTTTTTTTCCAGAGGCGAGTCTGAAAAGGTTGGGGAAACTCTGGGTTAAAAAAAAAACAACAGTTACTTCCAACTAAACCATGAGAGACCCTACATAAGTATACATCAAAAACCTATAAATGAACCAAGAAGAGGACACAAAGGCCCAGAGTATATAACAATAATTATTGTTATATAATTCAGGCTTAGAGAGTTATATAGTCAGTTGTTTGATAAATATAAACATGAGAAGAACAGAGTCTATAGCCAATATATTCGAAAAGTATCAATACAAAACTTTATTTAAATATACATAATGGACAAACATTTAAAAGAAGTATAACAGTAGGAGAACTCAATCACAGAATGACATAGAGACACGTCAGGAAAGCCAAGGTATGTGTAATAAACCTTTGAAGTATAGGTTTGGAGTAAGACTCACACTAGTGTAGCATAAAACTAGTTAGATCTATTTATAATTTTTGATGCTGTTTAAAGGGCATAAATGGTCCTGAAAACAGACATCAAAGAATGAAGGTAATGGGTCTGAAACAGACCCTGTGTGAAGGATTCCTAGGATGGTCTTACCCATAAAAAGTCCTTAGGCTGAGTCCTGGTGGTCACTGTGTGCGCCCCGACGCGCGTTTCGCGAATGTCCGCTTCCTCAAGGGGGTGTAGTGTGTCTGACCAGAAGGCACCCTATATACCCTATCTACCCAGGTGTATTCTATCTGTGTTCTGTCCCGTCCATGCGCAATCGGCGCGCATCCGACGGCGAAACCGGAAGTGTGGCATGCCCCACTTCCGTCCTCCAGTGCTGCGGCGCACATCCGGTCTCTGGTCGCGTACCAGATGATCCGGACATGCGCACCGCACTCTAGGAGAGACGGGCGTGGCCTCACCCAGTCCCGGTCGCACACGTCAGAGGCGCGCACCCGATTGGACAGAACAGAACACTACGTACAGGTAAGTACAATTGGAACATATCATAACCCTTTTTAATGCTGCATGATCTCTCTATCTTCACAATTTAGTAAAGTTGACTGGGAAATACAGATGATTCGTTTTTACCCAGCAGATGTTTTTCTGTTGTGTACCTCATTAGGGGCCGATTTCTACAGGAACGCTGCTCATGTTGCATAGTATTGAGAAAAAACGGGGAAAGAAAGAGAAACATTTATTTCTTAGAACAGTGATACGTAAAAAAAAAACCATTAAATTAGATAAATAGATAATCAATTATATGTATTCGACTGCAAGAGTACTATAGAAAAAATATATATGTATAAATTAATATGTGGGACTTTTTATGGGTAAGACCATCCTAGGAATCCTTCACACAGGGTCTGTTTCAGACCCATTACCTTCATTCTTTGATGTCTGTTTTCAGGACCATTTATGCCCTTTAAACAGCATCAAAAATGATAAATAGATCTAACTAGTTTTATGCTACACTAGTGTGAGTCTTACTCCAAACCTATACTTCAAAGGTTTATTACACATACCTTGGCTTTCCTGACGTGTCTCTATGTCATTCTGTGATTGAGTTCTCCTACTGTTATACTTCTTTTAAATGTTTGTCCATTATGTATATTTAAATAAAGTTTTGTATTGATACTTTTCGAATATATTGGCTATAGACTCTGTTCTTCTCATGTTTATATATGTATCATAGAGTTGCCTCATTAACAGATATGGGAGGTTGTTCCTAGGAACATTACCTAGCCCAATAATATTACTTGCTTTTGGATACCATTAGTTATAGTTGTTTGATAAATGTGGAATACTCACAGATTGTCCATTTAGTGGAAAATATATGGACAAAAAGATGCGCTAACATTCTTTCATAAATATACAGTCGAATCACGGACAGCAGCTAGACGGACTGGGAGTGACTCTATAAGGTGCTGGTAGGTTGTCTCAGGTGTCTGGAGCCATGCTAACTGCAGGGCATCCCACATTTACTGGAGGGTGCATGGGGGGAGGATCCATAGAGCGAACAAGATGATCGAGGTGGTCCACAGATGCTCAATTGGGTTCAAGTCTGGCGAATTACGGGGCCAGGGAAGTACTTGGAAGTCTTGGTCGTGCTCTTTCAACCACTGACAGACATTTCTAGCCATGTGACATGTCACATTGTCTTGCTGGAAGATTCCTTCTGCCCCAGGAAGACAAACAGCATGTGTGGGTGGACGTGATCTGCAACGATGTATTTATACCCAAATCAGTTCAGAGTGCCTTTCACATGGATGAGTGGGCCAAGAGAATGCCATGAAAGAAAATCACCAGACCATAATGCTGCCGCCACCAGCTTGTATTCTTCCAGCAATGGTTGCAGGGTGTTTGTTCCCTAAAGCTTCTTGTCTGACACACCAACTTCCATCCGTTCGATGAAGTAGAAAACGTGACTCATCGGAGAAGGTAAACCTTTGCAATCATCGGTGGTCCAAAGCCGACTCTGCCATGCCATGCCTTTTTTTCAGATGCACTTTTGTTACCATAGGAGCAGTGACCATCCATCTGCTTCGGAGCCCCATTTGCAGTAGCGTTCACTGAACGTTTGCTTTAGACACACGTCTCATAACACCCTGGTTGATTTACACGATGAGCTGCTCCACTGTAGCGTGTAATTCAGCCCTCGCACACCTTCGTAGCCGACATTGACCTCTCACATCATTGGCACGTGGTGCTCCACCTTTCCACGTCAGTTTTTCTCAATGGTGCCATTTGTCCACTCACGATACTCTTTCACCACAGCAGCTCGCAAACAGTTTACAAACTGAGCTGTTTAAGAACTTTGCCACCCTTGGCCAGAAAGCCAATAATCATCCCTTTTTGCAACTCTGTTAAATCGCCCCTTATACCCATGGCAACAATGAGTGATATGTGTTCAGCACACTTTACATACCCACCAAGCCAGCCCATGACAAATCACTTCCTTCATGGGCTATGCGTTGCCGAAGCCAAAAGTAGGAGCTGGTCATAATAATGTGACTCAACTGTGTAGTTTGTTTTAGTTTTGAGAACTAGATCTTGGCTACAGAGGAGGTTTCCTAATTTAATGTTATTGATAATTTAAATACAGTAAGGGAATGGGAGAGAAGGGTATGCACACTTGGAGGTATATATTGGCTACCCAATAGTAATAATGCTAGAACTGGTATGGGTTTAATTGTTAGTCCAGATATTGATATAGTACAGCAAATGTTTCTTGCCATAAATTTGTATACTATGGATGGTCCCAGAATATAAATTTGATGGTGCCTATTGAATTGCAATCTCTCAAACACTTGGGTGAAGGTGGGTACATTTTAGATAATTTGTAGGATGTAAAATACGATTAAAGAAGAATTTTGTTATATACTTCCAAGTGGCTAATATAATGGCTGCTTTTGTTTTTTGCAACTTGAAGGCTGTGAGCAACTCCTCTTTTGTGTATTGTGTAATAAAGTTATTTTCCAGTTTTTATTATGAGGGAATTAAAGATTAGGCTAGCGGTATTGTTAAAATAGTCGTAGAATGTTTTAATCCCTTTTAGGGATTTTATCTGATTATTGAGTAATAAAGAAACTTTCTGTGGTAAGGAAATGGTTGGTTTAATATTTTAATTTAGTCAGATTATTTTCTGGAGACATTTATAAAGGTCTCCTCTAGGATTTTTTTGTTAAAGTTCAAAAAGCAATACGGTTGGTTAAGGTTTTTAAAAAGGAGTGAGATATTTTGTATTCCTTTTTCTGGCCATGGTGAAAAAACGAGGTCTGGTATCCACCTTTCAAAATTTTTTATTGAATTTCATGTGTTTTGTAAGTTCGTTGTGTTTAGGAGATGCCATTTCTTTTCCTATGGTCATTGATATTTGGATAGTCGGATATGGGGTTTTAGGACAATTTCTACCAGCCATAGTACCATTAAAGGGTTATTCCCATCTACAAAAATCTAGCTATTAAGCTCACCCTTCTAAAGTTAATAATTTTTCTAATTAGCTGTCTGTAGCCCAGCGATGTCGTTTTCATGATATTCTTGATTGAAGTCACTGTCCATCCCTCTTTGTTTGTAGCTCGTTGTCTAGGGATCCGGCCACCACTATTTACCTTTAGCGGTGGCCGCGCATGCGCAATGATATCCTCTCCGTCCTCTCATGAACGCGCATATCGGCAAGCAGTGGCGTAACTACCGCCATAGCAGCAGTAGCGGCTGCTACGGGGCCCGCGGCATGAGGGGGCCCGTGTCGCCCGCCGGCACGGGCCCCCACCATGGCCGGTGGCTCCGCTAGCAGCCGCTATGGCTGCTACAGCGGGACGCCACTGAACACTACGGCAGAGCAGGGAGGTATCTCCCCGCTCTGCCACTAACTGGTTCCCGACTGCTGGCTGTATTTTTACGGCCAGCGGTCAGGGTCCTTAAAACCCGAGCCATAGACTTTCTACGGCTCGGGTTTTAACTTGCTGCCCGCGCGATCGGGCAGCTGAATGTCGGGTCTCTGGCTGTCAGTGACTGCCGGGGACCCTGAGGAGAGGATAGAAGCAGCTTTAGCTTCTTCTGTCTTCTCTGATCACTTGTACACAGCGCTGAATGCACGCTGTGTACAGGAATAGAGACAGCAGCAGCGGCGCTGTCTCTATTCCTCCCGGTGATCATGTGACTGGTCACATGATCGCCGGGTGCCGTTAGTGGCAGACTGCTGCTGGGTCTAACTAGACCCAGCACAGCCCTATTAGTGACAATCGTCACTATGAGAGGGCTGATTTCCCCTGTAACTTGGGCTGCTGTGCAGCTCCAGTTACAGTGGAAAAACATGGTGTAAAAGAAAGAAAAAAAATATATAAAGTTCCCCAAAGGTCTTCTTTGACCTTTGGGGGACAGACCATAGTAATAAAAAAATAATAAAGTAAAGTGCAAAAAAAATTTTAAATAATAAATACACATAAAATACCCACCCCAAAAAAAAAAACGTTCCCCCCCCGCCAATCATTGTTGTAACGCTAGCGCTGACCCAATTACCCTAATATAGAAATGTAATATATAAAAAATTATGGTAGACAATGACGATCACAAATAAAAGGTCTATTTTAGGGTAAAACTATGTTATTACCAAAAAAAAAATAGCTGAAATGTAAAAAAGCTTATTTTTTTACTATTATTTTCAAACTTTATGAATAAAAATTCTAAAATAGCAAAAAAGGTGTGTATAAAAACGATAAAAAATAAAACCTGCATTGTCTACGGAAAAAACGTCGCAAAAATCACGTCGTTAGCCCAACAAATAAAAAAGTTATAGCCATTTAACTAACACGTGCTAAAAATGGCTAAATGGTGTCTGGTCCTGAAGGCGCAAAATAGAGCAAAAGACATGTATCCCCTCTCCACAGGATATACACAGGACAGGGGATACATGTGTGATCGCTGGCATTGATAGGGAGAACGGGGGACTGAAAGTCCCCTGAAGTTCTCCATCACAAACCTCGGACTTCCGGGGTCTGTCTGCAGCTCCGTAGAAATGAATGGAGCGCCGGTCGTGCTTGTGCGCATGCGTGACCAGCGCTCCTTTCATTTTTATTGAGCTGCGCAGACGCCGGAAGTCAGAGGTTTGTCATGGAGAAGTTCAGGGGACTTTCGGTCCCCCGTTCTCCCTATTGCTGCCAGCGATCACTCATGTATCCCCTATCCTGTGGAGATCCTGTGGAGATGGGATACATGTATTTTGTAGGACACACTGTAGGTCACATTTTTTTGGGAGGGGGGACGCTGTATGGCGTTCCCTACAGGGGGGGGAACACTGTATGGCGTTCCCTACAGGGGGGGGGGTGGCTGTATAGCGTTCCCTACAGGGGAGGAGCTGTATGGCGTTCCCTACAGGGGGGGCTGTATGGCGTTCTCTACAGGGGGGGGCTGTATGGCGTTTCCTACAGGGGGGGCTGTATGGCGTTCTCTGCAGGGGGGCTGTATGGCGTTCTCTGCAGGGGGGGCTGTATGGCGTTCTCTGCAGGGGGGCTGTATGGCGTTATCTACAGGGGGGGCTGTATGGCATTATCTACAGGGGGGCTGTATAGCGTTATCTACAGGGGGGCTGTATGGCGTTATCTACAGGCGGGCTGCATGGCGTTCTCTACAGGGGGATGTATGGCGCTCTCTACAGGGGGATGTATGGCGCTATCTACAGAGGGGGGGCTGTATGGCGTTATTTACAGGGGGGGGCTGTAAAAAAGGCACTATCTACAAGGGGGGAGTTGTGTGACACCCAGGGGAGGGGGGGCCCCAGTCAAAAGTTTGCTATGGGGCCCAGTCTTTCCTAGTTACGCCCCTATCGGCAAGGCACCTGTCGTGAGGAGAAGTCTGCAGTTCGCTGAAGGTTTGTGAAGTGTTTGTGTGTATATGTGTGTGGGTGTTTGTGTGTGTGTGTTTGTTTGTGTGTATATGTGTGTGTGTAACAAACCGAACAATACCCCAATTGGTACTAGTGGTCCTAGTGACTAATTTTAACAAAACCAGAAAAAAGAACAGTAATATATATGTATGCACTTTAGCCATTTATAGGAGATATTGGACCATTTGTACATCTGGGGGGCCACTCTGCTTTCATGTTCGGATTCCGTTTCTGTTCGAGGGTCTATGGTATTTTATTATGTATAACTGTTATATGTTTTTTTCTGTGTGTCTAATTGACTTTAATAAAGATTGTTTGTATTTTTTCAAATACCTGGTCGTGACTTGTTCTTTTTTCAGTTTTTTTTTATATGTGTGTGTGTGTTTGTGTATTTGTGTGTGTGTGCGTGTATATGTGTGTGTTTGTGTGTGTATGTGTGTGTATATGTGTATGTGTGTGTGTGTGTATATGTTTGTGTGTATATATGTGTGTGTGTTTGTGTGTATATGTGTGTGTGTTTGTATGCATATGTGTGTTTGCGTATATATGTGTGTTTGCGTATATATGTGTGTGTATATATTTGTGTGTGTATATGTGTGTTTGTGTGTGTGTATATGTGTGTGTATATGTGTGTATATGTGTTTGTGTGTGTTTGTGTATGTGTGTATACGTGTGTGTGTTTATGTGTGTATGTGTGTGTGTGTGTATATGTGTGTGTGTGTGTTTGCGTGTATACGTGTGTGTATATATGTGTGTTTGTGTGTATATGTGTTTGTGTGTGTTTGTGTGTGTGTGTGTGTGTGTGTTTGTGTGTGTATGTGTGTTTATGTGTATATGTGTGTGTGTATATATTTGTCTGTGTATGTGTTTGTGTGTATATGTGTATGCGTGTGTTTGTGTATGTGTGCTTGTGTGCATGTGTGTGAATTGTGTATATATGTATGTGTGTGTATATGTATATATATGCGTGTGTGTGTGTGTGTTTGCGTGTGTGTGTGTGTGTGTATATATGTGTGTGTGTGTTTGTGTGTATATGTGTGTGTATATGTGTGTCTGTGTGTAATATGTGTGTGTATGTATATATATATATATATATATATATATATGTGTGTGTGTGTATGTGTATATGTGTCTGTTTTTTGTGTGTGCGTGTATATATGTGTAGGTGAGTATAAGTATTGGTATTGTTCACATTGAAAACTTTATTTTTATTTTGTTGCAGATTTTGCTGCACCAATTGGACTACATCTTTGATTTGTTGTACTACTGCGTAGATCTACGTTTTGTCAAAAATTTTAATAAAATGGTTAACGAGGGTTTTGTGGGGGATTCCTTATTTCAATAAAAAAATTGTATTTGTGTTTTTTTTTAAACTTTATTAGTCCCTAGATAATGGCAGTTGGCTCATTTACAGCGTCCATTATTAAGGCGGGCTTACTGTTAGCCGATGCAGAGGCTAGCACTAACCACCCATTATTACCCCGGTACACACCGCCACCAGGGGTGTCGGGAAGAGCTTAGTATGATCCAGTACCCGACCATCTGCTGTGACGGTCGGGCACTGAGGCTGCCGCAGACTGGTATTATGAGGCTGGGAAGGGCCAAAAACAGTGGACCTTTCCCCCCTTGTAATGCTAGGCTGCTGCTGCTTTGTATCTGGCTGGTTATGAAAATTAACAAATTTAACAGTAGACGTTGGGTCCCCCACATTTTTAATAACCAGCCAGATACAACACAGCAGCAGCAGCCTGACATTACACGGGTGGGAAGGGCCACTGGTTTTGTCTATTCCCAGGCTAATGACACTAGCCTGCGGCCGCCCCATTGATCCACCATCACTGGTTCGTACCAGGCTCTTCCCGATAACCGTAGTGGAGGTTGATACTGGGGTAATGGCTATTTACTGCTAGCCTAATGGACGTCGTAAAAAAACTGTCATTATGCATGCGCTAATAAAGTATAAAAAACATAGATATTTTACCAAAAATTAATTTAAATAAATAATCCACCACAGAATCCTCGCTAACCATTTTATTTAAACAAAAATCATAGATCATCACAGTAGTCCACCGAATAAACTACATAGTACAATAGGTCCAGCGTAACCTGATTAAAATATATAAGTTAGGCCTGAAGCATTCTTTTGTGAAATGATTCCTTGTGCTGTCCCTTTTTTTAAAGTTTTTTTTCAGAATACAGCAAAACGTTAAAAATATTTGTATCAAATCTCAGTTTTTTTTTAAATTATTATTTGATCATTACACTTTCCCTTTTGAAAAAAAAAAAAATAGCGTTACTAAAGTAGTCCTCGAATCCAACTTAGTCAAGCAACCAAAACGTTTTAAAAACACAAACACATACAAATACAAAATTTATAACACATGGGGTAGGCTTACATACAGGGTACATGGGTGACAGTGTCTGTTATATCCAGTATCTAAGCCAACAAAAAATTAGGCTTAGATACAGGTGCACAGCAGACACAAATCTTATACTATATAAGATTACTGTCTGCTGTCCCCCATTACATAAGGCTACTATGGGGTATGTATGCCCCCCATACAATATAATGCCCAACATAGCTGCCACATTTTTTTACAGGTTCGGTTTTTGGACTACGTTGGATTCGAGGACTACTTAGATGACGGCGCTTTCTTCTTGTGTTGGGGGTGCTTTATTTCAATAAAATGTTGTATGTACATCTGTGTATTTTCCTTGAAAGTTTTATTCCTACCACTTTAGTAATGGACGCTGACTGATTGACAACGTCCATTACTAAGGCGGTAGTTAGTGTTAGCTGGTGCAGAGGCTAAGACTAACCACCATTATTATCCCGATACCCACCGCCAAGAGTGTTGTTGGGAAGAGATGAGTACGATCCAGTACCCAACCATCTGTAGCGATGGTCGGGAACTGGGGCGGCCGCAGGCTGGTATTCTTAGACTGGGAAAAGAAAAAAACAGTGGCACTTCCCACCCTTCTAATGCTAGGTTGCTGCTGCTGTGTTTTATGTGGCTGGTTATGATAAATTGGGTGGAACCCCACGTCTTTTTAAAAAAATATTTCCCAAAAATGTAATAAATAATAAACAAAAATGACGTGGCGTCCCCCCCATTTTTCATAACCAGCCAGATACAACACAGCAGCAGCAGCCTAGCATTACAAGGGTGGGAAGGGCCACTGTTTTTGGCCCTTTCCAGGCTCATAATACCAGCCTGCGGCCGCCCCAGTAGTCGGGTACTGGATCGTACCTTGCTCTTCCCGGCACCCCTGGTGGTGGTGGGTACCGGGGTAATAATGGGGATTAGTGTTAGCCTCTGCATCGGCTAACACTAAGCCCTGCCTTAGTAATGGACGTTGTCAATCAGACAGCGGCCATTACTAAAGCGGTAGTAATAAAAGTTTAAAAGAAAAGATATAGATAAAATATTTTTATGAAATAAAGCACCCCCAACACAACCCTCATTAACCATTTTATTGTAGAAAAAAAAAGAGCCGTCATCAAAGTAGTCCTCGAAACCGACGTAGTCCAACGACCAAATCTGTAAAAAAAATCACAAACAAAAAAAAAAGTGAATAAAACATGTCGTAGGCTTAGATTCAGGCCCATGTGTGATACTGACTGTTAAGCCATGTATAGAAGCCTACCACAAATTTGGCTTAGATACAGGGCCGCAGCAGACAGTATCATACATGGCCATACATACATACATACAAACAAACATACATACATACATACATACATACATACATACAAACATACAAACATACATACATACAAACATACATACTTACATATAAACATACTTACATATAAACATACATACATACATACAAACATACATACATACATACATACATACATACATACATACACACATATAGATACATACATACAAACATATATAAACTAGAGAACAAAAGAGTCCATGTTTATCAAATATGAAAAATATACAATCTTTATTAATAACAATAGAAAAACAAAAACAGAGAATCTAAACGAATCTGTATCTGGATCACCAGTATATACATTAATCAAAAGTATGTACATATATTTAATATATAGCATGAACCATTAGATCAATGAAAAACTCCAATAGGGATGCAACTATGTAGGTTGGCTTAAATAGAGATAGCACAGAAATAGAGTGTAGGAAGCTCAGTATACAAGCATATGTTTACTTAAAGTCACTAGTGCATTAAATGTATAGCATAAGACCTAATTAGGCCTAGCTGGTGCACTTACCCATATTTAGGAGAACGTTAGTGTGACCCAAGGTGTGAAGTAGAGCCCCACACCTTGGGTCACACTAACGTTCTCCTAAATATGGGTAAGTGCACCAGACTTTTTGTCTAAATACATACAAACATACATACATACATACAAACATACAAACATACATACATACATACATACATACATACATACATACATACATACATATATATAACAGGTGAAAATTAGTGATGTCACAGAAAAGTGGTGCTGTCCAGCATAGTAGTGTTGAATTATGGAGACGCCCCACTTGGCAAATCCATCTACGATGTAATTACTTTTTTCTCCCTCTCCTGCTTATCCTGCATGCATCACTCTTTCTGTCTCTCTCTTCCATCACTCACCAACTGTCACTCTAAAAAAATGTTTGTTTTTATTTAAAGACTAAGCTCATCCCATTTTTATTTAAAGGGATAGCACACCACAACTGACCTCCAATGCTACTGTGTCTTTACAGAGTCCCGACCGTACAAAATATCTAGTGCTCTATGGAAGAGAACCTGTTCTCCTAATACAAATACACTTGCAATACATAACATAACATTAGGTGATTTCCACTATTGTTGGATCGGAATTTGTTTCAATTAAAGGGGTTTTCCAGCTTCTGACAACTGATGACCTATCCAACGGACAGATAGGTCATCTGTACGTGATCTGTGGGGGTCCAACACCCGGGCCCCGCACAGATCAAGCCTGAAGCAGTTAGCTCCGGCCACGGAAGTGAATAGGAGCAGACCTGCAGCACAGCCGCTATGCTATGTACGGAGCCAGTTGCTTCCGGGCTCCGTACATAGCATTATGTGCCACAACATCCAGTACCCGCAGGCCACCGGAGCGGCTTATCGGTGCGGGGTCCGGGTGTCTAACCAATGCCGATGACATACTGATTACCTATCTGGTGGATAGGTCATCAGTTGTCAGGAGGTGGACAACCCCTTTAAGTCTGATAGAGGGTATGCGAGAGGTATAACTAAATAAGAAAAAGATTGTTTTTCCATATAAAGAGAAAATCTGATTGTAATTTAACTTTAGTCGACAAATCTATATAAAGTACTAACACCAGAGAATTTGTTACATTTACTTTATAATATATTATTTAATATTATTTAAGATATTATTACTTAATTATTTTAATACATTGTATATCTGACCTACAGATTTTAAGTGATCTGATGTAACTAATAAGACAGTCCTGTAACATGGCGATTTTCCTATACTTATATGCCAAAAATGGTTTTCTGTAAACACATAGTTTTGGCTAAGGGCTCTATAATAAGTAGGAAGAGCAAGGGCGAAAACTAAAAGGAAATTTAGGTTCCTTCTACAATTTTGGTGTGATCACAATAGTGGCCTGAAGCATTTCTGGTGGAAAGGTACTATTTCTGTGACTGCATCTTTTGCTAGTCTGTAAAGTATTTTAGATTTCAAATTTGGAGACCCTATTGCTAAGGTTGTAATATTTAATCTTCAGTTTCTGCAAATTGCATTCTTATTTATATATAAGTAATTTTTGAAGGTTTAACCGAATTTTGTTTAGCTTTTGGTGTGTACTTTGTGTTGGAATTTGTTGATGAAATTACTGAATCCCAAAAAGTTTTGGACTACCCAATATATGTAGCCAGAGTAATAATTTATCACAGAATTCGCAGAAGACATACCATTGGTCCTGACAATAACTATACAAATAAAACCTAACTATTAATAATCACTAATAAAAAATAGTACAATAAATAAGCAGTGGTCAAAACAACACCCCAGTGCAGGAGTCAGCAATCTGTGGCACCAGTGCCACAGCCGGCATGTGGGGCATGGTTTGCTGGCACACTTCCCTCTACCGGTGTCCAGTGCCGTTATGTGCTTGGTGGCGCTGAATAATGGAAGAGAGAGTGGAGCTTTAGTATGCGCTTGGTGGCGCTGATCACCAGGAGAAAGACAGCAGTGCTTCATTGTGTTTATCGCTGCTGAACACTTGGCAAGCAAACAATGCAGTACTGCTCTCTCACCTGGTGATCAACATCGCCAAGTGCGTAATGAAGCGCTGCTCTCTCCCGCTAATTAGCAACGCAAGGAGAGTCTTATATGTGCACCCCAGAAATCTGGTGTTCAGTAGCTGCGGTGTCTCCAATGTGCACCCCCCCAAGCTGGTGTTCAGTAGTCGATCTCTCCTGTGTGCAGTACCCCCTAAGCTGGTATTTAGTAGCCGTAGTCTCTCCTGTGGGCAGTTCTCCCCAGCAGGCGTTCAGTAGCAGAGGTCTCTCCTGTGTGCACACCCCACCGCCAGTAGGTGTTTAGTAGCCTCGTATACACCACAACTGGATCATCTTTGCAAAGAAATTCAGGGACAAGGGTTGCACTGAAATGTAAGTTTAATTAACTGATTAATTGGTTTATGTCACATACGTGATAACAGTTTTTCTTATATGACTTTCATGTTTGCATGGCACATTGAGTACTTCATAATTGATTTTTTTTATTATCGGCACGCCATACGAAAAAGGTTTCCTACCCCTGCCCTAGTGTATCATAGTACCAGCCTGTCTAAACAGGGTAACCGGCCTGCGAAGATCTTAGTTGGCCCTAATCGATTCTCCCAGTTGTAATGGGTGCATTAATAGGTAATATTCCTTGGTATGGGACTACAGGAGGGGATCTCAACAACACAACAAATGACTAAAATTTACATATATACAAAGCCAAAACAATATGCAGATGTAGAAGCAATATTTATGCTAGGGTTAAGGTTTAAACAGGGCATTCCAAAAGGACAGTACCTGTGCACTCCTCTCTAAAGGACTTTATACTTGAGTTCAATATGCTGAGAAACAGATTTAAGCTAAAGTGTTACCCCAACAGGGTACTGGTTGATGCATCCAATTTTAACCTTGAACAGATTAGAAATTAATTACTTGCGCCATGCCCTAAACTATCGATGAATAATGTAGGGAGGATTGTGTGCACATACAACTCAGTGACTAAGTCCCCCTCGCATTCATAGACAGTACATTAAACATCATTGTATTCTTCCTTTGTAACACGCTTTGCAGGCTATGTGGCAAAATAGTCGAGTGGGGACCTTATGCTGAGATATCCTTTCATCTGATATGTAGATGGAGCAGTCTGAATATTGATGTGGTGTTTGGACTTAATGATGCAGAGCACCTGGGAAAAAGAGAGTAAAAGTGGAAAAATAAAAAACATAAGCCAAACAATTAAGTCCCACGGTAAGTGTCCAGAATGCAAGGTCTCTGCAGTCATATTGGCTGCTCAGTGTGGAGGAAAAGTCAATGTGTGTCGACTGGAGACAAGTTAGGCCATAGCAGCTAATAAACTTGATTGCTCAGGTCTTGCGATGGTAGGTTGACTATTTGGGATCTTTCCAGGATGGTGATCTTGCAGGATGTTTCAGATCTGGTGCTGGTAGAGAAAGGCCCATCTGCTTTACCAATTGTCTCCATCTTCTGTATTGCAGAGTACATGCATAGTTCCAGATTGATTAATAAGTAGCTTGGTTGGGAAGCCCCATCTGTGTAGTATTTTTTGCTGTCTTAGAATAGTGGTTATTGGCAGGAATACTTTTCTCACTTGGATTGTAGCCTGAGATAAATCTGTATACAGAGTTATTTGAGAGTAAGGTTTAGTTCGTTTTTGCCGTTTTCTAACAGAGAGCACCTTTTCTTTGATATGAAAGAAATATATTCTTGCCAAAAGTTCTCTTGGTTTGTTGTCAGAAATTGACTTTGGTTTTGGCAGGTGATGAGTTCGCTCGAGAAGGATGTCTTGTTCTAAACTTGTTGGCAGGAGTGATTTATTTAACTGTTGGAGATATTTGGTCAATACTGGTGGAGTGACTGATTTATCAATACTCCTGAATTGAATATGATTTCTTCTTGACCTATCTTCTATGTTTGCTAATTTTGTTTTTATTTGTTCCATTTCTTTCAGGGAAATGTGGGCGATGGAGAAATCTTTCACTTTAATTCTATATGATCTACCCTCTCTCCAAGATCATCATCCTCTTAACTGGTCATCTTGCATCAAAAGGGAAAAATCTTTCTGAATGGAGCTTCCTAATGCTACCAACAGTTGTTTCATAAAGGACTCTAATGCAGCCCCCCCCCCTCTTGCCCGAATAGTATCCAATATAGAGGTATGCTCATATGGTAATATAAAAGATTCCGGACTTACCCCTGAGTTTGCTACAGTTACTGGACAAGCGTGATTTTTGTCTGACTGGGCTTCTGTTGGTTGTTTTTTTTTTTTTTGCTGCTTTCCTTTATGGCTATTCTATTTGGGAGTCTTCTGTGTCCCTGCTTGAGAGAATAGGTGACATGGCTGATAATTCTGCTGGTTCAGGTCCATGAGAGCTCGGTTGGCTTGACGGGGAGTTAAAAGAGCCTTTTCTGGATACATTTTGAACTGCTGGTACTGGGTTTTGTGTGAAGTTCGGGTCCTCTGAGAGGTATTTGTGTACTGGGCTGACAAAGCAGGGTGATGCAGGTGAGGAGAAGCCATTTTCTGATTGTTCCTACACTGAGAAGAAGTCCATCAATTTCTTAGGAGCTTCTATATACTTACCTCTAGCAATTTTGACTTTGTTGCTAAAAGTAAGGACTACTCAGGTGGACTACTAGGCACTGCTGTTCAGTCACTTTGGGCTCAGTCAGGAAGCTCTTAAGTTAAGCAGCCATCCCAAAACCTGCTCGACCACGCTCCCACCCACGTTTTCTTTAACATGACCTGGACAGCCGGGTATCACCGTACCACCTATATAAACAATGTTGCAGACCAAGTACACCCCCTTCATTACAATGGTATTCCATAATGGCAGTGGCCATTTTCAGAAGGTTAATGAAACCAGACCACAATGCAAAAAGAGTCTTGGTGCCAGATGCAATAGGACACCTTTAGTATGCCTGGACGGGTCAGAGCTGCTTTGGCAGGAACACAATATAAGTCAGGTGGTTTTAATGTTATTGCTGATTGGTGTACAAGTTCCAGTATTATACTAGCATATACAGTTGCAAGAAAAAGTAAGTTGAATGTTCAAAACATTCAAAAAAATACGACCCAAATCCTAAAGCTATCACATTATTTATCCCGCACAGTGAACATCATAAAATAAACCAATGCCAGTATCGCTGTTTTTTGGTCACCAATGATCGCAAAACATAGAATAAAAAGTGATCAAAAAGTTGTATGTACCCCGTCCTGCAAAAAAACAAGCCCTTACACAGCTTTTTGCAGGAAAAATTAAAAAGTTATCTCTTAGAATATGGTGACGCAAAAAAAATTATTTAAAATAAGTGTAATTTTATTGTGCAAACACTGTAATACATAAAAAAAAACTATACATTTGGTTTTGCCATTATCATGTCGACCCGCAGAATTAAGTAAATATGTAATTTATAGCACATGGTGAACATTGTAGAAAAAAAAAAAATAGAATAAAAACAATGTCAGGATTGCTGGTTTTTAGTCACCTTGCTTGCCAAAAAAAGGAATAAAAAGTGATCAAAATGATGCATGTACCCGAAAATGGTACCAATGTAAACTGCAGATTGTCCCATAAAAAGAAGCCATCACACAGCTGCCTCTCAGAATATGGCGACACAAAAGGTGCAGAGTGTGTTCCAAAAGGGGGATAGGATCGGGCACCATTTATTTGTGTGAAATTGGCCACATATATATGAATTATTATTTATTACCAACATTATTATACCACATTATTTTACCCTGTTGTACACCTAAATGCTCTCCTCATCCCTTAAAATGCCTTAAGGGTTGTAGTTTCAAAAATAGGTGTCACTATATGGGGGTTTGTTTTAGTATTTGACCTCAGAGCCCTGCAATTGTGGTCCAATGCTGCGAAAATCACCAAAATAGACCTCAAATGCGAAAGGTGCCTATTCACTTCTGAGCCCTGTCATATGTCTAAGCAAATGATAAATGCCTTTAGGGGTGAAGTTTCCAAAATAGGGTCACTGCTTTCCATTGTACTCTGGTACCTCAGGGCTTTTGCAATTGTGACATGTCGCCTGAACACCAATACAGCAAAATCTGCGCTCCAAAAGCCAAATGGCGCTCCTTCCTTTCTGAGCCCTGCCATGTGCCCAAACAGCAGTTTAGGTTCACATATGGGGTATTGCCGTATTTAAAACAAATTGAGTAACAAATTGTGTGGTGTTTTTCTCCTATACCCCTTGCAAAAATAAAAAAATGGGAGCTAAAACTACATATTTTTGGAAATAAGTAAACTTTTCATTTTTACTGTCTAATTCTAATAAAATCTATGAAACACCTGTGGGGTTAAAATGCTCACTACACCCCTAGATGAATGCCCTGAGGGGTGTCGGTTTTAAAATGGTGCCACTTTTAAGGGGTTTCCTTTGTACAGGTACTTCAGGGGCTCTGCAAATGCAACATGGCGCTCAAAACACAATCTAGCATAATCTGCATGCTAAATAGCCCTTCTACCTTTCAGAGCCCTGTCATGTGTCCAAACAGCAGTTTATGACCACATGTGGGGTAGTGCCATACACGGAAGAAATTGCAAATGTTGGGGTACTTTTTCTTATTTATTCCTTATGAAAATGAAAGTATCTAAGCTAAAACTAAATTTATGAGAAAATATTTAGATTTTAATTTTTACGTCCTAATTCCAATGATTTCAGCAAAAAAACTGTTGGGTCAAAGTGCTTACTATAACCCTAA
Source organism: Rhinoderma darwinii (assembly GCF_050947455.1). Lineage (NCBI taxonomy): Eukaryota > Metazoa > Chordata > Amphibia > Anura > Rhinodermatidae > Rhinoderma > Rhinoderma darwinii. Next base: position 103,877,839 of record NC_134688.1, read on the forward strand.
ATAAATTCCTTGAGGGTGTAGTTTCTAAAATGGGGTCACTTTTAGGGGGGTTCCACTGTTTTGGTCTCTTAGGGACTTGGCACACAAAAATCATTCCAGCAAAATTTGAGCTCCAAAAGCCAAATGGTGCTCCTTCCCTTCTGAAAGAGGGCGCTGGGTGTCCAATCAGCAGTTTATTACCACATATGGGATATTGCCGTACTTGGGAGAAACTGTTGGGGTACCTTTTCTCCTTTATTCCTTGTAAAATTTAGACATTTCTAAAAATCTGTAAGGGTCAAAATGCTCACTATACCCCTTGATAAATTCCTTGAGGTTGTAGTTTCCCAAATGGGGTCACTTTTGGGGGGTTTCCACTGTTTTAGCACCACAAGACCTCTTTAAACCTGACATGGTGCCTAAAATCCATTCTAATAAAAAGGGGGCCCCAAAATCCACTAGGTGCTCCTTCATTTCTGAGGCCTGTGTATGAGTCAAGTATCACACTGGGGCCACATGTGGGATATTTATAAAAACTGCAGAATCTGGGCAATAAATATTGAGTTGCCTTTCTGGTAAAACCTTCTGGGTTGCAGAAAAAAATGGATTTCAAATGAATTTCTGCCAAAAGAAAATTCAATTTTTAAATTTTACCTCTACTTTGATTTAATTTTTGTAAAAGGGTTAATAAACTTTCAAAATGCTATTTTGAATGCTTTCAGAGGTGCAGTTTTTTAAATGGGGTGATTAATGGGGAGTTTATGATATATGAGGCCCTCAAAGCCACATCAGAACTGAACTGGTCCCTAAAATTTTTGGGAAATTTTCTTGAAAATGTGAGAAATTGCTGCTAAAGTTATAAGTTTTGTAACATCGTGGAAAAATAGAAGGACGTTCAAAAAAATGATGCAAACATAAAGTAGATATATGGGAAATGTGAACTAGTAACTATTTTGTGTGTTATTACAATCTGTCTTACAAGCAGATGAATTTAAATTTAAAAAAATGCAAATTTTTGAAAATTTTCTCTACATTTTTGTTGTAGCGTCCATGGCCGCGGGCCGTCGGGTTTACTCACCTCCCGACGCCCGCAGCCATTGATCCGTGAGCGCTGGTCCCCATCTCCTTCCTAGGAGACACCAGCGCTCACTTCCACTCCGGTCAACTGTGTCCCGAAAATCGTCATCATCATCAACTGCCACGTTTTCCTGGTCTATAAGAAGGCCCCAGGCCCCTGATCCTTGCCTGAGCGTTGTTCATTTTCCAAGTCTGTCTTTCAAATGGTCCGTTAGTGTTTCCCGTTCCAGTTGTTACCCGTGCCTTGTTACCTGTTCCTGTTTCCCGTGCTGTGCCTTTAATATCGAGTCGTGCCATGTCCTGTGTCATCTGCCACGTCCGGAGGAATCTGGCACGTCAGGTGTCATCTGCCACGCCCAGAGGAATCCGCCACGTCCTGTGTCATGTGCCACGTCCTGAGTAATCCGCCACGTCTGGCGCAACCTGCGGCACCTGTGTCATCCGCCACGTTTGGCGTTATCTGCTGCACCCATCTCCATCAGTGCCAGAGCTGCGGCCACTGTCTGGACTATTGTGCGGGACATTGTATTGCTGGGGTTTCCAGTTGTTTGGTCAGCTGAGGATCTCCAGACATGACAAGGCCAACTCCTCCTGTCGGTGAACGCCATTGCCCATCGGCTGCTTGCTCCAACCACAGTTGTCACCGCACCCATTCCCGCTGTTCGTCCTGCTACACTTCCTGTCTGTACCGGTACCAATCGCCTGTATTTCTTGCTGCTACCTCCACGCTATGATGGAGATCCGAGGTCCTGCAGGGGATTTTTGAATCAGTGCCTGATCCACTTCAGACTACATGCCAGGTCCTTCTCTTCGAATGACGTCGGGATCGCCTTCATCATCTCTCTCCTTACTGTCAAAGCCCTGGCATGGGCTAATCCTCTATGGGAACATCAGGGACCAGGGACCCGTGACTTGCAGTGCTTCTTACAGACCTTCCGCTCGATCTTTGAGGAATCTGGGAGAGTTTCTTCGGCTGCTGCATCCTTGCTGACACTACATCAGGGAGACCTCTCCGTGGGCAAGTATGCCATTTAGTTCCATATCCAGGCTGCTGAATTGACCTGGAACAACAAGGCTTTGGTGGCCACATTCTGGCAGGGACTGTCTTCAGGGATCAAGGACGAGCTGGCTGCTCGCGATGTGCCATCTACCCTGGACGATCTTATCCATCTCGAATCCCGGGTTGACATGATTATCCAGGAGCGTTCCCAAGAGGTTCTCCGGGAGAGAGAACTTCCTAGGCTGGCTTCTACTTTTCAGCAATCCTCCTTATTCATCACACCAGAGGATCCTATGCAAAGTAACTATGTCAAATTGTCTACCCAGGAGAGACAACGCAGACGCACTTCTGGACTTTGTCTGTATTGCGGCCTCGGAGGCCATATTGTGCGCCTGTCTCCCCAGAGGCGAGAGAACCTATTGCCTAGGACTGATTGGAGAGACAACCCTAGATGGAACGGTACCTAAAAAAGCATTCTGTTCCAAGCTGACTATTCCTGTGACCCTAGTATCCAGCGAGAGGATGCATCAAGTTTCTGCCTATCCTGACTCTGGTTCTGCTGCAAACTCCATCCAGAGAGAGCTTGTGGATCATCTTCAGTTGCCCACAGTCCCCCTAGAGACATCTTTGGCTGTTGCCTCAGTGAATGGACTGCCTCTGCCTGATCCCATCATTTCTAAAACCAAGCCGTTGAAGCTCCAGGTTGGAGTCCTTCATTTTGAACTAATTTCTTTCCTTTTTTTTTCCTTGGCTTCGACTACATGCCCCAGTCCTGGACTGGAATTCTGGAGAGGTTCTCCAATGGGGCTCCAAGTGCCATTGTCATTGTCTGTTTCAGATCCATCCTGTCAAGCCTCCTCTGCCTCAATCATTGGTGGGACTGCCTCCCCAGTTTGCTCAGTATGCAGATGTTTTCAGCAAAAGGGAGGCTGAGACGCTGCCTCCACATCGGACTTATGACTGCCCCATTGACCTGGTTCCTAATGCCTCTCTTCCCCGTGGTCGAGTATATCCTCTCTCCTTGCCTGAGTCTCTATCCATGTCGGCCTATATCAAGGAGAATCTGGAGAGGGGTTTCATACTTAAGTCTTCCTCCCCGGCTGGGGCTGGATTCTTATTCGTTAAAAAGAAGGACGGATCCCTTCGACCCTGCATTGACTACCGTGGTCTCAACCAGATCACGGTCAAGAACAAATGCCCGTTGCCACTTATATATGAGCTGTTTGATCGCATACGAAGAGCTAAAAAAAAATTCTAAGCTAGACCTGCGGGGGGCTTATAATCGAGTCCGGATCCGCCGGGGTGATGAATGGAAGATGGCATTTAACACCCGGGACGGGCACTACGAATACCTAGTGATGCCCTTCGGACTGGGTAACGCTCCTGCAGTGTTTAAGGCGTTCATTAATGATATCTTCCGAGATCTCCTCTATGTCTGTGTTGTTGTTTATCTCAATGATATTTTGATTTTCTCCCCAGATCCGACGACTCATCGGAGGCATGTCCGTCAGGTTCTACTATGATCAAGGGAGAATCATTTATACGCCAAGCTGGAGAAGTGTGTCTTTGAGAAGAGTTCTCTGCCCTTCCTGGGCTACATCATCTAGGATCAAGGCCTCAAGATGGATCCTGAGAAAGTGAAAGCTGTCCTGGAGTGGCCACGTCCTCAAGGCTTAAAGAGGCTCTGTCACCGGATTATCAAATCCCTATCTCCTATTGCATGTGATCGGCGCTGCAATGTAGATAACAGTAAAGTTTTTTTTTTGTTTTTTTTTAAATGATCATCTTTGGCTAAGTTATGAGCAATTTTATATTTATGCAAATGAGCCTTTCTAATGGACAACTGGGCGTGTTTTCTGTTATTTCCAACTGGGCGTGTATTGTGTTTTTAGCAACTGCGCGTGTTTACTTCTTTCACTGCACAATCACACTGTGCTGTGAATCATGCTGGGCTGGAACAATGAGAAGTGTAGGACACTGATTAGTCACTGATTGGGCAGCCTCATACACTCCTCTGTACAACACCCAGTTGGTAAAAAGTAAAAACACGCTTAGTTGTCCATTGAGAAACTCAGTCATTAGCATAAATCTAAACTAGCTCATAACTTGCTCAAAAATGATCGTTTTTCAAAATAAATACCACTGCTGTTATCTACATTACAGCGCCAATCAAATTATGTAGGCTGTATGCCTCTTTAAGGGCCATACAGCGGTTCCTGGGATTCGCCAATTTCTACCGGTAGTTTATTCCTAACTTCTCTTCTCTGACGGCTCCCATCTCTACCCTTACCAAGAAGGGTGTGAACAACAAGGTGTTGACTCCAGAGGCAGAGTCCGCATTTATTAGCCTCAAAAAAGCCTTCACTTCAGCTTCGATCCTCCATCATCCTGACGTATCTCGGCAGTTCTCACTGGAAGTGGACGCTTCCTCTGTTGGTGCAGGTGCACTTCTGTTCCAGAGGAGCTCCATAGGAAAGGCAGTAGTATGTGGCTACTACTCAAGACGTTTTTCTTCTGCTGAGCGCAATTACTCTATGGGAGATCGGCAGCTGCTGGCCATCAAATTGGCTCTGGAGGAGTGGAGACATCTTCTAGAGGGTGTTGCTCACCCCATCCTGATCTTCACCGACCACAAAAATCTTACCTACCTTCAGTCTGCACAATGACTGAATCCCCATCAAGCCAGGTGGTCGCTGTTCTTCACCCGTTTCCAGTTTGTGCTTCACTACCGTCCCGCTGACAAGAATGTGAGGGCCGATGCCCTGTCCAGATCGTTTGAGACGGAAGACACGGTGTAGCCCTTCAGACTATCATAGACCTGCATTGTGACTGCTAATCCTCTGCAGGTTAGAGACATCCCTCCTGGGAGGACTTTTGTTCGGTTGGCAGACAGGAGAAGAATTCTCTGCTGGGGACACAGTTCTAAACTGGCTGGTGTCTGTAAAACCCGAGACCTGATTGCTCGTAACTTCTGGTGGCCTACATTACCTAAAGATGTTCTGGACTTTGTCTCTTCTTGCACGGTGTGTGCCTCTAACAAAGTTACTCACTCCAAGCCTGCCGGCCTGCTTCAACCTCTGCCTGTACCCAATGCCCCCTGGCAGCACATTGCGATGGACTTTGTCACAGACCTTCCCCCCTCAGCAGGATGCAATACTGTCTGGGTGGTGGTGGACCGCTTCTCTAAGATGGCACACTTTATCCTGCTGACCGGCCTACCTTCTGCTCCTCGACTGGCGAGTCTCTTCTTTCTACACATCTTTCACTTGCATGGCTTGCCTCTACACATTGTGTCCAACCGGGGGGTTCAGTTTACTTCAAAGTTCTGGAGAGCCCTCTGTAAACTCCTGGATGTGAGATTGGACTTATGCTCAGCTTATCACCCCCAGTCCAATGGGCAAGTTGAGAGGATCAACCAGATCATGGAGAATTATCTCCGCCACTTCATCTCTTCACAGCACGATAACTGGGTACAGCTTCTTCCATGGGCCGAGTTCTCATACAACAACCACACAAATGAATCCACCACTTCCACTCCATTTCACATTGTGTACAGTCAACATCCTAGAGTCCCTCTCCCAGTGTCAACCACATCTCAAGTACTCGCTGCTGTCTCTGCTCATGGGGACTTTTTGCAAATCTGGCAACAGACCCGGTCCTCTATTTTACTGGCAGTCGATCGCATGAAGCGAAAAGCAGATACTAGGAGAAGAGAGCCGCCTCAGTATCTTCCGGGGACTAAAGTCTGGCTGTCCTCTCGGAACATTCGCTTGAAGGTACCCTCATACAAGTTTGCTCCCAGGTTCCTTGGTCCTTTCGAGATTCTGCAACAGATAAACCCTGTCTCCTATAAGCTGCGGCTGCCTCCTACCCTCAGAATCCCCAACTCCTTTCATGTGTCCCTCCTGAAGCCAGTGGTCCTGAACCGCTGCAGCAAGACTTCTAGTTCCACAGTTGCTCCCAGCTGTTCTTATGATATATTCGAGGTGAGGGAGATCCTGGACTGCAAGAGGGTAGGAGGAAGGACTTTCTATTTGGTGGACTGGAGAGGGTTTGGTACTGAGGAGAGGTCCTGGGAGCCAGAAGAGAACCTCAGTGCCCCTGCGCTTATTAAGAAATTCCTCTCTCGCTCTGGCCCCAAGAAGAGGGGGCGTAAGAGGGGGGATACTGTAGCATCCTTGGCCGCGGGCTTCGGGTTTACTCACCTGGATCCGTGAGCACTGGTCCCCATCTCCTTCCTAGGAGACACCAGCGCTCACTTCCGCTCCAGTCTACTGTGTCATCATCATCATCAACTGCCACAATTTCCTGGTCCATAAGAAGGCACCAGGCCTTCTGATCCTTGCCTGAGCATTGTTAGTTTTCCCAGTCTGTCTTGCAAATGGTCCCTTAGTGTTTCCCGTTCCAGGTTTTACCCGTGCCTTGTTTCCTGTTCCTGTTTCCCGTGCTGTGCCTTTAGTATCGAGTCGTGCCACGTTCTGTGTCATCTGTCACGTCCAGAGGAATCCGCCACGTCCTGTGTCAACTGCCATGTCCAGAGGAATCCGCCACGTCCTGTGTCATCTGCCACGTCCAGAGGAATCCACCACGTCTGGTGCAACCTGCGGCACCTGTTTCATCCGCCATGTTTGGCGTTATCTGCTGCACCCATCTCCATCAGTGCCAGAGCTGTGGCCACTATCTGGACTATCCAGGTACCCTTGTGCGGGACATTGTATTGCTGGGGTTTCCTGTTGTTTGGCCAGCTGCCTCCCCACTACGGCGGTACGACCTAGTGGGTCCACTAACCCGCTACGTGACATTGGTGTTTTTCACAAATAAACATTGAATGTATCTCTTTTTACTACTACATTTTACTACTAACATGTGTCACGAGAAAACAATCTCAGAATTGCTTGGATAAATAAAAGCATTTCAAAGTTATTAACACATAAAGTAACACGTCAGATTTAAAAAAAATTGTCTGTGTCCACAAGGCCAAAACCGGCTGTGTCTGCCCCACCAATATAGATGGAAATGATTTACTGTAATAGCAGTGAGACTATGGAACTCTCTTCTAGAGAAAGTTGTCATGGTTAATTCATTAAGCAATTAAAAAGGGCCTGGATGCCTATGTTGACAGTAATAATATTACAAGTTATATGTACTACATTACTGTAGATAAGTCATAGATCCAGGAATAATTTCTGATTATCATATTTGGTATGTGGAAGAAAACTTAATTTCTGCCTCATACAAGGTTTTGCTTTTCTCTGGATCAACATTCTAGCAGAATAGATTGAACAAGGTGGACCAACATTTTTTTCCAACCTTACAGCTATGTTACTGTGTAAGAGTAGTACTATTATCAAGCACAGCAGGGTTTTGCCATTCTTTAGTTGACTGACTTGTGTGCTTTGGGTCATTCTCTTGTTGTATCATCCAACGTCTCTTCCGCTTGAGGTCATTTACTGCTGACCTTACATTCTCCTGTAAAATATTTTAATACACCTTTGAATTCATTGTTCCCTCAATTATTACAAGGCGTCCAGGCCCTGAGGCAGCAAAGCAGCTCCAAACCATGATGCTCTCTCCACCATGCATCACAGTTGGGATGATGTTTTTGTGTTTGTGTGAAGTGTTCTTTTTCCTCCAAACATAGCGTTGAGGGTGTAGTTTCCAAAATGGGGTCACTTTTAGGAGGGTTCCACTGTTGTGGTCTCTTAGGGACTTTGTAAATGCGACATGGCACCCAAAAATCATTCCAGCAAAATTTGATCTCCAAAAGCCAAATGGTGCTCCTTCCCTTCTGAAAGAGGGCACTGGGTGTCCAATCAGCAGTTTATTACCACATATGGGATATTGCCGTACTTGGGAGAAAATGTTGGGGTACTTTTTCTCCTTTATTCCTTGTAAAATTTAGAAATGTCTAAAAACCTGTAAGGGTCAAAATGCTCACTATACCCTTGATAAATTCCTTGACGTTGTAGTTTCCCAAATAGGGTCACTTTTGGGGGGTTTCCACTGTTTTAGCACCACAAGACCTCTTCAAACCTGACATGGTGCCTAAAATCTATTCTAATATAAAGCGGGCCCCAAAATCCACTAGGTGCTCCTTCATTTCTGAGGCCTGTGTATGAGTCAAGTATCACACTGGGGCCACATGTGGGATATTTATAAAAACTGCAGAATCTGGGCAATCAATATTGAGTTGCCTTTCTCTGGTTAAACCTTCTGGGTTGCAGAAAAAATGGATTTCAAGTGAATTTCTGCCAAAAGAAAATGAAATTTTTTAATTTTACCTCTACTTTGATTTAATACCTGTAAAAGGGTTAATAAACTTTCAAAATGCTGTTTGAATGCTTTCAGAAGTGCAGTTTTTTAAATGGGGTGAATAATGGGGAGTTTCTGATATATAGGGCCCTCAAAGCCACATCAGAACTGAACTGGTCCCTAAAAAAATTTGGACATTTTCTTGAAAATGTGAGAAATTGCTGCTAAAGTTATAAGCTTTGTAACGTCCTGGAAAAATAGAAGGACATTCAAAAAAATGATGCAGACATAAAGTAGATATATGGGAAATGTGAACTAGTAACTATTATGCGTGGTATTACTATCTGTCTTACAAGCAGATGAATTAAAATTTAGAAAAATGCAAATTTTTACAAATTTTCTCTATATCTTGGTGTTTTTCACAAATAAACATTGAATGTATCTCTTTTTACTAGTACATTTTACTATGTGTCACGAGAAAACAATCTCAGAATCGCTTGGATAAATAAAAGTATTTCAAAGTCATTACCACTTAAAGTAACACGTCAGATTTAAAAAAAATTGTCTGTGTCCACAAGGCCAAAACTGGCTGTGTCTTCCACACCAATATAGATGGGGATTATTTACTGTAATAGCAGTGAGACTATGGAACTCTCTCCCAGAGAAAGTTGTCATGGTTATTTCATTAACCCCTTCAGGACGCAGCCTGTTTTGGCCTTCAGGACGCAGCCAATTTTTTTAAATCTGACATGTTTGACTTTATGTGGTAATAACTTCGGAATGCTTTTACCTATCCAAGCGATTCTGAGTTTGTTTTCTCGTGACACATTGGACTTTATGTTAATGGAAAAATTTGCTCGATACATTAAATATTTAATGGTGAAAACCCCAAAATTTAGCGAAAAATTGCAAAAATGTGCATTTTTCTAAATTTGTATGTATCTGTTTGTAAGACAGATAGTAATACCACACAAAATTATTGCTAATTAACATCACCCATATGTCTTTTATTTTTCTATGACATCACAAGGCTTAGAACTTTAGCAGCAATTTCTCACATTTTCAAGAAAATTTCAAAAGGCTATTTTTCCAGGGACCAGTTCAGTTGTGAAGTGGATTTTAGGGCCTTATATATTAGAAACCCTCGATAAGTCACCCCATTTTAAAAACGTCACCCTTCAAAGTATTCAAAACAGCATTTAGAAAGTTTCTTAACCCTTTAGATGTTTCACAGGAATTAAGGCAATGTAGAGGCAAAATTTTCACATTTCCTTTTTTTTTTTGCAAAAATTCATACTCATCTATTTTTTTTTTAACACAGAAAGTTTTACCAGAGAAACGCAACTCAATATCTATTACCCAGATTCTGCAGTTTTTAGAAATACCCCACATGTGGCCCTAGTGCACTTACTGACTGAAGCACAGGCCTCAGAAACAAAGTAACACCTAGAGGATTTTGGGGCCTCCTCTTTATTAGAAAATATTTTAGGCACCATGTCGGGTCTGAAAGGCTCTTGCGGCACCAAAACAGTAGAAATCCCCAAAAAGTGACCCCATTTTGGAAACTATACCCCTTGAGGAAATTATCTAGGGGTATAGTGAGCATTTTGACCCCGCAGGTTTTTTGCAGAAATTATTGGAATTAGGCCGTGAAAATAAAAATCTACATTCTTTCAAAGAAAATTTAGGTTTAGCTAATTTTTTCTAATTTCCACAAGGACTAAAAGAAAAAAATGCACCACTACGTTTGTAAAGCAATTTCTCCTGAGTAAAACAATACCCCACATGTGGTCATAAACTGTTTGGATACACAGCAGGGCTTAGAAGGGAAAGAGCGCCATTTGGCTTTTGGAGCTCAAATTTAGCAGGAATGGTTTGCGGAGACCACGTCGCATTTGCAAAGCCCCTAAGGGACCAAAACAGTGAAAATACCAAAAAAGTGACCCCATTTAGGAAACTACACCCCTTGAAGAATCCATCTAGGGGTGTAGTGAGCATTTTGAACCCACAGGGGTTTCATAGATTTTATTAGAATTGGGCAGTGAAGATAAAAAAATTTTTTTTTCCAATAAGACGTAGCTTTAGCTCAAAACTTTTCATTTTCTCAACAAATAAAGGAAAAAGAGAACCCCAACATTTGTAAAGCAACTTCTCTGGAGTATGGCAATACCCCATTTGTGGTCATAAACTGCTGTTTGGGCACACGGCAAGGATCAGAAGAGAAGGAGTGCCATTTGGCTTTTGGAGCACAGATTTTGCTGGATTGGTTTCTTGACACCATGTCACTTTTGCAAAGCTCCTAAGGTACCAGTACAGTGGAAACTCCCCAAAAGTGACTCCATTCACGAAACTACACACCTTGAGGAATTCATCTAGGGGTGTAGTGAGCATTTTGATCCCACAGGTGTTTCATAGATTTTATTAGAATTGGGCAGTGAAATTAAAAAAAAAATCCTTTTTCTTCAATAAGAAGTAGTTTTAGCTGAAAAGGTTTCATTTTCCCAACAAATAAATGAAAAAAAGCACCCCAACACTTGTAAAGCAACTTCTCCTGTATACGGCAATACCACATATGTGGTCATAAACTGCTGTTTGGGCACAGAGTAGGGCTCAGAAGTGAAGGAGCGCCATTTGGCTTTTGGAGTACAGATTTTGCTGGATTAGTTTCTAGGCGCTATGTCGCATTTGCAAAGTCCTTGTGGGACCAAAACAGTGGATCCCCCCAGAAGTGACCCCATTTTGGAGACTACACCCCTCAAGGTATTCACCTAGGGGTGTAGTGAGCATATTAACCCCACAGGTGATTGGCAGAAATTGGTGTGCACTCGATGTTGCAGAGTGTAAATGGGATTTTTTTTCCATAGATATGCCAATATGTCGTGCCCAGCTTGTGCCACTGGAGATACACACCCCAAAAATTGTTAAAAGGGTTCTCCCGGGTATGGCGATGCTATATATGTGGAAGTAAACGGCTGTTTAGGCACACTGTAGGGTTCAGAAGGGAGGTAGCGCCATTTGGCTTTTGGAGCGTGGATTTTGCTTGTAGTAGTATTGTTTTGAGTCTTACTGGTGTTTCCGTTTATAATGTGGGTGTACATGTAAGCCGGGCGGAGTATATAAGGGGCATAGGCAGGTGGTATAATAATGGGGTAAAAAAAAACCAATAAAATAATCCATAGATGTGTGTTACGCTGTGAAGCAATCCTTTCTGCACAGGCCGGTGTCGCACTAATAAATGGTCTTTACTTATTCCCTTTTTGGTCCACACTCGGGATCTTTGCAGTCTGAGGAATTTTGCTAGGAAGTGTTGTCCTGGTATAATACGGGCACCGTCGCTTCCAGCAGAAATGTTTGGGCCCTCCCCTTCCTGGTTCCCTAATTTTAGGGGCCTTGATAATTCGCCACTTGAAACAGAAGAAACGTTCCCCTCGGGCCGGCACAACTGCATATTTTTATTTCCTGGCTTATTGGAGCCTTAACTAATTTTATTTTTTCATAGATGTATTGGTATGAGGGCTGTTTTTTTTGCGGGACGAGCTGTAGTTTTTATTGGTACCATTTTGGGGTACATGCGACTTTTTGATCACTTATCCTTTTTTTTTTGGGAGGCAAGGTGAGCAAAAAACAGCAATTCGGGCATATTTTTTTAGTTCTCTTTATACAGCGTTCACCACGCGTTATAAATTACATGTTACCTTTATTCTGCGGGTTAGTCCGATTCCGGTGATACCTAATTTATAGAACTTTTTTATGTTTTACAACTTTTTGCACAATAAAATAACTTTTGTAAAGAGAATGGATTTTTTCTGTCGCTGAGTTGTGAGAGCCATAACGCTTTTAATTTTTTAGTCGACGGAGCTGTATGAGGGCTTGTTTTTAGCGAGACGAGTTATAGTTTTTATAGGTACCATTTTTGGGTACATGCGACTTTTTGATCACTTTTTATTTCAATTTTTGGAAGACAAAGTGACCAAAAAAATAGCAATTATGTCAGTATTTTTTATGGTTTTTTTTACGGCGTTCACTGTGCGGAATAAATAACATAATATTTTTATAGTTCTGGACGTTACGATCGCAGCGATACCAAATATGTATGGCTTTATTATTTTTTTCAATAATAAATTACTTGATAAGGGAAAAAGGGCGATTGTATTTTGTGTTATTATTTGAAACTTTTATTGTATTTTTTACAACTTTTATTTTTACTTTTTTAACACTTTTTTTTTTACACTTTTCTTTAGTCCCACTAGGGGACTTCCTATGTAGTGCAATGTATTAGAACTGGCAGTTGTTCACTGACAGCAAGCTGATCAGGCTCCGCCTCTGGGCAGGGCCTAATCGGCTTCCGTAATGGCAGATAGGAAGCCATTGTTAGGCATCCTGTTGCCATAGTAACAGTCGCCAGCCTTGCCATCGTATGGCAGGCTGCCGATTTCATACAAACCACTTTGATGCAGCGATTGCATTGAATCGCTGCATTGAAGGGGTTAATGGCAGGAATTGGAGCAGGCTCCGGTTCCTGCCTTTACAGTGGGATGTCCGCTGTAACATACAGCGGACACCCACTGCTGATGACGCCGGCTCAGCTTCTGAGCCGGAAGCTGAGCCGGCGCCATCTTGCCGATGGTACCGGAAGCCTCTTGGGCCCCGCCGACGACGGGGCATAGGAGGATTCCGTTACAGGCAGACCGGGAGGTAAGTATTAGCCCTCCGATCGCCTTTGCAGCCACCGGCAACCCAGTGATCACGTTGCTGGGGTGCCGGTGGCTATAAACTCCTCACATGCTGCGATCTCTAATGAACGCAGCATGTGAGGGGTTAATCGGTCGGATCGGAGGCTAGCTCCAGTCCTGCCAGATACCTCAGGGTGACAGCTGTAACATACAGCTGTCACCCGGCGGTGATGTCGCTGGCTCAGCTCCTGAGCCAGCTCCATCTGTTTCATGTACAGTTACGTGGAATTGCGGGAAAACACCATCACCCATCACGTAACTGTACGTGAAATTGCGGGAAGGGGTTAAGCAATTAAAAAGGGCCTGGATGCCTATGTTGACAGTAATAATATTACAAGTTATATGTACTACATTACTGGAGATAGGTCATAGATCCAGGGATTATTCTGATTGTCATATTTGGTATCGGGAAGAAAACTTAATTTCTGCCTCATACAAGGTTTTGCTTTTCTCTGGATCAACATTCTAGCAGAATAGATTGAACAAGGTGGCCCAACATTTTTTTTCCAACCTTACAGCTATGTTACTGTGTAAGAGCAATGCTATTATCAGGCACAGTACGGTTTTGCCTTAGTACAATGGGGAAAAAAAATTGATTTTAAAACATTGCTCCCATTTGAGCAAAGTATTCCTGTGCGTATAACGCCATCTCTGATTTCCTAGCAATTAAATTAATGCTTCTAAAAGGGTCTCAAAGTTATCTATATTTCTTTTACATGATGCCCAGAGAATTTTTCTATATGAGGCCCATATATTTTGAGCCCCTGTCTAGTATATAACCCAAAGTATCATTAATTGAAACTCAAACTTCAAGTGAATCACGGTTCACACTGCGGTTGACATAGTAAATAACATTTACATACTATGTACATGACACTAAACTATCAAGCATGATCAGTCAAAAAGTGGTTAAGATTAGAGTGATTTATTTAGTTATTGTAATGGTATGCACTTAAGAAATGTACACATTAAAACGTGATGCAAAATAAGTAATTCTCTTATCTCTTTCCTCTATATATTGAAGGTGATGAATATTTGCCATTAACTACTCTCAACACATTTTCACAGACAGACTTTTTGGGGGATTTGCACTGACATGCAGTTATTCTGTGAGCTATTAGCTAATGATCTTTCTATTCAATATAGATATGATAAATTACCTGTTGCTCAGATGAGGACAAAACAGTTTTGGAGGGTCAAGTTCCTTCGGCTGGGGCTACACACAACAGCTGCATGGAAGCTGCATATGCAAGAAAAAAATTGCAGCTCAATGGCGCTTACCCCTATACAGTATCTACTGATGTGATTCAGTTTCCCACTGGTTGATGTAAAAAATAAATTTATAGTATAAACAGAGCCCAGAAAGTTGTATGTTGACCTTGTGGAATCTCCACAATCCAGTCATGTTCCAAAATCACATAACTGGCAACCCTGGTACAGCACATGTACTCATGTTCATACCTCTTTAAATTCAAATCCAAGTCGGAATACAAGCCTTTGGGTGGCCCAGGTTCCGGCTGATGCATTACTAAGCACCCCTTCTGAAATGTGGCTGAACTGCCGTCAGCCAGGTGGACTGGATGCTATTGGTAGGTCGCTGAGGAAAGGAAAATTGTGCCAGATAGGAGAAGAAGAGCTGTGTAAGCAGAGTTAAGATTAGTCTAAATAGTGTTTTTGTTTATGCACTGTGATGTTATTATATGGCCTTCTTGTAACGGTTGTAATTTTTGCTCCTTATACCAATATTATTTGGTCATTGTATGATGGTATTATTTATGTACTATAGGACTGCATTATTTTAGCACTGTTTAGTGATATAATAGAAGCTGTGTATGGTGGTATTATGTGTGCAGCGTATGTGGCGGTATTATTTTAAAGTCTGCACACATCTCCATAATCTCTCGCATAATGTACTTCCGCAAAAAGTCGATATGTAGTCCCAGCCTTCGTAAGAAAACTTCTATTTCAGTCCCACATGCAATCTACAATAGATCACAGTGATGATATTGCCATTATTTAGGATTATGTTCTTCAATGTGAAGTGAATATAGAACTGTCAATAATATTTTGCCGCATGTTATATTTTGATTTATGGCCCTTAAACTCATTATTTGTAGGGGCCCCTTCTAAAACAAAAATAATGCTTCCTGCTAGACACAGTATTACTAAATATTTGGTGTGCGTATTTTTTAAATCACAATTCGTTCTATTGGTGTAGGTAACCAATTTTACTACAATGACCGCTTGCAAGCAAAGAAATATGCACATTATTATATAAATATAGCTAATAACTGTTTTGCCCTATTCTTTCTTAGCCATCTATATCGGTTCTTAATACTGCAATCAGATACAGACTTTGTAATTTCCTGCTCCCTATCTGATGCCAATTTCTAACTAGCCAATATTATTGCTATGGCTGATCTCTCAGCAGTCCTCTAATCTTGCAAATGTTCTGCCTATCTTCTTCACTGTTGAATCAGCATTATCTACCATGTTCAGCAATGTAATCTGGATTGTTATGACAAGTTATTAATGATGCACTCATTTACTGTAGATTATATTATTATGCACAACAATTGCAGAGCAATGAAATGGTCATTTTAGAATTTAGAATTACTTATAATAACCTGCTTAATGTTGTCAGCATACATTGCATTGCCTTCTTTTTACTGCTGTAGATGTAAAAGAGCTATATTTGGCATTTACTGTAACTTTGGGAATACATTGTGAGTATATCATGAATAAACTTCAATTTAAAATGGGTTTCCTGTGATTAGAATAACAAAGAAACAAAATCAAAAGTGAAATGCAGATAATGTGTAACAGTATTTATAAAAAAAACATGCTTTGTATATAGGGCTTCCGTTCATGGGTTCCGCTTGACCCTTCCGTTGGAAGAACTGATGAACGGAAAGCCAAACGGAAACCATAGCTTCCATTTGCATTACCATTGATTTTAATGGTAATGTTTCGTTGCAATTAGTTTTCATTTGTTTCCGTTCTGTAAGGTTTCCATTTTTTTTCCGCAGAAACAATTGAGTAGTCCACTATTGTTTCCGTGAAAAAAAACCTGAAACCTAAACCTAAGTGATTTTGTGCCAGACTGTGTATCTACTTATTTTTTGCAGACATTGTATCTTGGTACTGTCATGCCAGTGCTTTCCTTTTCAACTCCATCACCATAGAATTTAATTTCCATATAGTCTTTGCTATAGGGACACAAGGGTATAGCTATAGGGTGTGCACAAAGACCTCTCTGTCATATAAGAAGAAACCAATACTATAAATGATATATGGTAGATGGGGGCCCTTTTATATTGTCACGTTCTGTGGGTATGTGGACCCACTGGGCCGTACCGCCGTAGCGGGATAGCAGCTGGCCAAACAGAGTAACAAGTCAATGTCTATAGTCCAAGTATGGGTACCTGTGGTAGTTCAGACAGTAGCGATGGTTAGGCTCGTATAGGACCTTGGCACCAGACGTGATCGGTGGCGCAACACGATTCCAACTCTCTAAGGCACAGGAACAAGGTAGCACGGGATACAGGATACAGGAACGGGAACACTGGGAACTGGAAAACACTAAGGGACCATTTGCAAGGACTGACACGGGTAAACACAAGAACGCTCAGGCAATGAAGTCCAGGGTCAGTATGGGATAATTACTGATTTTCTTCATGTGTGCGCACTGGCCATTTATGACTGGGCACGACCGTGCATGCGCACCCTACGGGACAGAACGAAGCGGAAGTGAGCACTGGCATCTCCTGAGGAGATGCTGGACAGTGCTCACAGATCCATGTATGTGGCCGTCGGGAGGTGAGTAATCCCGACGGTCCATGGCCATGGGCGTTCCATATATATTTTGCATTGGGGCCCAGGAGCTTCAAGTTAAGCCTCTAGACATGAGCTCTATTTTTCTCTCTTTATGTCTCGCTGCAGACAACAGGAAACAGAAGTGATGTGACAATGTGACAATGGGAGGGCACTTACACAATGAATGACAGGGACATGAAGCAGAGGGGAAGACAGCCCAGGAAGCATGCTGATGTAATAACACCAACTTGTAATTTGAGAAAGGAGTCCGAAAGATCAGACTAGAGTCCTGTGAGATATCAAGTTCCATACACCTATATTTATATAAACTGACAGGTCTGTAGAAAAAACAGTTGAACTATGGAGAAAATTAGCTTCACACACTTACTATATATGATTTCTGGAGCAATGTGAACTTTTCATTTTGGCTGGAGGTCTGCTTTAAGATAATGCAACATTTTCACTGCTGTTCTATGTAAAATCACACATAGTAAAATAAAAGTCCCCTAAATCACAAAATCATCTGTTACATTTAATGAACACATACATCTCTGCTACATGAGTATATGAATAAAATGTTCCAATTTACAATAGGATGACTATGCCTGTATAGTTCACACTAGAAGATACACTGTGGTCCATTTTACGGTCTTTACATACTTGATCTTGTCTTTTTTTCACATGCCCTGTCCATCTTGTGCAATCGTTGCTTCTATAATGTTTCATGTCATCCTGAATAATACCTACTTTCATACTTTTGAAAAAAAATAATTGCTAGTTTTCCTTCAATCCGTTGTTTAGTTCTATAGCCCTCTCTGTCCTGTCTGTCTTCTCCTTTGCTAGCGTTTACCTACTTGTCTGAAAAGGAATCAGTGATAAACACAGAATTGGCCACAAATCCATGCTTTCATGGGACAATTATGAAGTGGCCTATTTTGGAAGGTCTTTAAAGAACTAAGAGCGTCTCCATCTTTCCTGTATCGTGTCTTTGTCACATTGGTAATTGTATCTTCCATCCCCCAGGCTCTGGTTTGCTGTATGCAGCACTGTATTAGCCATTTGATTTTCTTTATACTTTTTTTTTTTCTTTTAGCCAGCAGCCTCCTTCTGAAAAGAAAAGCAATTGTACTTAAACAAAGCAATCTGCCATCCATCTGCGTGCCACACGCTCCGTGCTCAAAGTCGTGTCAAGGTCACATAGCTCTGTTCATATGGATGGAAGGGCAGGAATTCTGTTTACCAGCCATCTTCTTCAGATGAAAAAGTTAGGAGATCATTGTGAGGATACAAATCATATCATATCTGGGGATGAGTTTGGTTAGCCATGAGAAAAGGATGAACTGTGTAATAACCTCTTCTGCAGATAGCTTAGGCCTGGAATCTACGTGTGCATATGAGAGGTGAGACGACTGACCTAGGAAGATGTACTGTATTAGCAGTGATACAAGTTTTTCCAAGCACCTTTGTAATAAGTCCCAGAAAATGTAAAGTTCCTAGAAGTAATAATATAGATTACCTAAAGTGCTTTTCCTATCTGAGGTCTGATGTACAAGAAATGTCTCAGCAGTCGGAGACTGACGGCTGGGAACTCCACTGGTTCCCAGAAGTGAAATGTGTAGTCCTCGATTTCTGTCAGGGATCTGCAATTTCCATGGACAAACATTGATAGTAGCATGGGTGTACTTAAGAGATCTGTGACTTTAACATTGCGTTGTGATAGGATACCACCTTTGCTACAACTAATTTCGTGAAATTTCTGATCTTCTAGATCTGCCCTGGTCAACTGTAAGTGCTATTATTGTAATGTGGTGGTGTCTAGAAGTAGCAACAGCTTAGCCACAAAATGGTAGACCTTGCCAACTAACAGAGTGAGGCCGCCGAGTATTGCAGAGCATGGCACATAAAAATCACTTATCGTCTTTTGAATTACTCGCTACAGAGTTCAAAACTGCCATAAACTTTGCGTCGGAAACGTCATGAAATGGACTTTCATGGTCGAGGAGCTGCACACGAGCCTAAAATCACCAGGCGCATCTGGCAGTATAATAGACAAATCTGGGTTTGGTGGATGCCAGGAGAACGCTACATACCAGAAAGCATAATGCCTAGTGAAAGATTGTCTGGGCTGTTTTTCAGGTTTTGTGGTAGGTCCCTTATTGCCAGTAAAGGGTAATGTAATTGCTACAAAATACAAAGACATTTCAGACAAATTGGATGTTTTCAACTTTTTGGCAACAGTTTGGGAAGGCCCTTTCCTGTTTCCTGTTCCAGCATGAGTTCCCTATGTACAAAGCAAGGTTTATAAAGACTTGGTTTAACGAGTTTAATATGTAGGAACCTGAATCTGCACAGAGCTCTGACCTCAACCCTATTGAACATCTCTGGGATGAGTTGGAACAGCAATTACAAGCCAGACCTTCTTGTCCAGCATCAGTGTCTGACCTTGTGACTTAACCAGTTCAGGACCGGGCTATTTTGAGCCTTCAGGACAAGACACTGTTTAGCCATTTTTAGCACGCGTTAGTTAAATGGCTATATCTTTTTTATTTGTTGGGGTAGCGATGTGATTTATGCGATGTTTTTTTCCATAGACAATGCAGGTTTCTTATTTTTATACACATCCTTTTTGCCATTTATAATTTTTAGGCTTAAAGTTTGAAAATAATAGTAAAAAAATAAGCTTTTTTACGTTTCAGCTTTTTTTTTTTTGTAATAACATAGTTTTACCCTAAAATAGACCTTTTATTTGTGATCGTCATTGTCTACCGTAAATAATATATTACATGTCTATATTAGGGTAATTGGCACGTTTTTTTGGGGTGGGTATTTTATGTGTATTTATTATTACATTTTTTTGCACTTTACGTTACTTTTATTTTTTTATTACTATGGTCTGTCCCTCAAAGGTCAAAAAAGACCTTTGGGGAACTTTATATATTTCTTTTCTTTCTTTTACACCATGTTTTTCCACTGTAGCTGGAGCTGCACAGCAGCCCCCGTTACAGGGGAAATCAGCCCTCTCATAGTGACGATTGTCACTAATAGGGCTGTGCTGGGTCTAGTAAGACCCAGCAGCAGTCTGTCACTAACGGCACCCGGCGATCATGTGACCAGTCACATGATCACCGGGACCAATAGAGACAGCAGCGCGGCCGCTGCCTCTATTCCTATACACAGTGTTCATTGAGCGCTGTGTAAAAGAGATCAGAGAAGACAGAAGCAGTGAAAGCTGCTTCTATCTTCTCCTCAGGGTCCCCGGCAGTCACTCACTGCCGGAGACCCAACATTCAGCTGCCCGATTGCTCGGGCAGCAAGTTAAAACCTGCGCCGTAAATAGTCTA
Organism: Rhinoderma darwinii; assembly: GCF_050947455.1. Classification (NCBI taxonomy): domain Eukaryota; kingdom Metazoa; phylum Chordata; class Amphibia; order Anura; family Rhinodermatidae; genus Rhinoderma; species Rhinoderma darwinii. The sequence goes on from NC_134688.1 coordinate 103,898,037, forward strand.
TGGCGCGGGTTTTTAGGACCCTGACCGCTGGCCGTAAAAACACAGCCAGCGGTCGGGAACCAGTTAAATCTTGTGGAAAGTCTTCCCAGAAGAGTGAAAGCTGCTAAAGACCAACTCCATATTAACACCCATGGTTTTGGAATGGGATATCCAACAAGCTCATATACATGTGAAGGCCAGGTGCCCGCATACTTTCAGACACATAGTGTATGACTACCCCCTTTAACATTTACTCCCAAGAAAAAAGGGAAGAAAAGCCGATGCATAGGAGAACAAAAAAGTGTTGTTTTTTTTTACCCTTTAAAGACACCAATTTGAATTTTTTCATTTTCGTCTTTTCATCGTCTCATTCCCAAAGCCATAACTTTTTCATTCTTTTGTCGACATAGCGCCTTTTGGTTTTTTTGCAGGACAAGTTGAGCTTTTAAATGGCACCATTTAATGTGCCATATAATGTACTGAAAAACGTGCAAATATAAATTTGTGGGGTAGAATTTCGCCAGTTTTTTGGGTTTTTTATTTTTACGATGTTCACTATGTGGTAAAAATTACATGCCAACTTTATTCTGCGGGTCGGTACAATTACAGCGATACCAAATTTATATAGTTATACCATTTTGGTACATACGAATTTTTGATCACTTTTTTGGGGGAAGCAAGATGACCAAAAACAGCAAGTATAGCATTGTGATATTTGTTTTCCTACAGTGTTCACCTTGAAGGTAAATAATGTGATATTTTAATAGTTTGTACTTTTACAGATGCAATGATACAATTGTTTGTTTGTTTTTTACTTAATTTTATGTGATAAATGTTTAAAAAAATGTATTAAAATGTTTTAACTTATTTTTTTTAGACCCCCTAGGGGACTTTACCATGCGATCGATGGATCACTCATGCAATACACTGCAATACCTATTTATTGCCCCCTCCCACTAACCTGCGCCATATTGTCAGAGCGCACATCTGCCGTACATGTACATGTGGATGTCGCTAAGGGTTTAATGTTGTAGCCAGTCATTGAAATAGACAAATCATACTTAAAGAGGCTCTGTCACCAGATTTTGCAACCCCTATCTGCTATTGCAGCAGATAGGCGCTGCAATGTAGATTACAGTAACGTTTTTATTTTTAAAAAACGAGCATTTTTGGCCAAGTTATGACCATTTTTGTAGTTATGCAAATGAGGCTTGCAAAAGTCCAAGTGGGTGTGTTTAAAAGTAAAAGTCCAAGTGGGTGTGTATTATGTGCGTACATCGGGGCGTTTTTAATACTTTCACTAGCTGGGCGCTCTGATGAGAAGTAACATCCTCTTCTCTTCAGAACGCCCAGCTTGTGACAGTGCAGATCTGTGACGTCACTCACAGGTCCTGCATCGTGACGGCCACATCGGCACCAGAGGCTACAGTTGATTCTGCAGCAGCATCAGCGTTTGCAGGTAAGTCGATCTTACCTGCAAACGCTGATGCTGCTGCAGAATCAACTGTAGCCTCTGCTGCCGATGTGGCCGTCACGATGCAGGACCTGTGAGTGACGTCACAGATCTGCACTGTCACAAGCTGGGCGTTCTGAAGAGAAGAGGATGTTACTTCTCTTCACAGCGCCCAGCTAGTAAAAGTATTAAAAACGCCCCGATGTACGCACATAATACACGCCCACTTGGACTTTTACTTTTAAACACACCCACTTGGACTTTTGCAAGCCTCATTTGCATAATTACAAAAATGGTCATAACTTGGCCAAAAATGCTCTTTTTTTTAAAATAAAAACGTTACTGTAATCTACATTGCAGCGCCTATCTGCTGCAATAGCAGATAGGGGTTGCAAAATCTGGTGACAGAGCCTCTTTAACTCTTTAAGGACTGGTCTATTTTGAGCCTTAAGTACCAAGTAAACAGCTCAGATTCTGCGATCGCTATTGATCACATCATCTAAGGAATTAAGGGGGGCTCACACGTGGCATACTTGCATTGTGTTTCAGCAGTGTAAACCTGCACTGCAGAAAACTTTACAATGTATGACTATGGGAAAAAATATTCTGCAATGCAAGAACTAAAGAAATCTGTTTGCGATGCAGAATATTTTTCTCATAGGCATACATTGTAGTTTCCGCAGCTTATCTCCGATGCTGGCAGTTTAGACGGGAGCTGTGTATAACAGCCGTGCTCCTACAGCTGATCTCGTGGATACAGTGGTAGTACCCAGGAGATCATTGTGAGATATATCCATCACAGAGTGTTAAGAAGCACAGATTATTATTACGGGATTAATAAATGAATATGATAACAAAGCTACTAGTAATGGGTGGCATGATGGCTCAGTGGTTGGAACTGCCCTGCAGTCTATTTAGCAAGGTCATGGGCTGGACATACCATAAATCCAACCTGTGCAGCTGCCCAGGTGCCAGTAGGCAATGTGTCCCACTCTTACTATTAGATAGATAGCTTCTTATTGGCAACTATACTGCAATGGGCTACACGAATGAAGTTCTCCCCCACTCTCAATAAATTATCAATTAAAAAACATAGGGGCCACAGAGCAACAATATACAGATGTATGTGTTACTTTGGGGTTTTGGAAAGTTGAATGAAAAATCCTATGGGTGCTACAATGGCTGCCATTATGGATTGCCATGGAGCACCTGTTACCTGTGTAGCATAAATAAAATGTTTTGTTTTTTTTATAAAAACAACTTCATATGTTTTCTTAGGTATTTGTGTCGACATACAATATATTTGGTCGATTCATATTTACATAAAGTCAATGTGAACAAACTGAGACTTTAAGCACATTTGCTTTAGAAAGTTTATTTATTAAAATATTCAATAAAAACATTAAATTACAAAAAAAAAGCTTCACTTAAAGAAAATCTTTATTAATTTTTAAATTAATGCAAAAATATTTCTATTTTGCCCTTTAATCCTAGGTCTGCCGGCTTATTAGCTCACTGGTTACATCAATTAGGCATGTCATAGTATATCTGTGGGCTATTGGCTGATGACTTTAGGATTAGTCTATATACTGGCTAACTCCTTTGGGACGTGAAAATAAATGGTCCGTAAAATTAAATATGTACTGTAATCGTTTTAATAGTTCTTCAGTCACCACCCACCAATAAGGAATATGAAGGGCCACCAAAAATGGCTTCTTATTGATAAATGCTAAGCAAATGTTTTCAGTACTATCCATTTAACTCTGAAATGTTACTTCTTATACTGAAAGAGTTAAGCTTGTCCAACCGTTTCTTATACATCTCTCGACCTCCTGCTTGATTTCCCCAAACATTTGTCTTTCCATGAATTTATTTGCAACCCCAGTGGTCCTATCTGGTTATACGTCATTATTCATTGGTACAAAAGGGAAGAAAAACTTAGGAAGAAATTGCAATAAGGAGTCAGCCCAAAATCCCCCGTTCCTTCCCCTCCTTCAGCGACTGTGCCTAAACATGTTTTCCATCAGCTAATAAATAGGCCCAAGAAAGTGACCGCACTCTGTGGTATAATGAGCACGAATGGAATCCGTGTTTTTATTTTCATTCTTCCAGTCTCCAAGGCAATTTTCTGTCAGAAGAAGCATTTTCATCTTCTCTCTCAAACCCGCTCTCCCACTTTGTATCATCTTCACTTTAACACATTGAGTGCTGCAGCTCTGGAGAAATGAAAGTATTAATCATTTTCTGAGAGCTAGAGTCTCTTTACACTTTACTATGTTTTGCTGTATAAATATTCAGACTTAATTCAGTTTAATTCTTAATCAGAAATTACTATTTAAAGATGGTTTCAATTCTAACATTAACTTGTTAATCATATTTGCAGGTTGCTTGAATAACAATATACTAATATGTTATTACCAGAATTTATCCCTTTAGGCCCCATGCACTCCACCATATTTTTCATCCGTAATTACGGTGGGCTACGGACACCTTTCAGTATTTTTATGGATGGATGTCCGTGATGTAGAAATGATAGAACATGTCCTTTTTTTATCCGTAATAACGGCACGGACTCCCCATAGAAGTCTATGGGTGTTTCTGTAAGTACGTAAGCATTGATATGTGACTCCAGGGGATTACCCTAGATTCCTCCCTGTATTTAGTGGATCCGTAAATACAGATGCATTACGGATGCACTATGGACCGTATTTACGGACTGAAAAGTGAAAAAGATTGTACCATAAGTTTTGCTCACCTCATAACCAAGTTGCGTTTTTCCAATGCGTTTTTCCAATGCGTTTTGTGTAAAGCTTGATTGATACCTAAATAGGCATAAAAATCCAAGAAGCTGTGGGTGCTCGTAGATCCTCCTGAGCTTAGTCCTGTGTCGACAGCAGGTTGTAGTAACAAAAATAGTGTGTAGGAAAGGCAGATCCAGCACTCAAATGATGAAAAATCATTTGAGTGCTGGATCTGCCTTTCCTACACACTATTTTCGTATTTACGGACGCCCTTCCGTATATGTGGATGATTTACGGATGACTACGGATACGTATTTACGGACAGTTTTCCGGATGGATGAAAAATACGGTCGTGTGTATGGGGCCTTAGTTGTAGGAATTATCTGTCATAATTTGGGGCAGTATCAAATTACCCTTGGTTACCCTACACCCGACTATAGACTGTCCTCTGGAGGTAGGTTGAAACCCATAGGGTCATAATTCACAAGATATATATCTGGCTTCAATACACAGCTACCAGTGTTAAAATTGTGTGCCGCAATATATATGACAATATAACACTATATAAGATTCATATATCTATAATATAATATTTTCTTTTGTGAGATTTTTGTACTCATTTTGTACATCATCCCTCAATAACTGTTGTATGATATGCCATATCATTTCTGGACCATCGATATATCACTATGCTATTCTGTTCTGTTGGAGGGATGACTCTGGGCCCCCTGGCATAGGGGACCAGTTGTGATTGCACCCCTTAAAGCTTTATGACTGGACTAGCCTAATTTATGACGCCCTGCAGCTCACTTTCAGGTTATGGCATATGGAGTCTTTGGTCAGAGGGAGAAGTAATTCTTGGGGATCTCTGTTATAAGTTTTATAAAAGACAAATAAAAATAATAAAAACTAAATATAAAAAAACCCTACAGAAAAAAATATGTTTCCAACCCGTCCTCCAACCCTTGAACACGTCTTTTTTTAAATCTATGTAAATAGATAAAAATTCTGTACTGACTTAATATATCTTAATGGCGGTTAGAGCTCTGCTTTTCTGATACAGAGCTCCAAATCCCCTGCATAGACATAGATTTAAAGTGTATATTTTTAGGTCCTAAAAATAAAAACCTGTGTCATACAATGTCATAACATACTTTCCAATCAAGTTGTTTTATGGTAGCGTGAATGCAAAGGTTGACATTTAGATCACTGGAAGAAAAGCGTCTTCACAGCAATGGGATAATGTATACAGATTTCTCAAGACAAAGTTCATGGCAACGAGGGATATAGATCGGAATTAAACAGGTAAGGAGACCAAGATTTATTATAGTATATTCTAAAGTTATTATTTTAGGTACAAAGAGTTTACTAGTGATGAAAAAAAGTAAACTCATAGTATACTTTTAAAACATAACATGCAACTGCCTTTTGTCACCACTAGAGGCAGCATGGGAGCTTACTGCATACTGTTATAGTATGTATGCAATAGGCTCCTAAGCTCCCTCTAGTGGCAGCTGCAGGCAGCCAGTACATTATGTTTTAAAAGGGTTGTACAGGATTATAATTTTTTTTATTAGCCCTCATTAATTAATTGTTGTGGTGTTAAAATTTGCACATTCAATTTAGGCTTCTTGTAGAATGTATCTGAGGCAGTATATCTCTCTCTCGTACAAAAATCGATTAGTTATAATAGGAAATGCAATGAAGTTAATGGGCTTGTGCTATTGAGAAAGATGTTGTATCTTCATCCTCTTGAATGGGCTCCTATAATGTCAGTATTGTTTTGTCAATGATCACACTTATTAGCACCACTGATGAGTTCCACTTCACACTCCCATTGGTTTACTGTTATTGGGTGATTAACAAGTTTCATTCGTTGTCACGAACAGGAAAACAGAAGATTTTTGGTGCACTTTTGAAAGCTTTGTGGCTCCTGAATGGCCATTACGGACAGATGACAGCTATATTAGAATACATTAAATAGACATCCGCTCACTTAGCTCACAAACTATTCATGGTGAATAAATGAAGTCTCAGCTAATCAGGTTTTTTATATTATGCAAAGTTAATGAGATCCACTTTAAAGGCGAACTACATGCATAAAAATAAGTGGCGCTGTATTAAGTTTTAATACATGCATAGTCCTCCTGTTGACATATGTTTGATGTGCACAGTTGCAATATACAAGATAGAACAAAATATGTCTTAAGCTGACACTTTGAATGGTTAGGTCTGAGAGTAGTTAAGCTTATTAATGAATTTGAAGTGTAACATGACTACAGTATGTGTATATGATGTATGTATTAGAAAAAAAAAATGTTTACGCATGTTCCGCGTATGCAAAAGGCAAATCTCCCGAACGTATGGCGCAGACTTATGCAACTGTATACCATACAGTGGCATACCTCACCCACTAACTTCCATTATAAAAAAAAAGCAGTATAGTTTTTTGCAGGATCCCTTTGTTTTGAAAAGTGTAGTCTACTACACTTTTCAATACAGTGAAAAAAGATATACAGACACATAAAAGCCAGAACATATGCCAAAAGGACAATCTTCTTTCAGTTCCATAGAAGTCTATGGACATTCAGTGTATACAGTGTGAATTGAACCTTCAGGACTGCCATCATGAATTCCTGGGCCCCATACAGCCAAAGAGCCAGCGCCCTCCCCCATTACTGATTGTCCTCAGTACAATCTGCCCTAATAACAGTTGCCTTTATTGTACAGGGTGGGCCATTTATATGGATACACCTAAATAAAATGGGAATGGTTGGTGATATTAACTTCCTGTTTGTGGCACATTAGTATATGGGAGGGGGGAAACTTTTCAAGCTGGGTGTTGACCATGGCGGACATTTTGAAGTCGGCCATTTTGTATCCAACTTTAGCTTTTTCAATGGGAAGAGGGTCATGTGACACATCAAACTTATCGATAATTTCACAAGAAAAACAATGGTGTGCTTGGTTTTAACGTTACTTTATTCTTTCATGAGTTATTTACAAGTTTCTGACCACTTATAAAATGTGTTCAAAGTGCTGCCCATTGTGTTGGATTGTCAATGCAACCCTCTTCTCCCACTCTTCACACACTGATAGCAACACCGCAGAAGAAATGCTAGCACAAGCTTCCAGTATCCGTAGTTTCAGTTTCTGCACATCTCGTATCTTCACAGCATAGACAATTGCCTTCGGATGACCACAAAGATAAAAGTCTAAGGGGGTCAGATCGGGAGACCTAGGGGGCCATTCAACTGGCCCACGACGACCAATCCATCTTCCAGGAAACTGTTCATCTAGGAATGCTCGGACCTGATACCCATAATGTGGTGGTGCACCATCTTGCTGGAAAAACTCAGGGAACGTGCCAGCTTCAGTGCATAAAGAGGGAAACACATCATCATGTAGCAATTTCAGATATCCCGTGGCCTTGAGGTTTCCATTGATGAAGAATGGCCCCACTATCTTTGTACCCCATATACCACACCATACCATCAATTTGTTCCAACAGTCTTGGAGGGATCTATCCAATGTGGGTTAGTGTCAGACCAATAGCGGTGGTTTTGTTTGTTAACTTCACCATTCACATAAAAGTTTGCCTCATCACTGAACAAAATGTTCTGTGTAAACTGAGGGTCCTGTTCCAATTTTTGTTTTGTCCCTTCTGCAAATTCAGTGCGACGACCCGGGTCATCCTCGTTGAGATGCTGCAGCAGCTGGAGTTTGTAAGGGTGCCATTTGTGAGTAGCTAATATCCGCCGAAGGGATGTTCGACTGATGCCACTCTCCAGTGACATGCAGCGAGTGCTACGCTGTGGGCTCTTGCTGAATGAAGCTAGGACAGCCACTGATGTTTCTTCATTAGTGATAGTTTTCATGCGTCCACATTTGGGCAAATCCAACACTGAACCAGTTTCACGAAACTTGGCAAGCAGTTTGCAAACTGTAGCATGGGAGATTAGTGGTCTCGTAGGGTGTCTTGCATTGAAATCTGCTGCAATGACCCGGGTACTGCGTTCACCAGACATCAACACAATTTCTATCCGCTCCTCACGTGTTAACCTCTGCGACATGTCAATGGCTGTAAACAAAGAGAAGCTTGTAAATAACTCATGAAAGAATAAAGTAACATTAAAACCAATCACACCATTGTTTTTTTTGTGAAATTCTCGATAAGTTTGATGTGTCACATGACCCTCTTCCCATTGAAAAAACTAAAGTTGGATACAAAATGGCCGCCATGGTCAACACCCAGCTTGAAAAGTTTCCCCCCTCCCATATACTAATGTGCCACAAACAGGAAGTTAATATCACCAACCATTCCCATTTTATTTAGGTGTATCCATATAAATGGCCCACCCTGTATTTTAACAGTCATTTCAGTCCCTTAGAATCTATTTTTCAATCATAACCTTTTTAAAAAGCAGATGCAAAAACATATGTAATAAATAAACAGGCTTTATTTTTTTACTCCATTTTTTTCTCTATTCTTTTTGGAAGTTTTCTTCTCTCCAGAAACTTGCAGTAACATATTCAGTATGCTTTTGTTTGGTCAAACGTATGCCATATAGTCGCATACTTTTTTTGCAATGTATATTTAATTATCAAATAAAAAAAACAATACTTTGCAAAATATGTAGTGAGAAAACAAAAAATACTAGATAGGCAAAAAAATTCTGTATGGTGTGGTCTTCCGGTTATGAGCCCCAAAAAACCTGGGATAAACTGTGGCTCATGGAAAGGTCGCTTTGTATGTGTGGTCGTTTCCATTACGTTCTATGTGAGATATGGAAACAGCCATGCACAAGACATTTATATAGGGGGAGGGGGGGGGGTCATAATTTAACAAGGAAGAAGGGTTGCATAACTTTACAGCACCATCTGGCAAAAGCCAAGGACCTAGTGGAGTGAGGAGGCACAACATAACAGGGACTAAGGTCGCTATTGTGGTAAGGGGGCCCAATATACGTACCAAGGGACCAGTGGAGGCTGCACAATCTAACAGGGGCCAAAGTTTCTATGGTGAGAAGCCTCCTCACCACCCCGGCTTTGGTGGTGGGCTCTAAAGCCTCCCGCCTTACACTTTGACATCGCCCCCTTAATTGAGTGGCATCAGACCTCAGCATTCATCCACTGTAATGCCCGTGATTGCGTCTCTCACCTGCCAGCGACCGCAGACCTATGCTCTCCTGCAGGTGTCTCCTTCCCCGGAGGCGACAGCACACGTCCTGCTCTGCAGGCTTTGCTAAGGTGCGCACCTGTAAAATGTTCCCTGACCAATCCCCAGATCACTCTGGACTATAAAAAGGGCTCTGCCCTTCCACTCCTTGTCTGAGCGTTATTGTTGTCTAGCGATGTTCGTATAGCAAATAGTCCCTCAGTTGTATCCTGTTCCCAGTGTTCCCATATCCCCTTTTCCCGTATCCTTTTTCCAGTAATTGTGTTTGTTCCTGTTTGTTTGTGTAGTGTTGGAGTTGGGTTTTGTCATCTTCCACGTCCAGTGTCATCTGCCACGCCAAGCCTCATCTGCCAAGTGTAGCTAATGACTGCGACTGATAAACCCTTTTATTTTATATTTTAGCCAGGCCCTTAACAGCAGTACCGGCTGTACTGCCCTGATGGCGGCCCTGAGAGCCTTACCTGAGGACTAAAAACATAAAATGCAATACACTTCAATTGCATTATTTAAAAGTAAGATGTGAAAGGTAACACAGATCAACGACATGTTGTGATGATATTTTTAAAGTAAGGATATGCTCAAAGAGGTAGATTTGTTGCAGTAATTTCTGCAACTGTTTTAAAATTCTGAATGGGATTTGTAAAAATGCATACACATGATGCAGAAGCAATCCCATTTAGATGTATGGAACAGATTTTAAGAAACAGAAACCGCACATTGTGTAAAATAACAAACTTAGCTCAGCTACATTTGGCAATCTCCTACCATATAAGTATTCATTGTGTACATATTTGTGCTAGTATTCTGTCTAGGCTGTTCAGTCTGGGAGCTCCTGTCCTATACAGATTGAATTTATCATCCTGTCCTAGGGTCTAGCACAGGAAGCTTTATTTCTCTCCCTATTTACACTGAATAATGGAAGACACGTAACAGCAATATTCACAATAGATAAAACTGGCTAGCCATAGACACATAGATTTGGCCAGAACTTCACACAAAAATCTGATACTGAAACATTCATCTCTTCATACAAAGATATTTTATAAGCATCAGAACAACCCTAGAAGATTTACTGTTTGCATTGCCCTAAATATGGATTATTTTTTTTTAGCAAATTGTTGTGCCATGCTATGAAAAAAAGGGGTGTGCTTTTTTTTTTTTTTTAAGAAATCACACCACTCCTGTCCTTGGGCTGTGTCTGGTATTGCACCACAGCCCCAACCAAATGAATGGGACTGAGCTGCAATACCAGGAACAGTCTATGGACATGAGAAAAAACAGATCAACATTGTAGTAGATGGGTAAACTAAAAGATCAGTTTATTTACAGGATAGTTGTCCAGTCATAAAATTAAAGTACTGTGCTACATTCTATTTGCTGCGTATTTTTGGCATTGTAACTAATTTTTAACTAAGGAACAAGAGGAGACAATGTTATTTGGTATATTTTCTTTTCCAAAATGTTGGCATAGTATATCCATAGTCTTCATCAATAGGTGATTCATGGATATCATCTTGTTCTCCCCATCACACTCAATCTCCGGGGAGCCTGAGCCCATAATGAGATCTGTCAGGATCAGAGGGGTTTTCCTAGTTATTACAGATGATTTCACTGTCACTGGGAAATGATGGGTTCCTCCAGGTTTCTATGCACCTCCAGTACTTTCACCCTAGACACTCTTATTCTATGTGAGTGTTAAGTCCTAAGGCACAGACTTTTTCTGACTAACAATTTTACAGGATTCCTGTTCTATCTGTGCCAATTATAAAGTCCTTATGATGTTTCCAGAAGTAACACAACATAGACTTTAGAATTACAGATGAAATTGCCATTCAGTTCAATGAGAGATTTCCTTTCTGCAGAGTTGACATTGGATTGCCTGGATTGATGAGTAAACCAGCAGATACGGTAACTGAGGTTTAGTTCCTAATACTGTTATTTTATAGTCGTCACATTTTATATTATTACTGTACTATAGCATCAATATTTTTAATTACTATCCACCAGCCGCTCACATATTTACTTTACTATATGATGACATAGTCTATGGGTCTGAGAGCTTAATATATAATTTTTTTTTTTTTTTTGTGTTTCTTTTGCCAAAGCCAGGAGTGTAGAGAGAAAAAGTAGAAGTACACAGACGAGCAATGTTAAAGTCCAGGTGCTGTCCAAGTGTATAACTGACAACACGTGGACTGAACACTGACCCAATGGGTCAATGGGCCAATTCACATGTCCGGTTTTCCCCTGTGGCTCCCTACTACAAAGCTATGGGGACTCCTTGTTCCACCGTACGGTGTTCCATGGAAAATGCATCCAGGGGAATATACCTTCACAATGTGGCAGCTGATTGAACTTTATACAGAATCTGTCAGAAAAAAAGCCTCTGTATGAAGTCGGAGGCATAGGGAGATACATAGAGACGCCTTAGAAGTTTACAGGTTTACTATTAGGGATGTGTATGAAGCCATAATATGTTTATATGTGCATGAGACTTAGACTACTCCTCTTTTTTGTATCTAGTCCCTGTTTTTTTTCCCCAAAAAAGATGCATTAAAAAATGTACTGTGTAAACAAGGCCTCACAGAAAAACTTTAGTGCAGACCCCACAAGTCCTCACGTTCTACCTATTGTAGCCTCCATGGCCGCGGGCCGTCGGGTTTACTCCCCTCCCGATGCCCACAGCCATGGATCAGTGAGCGCAGGCTCGCATCTCCTTCCTAGGAGACGCCAGCGCTCACTTCCGCTCCGGTCTGCTGTGTCCCGTAGGATTGTGAACAATCATCATCATCAACTACACTTGATTTCCTGGACTATAAGGGTATGTTCACACGCACGAATTACGGATGTAATTCGGGCGTTTTTGCCCCGAATTACGTCCGAAAATAGCGCCTCAATAGAGTTGACAAACATCTGCCCATTGAAAGCAATGGGCTGACGTTTGTCTGTTCACACGAGGCGTAATTTACGCGCCGCTGTCAAATGATAGCGCGTAAATAGACGCCCGCGTCAAAGAAGTGACCTGTCACTTCTTTGGCCGTAATTGGAACCGTTATTCATTGACTCCAATAAATAGCAGCGCCAATTACGTCCGTAATGGACGCGGCGTTCAAGCGCCTGCACATGCCGTTACGGCTGAAATTATGGGGATGTTTTCAGACGGAAACATCCCCGTAATTTAAGCCGTTACGGACGCTGTCGTGTGAACATACCCTCAGAAGGGCCCTGCCCTCCTGATCCTTGGTATGTTCACACACACTATTTACGGACGTAATTCAGGCGTTGCGGGAATGGGGCAAGGTAAGTACATTTTTTGGGGGGGGTTTGTGGCACTATATACAAGGGTGCAAGCAGGGTGGCACTATATACAAGAGAGAGGTGCAGGGTGGCACTATATACAAGGGGGGAAGCAGGACGGCACTATATACAAGGGGGGAGCAGGGTGGCACTATATACAAGAGGGGAGCAGTGTGGCACTATATACAAGGGGGGAGCAGGGTGGCACTATATACAAGGGGGAGCAGGGTGGCACTATATGCTCGGGGGGAGCAGGGTGGCACTATCTACTAGAGGGGTTGTATGGCACTATTTACAGGGGAAGGGCCTTGTGGCACTATATACAAGGGGGGCTGTTTGGCACTATATACAAAGGGTGGGTTCTGTGTGGCACTATATACAAGAGAGGGGGCTGTGTGGTAATATACGGGGGGATTGTTGTGTAGCACTATATACAAGGGAGGGGCGCTGTGTGGCACTATCTACTAAGGGGGGTTGTGTGGCACTATATATAAGGGAGAGGATTGTGTGTGTCACAATCTACAGGGGACTGTGTGTGGTGCAATTTACAGGGGGCTGTGTGTGGTGCAATCTACAGGGGGCTGTGTCTGGCGCTATCTACAGGGGGCTGTGTGGCACTATCTACAAGGGACGGGGGCTGTGTGGCACTATCTACAAGGGAGGCTGTGTGGCACTATATACAAGAGGGGCCTGTGTGGATCTATAAACAAGAGGGGGCTATATGGCACTTTACAGGAGGGGCAGTGTGGCACTATAAACAGGGGGAGCTGTGTGGCACTATCTATTAGGGGGGGGGGCTGTGTGGCAATTTATACCAGGGAGGGGGCTGTGTGGCTCTATATAAAGGGCAAGCTGTGTGGCACCATACTCAGGTGGGGCTTTATGGTGATATCTACAGGTGGGGGCTGTATGCCACTATCTACAAGGGGGAGGTGGAGGGCAGTATCTACAGGGGGCACTATCTATAAGGGGGGCTGCGTGTGGCACCTAGGGGGAGTCCAGTCAAAAGTTTGCTATGGGACCCAGTCTTTTCTAGTTATGCCCCTGCTGGGAGCCGAATCAATCAAGAGATCAGGGGACCCTTAACCAGCCTGATGAAATGGCTGTTGGCCGCCGCACCCAGTGGGGGAAATCGGTGCAGAGGTGGTCGAGGTTCTGTAACTTGGGTGTTACGGAAACAGGGTCGATTGCTGTGCTATTCTGTTTCTGTAGCTATCATTCACTTCTATGAGAGTTATGGAAACAGTGTAGCATGGCTGTTTGCGTAATCCCAGTCACCGTGCCACTGAGTCGCTACCTGGATGTGGCAACCAGCGGTCATCTCACCAAGTGGGGACGGGGGACCTCCAATCTCGAGATTGGTGTGAGTCCCAAAACTGGGACCCTGTTGGGGTGTGGGTGTCCTTGCCATCATAAACAGTCTTCACTTAGTATTTAGCACTCAATGCTCATATTTATTATGAGCAAAAACACAAAACAAATATAGAACAAAAATAAGTCAGGGAATTTAGGGAATAAGTTTCAGCTGTCTCATTATAAATAAACCTATATACGGCAACCCCATAGGGGTAGTGGTCACTGCACCAAAATTACATACAGCACCAAAAAAGCAACAATATAGTGCTAGGCCAATTAAAAGGGAAATCATTATTTCATGATACAAAAATATAAAAAATTGATAAGATGAACAATGCAGACAGAAGCGCTGGATGAAGCAGGACAGACTCTTTTATAATAATATAAAGTTTTGCACGTATGTACACATAATACAAACTAGCCAATTCATTAAGTACAAAAATTAGTAGTTATCTTGTTACACAGCTGGAAAATAGCTACAAATACATTGAGGATATACAGATACACCAGACCTGTAAATGAAGGTACAGTCTATAGATAGAGCAGTATGACTCATAAATAAAGTGCATAGAGAGAACATGAAAAGGCTAAGCTCCTGCGAACACCCATCACATCAACATGCGTTTCGTCAACAGCTTGACCCCAAACAAAGCCATTGGCAAAACGCCCATGAGCTGTGGTGGGTGTTCGCAGGACCTTAACCTTTTCATGTTCTCTCTATGCACTTTATTTATGAGTCATACTGCTCTATCTATAGACTGTACCTTCATTTACAGGTCTGGTGCGTCTGTATATCCTCAATGTGATTGCAGGTTATTCCCTTCCGTGTAACAAAAAAAATGACACATTTTTGCACTTGCACTTTACTGTATATACTTCATTAATTGACTGGTTTGTATTATGTGTACATACGTGTAAAACTTTATATTATTATGAAATAGTCTGTCCTGCTTCATCCACCGCTTCTATGTCGGCATGGTCTCGGCTTATTCATTTTTAATATTTTTGTATCATGAAAGAAAGATTTACCTTTACAAACAATAAGCTTAATGGTCTATCACTATATTGTTGCTTTTTTGTGTTGCAACTCAGTGTTACTCAGTTCCCACACTCTGAACTGAAGTCGTCCAACAAACATTTTCCCCGGGCGCCCTTAGGGCTTGTCCACACGTAACGGAATTGTTGCAGAAAATTTCTGTAGCATTTCCGTTAAAACTAACAGAACTTCCGCTATGGAAAAACCGCACCATTTTCTGCGTTTTTTACTGCAGAAAATGGTGCTGATTTTGCTGCGTTTTTCTCAATGTTGGGAGATGGTGTTATCTCTTCTGAAAAACGCAGCAATTCAGCCCACTTTCCAAGGCAGGACTTGACATGATGCGTTACGAAAAATACGCACCGCATGTGAATTTCTGGTCGGAAATTCTACGCGGCATGTGGATAAGATTTGATATATTTCACACACTTTGGTGCTACTGTATCCTGCTTCTTATTTTCCGTCCGCAATTACGGACGGAAAATACGCAGCAATTCTGTTACATGTGGACAAGCCCTTAAAGGGTTATTCCCATCTTTATAAATCTATTTATTTTGCTCAATCATGTAAAGATATACCTTTTTGTAATTACCTTTATTTTTCTAAATGATGTATTTTTCCTGGGATCTCCTCTCAAAGTCTTGTTCGTTGCATCTTTGTTTCTTCCTCGTTGTCCTGGGATCCGGCCACCATTGTTTTCCTCTTGTGGTGGACGCTCTTGCACAATGATAATCTCTCCGTACTTAGGTGAGGATGTCAGTGTACTCATGAACGCATTTATATGCGCATGCGCATTAGATGCCGGCCCAGCCACCTCTCGGATGGATGCATCAGCGGTCGGCTCCAAGTCCTGCCTACTAGGTAGGTGTTCACACAGGGGGGGAAGGGTTGTCGTGAGGGGAGGGATGTAGCTTATTGCGAGGGGGCGTTCGTGCCGCGAGGAGGGGAAGTGGCTTTCCGCGACTGGGGCTAAGTGTGTTACCGTGTAGGGTGGCGGGGACTTGCAGGGAGGAGGGGCGGGGGTGCCGTGAAATACAAAGTGGCACTATAAAACTATATAAAAGAGAATAGGGGGGGGACGTCTCAACCATGCTTACCATGCCTGGTTGAGACGATCGTTCTCCCGATGCTGCTAGGACTAGATTATCTAGCAACGTCGGGAGCGCACACTGCAGAGCAGAGCGGCTTGATTGACATCGAGCCGCTCACACCCCCTTTTAGAAAAGATAACTAGCACTAGCTGCGTTATCTAGTTGGAAAAAAAGGTAGTTAGGGAAGGAAATTTTTACTGGATTTAGACTTTTATTTAGGTTTAGGATGCATTTAAAAAAAATATAACTCAACTTGGGAATAACCCTTTAAGTACATAATATTCTAGTTCCCAGAATCCCACTGTCTTAAGTTTGGAAACTTGAGTTTCCATTTCAAAATATAATTATTACTGACAAACCATACTTAGCTTAGGCTAAATTCACACTTGCATTGTATAATCTGTTACTCTGATCCATTTTTAGATCAGAATAACAAATTAAAACTGATCCGCTAAAAAATTCCATTGAAATCAATTAGATTTTTAATTGCATCCATTTGCGTCCATTCGCATCCGTTATGTTAGTCATCCACTTTTTTGACGAAGATACAAGTACAGGACTTTTTTCTCTGTTCAAAAAAACAGATGTCTCATGGATGGGTTATTTTTTATCATTGTAAACCATTTGCATCCGTTATTTTCATACCATCCGCTATTCTAAAATCGAGTCAGAGTAATGGATTATACAACGCAAGTGTGAACTTAGCCTTACAATTATATCAGGAATATAACCAAATCATACAAATGAAACAAAATATATATTGTTTGGCAGCAGCTCTGCCTCCCCTCAAGTACATCCTATATAAACCTCACACACCCTCTACTCAGGTTTAGTCAAGTGCAGGTAAGACGGCAATGGCGTGTTAGTGGGGAATGCGGAATCAGTTTGTCTGCAGAAACAATAGTGGACAGAGAAAAAGGTTTTCTGGCCAGCAGGTGAAGTAAAGCAGAGAGACACATGCATAGACAAACTAATACACCATTCACTGCCCCCCCTCAACAAACCCCCATCTATTAGAAAATGATGGCATATACTATGGATGTGCCATAAATGTCTAGGATGGGAATACCCCTTTAAGGATGCCCAATAAAACTTTCCGAGAAATCACAAAACAGATTAGGAATGAATACATATGTAGAAGGATGGGATGTACAAGTTAAAATTGTAAAATGTATCTTTATAAAGGCAGATTTCCATCAATAAGTCTTCAACCCTGGGCCATTATTTATAATAATTTATTCATAAACATCTGCATATAATTAAATACATTTTATCATCCTATATTCAGTCTTAAAAAGGAACTGTCACTACTTTGCTTTTCCTGTAGGAAATACACATAGGGACATGTATAGTCAGCAGATTAATCTATTCCATATATAGTTTTCAGAGGTGTCGTTGTAATGTGCTAATGGTCCCTGTGAACACTCCATTCACAGAATATGGACTGCTAGATATGACAGCACATAATGTAATGAAATTCTGTATGGTGGTGGTCCTGGTGTTGGAAACCCCATGTATCCAGACAACATGTGGATTTTGTCAAAGCTGGGACACGTGAATGCATGCATACCTCCCAACATTTGCATCCCCATTCGCAAGACACTTTTACAGCAGAGGCGTAGCTAGGTTCTCCTGCACCTGGGGCAAAGATTCCGTTTGGCGCCCCTTCCCCACAACGTCTGTCCTGACATCTCCTTCTCCCACGCCATGTTTGCTTTGTCTACCAATCAATTAAATTTTATTTTTTTCACATTTTTTTAACGTAACTCGGGCATAAAACAATTGGTACATTCTACAAGCAATATAGTTATACACAGTTGAATCACATTATTATGACCACCGCCTACTTTCCACCTTGGCAGTGCATAGTCCATGAAGGAAGTGACGTGTCATGGGATGGCTTGGGGGGTATATAAGGTGTACGATAGACTGTCTGAACACATATCACTCATTGTTACCATGAGTAAAAGGGGTGATTTATCAGAATTGCAAAAAGGGATGATTATTGCCGTTCGGGCCAAGGGTGTCAGTATTTCTCAAACAGCGCAGTTTGTGACCTGTTTGCTTGCTGCTGTCGTGAAAGTGTATCATGAGTGGACAAATGGCATCATTGGGAATAAATGATGTGAAAACTGCAGAGCACCACGTGCCATTGTTGTGAGAGGTGAACGTCGGCTGCAAAAATGCACGAGGGCTGAACGACATGTTACGGTGGGGCAGCTCATCATGAAAATCAACCAGGGGGCTACAAGACGTGTGTCTAAATCAACAGTTCAGCGAACCCTACCGTGTATGAGGCTCTGAAGCAGATGGATGGTCACTGCTCCTATGCTAACAAAGGTGCAACGGGAAAAAAAGCTTCAATTTACACGACAGTATCTGATTTGGACCACCGATGATTGGCAAAGGTTTGCCTTCTCCGATGAATCACGTTTTCTGCTTCATCAAACGGATGGACGTTGGCATAACAGGAGAGAGACATCAGAGAACAAACACCCTGCTACCATTGCTACAAGAAGACAAGCTGGTGGCGGCAGCGTTAAGGTCTGGGGAATTCTTTCATGCCATTCTCTGGGCCCACTCATCCATGTGGAAGGCATTCTGAACTGATTTGGGTATGAACCCAATCGTTGCAGATCACATCCACCCATACATGCTGTTTGTCTTCCCTGGGACAGATGGAATTTTCCAGCAAGACAATGCGACGTGTCACACGGCTATAAATGTCTGACAGTGGTTGGATGAGAACAACCAAGACTTCGAAGTACTTCCCTGGCCCCCTAATTCTTGAACCCAATTGAGCATCTGTGGGACCACCTCGATCGTCTTGTTCGCACTATGTATCATCCTCCACACACCCTCCAGCAAATGTGGGATGCCCCGTAGTCAGCATGGCTCAGGAGACCTGAGATAACCTACCAGCAACTTATTGAGTCACTCCTAGCCCATCTAGCTGCTGTCGTGCTGCTCACGGGGCTGTTACTCTGGATATTAGCTGGGGGTCATAACAATGTGACTCGACTGTGTATAAGGCAGTTAACATAACAATAAATGAAAGAAAATAAATTAAACAGGTGTGCCTGACTAAAACAGTTTTTCTAACTGAGGCCAATGAGACAATATTGCGCCGCCACCGGGAATGAGCGGGCCCTTGCCGCCCACCCCGGCACATTAAGAGCCCCGTAGCAGCTGCTATGTCTGCTATAGTGGTAGTTCCGCCACTGGCAGCAGCTGTACCAGTGGCACCTGTTCAGTAGCGACGCTGCAGTCCCCCCCTTTCTTCCCTCCTAGTTGCGCCCGGAGCAAATGCTCCGCTTGCCCCCCTAGCTACGCCCCTGTTTACAGGACCCCTAATTTGTCTGGGAACACCAACAAAACATCCCCACTTTAAGTACATTTTCATAAACCCCACCACTTTGCGACCCATTGCAAAACAAACCTGTGAAAAATGGGAGAGTTTGGAGCACTAGGGACCCCCCTCTATTTACTAAGAATGCCTTAATGGTGTATTTGAAAATGGGTTTTCTAAAAGTCAACTCCTTAAAAATATAGTTGAATTTATGACAAATTAATATTTTTACCATACATTTTATATCCTTGTCTGCTATGTCCTATATACTTGTCCTCACTACAAACCTTCAGGTCTATGATATAATAAAGCCGTAATAAATAAATCATAAGGAGAAAATAACCATCATCACCATCCCTATAATAGGCAGCATTAAAAGATAGGGAAATTGCTATTAGAATCTCTGATCTTCAAGCTTTTGAAATTCATGGAAAACAATGTGTCCCCTTTGCTGTAATGCAAGCGACTTGAGGTGTAAATATATTATGAAGAAAACAGTGGGGCTTTCATTGAGATTCTATTTTGATCTAAAGTTTCTCCCTTGTTTGCAAAGACGAGCATTTAATACTGATTAATGCAAACAATATTCACCGTTCCCCACGCGGTCTATAGATTTGCATACTTTAAGTCCCCTTGTTCCAATGATAACCACATTATGCTAATAAGTTAGGTGCAGCAGCACCCCCTCCCCTCACCTTCCCCATAACAGCCACAAACATTTCCATTTTTTCAATTCTGCTGATATTGATCACTCAGGTCACAATCTGCCACATTCTCTTTTATAATAAACAAAACTATTTTTTTCCTTTGCAATTTTAATAAAGGTGTCTTAACCAAACAGCAGTGCATATTGCCTTCTGATTAGATAAGGTACTGAGAGACAGTCAGTGTGGTTCTTTGTATAATAAGTGCTAAAAAAAACCAATGTACTGCATGAACATATCAAAGCTTCAAGAAATGGTTGCATATAAAGGGTTATTGAAAATTATTTATTGATGAAAAATGAGGACAAGCGTCAGGCCAACTTTTTCTAATCATATTAATGTAAAAAAAAAAAGTAAGGTTCAAATATTCTTTTGAACCAATGTAAGAATGAACTATTGCTGCTCCAAGTTGTTTTTACATGGGTATTCCTTACTGAGGGCTTATTCAGACGAACGTTAAATACGTCCGTGCAACGCGCATGATTTTCACTCGCGTTGCACGGACCTATATTAGTCTATGGGGCCGTGCAGACAGTTCCGTGATTTTTACGCGGCGTGAGTCCGCTGCGAAAAACTCACGACATGTCCGTTCTTTGTGCGTATTTCGCGCATCACGCACCCATTGAAGTCAATGGGTGCGTGAAAATCACGTGCACCCCACGGAAGCACTTCCGTGGGATGTGCGTGATTCGCGCAACAGCTGGAAAACTATGAATGTAAACAGAAAAGCACCACGTGCTTTTCTGTTTACAAACATCCAAACGGAGTGTCATAATGATGGCGGCTGCGAGAAAATCACGCAGCTGTGCATCATACGGGCCTGACACACAGAGCTGTTAAATACCTTTTGCGCGCACAAAACGCAGCGTTTTTTGCGCGCGCAAAACGCACATGTGTGTGTGAATCCGGCCCAAGACATTTATGCCATATTTTCAGGATATGCTGTAAATGACTAATCGATGCGGGTCCAACCTTGGGGACCCGTACCTATCTCCAGAACTGGCAGCTGCATCCAGGTGGAGAATGAATGGAGAGGTGGCAGAGATTACGGAAACAGCTGGGCTCACTGTGCTATGCTGTTTCAGTAACTCTCATAGTAGTGGACAGGAATTACAGAAGCAGTGAAGCATAATGTAAGTGTGGAATATCCACTCCTGTGGATATGCCAGAATTGCTCAGTCATGGATTAATATATAGAAATGGCCCTTCGCCATGTGAGTGACAGCCATGGATCTCCACAGTAACACGGAGATCCAGTAATGTGACCCTGCACCCATGACTTCAGTTATAAAGCAGAGGTCAAACATATTCAGGTGGTTAGTTGTATATCACTAGAATACCCCGTTCTGATCAGCGGGTGTCCAATCTCTGGGACCCCTACGATACTGAGAATTTAGGGACCACAGTGCTAGTCTAGAGCTGTTGCTCCTTCACTGTTTTTCCCTGCACATTGGCGCTCTTGGCCACCTGCTGGGCAAGGAACTACAGCACAACTCCATTCAACTGAACAGGGCTATCCTGCAGTTCTCTGCACAGCTGGTTGAAGGAAGTCTCTCATTCAGGACCTCCATCTATTAGCTGATCATAAAGTGACTCCCTGTTGGGATCCCCAGTGCTTAAATTTAATCTATGGGGAAGCCTAGCAAGTAAGTATTTAATTCCCCTGCAGTCCCACAACATTGGAAATTAAGCATTGCACAGTGCCCATACAAATTAATGGGTTGACTGTGTAATGTAGGACAGGTCCTCCAGAGCAACCCATGAGAAAAGTCTGGAACCAGGAGGAGGTCGTAAACGGCATATCAGAGGGTTTGGAAATATATAAAGGAATGAAGATTGCAGCCTGTACCTAGAGCAACTTTTTTTTTTTTATCATGGTAAGTACTAACATATGTAAAAATATTTTTTTACACCGACATAGCTTTCAACTTTCTTCCTGTGTTTGCTCAAACTGCATATGTAGCCATGGCTTTATCTTGACTTTTAATGCATTAAATACACAGTGGCAAGAATCTTTGACTTGACTTTTTGAATGAATTTTCAATGGTTTTGTTGTGTGATATCACGCTGCAGCAAGTTATCATAGTTAAGTTGAAGAAGGCTACATCCGTACTTTGCCAAGCACCCCAAAATTTAATGCCATATACATTTGAACTCTGGACCCACTTCCTTACAGTGGAAACAACTGCTTAATATGCTCAGCACATAGAGGGTCACGTATTAATGCAATTATATCAGCTATCTATGTAACTGCATTGAATAAAATGTCATTCAGCATAAACGCATATGTAGAAATTCCCCTTCCGTATTTGCCAAATCGTTGGCGTTGCCTTCCTCTCAAACACTGATGGTATCAATTCCACATGAGACCTGGAGTTATTCATTAGTGAGGGATATATTGTTCAATATGCAAATAAAGTATTAGGGAATAAAGGCCCCACTACTCTGCTTCCTAGACTAGTAGGTGTGCCAGTCTAATATTGATGGCAATTATAAAAACGAGTTAAGCTCATAGTAACCAATCAAGCTGCCTCTGAGAAATCAGAACTTTGATGTGCCATTTAGGGGTTGTCTGCCATCTTAGTTGCTTATTACCCTTTGATATGGTTCTCCTAATGCAGACTACATTTCCCATCATGCTTCTGGCTTTGCAGAGGGATGGAGTCTCATTGCTCTGCTCTGAGTCCTATCTAAGTGCAGCAAGTGATAGATCAGTGACCTAGAACTTCTGTACTCACACTGCAGTCTCAGTCTCTTCCTATGTGGTGCAGCATCAGCCTGTCTCCCTGTCTTCTGCTTGTGATAAATTTTTCCTTGTCTGTTTTTATGAGGCAGGGGCAGGAGCAGCATCCCAAAGAAATGCACTGAACTCTCTGCACACAGCACTTGCTGATAGTACAGACAATTAGTGTGAGTCAGGGTCGTTTTATAACTCTGCAGTTAAAGGAACAGTGTCATCACAATTTTTTTTTAAATATGTTAAAGATGTTAGTGCTTTATTAAAAACGTTTGGATTAATTTGTGTGTTTGTGTGTTACTTTTTCTTATTTTTACATTTTTTCTTCCCTATGGGGGCTGCCATTTTTTTTTCCATTTCTGTATGTGTCGGTTAACGACACATACAGACATGGAATACGGCAGCCACAGTCCCATAGGGACTGCGAACGGGTCCCGTCCCATCCACTTCTGTGTACGCCGTCTGTGTGGGAACTGCGCATGCGCCGCTCCCACACAGTCCAATTTGAAATGCGTGCCGTCCGGCGCCATTTTCCTGTGGACCGGAAGTCGCGGCCGAACAGTAAGATTACTACTTCCGGTCGCGGCTTCCGGACTTGTGCACTTGGACCAGCGGCAGCAGACTGAGCGGACGGGCCGGAGGGAGCCGCGGCGGCAGGAGCAGGTAAGAGATTTCTATGTATGTTCGTGTTTGTGTGTGTTTACTACTGTATGTAAACCTACTACACTGTGTGTTAGCTCAAAAAATGGCGACACACAGTGTAGGAGGTTAGACCGTTCAATCCCCTCGTTTATCCTGGCACTAGCCAGGATAAAGGAGGGGGGGATTCTCAGAGCTCACTAGAGAGAGTGTTTTTTTCCCAATTTTGCAGCAAAAAGCAATGTGGTTGCTTTACCACATGCAATGCTGCAATTTTGGGAATAGCTCCATCTAGTGACCAGCACTGGGAAATATTATAAATTAGAATCTAATTTATAATATTTTCTGACTCGTGAAAAAAATTAAAAAAATTTGAACAATGTTTAATCACCTACACACTAAATGTTTAATAAAAAAAAAAAAAACATGTTTTGCTGGCAACACATTCCCTTTAAGCATTGTATGGACTCCCCTATTACATCACTGTACTCCTTCTCCCTTAGATAGGAAAGAAGTAATCTCTTCAGCAGCACCATATGCAACGTTGACATACAGAGGAACAAGAAGGTTGGAGCTGGGTGGGAGGGGAGGGGTCCCAGAGCTGCCAGTAGAGGTTTGATAGGTTATGATGTCATCCTGTAGTTCACAGGGAGTCAGCCACACAGTAAAAAATGACCCCCTGTCTACACATGAGAGCGTGGTCTACTTTGGTGGTCAGACTGTGATCACATTACACAGCTGCCCATAATGAAAGGGTTCAAAATACATGGATGCAACTGAGCTGGAAACAAAAAGCACTGCTAGAATATTGCTGGTAAGAGCAATAGTTAGTGGGTGAGTTAGTGGGTGCAGCCTAACTGCTGTCATGTCTTCTATACACAGCACACATAAAAGAGGAAAATCCTGCTACCCTATCTCAATCTATCATAAAGTATATATATATAGTACCACTAGCTCCATGAACAAATCAATGTAACGCCAAGCTGTTAGTATACCTGAAATTAAGACTAGAGGGGTCCGTCTACCGTACATTATGCGACCTCACACCATAATACCGGCAGTAGGACCGGTGTGATGTTCCTTTGTGAAGGTCTCTTCATGGCGTTGCCCACGTGGTCTCTAGACAAATCTCTGGTTGTCATTGCATCCAATACAAAAGCGGGACTGATCGCTAAAGAGGATAGGCCTCCATTGCCGTCTTGCTGTGCACCATGATAGCCTTTGAGAACAGTGGCGTGTGGTCAATGGAACATTTGTAGCTGGACATCTGGCTCGTAGCCAAATGTTGTGCAAACGCCTTTGTGTCGACACTGGTTGCTGCCCTAGGCTTGGGATGTAACGTCCAATTTCACTTGCAGTACAGAATGAATCACTACGCGCCCTTCTTCCAATCACGCGATCCGTCCATGCAGTGGTTCACCTCCACGCACGTCTCATTGTCATTCTCATTCGTTATTATTTTCCCATCTCCAGGACACGCAGCGTTGAACAGTGGTGACATCTCGGCTCAGGTGCGTAGCGATCTGCTGAAGTGATAAACCAAGGTCCCTCAGTTCAAGGATTCTGTCCCTCTCAGTTTGCGACGAGTGGTGCTAACTGGCACGTCGACAAACAGGAGGCATCATACAATCATTCTACACCACTTAATCCGATTTTTGTGGTTTCATGTGGCTAAAAAACTTTATTTTCAATCTGGCTTTTATGCCCCTTCCACATGCCATAGATTGGAGCTAGGTGCTTGTAAATTTGATCATTTTCAGATCTTAGCGACACCTGCTACTTCCTTGATTTGCATAACCTTATGGCTTGCCCTTCTAGGTGTTGCAATTTCAATGTTGAGGAGTGTATATATATATACACACACACACACACACACACACACATATATATATATATATATATATATATATATATATATACACAGTGAAGGAAATAAGTATTTGATCCCTTGCTGATTTTGTAAGTTTGCCCACTGTCAAAGACATGAACAGTCTAGCATTTTTAGGCTAGGTTACTTTTACCAGTGAGAGTTAGTTTATATATATATTAAAAAAAAAAGAAAATCACATTGTCAAAATTATATATATTTATTTCCATTGTGCACAGAGAAATAAGTATTTGATCCCTTTGGCAAACAAGACTTAATACTTGGTGGCAAAACCCTTGTTGGCAAGCACAGCAGTCAGACGTTTTTTGTAGTTGATGATGAGGTTTGCACACATGTTAGATGGAATTTTGGCCCACTCCTCTTTGCAGATCATCTGTAAATCATTAAGATTTCGAGGCTGTCGCTTGGCAACTCGGATCTTCAGCTCCCTCCATAAGTTTTCGATGGGATTAAGGTCTGGAGACTGGCTAGACCACTCCATGACCTTAATGTGCTTCTTTTTGAGCCACTCCTTTGTTGCCTTGGCTGTATGTTTCGGGTCATTGTCGCGCTGGAAGACCCAGCCTCGAGCAATTTTTAATGTCCTGGTGGAGGGAAGGAGGTTGTCATTCAGGATTTGACTGTACATGGCTCCATCCATTCTCCCATTGATGCAGTGAAGTAGTCCTGTGCCCTTAGCAGAGAAACACCCCCAAAACATAATGTTTCCACCTCCATGCTTGACAGTGGGGACGGTGTTCTTTGGGTCATAGGCAGCATTTCTCTTCCTCCAAACATGGCGAGTGGAGTTAATGCCAAAGAGCTCAATTTTAGTCTCATCTGACCACAGCACCTTCTCCCAATCACTCTCAGAATCATCCAGATGTGCATTTGCAAACTTCAGAGGGGCCTGTACATGTTCCTTCTTGAGCAGGGGGACCTTGCGGGCACTGCAGGGTTTTAATCCATTACGGCGTAATGTGTTACCAATGTTTTTTTTGGTGACTGTGGTCCCAGCTGCCTTGAGATCATTAACAAGTTCCCCCCGTGCAGTTTTCGGCTGAGCTTTCACCTTCCTCAGGATCAAGGATACCCCACGAGGTGAGATTTTGCATGAAGCCCCAGATCGATGTCGATTGACAGTCATTTTGTATGTCTTCCATTTTCTTACTATTGCACCAACAGTTGTCTCCTTCTCACCCAGCGTCTTACTTATGGATTTGTAGCCCATTCCAGCCTTGTGCAGGTATATGATCTTGTCCCTGACATCCTTAGAAAGCTCTTTGGTCTTGCCCATGTTGTAGAGGTTAGAGTCAGACTGATTAATTGAGTCTGTGGACAGGAGGCTTTTATACCGGTGACCATGTAAGACAGCTGTCTTTAATGCAGGCACCAAGTTGATTTGGAGCGTGTAACTGGTCTGGAGGAGGCTGAACTCTTAATGATTGGTAGGGGATCAAATACTTATTTCTCTGTGCACAATGCAAATAAATATATATAATTTTGACAATGTGATTTTCAGTTTTTTTTTTAATATAATCTATCTCTCACTGGTAAAAGTAACCTAGCCTAAAAATTGTAGACTGTTCATGTCTTTGACAGTGGGCAAACTTACAAAATCAGCAAGGGATCAAATACTTATTTCCCTCACTGTATATATGTATATAATTTGAAGCAGCATAAAGGCCATTGTACAGAATTAATGACAAGTGTAGCTGAGAATCCATAACTAAGGTGAGATATATAAAACTTACCAGCGGTATCTGTGTTTCCTCTCTCCACTCCTGCTCCCCATCCCCTCTCCATAGACTTCTTTAGGCAGCGTCTGTGTCTCTCTCTCCCACTCTGCACTTGCTCCCCCATTCCCTCTCCATAGACTTCTATGGGCAAAAGCAGCTGTCTCTCACTCTGCTCCTGCTTTGCCCTCCTCTCTAGATGGGCTTCTATGGGCAGTGTGTCTGTGTCTCTCACTCTGCTACTGCTCCCTCTCCCCTCTCCATAGACTTCTATGAGCATGCTGTGAAAAAACATACCCCCACTTACTGCAGTCTGTTTCCACTGCTTAATAACTAGGAATAGATTTTGCTTGACAACAGAAGGTGGACAGCAGATAACAGGAAAAGAGACACCTAGTGGCAGTAACTTCACACAGAATTTTCATGGACAAAATTTTAATAGTAAGTCACTTACAAAGTTGATATATGTGTTACGTAGGGTTCGTGGACCCACTGGGCCGTACCGCCTTGGTGCTATGGCAGCTGGCCAACAGGGTGCAGGTCACAGTTTATAGTTCGTATAGGGTAACTGTGGCAGCTTGGACAGTAGCAAGGCAGGCTTGGCTGGGACTAGGCAGAGGGTAGACGTCAGGCGTGGAGTAGCAGGACAGGCGTGGAATACAGCACGACTCCAGCGCAGCACCGCACTTGACTAGGATAGCATGGGATACAGGATACAGTATACAGGAAACACTGGGAACTGGAAAACACTGGGAGACCATTTGCTTAGACAAACTAGGATATGACAAACAACGCTCAGGCATCGAATCAAGGGGCTGGGTCTCTCTTAAAGTCCAGGGCACTCATGGGCTGATTACACATCAAAGTCCGGTGCACGCGCTGCCCCTTCAAGAGCAGGCACGAGCGTGTGCACGCACCCTATGGGACCCGGCCGAGGTGAGTGGAAGTGAGCACTGGCGTCTCCTGAGGAGGAGACTGGGGCCAGTGCTCGCAGACGCCTGGCTGCGGCCATCAGGAGGAGAGTGATTCTGACGGCCCGCAGACACGGACATGACGTAATGTCCGGTATGCTATTAGATTAACATAAATTGTTTGAAAAGTTAATCTCCATTTAAGATTAGCTGATCTTTAGAAGGGTTCTTCTGATAGCAGCACAAAAAAACAATTAATATCCTAGGGAGCAGCTAAGGTATAAGTATGCCTCTGCAGGAGAAAAAAAACCAAAAAAAAAAAACATTGGCTTTATGGTTTCATTGGTGACTTGTGATTCTCCAGGGCTGGATGCAGCTTCCAAATGCTGCTTCCCATGAGTAGATCTTAATCTGTTAACATATCCAATGGCAAATGCACAAAATGCTAAAATATTTTTTTTCTTATGCTTCTAAGGGTATGTTTTTGCCCCAAATTACGTCCGAAAAATGCGCCTCAATAGCATTGACAAACATCTGCCCATTGAAAGCAATGGGCTGACGTTTGTCTGTTCACACGAGGCGTATATTTACGCGCCGCTGTCAAATGACGGCGCGTAAATAGATGCCCGCGTCAAAGAAGTGACCTGTCACTTCTTGGGGCGTAATTGGAGCCGTTATTCATTGACTCCAGTGATTAGCAGCGCCAATTACATCCGTAGCTGACGCGGCGTTCAAGCGCCTGCACATGCCGTTACGGCTGAAATTACGGGGATGTTTCCTCCTGAAAACATCCCCATAATTTCGGCCGTTACGGACGCTGCCGTGTGAACATACCCTTAGGGTATACCCTTAGGGTATGTTCACACGCTGAGCCAAAAACGTCTGAAAATACGGAGCTGTTTTCAAGGGAAAGGGTATGTTCACACGCACTAATTACGGACGTAATTCGGGCGTTTTTGCCCCGAATTACGTCCGAAAATAGCGCCTCAATAGCGTTGACAAACATCTGCCCATTGAAAGCAATGGGCAGACGTTTGTCTGTTCACACGAGGCGTATATTTACGCGCCGCTGTCAAATGACGGCGCGTAAATAGACGCCCGCGTCAAAGAAGTGACCTGTCACTTCTTTGGCCATAATTGGAGCCGTTATTCATTGACTCCAATGAATAGCAGCGCCAATTACGTCCGTAATGGACGCGGCGTTCAAGCGCCTGCACATGCCGTTATGGCTGAAATTACGGGGATGTTTTCAGGCGGAAACATCCCCGTAATTTCAGCCGTTACGGACGCTGTCGTGTGAACATACCCTAAACAGCACCTGATTTTCAGCCGTTTTTTGAGCAACTCACGTTTTTCGCTGCGTTTTTCGTGCCGTTTTCGCGCCGTTTTTTCAGCCGTTTTTGGAGCTGTTTTCAATAGAGTCTATGAGAAAACGGCTCCAAAAACGTCCCAAGAAGTGTCCTGCACTTCTTTTGACGAGGCTGTAATTTTACGCGTTGTCTTTTGACAGCTGTCAAACGACGACGCGTAAATTACAGGTCGTCGGCACAGTATGTCGGCAAACCCATTCAAATGAATGGGCAGATGTTTGCCGACGTATTGGAGCCGTATTTTCAGGGTATGTTCACACGACAGCGTAAACATCCCCGTAATTTCAGCCGTAACGGCATGTGCAGGCGCTTGAATGCCGCGTCAATTACGGACGTAATTGGCGCTGCTATTCATTGGAGTCAATGAATAACGGCTCCAATTACGCCCAAAGAAGTGACAGGTCACTTCTTTGACGCGGGCGTCTATTTACGCGCCGTCATTTGACAGCGGCGCGTAAATATACGCCTCGTGTGAACAGATAAACGTCAGCCCATTGCTTTCAATGGGCAGATGTTTGTCAACGCTATTGAGGCGCATTTTTCGGACGTAATTCGGGGCAAAAACGCCCGAATTACGTCCGTAATTAGTGCGTGTGAACATACCCTCAGGCGTAAATCGAGGCATAATACGCCTCGTTTACGCCTGAAAATAGGTTGTGTGAACCCAGCCTTATAGGACTGATTGACACCACTGGAATATGATAAAGTGGATTAGGTGATAACTACTTTTTATTTTCTGGAGAGAGAAGATGAGTAAATTAATGTCACCAAAATGTAATTATATGTATATCAAAATATTTAATTTTGTCAAATAAAAAGCAAAAACAAACAGGTTTAAACTATATAACATGGTAACATTTTAATTAAAGTTTTAGAAAAAAGATCTTTAATCAATTCAGTGTCTTTTGAATGATTTATTTACCTAAGTCCCCAGTGACCTTGGACCAGTAGAAGAATGACAGGGAAACCACAAGCGGCTGCCAGAGGTCACGTAAATTGAGTGTAAACATGATTTATCAAACACCATCCCAAATACATAATCCATTTGATGCAACAGAATTGCATTTACATGTTCTGCACTGCAGTTACTCTGGAGGTTACTGTGGTTCACAGGCATTCCTAAAGATAAATGGATTGTACCTCGTTCCTTCAATACCTTTTAATTCTGCCATAGTAGCTCCAGACCTAAACCACTCTGCAATAGAACAGGAATTGCAAACAGCAGAGAATGTAAAGATATGTAACCTGCACCGCTGAGCTGAATGAATCGACAAGATTGATCTTTATTTCATTTTTGCATTTCTGAGGCTGTCCTACATGCTGGAAGAAAGTGGATTGCATCAATATAACATATGAATATAATTAAATATCACATCACTATTATGTTTGCTCATTGATGCAAGACACGTTTGATCAGTTTTAACTGCTTGCTAAAGCGTTGCTTTCCTTTACGTTTCCCAAACATATCAACATTTTAAGACACTCATCAAAAAGTGAATCAATTAATTACAATATTATGAAGTGCTATCATGATGGATTTCACTTCAGAAAACCATATTACTAGTGTTACTTCAAAATGTCCCTTCCTTATTTTTGGATTCTATAGGGTTGTCCCATGAAGACTTTTTAATAGAGCCTTCCTAGTGGTTAGCTGATCCCCTAGGTTTCTAAAATCAAAAGCACCTGGCAACCAGGGGAAGCTATACATTTAGTAATTCGTATTACATGCCAGTCATTCCAATAAAAAATATTTGTCTCCTAGCCATTCAAATAAAATAATCTGGTTTATAGATGTGTTCTCTGGGCGGGAGACACCCCCACTCCCTCATTAATGACGTCCATATGCTCTAAAAAGAAAAATATATGCAAATATACAGTAAATTTTAAAATTTGCGAATGGCTTAAAAAATAAAATAGCTCATCAAATTCATTGTCATGCTAGTGTTGTCCACAGGGTGTCACTATTGGGTCTGTATCCAGTTTAGAAAAGTTATAGCCATAGTAAAAATAAGTTGATGAAGTTGACACTGTAACAAAATAAAAATGTAAAATAATATTTGCTTCCTATAAAATATTAACAGAATACAAAATGCTGCACACAGAATTATTGTTAGTGACATAAGGAACTGCCTACATCATAATTGAAAGATGTAATACATTGATTGCCCATAGTCATTAGGATAATAGAATTGATTATACAAACCAGGTCAATTCTAACCAAACGACTGTAACTAAAAATAAATAGTATGCTTCCTCCATGTAAATAAAAAAAAAAAGAAGAGCTACATATAAAATGGATATTATTTTGGTATTAAAGCAGATCTGTCATCAGACTATTCTGCCCTATAAACTATGGTACAGGGACAGGTCACCTTATACTCAGCAGCCTACCAATCACTGTGTGAGGAGGACGTATTCTTTGAATGCTCATATTAGCCAAATATTTTCTTGTGTCGTTTTGGCTAATAGGAGAGCAGACCAGTCCCCATACTATGCTGCCTGTATTTATTGCAGCATAGTCCGATGACTGATCCGCTTTAAGATTTTTATTATGCTCTTTCTTGTTTCTATGTTCTGTTTATGTTGAGCTGGTCCCCACCATGTCTCTGGCAGACTCCAAAAGTCACTGAAATCAACGGATATCGAATCATTTTAATTGGCACTGTGTACTATAGAGTCAATGACGCGTACTGCAAAAAGCAGCTGAATTTGGGGGCTTCCCCTGCTATCAACTTCACTTTTCCAAGGACTCGGAAAGGGTCTTCCAGATTCCTTTGACGAATTAAGTGGGTTTTCAGACAATTTTTAGATTGTGCCATTTTGTTACAAGGGTCACCCGACAATAAGCTGATCACAAGTTGTCCTACTGCTCAGTCCTTCAGCGTTCAGCTGTATTTTGTGGCAGAACCCGACATCAAGTGTTTTATTTCCCTGCAGCATCAGCTTGGGGAAAACAAAGTATAAGGGTATGTTCACACGGCCTATTTACGGACGTAAATCGGGCGTTTTTGCCCCGAATTACGCCCGAAAATAGCGCCTCAATAGCGCTGACAAACATCTGCCCATTGAAAGCAATGGGCAGACGTTTGTCTGTTCATACGAGGCGTATATTTACGCGCCGCTGTCAAATGACGGCGCGTAAATAGACGCCCGCGTAGAAGAAGTGACCTGTCACTTCTTTGGCCGTAATTGGAGCCGCTATTCATTGACTCCAATGAATAGCAGCGCTAATTACGGCCGTAATTGACGCGGCGTTCAAGCGCCTGCACATGCCGGTACGGCTGAATTTACGGGGATGTTTACAGGCTGAAACATCCCCGTAATTTCAGCCGTTACGGACCCCCGCCGTGTCAACATACCCTTAGGTGGGTTCACACGTGGTGTAAAAATACGTCACAAAATCCACATTAGTTCCGGAACAGAATTGCTTTTTCAGATTTTCTTGCGGATTTGTGTTGCAAATTTTACTGCAGCATCTCACATATCATAGAAGTCTATGATGAAATTCTGCATCTGCAAATCATACAGAAAATGCTATGCAAAATATTTAGGGTATGTGCACACATAGTGACCAAAAACGTCTGAAAATCCAGGGCTGTTTTCAAGGGAAAACAGACCCTGCTTTTCAGACGTTTTTTGATCAACTCGCATTTTTCGCTGCGTTTTTCGCGCCGTTTTCGCGGCGTTTTTTACGTCCGTTTTTGGAGCTGTTTTCATTGGAGTCTATGAGAAAACAGCTCCAAAAACGTCCAAAGAAGTGTCCTGCACTTCTTTTGACGAGGCTGTATTTTTACGAGTCGTCGTTTGACAGCTGTCAAACGACGATGCGTAAATAACAGGTCGTCTGCACAGTACGTCGGCAAACCCATTCAAATGAATGGGCAGATGTTTGCCGACGTATTGTAGCCCTATTTTCAGACGTAAAACGAGGTATAATACGCCTCGTTTACGTCTGAAAATAGGTCGTGTGAACCCAGCCTTATACGGAGGAAAAATGGCTATTTTATTTCCACGCATAGAAATACATAATGTAAATTTCCACAGCAGATTTTTCTGCTTCGAAAATTATACAACACTTGGATCCTCTCTTACACACTGAAATCATGCACTGTACTACATGGAAGTGCCGAGTCCTCGACAACGAGAGACTCTTTGTAGCCACTCTCAGTACTGGCCCCTCTAGTAACTCAGAATCCCCTAATAGTGCATATCAGAATGGGTATCAGACCAGAAAATCCTTTTAAGAACAATAATTCCAAAGTTGTAAAGTAAAGTGCAAAGTAAAGGCAAGTATAGGTGTGGATAAAACATACACCGTGTTCCAAATTATTCTGCACATTGGATTTAAGTTTCATAAACATTTAATTATTAGTTTTTCAATTAAACTCATGGATGGTATTGTGTCTTAGGGCTCTTTGGATCATTGTAATCAATCTCAGACACCTGTGATAATTAGTTTGCCAGGTGTGCCCAATCAAAGGAAAACTTCTTAAGAAGGACGTTCCACATTATTAAGTAGGCCACAGGTGTCAAGCAATATGGGAAAGAAAAAGGATCTCTCTGCTGCCGAAAAGCGTGAAATAGTGCAATACCTTGGACAAGGTATGAAAACATTGGATATTTCAAGAAAACTTAAGCGTTATCATCGTACTGTGAAAAGATTTGTGGCTGATTCAGAGCACAGACGGGTTCGTTCAGATAAAGGAATAATGAGGAAGGTTTCTGCCAGACAAATTAATAGGATTATGGGAGCAGCTACTAAAATGCCATTGCAAAGCAGCAAACAGGTATTTGAAGCCGCTGGTGCCTCTGGAGTCCCGCGAACCTCAAGGTGTAGGATCCTCCAGAGGTTTGCAAGTGTGCATAAAGCTAATATTCGGCCACCCCTAAACAATGCTCACAAGCAGAAACGGTTGCAGTGGGCTCAGAAATACATGAAGACTAATTTTCAAACCGTGTTGTTTACTGATGAGTGACGTGCAACCCTGGATGGTCCAGATGGATGGAGTAGTGGATGGTTGGTGAATGGCCACCATGTCCCAACAAGGCTGCGACGTCAGCAGGGAGGTGGCAGAGTCATGTTTTGGGCTGGAATCATGGGGAGAGAGCTGGTAGACCCCTTTAGGGTCCCTGACGGTGTGAAAATGACTTCTGCAAAGTACGTAAAGTTTATGACTGACCACTTTCTTCCGTGGTACAAAAAAAAGAACCGTGCCTTCCGTAGCAAAATTATCTTCATGCATGACAATGCACCATCTCATGCTGCAAAGAATACCTCTGTGTCATTGGCTGCTATGGGCATAAAAGGAGAGAAACTCATGGTGTGGCCCCCATGTTCCCCTGACCTCAACCCTATTGAGAACATTTGGAGAATCCTCAAGCAAAATATCTATGAGGGTGGGAGGCAGTTCACATCAAAACAGAAGCTCTGGGAGGCTATTCTGACATCCTGCAAAGATATTCAAGCAGAAACTGTCCAAATACTCACAAATTCAATGAATGCAAGAATTGTGAAGGTGATATCAAAGAAAGGGTCCTATGTTAACATGTAACTTGGCCTGTTAAGTTTTTTTTTATTGAAAGAGCTTTTGATTTCTGTAAATATGACCTCCTGATGCTGCAAATTCAACAAATTACCATTTTAGTTCTCTTTACAACCTTTAAAATGTTTTGATCTCTGTTGTGCATAATAATTTGAAACAGTGCATTTTGAGTTTTTTACTTCTAAAAAAAATCTGTTATCATTAGGAGTAGAGATGAGCGAACTTATGAAAGGTTCGGTTCGGCTAGTTCGCCGAATTTCACGAAAAAGTTCGATTCGGACCGAACCTGTAATTTCCGTGCGCCGAGCATGGTACTGTCCAGGGTGCTGAAAGAGTTAATGGGCTGCACTAACTCTTTCAGCAACCTTGACAGTACATGCTCGGCGCACGGAAAATACAATTTTAATGTAATAAAAACAAAAAAAAAATACGTTCATACTTACATTCCTCCTCTCCGGCCTCCAGCGATGATGTTTCATCCATGTCGCCGCTGCAGCCAATCACAGGCTGTAGTGGCGGTCACGCACGTCAGGATGACGTCAGAAGGCCGGCCTCCAGGGATGACGCTTCATCCCACGTGACCGCCTCTGCAGCCAATCACAGGCTGCAGAGGCCTCTGCAGCCAATCACAGGCTGCAGCGGCCTCTGCAGCCAATCACACGCTCCTCTCCTGAAATACTCTGTGCTGCGCTGCCTTAAACTCTGTGGACAGGTCAGGATCCTGTTTCTTTTAAATGCTGTTGGGGAACCCGCTCGATCCACTATATAAGGCTGTGCTACAGTGCAGCATTTAAAAGAAACAGGATCCTGACCTGTCCACAGAGTTTAAGGCAGCACAGAGTATTTCAGGAGATGAGCGTGCGGATCTTGTTCGTGGTGGTGACTTGCCAATCATGTGAAGGTGTTATTGAGGACAGGAGTGGAGGAGAGGTAACAGACTGCGAGCTACGTAATGGTAAGAGCAGAGTTCACAGCAGCACTGAATCTGCACGCTCCTCTCCTGAAATACTCTGTGCTGCTGTGAACTCTGTTCTTACCATTACGTAGCTCAGTCTGTTACCTGTGCTCCACTCCTGTCCTCAATAACACCTTCACATGATTGGCAAGTCACCACCCCGCACAAGATCCGCACGCTCATCTCCTGAAATACTCTGTGCTGCGGTGACTTGCCAATCATGTGAAGGTGTTATTGAGGACAGAAGTGGAGGAGAGGTAAGAGACTGAGAGCTACGTAATGGTAAGAGCAGAGTTCACAGCAGCACTGACTCTGCACGCTCATCTCCTGAAATACTCTGTGCTGCCTTAAACTCTGTGGACAGGTCAGGATCCTGTTTCTTTTAAATGCTGCACTGTTCGAGCGGGTTCCCCAGCAGCATTTAAAAGAAACAGGATCCTGACCTGTCCACAGAGTTTAAGGCAGC
This sequence comes from Rhinoderma darwinii, assembly GCF_050947455.1. Lineage (NCBI taxonomy): Eukaryota > Metazoa > Chordata > Amphibia > Anura > Rhinodermatidae > Rhinoderma > Rhinoderma darwinii. Next base: position 103,934,446 of record NC_134688.1, read on the forward strand.
ACAGAGTATTTCAGGAGATGAGCACGGCCTGCCACGGGCAGCTGGTCGTTTTTCCGAGCCGTGCTCCTATTATAAAGTATAGGAGCACGGCCCGTAAAATAAAAAAATAGAACATGTTCTATCTTTTTAACGGCACGGGCACCTTCCCGTGAGAAAACGGGAAGGTACCCGTGGCTAACAGAAGTCTATGGGCCCGCTATTTCGGGTCGTAATTACGACCCGTAATAACGGGTGTTTTTACGGTCGTGTGCATGAGGCCCCGTAATGATGGGTGGCTACATGTGTGCACCCGTCATTACGGGAGCGTTGCTAGGAGACGTCAGTAAATAGTCACTGTCCAGGGTGCTGAAAGAGTTAACTGATCGGCAGTAACTGTTTCAGCACCCTGGACAGTGAATTCCGATCAGAATATAGAGTAACCTGTAAAAAAAAAAAGACGTTCATACTTACCGAGAACTTTCTGCTTCCTCCAGTCCGGTCTCCTGGCCGTTGCCTTGGTGACGCGTCCCTCTCAACATCCGGCCCGACATTCCTGGATGACGTTACAGCCCATGTGACCGCTGCAGCCAATCACAGGCTGCAGAGGCCTCTGCAGCCAATCACAGACTGCAGAGGCCTCTGCAGCCAATCACAGGCTGCCCTGTCAGAAAAGAAGGTCGGACTGGAGGAAGAAGACAGGGTACGTATGAAATGCTTTTTATTTTATTTTTAATCAGCAGCCTCTTTTCTCTATCAGTGATTGATAGAGACAAGTGGCTGCCGATTTGTATAATATTTTTGACCGGGTTCGGTCAAAACGGGTTCGGCCGTTGCGTACTGAACTTTTCCTGATGTTCGGACCGAAACCGGGTTCGGTTGTCCCGGTTCGCTCATCTCTAATTAGGAGATTTGTTCAATAAAATTTGCATTATACTCCAACGGTTGATGGCTTGAAGATTATGCTGACTGTCATTTGCATCGACTAATTAGGAAAATCAGCGAAAAATTACATTTGCATAATAATTTGGAACGCGTGTGTATTTATTACCAACGCCTGGTAATTGAATTTTTTGTGACAGACAGAAGAATTAGAATTATAAATGTAGTGTGCTAGATATTGTATCACCTTAGGAGCGTTAGTTACGTCTCTGAAAAGCATCTTTGCTGACTATATCCAACCCATGTATTACGTAGTATACGCAAAGAGCATTAAAAATAGAACAAATAGGCAAATTTACGTTGCTTTTTCCTACACAGTAATCCAGGATCTGTATGTAAGAGGATGACCAGTGACCCTCAGCTTTCAAAAAAGTCAGAAGTACAGTCTGTATAAGAAAGCGTTTCTTGTGCAAAAATATTGCGCTAGGTGTATAATTTCTTATCACAATTTTTTTAGAAAAGGACATTTGGATGACATTGGCTTTTCTTGTGGTTTCTCCAGATTACCGGGAAGGTCCACTAGCAGCAGCAGTTTCCTAATATACTTATATTACCTTTACAAATGTAATAGTGAAATCCTATTCTCCATGGCTGCTCGCTCTGTGCCATCAGCAGAATACAACTGTGAACAGTGCGTGAATTCTCATAATGCCAGGTCACACTGAATTTCTTAGCACAACTCAGGGAATAGTTTATTAGAGAATTGCTGATAATAAAATTCCCTAATATTCAAAGAAAGGCCACCAGAGGTGAACCATCCCACTTAAAGGGAGCATACAGGACTTGAAAAATGCCAGGTAAAAAGCTTGTATAACATGCCACAAAATAAACAAAAAGGTAATAACATGTTACAATTAAAAAACAATGGCTTTTTTACATGCAGTTTTTAATGAAGATTAAAACGCCATAAAAAAAACCTGCGAAGGACACACACAGTTTTGATGCAGTTTTTCCTTACATTTTTGAGCCAAAACTAGAAGTGGATTCAAAAGGAATGAAAAAGACTGATGCATCTCCTTTCATTTGTGTCTACTCCTGAGTTTGGCTCAAAAAACTAAACCAAAAACGACACCAAAACTGCATCAAAACTGATTGTGTAATCCTGGCCTTTAGTGTGTTTTTATAATCGCGACAAAATCTGCACCGGATTTTACAAAAAAGACTCTGTAAATCGTGAAAAAAACTACTAATGTAAATACACCCATAGACCAGGCCGCACATGCCACGAGGCGAGGTGAGCCTCTCGCCTCAGGCGGCGGCCTGCTGCCTCTCGCCTCAGGCAGCGGCCTGCTGCCTCTATGAAGGGGGTGGTAGTGGTACCACAGAAACCAACAGCCGCTACCCCCTCCTGCACTACAATTGTATCTGCGACTGTAGGATGCAGATACCAATGAATGATTCACTAGTGCTGGCAGGGCATGGAACACCAGATCCTTGCTCTGCCATTCAGCGCCTTTTAATGATGCAGATGGTGCGATGACGTCATTGCGCTCTGTGTTGTTGCTAAAAAGGAGATCTGGCTAGAAGAGGCCTGCGTCGCTAGAAGACGGCGCGAGAACGGGAGCAGGCGAGTCTATAAAGTATATCAAGTTTATTTTTTTTAAGCAACCATTGTGAGTGGCATTATCTACATGAGACACTATCTACAGCAGTGCACTATCTATGGATGGCTTTATTTACGGGGGCTTCATCTACAAGGGGCTCTGCCTACAGGGAGCTCTACAGTGTGTTTGAAAAGTGAGGAGCCAAAGACATCCGAGTGGCAAACTCTGCAGAAATGGGTCACCGCCCAGGAGAAGTCGTGCTGGAGGTCTGGACTGGATGGAGAAGAAAAGAGAAAAAGAACGACTAGTATCTGAGGAGATGTCATCTGTTAGTCACCACATGTAAATGTTTATGACTGAATAAAGTAAAGTATTCACTGTATGATCTGCAGCAAGATAATGTGTGGTATTTTTTTGTGAAACAGAAACTCCCAGCATATCCTTACTATTTTTAAGGCTAAACTGGGTGCTGTATTTTTTTTAATTTGCAAATTGTCTTTGTACTGAGCTGCATTTGTGCTGGTGGTGTATATATATGTACTGAGCTTTGTTCTGGTGCTGTATTTATGTACTGAGCTTGGTTCAGGTGCTGTATATATGCACTGGGCTTTGTTCTGGTGCTGTATATATGTACTGGGATTGTTCTGGCACTGTATTTAGATACAGAGTTTTGTTCTGGTGCTGTACTTAAATACAGCATCAGAACCAAGCCATCCACAACTCAAGCAGCTTATCTGACATAATAGCTAGGATATACAGCACCAGAACCAAACTCAGCACATAAATACAGCACTAAAACCAAGCTCAGTACATAAATACAGCACCACGACCCAAAGCATACCTCCAAATCAACAAAAGAATGGCTTCACCAGAAGAAGATCAAAGTTTTGGAATGGCCCAGCCAGAGCCCAGACCTGAATCTCATTGAAAATCTGTGGGGTGACCTAAAGAGGGCTGTACTCAGGAGATGCCCCTGCAATCTGACAGATTTGGAGCGCTTTTGCAAGGAAAAGTGGCCAACAATTGCCAAGTCAAGATGTGCCATGCTGATAGACTGCTACCCAAAAAGACTGACTGCTGTCATAAAGTCAAAGGGTAATTCAACAAAGTATGAGTTTAGTGGTTGTGCAGATTTATGCAACCATGTTATTTTTGTTCTTATTTTTCCACCCTAAATTATTTCAGTTTGTTTTTCAATGGAATTGTACAGATTATAGGTGACATTAACCCCTTAACGGTCAGTGACGTACTATTCCGTCATGCTGACCACCCCGTTCGCGCTCAGTGACGGAATAGTACGTCACAGGGAAAATGCAGCGCTGTTTCGGACAGCAGGCTATCACAGCTCAATACGCCGGGACCTGTCGCGATGGTCCCCCCTCCACGATCGCTGCTATTGGTCAGTCAGTGAGTAACTGTCCAATAGCGGCGATCGATGTCTAAACTTCCACTCCCTGACATCACATCCTGCCGCACCCGCCCTGAACGCCTCTGTTGGAGATAGCGAGGCGTTCAGAGCGGTTGTGTGAAGAAGAGAGAGAGAGAGAGAGAGAGAAGATCTACAAATAGTCAAAAAAAGTCAAAAAAAGACTCAAAAAACAACTCTTTTCTGTATCCCACCTCTCCCATCCTCTACCCACTCCTGTACCCTTCCTCTTTGTGTTCCCCCCAGATTTTTGGTCAGTGATCTCCTATCACTGACCACTTCTTAGTCTTCAGGACCAATTTCTTGGTCCCTGGGGATTATTTTTTGTTTTTTTTTCTTATAAAATATATAAAACCAAACAAAAAAAAAATTAAAAAAACAACAACAAAAAAAAACCAGTTCATTTAGACAATTTAACTGGTTAGTTTAGTATTAGGGCTAGTTAGTGTCAGGGAACCGTCAAGAAGCGTAGTTAGGTATAGCGTCAGGGAATTTAGCGTCAGGAATCCGTCATCGTAGTTAGATCTAGCGTTAGATCTAGTTAGGTTTAGCGTCAGGGAAGCTCGGAATATTCTAGTTAGGTTTAGTGTCAGGCACCTGTCACCGTAGTTAGGTTTAGTGTTAGGGAAGCTCGCAATAATCTAGTTAGGTTTAGTGTCAGGGAAAATTTGCCGTAGTTAGATTTAGTCTCAGGGATGTTCAAATAAAATCTAGTTAGGTTTAGGCCTGATTTACACGAGCGTGTGCGTTTTGCGCGCGCAAAAAACGCTGCGTTTTGCGCGCGCAAAAGGCATTTGACAGCTCCGTGTGTCATCCGTGTATGATGCGCGGCTGCGTGATTTTCACGCAGCCGCCATCATAGAGATGAGGTAGTCGACGCCCGTCACTGTCCAAGGTGCTGAAAGAGCTAACTGATCGGCAGTAACTCTTTCAGCACCCTCGACAGTGAATGCCGATCACAATATACACCAACCTGTGAATAAAAAAAGACGTTCAAACTTACCATGAACTGCCTGCTTCCTCCAGTCCGGTCTCCCGGCCGTTGCCTTGGTGACGCGTCCCTCTCTTGTCATCCGGCCCCACCTCCCAGGATGACGCGGCAGGCCATGAGACCGCTGCAGCCTGTGATTGGCTGCAGCCTGTGCTTGGCCTGTGATTGGCTGCAGCTGTCACTTGGCCTGAATTGTCATCCCGGGAGGTCGGACTGGAGGAAGGAGCCGGGACTTATCGGTAAGTCCGAACTTCTGTTTTTTTTTACACGTATATGTATATTGTGATCGAAAGTCACTGTCCATGGTGCTGAAACAGTTTAAGTCTTTGAGCACCGTGGGCAGTGACTGTCTCCTGACGTCGCGTACCCGAACATTTTTTGCCGGGTTCGGTCAAAACGAGTTCGGCCGAACCCGGTGAAGTTCGGTGCGCTCATCTCTAATTTGACACTCCGTTTGGATGTTTGTAACCAGAAAAGCACGTGGTGCTTTTCTGTTTACATTCATCCTTTTGACAGCTCTTGCGTGATTTTCGCGCATGCAACGCAGGACCGTCCGTGTGGCATGCGTTGTTTTCACGCACCCATTGAAGTCAATGGGTGCGTGTTGCGTGAAAAACGCAAGAATATAGAACATGTCGTGAGTTTTACGCAACGCACTCACGCAGCGCAAAATTCACGCATCGTCTAAACAGCCCCATAGACTATTATAGGTGCGTACGACACGCGTGAAAAGCACGCGCGTCGCACGCGCGTATAATACGCTCGTGTAAATGAGGCCTTAGTGTTAGGAACCCTCGCCCTAGTTAGGTTTAGACTCAGGGAAGCCCACTCGTTCTATAAAAACACCAATTTTTTGGACTGGTTTAGGTAGCAGCCTATCGCTCCTAGTTAGGGAAGCAATCAAACATGTCCCAACGGACATGTAGTGCCGAAGAGGCATATTAATTTCTTGCCTCCGACACAGAGTCGTCGGATGTTGAGACTCTGTTTTATTTATCCACTTCCTCATCCAGTGATGAAGAAGAGGAACCCCCTAGGAGACGCCCCAGGACCACCACTACAGCTGAAACTCCCGAGTGAAATGACCCCGTCGCAGTTGAAACCCCCGAGCAAAGTGACCCCTCCGTAGTTGAAACCCCAGAGCGAAGTGACCCCATTTGGACCCCCACACTAGACATTTATGAGCCCCAAATCCCAGAGTACACGGGCAGCTCAGGGATAAAATGTAATACGGCAGGGCTCAGTGAAATTGACTTTTTCAAGTTCTTCTTCACTGATGACTTTATGGATCTTATGGTCTCCCAGACTAATTTATATGCCCAACAGTATATTACTAAGAACCCCACATCATTTTATGCCCAATCCCACAGGTGGACCCCTGTAGATGCAGCAGATTTGGGCAAGTTCTGGGGACTTCACTTGAACATGGGGCTTCTGAAAAAGCCTTCCATTAGGACCTACTGGAGCACGGACATTTTATACCACACCCCAATGTACCGTATGGCCATGTCCAGGATGCGTTATGGGGCAATACTTCGCTTCTTACATTATACGGATAATGAGCAGTGCCCACCCCGAGATGACCCCAGTTTTGACCGTTTGTACAAACTGAGACCCCTATTAGACCATTTCAGTGCCCGGTTTGCCCAAGCATACACCCCCAAGAAGTGTATTTCTATTGATGAGTCCCTGGTACATTTTAAAGGGAGGCTTCAATTCCGCCAGTACCTGCCGAGTAAGAGGGCAAGGTATGGCGTGAAGATGTATAAGCTGTGCGAGAGTGCATCAGGGTATATGTACAAATTTAGGATATATGAAGGGAAGGACAGCAGTATTCAGCCCCCAGAATGCCCCCCCCCCCCTTACTGGGAATTAATACAAAAAATTGTGTGGGATTTTGTGCACCCACTGCCGGACCAGGGTTACCACCTCTACCTGGATAATTTTTATACCAGTGTCCCACTCTTCAAGTGCCTTGCTTCCAGAAGTACTGTGGCATGCGGCACTGCTAGAAAAAATATGAGAGGCCTCCCTAAAACACTGCTTGGGCAAACACTAGCAGCAACATATTGTGTGTCAAGTACAAGTACAAGAGAGATGTCCTTGTATTGACAACAATACATGGCCACACCAGTACCCATGTACCTGTACGAGGTACCAGCCGGGTAAGAGGGCAAGGTATGGCGTGAAGATGTATAAGCTGTGCGAGAGTGCATCAGGGTATACCTACAGGTTTAGGATATATGAAGGAAAGGCCACCCCCAAACCAGACTGCATCCTGGACTACAATAGGTACATGGGAGGGGTGGACTTGTCAGATCAAGTCCTGAAGCCCTACAATGCCATGCGGAAATCGAGGGTGTGGTATAAGAAGCTGGCCGTGCACATCAAACAAATGGCATTGTACAATGCGTACGTGCTACGTCGATGTGCAGGCCAGAGGGGAAATTTCCTGGAATTTCAAGAGGTGGTTATCAAGAACATAATCTTTAGGGACCAAGAAAAGGGAGCAGCCAGTACTTCTGGAAGAGAGGCCACACACATCGTACCAGGGCAACCCTTTCCAGGAGAAGTTCCCCAAACTGGCAAGAAGGGAAAAAGTCAAAAGAGGTGCAAAGTCTGCTATAAGAGGGGGATCAGGAAGGACACAATATACCAATGTGACACGTGTCCCGAAAAACCATGGCTCTGTATGACAGATTGTTTTAGAATTTATCATACATCTCTTGATTTTTAATTTACCCTGATGCACTCCGCACAGCTTATCCCCCTCATCTTTCCCTTCTGAGCCCTGCCGTGTGCCAAGGCCGCAGATAACAGCCACATGTAGGGTATTGCCGTACCCGGGAGAACCCACATTACAGTTTATGGGGTGTATGTCTCCAGTGGTGCATGCTGGGCACAATATATCGGACACTGACATGGCATATATGTATATAAAATTGCAAATCTCACTCTGCACCATCTGCTGCACATTATTTTTTACACAGTACCTGTGAGGTCAAAATGCTCACTACACCTCTAGATGAATGCCTTAAGGAGTCTAGATTTTAAAATGGGGTCACTTCTCGGGGGTTTCAACTGTACTGGTACCTCAGGGGCTCCTGCATACATGACAGCACCAGAAAAGCTCCAGTAGGCCAAATGGTGGTCCTTTCCTTCTGAGCCCTGCCGTGTGCACAGGCAGCTACAGTGAAGGAAATAATTATTTGATCCCTTGCTGATTTTGTAAGTGTGCCCACTGTCAAAGACATGAACAGTCTAGAATTTTTAGGCTAGGTTCATTTTACCAGTGAGAGATAGATTATATAAAAAAAAAAAAAAGAAAATCACATAGTCAAAATTATATATATTTATTTGCATTGTGCACAGAGAAATAAGTATTTGATCCCCTACCAACCATTAAGAGTTCAGCCTCCTCCAGACCAGTTACACGCTCCAAATCAACTTGGTGCCTGCATTAAAGACAGCTGTCTTAAATGGTCACCTGTATAAAAGACTCCTGTCCACAAACTCAATTAATCAGTCTGACTCTAACCTCTACAACATGAGCAAGACCACAGAGCTTTCTAAGGATGTCAGGAACAAGATCATAGACCTGCACAAGGCTGGAATGGGCTACAAAACCATAAGTAAGACGCTGGGTGAGAAGGAGACAACTGTTGGTGCAATAGTAAGAAAATGGAAGACATACAAAATGACTGCCAATCGACATCGATCTGGGGCTCCATGCAAAATCTCACCTCGTGGGGTATCCTTGATCCTGAGGAAGGTGAGAGCTCAACCGAAAACTACACGGGGGGAACTTGTTAATGATCTCAAGTCAGCTGGGACCACAGTCACCAAGAAAACCATTGGTAACACATTACGCCGTAATGGATTAAAATCCTGCAGTGCCCGCAAGGTCCCCCTGCTCAAGAAGGCACATGTACAGGCCCGTCTGAAGTTTGCAAATGAACATCTGGATGATTCTGAGAGTGATTGGGAGAAGGTGCTGTGGTCAGATGAGACTAAAATTGAGCTCTTTGGCATTAACTCAACTCGCCGTGTTTGGAGGAAGAGAAATGCTGCCTATGACCCAAAGAACACCGTCCCCACTGTCAAGCATGGAGGTGGAAACATTATGTTTTGGGGGTGTTTCTCTGCTAAGGGCACAGGACTACTTCACCGCATCAATGGGAGAATGGATGGAGCCATGTACCGTCAAATCCTGAGTGACAACCTCCTTCCCTCCACCAGGACATTAAAAATGGCTTGTGGCTGGGTCTTCCAGCACGACAATGACCCAAAACATACAGCCAAGGCAACAAAGGAGTGGCTCAAAAAGAAGCACATTAAGGTCATGGAGTGGCCTAGCCAGTCTCCAGACCTTAATCCCATTGAAAACTTGTGGAGGGAGCTGAAGATCCGAGTTGCCAAGTGACAGCCTCAAAATCTTAATGATTTACAGGTGATTTGCAAAGAGGAGTGGGCCAAAATTCCATCTAACATGTGTGCAAACCTCATCATCAACTACAAAAAACGTCTGACTGCTGTGCTTGCCAACAAGGATTTTGCCACCAAGTATTAAGTCTTGTTTGCCAAAGGGATCAAATACTTATTTCTCTGTGCACAATGCAAATAAATATATATAATTTTGACAATGTGATTTTCTGTTTTTTTTTTTTTATATAATCTTTCTCTCACTGGTAAAATTAACCTAGCCTAAAAATTCTAGACTGTTCATGTCTTTGACAGTGGGCAAACTTACAAAATCAGCAAGGGATCAAATACTTATTTCCTTCACTGTAATAACAGTCACATGTAGGGTATTGCCGTACCCGGGAGAACCCACATTACAGTTTATGGGGTGTATATCTCCAGTGGCACATGCTGGGTACAATATATTGGACACTGACATGGCATATAGAAAATTGCAACTCTCACTCTTCACCATCTGCTAAGCATTATCTTTTACACATCTTTCTGGTGGGTTTACATAGCTTTGATACCTCTGGGGCTTTGCAAATGCGACATGGCACCCGAAAACCAATCCAGCAAAATCTGGATTCCAAAGAACACATAGCGCTCTTTTCCTTCTGAGCCCTCCCATGGGCCCAAACGGCAGTTTATCACCACAAATGGGGTATTGCCGCACTCAGGACAAATTGGGCAACAAAATGGGGTGTTTTATTCCTTGTGAAAATAAGAAATTTTGAGCCAAAACGACATATTATTGGAAAAAAGTTCATTTTTTAAATTCACAGCCCAATTCTAATAAATTCAGTGAAAAAACTGTGGGGTCTAAATGGTCAAAGCACCTATAAATTAATTCCTTGGGGGGTGTAGTTTCCAAAACGGGGTCACTTCTGGTGGGTTTCCATTGCTTTGATACCTTTGGGGCTCTAACAAACCGAACAATACCCCAATTGGTACTAGTGGTCCTAGTGACTAATTTTAACAAAACCAGAAACAAGAACAAGTCACGACCAGGTAATTGAAAAAATACAAACAATATTTATTAACCCCTTCCCGACATTTGCCGTACATGTACGTCATGGAAAGCATTGACTTCCCGCATCTTGCCGTACATGTACGCCGAATGTTTGGGACCGGCTCAGAAGCTGAGCCGGTGCCATCATTACCGGATCTCAGCTGTATCTTACAGCTGACATCCGGCTGTAACGGCGGGGACCGAAATTAGCTTCGATCCCCGCCATTAACCCCTTAAGTGCAGCGCTCAAACGCGATCGCTGCACTTAAGGTGTTTGCAGCTCATCGGAACCCCAGTAATGAAATTGCCGGTGTTCCGGTGGCTGCAATGGCAACCGGAGGCCTAATACTGGCCTCCCGGTCTGCCTAGCACCGAAGCCGGTCAAGATCTGCCCGGCGGCGGAGCCTGATCGGCTTCCGTAGCTGCCGGCATGATGGTGCCGGGTCAGGAGCTGATCCGGCGTCATCAGCGGTGGAAGTCAGCTGTACTGTACAGCTGACATCCACCTGTAACGGCAGGAACCGGAGCTAGCTCCGATCCCTGCCATTAACCCCTTCGATGCAGCAATCGAAAGCGATTGCTGCATCGTAGCGGTTACTAGCAGATCGCCAGCCCTGACAGGCAATCGGGACTGGCGACTGCTGTTATGGCAACAGGAGACACAATGGTCTCCTGCTCTGCCATTACGGAAGCCGATTTAGGCCCCGCCGGGAGGCGAAGCCTAATCGGCTTGCTGTCAGTGAATGACTGACAGATCTAATACATTGCACTACATAGGTAGTGCAATGTATTAGAAAAAAAAAAATCTGACCGTTGGACCTTCAAGTCCCCTAGTGGGACTTGAAGAAAAGTGTAAAAAAAGTATAAAAAAGTGTAAAAAAAAGTGCAAAAAATAAAAGTTTGAAAACAGTAAAAGTTTCAAGTAATCAAATAAAACACAATCCCCCTTTTACTCTTATCAAGTCCTTTATTATTGAAAAATAATAATAAACCATATGTATTTGGTATCGCCACGACCGTAACGACCGGAGGTATCAAAATATTATATTATTTATTGCACGCGGTCAACAGCGTAAAAAAAAAACGTAAAAAACGTTACCAGAGTTTCTGTTTTTTGGTCACTTTGCCCTACAAATATTAGAATAAAAAGTGATCAAAAAGTCGCACGTATCCAAAAATGGTACCTATAAAAACTATAGCTCGTCCCGCAAAAAACAAGCCCTCATACAACTCCGTCGACAAAAAAATTAAAAAGTTATGGTTCTCACAACTTGGCGACAGAAAAAATACATTCTTTTTACAAAAGTAATTTTATTGTGCAAAAAGTTGTAAAACATGAAAAAGTTCTATAAATTAGGTATCGCCAGAATCGTACTGACCCACAGAATAAAGTTAACATGTAATTTATAACGCATGGTGAACGCTGTATAAAAAAAACGAAAAAAGCTGTGCCAGAATTGCGTTTTTTTGTTTACCTGGCATCCCAAAAAATAGGATAAAAGGTGATCAAAAAGTCACATGTACCCCAAAATGGTACCAATAATAACTACAGCTCGTCCCGCAACAAACCAGCCCTCATACCGCTACGTCTATGAAAAATAAAATTAGTTATGGCTCCAATAAGTCAGGAAATAAAAAAATATGCAGTTGTGCCCGAGGGGAACATTTTTTCTGTTTGAAGAGGCGATTTATCAAGGACCTAAAATTAGGGAACCAGGAAAGGGAGGGCCCAAACATATCCGCTGGAAGCGACGGTGCCCGTATTATACCAGGAGAACACTTCCTAGCAAAATTCCCCAAACTACAAAGGCGCGGAGTGTGGATCAAAAGGGGGATAATAAAGGACGCCATATATCAGTGCGACACCGGCCTGTGCAGAAAGGATTGCTTCACAGCGTAACACACATCTATGGATTATTTTATTGTTTTTTTTTACCCCATTATTATACCACCTGACTATGCCCCTTATATACTCCGCCCGGCTTACATATGCCCTACATTATAAACGGAAACACCAGTAAGACTCCAAACAGAACTACTACCAAGCAAAATCTACGCTCCAAAAGCCAAATGGCATTTTCTCCCATCTGAACCCTACAGCGTCCCCAAACAGCAGTTTCCTTCCACATATATGGCACCGTCATACCCGGGAGAACCCTTTTAGCAATTTTTGTGGTGTGTGTCTCCAGTGGCATAAGCTGGGCACGACATATTTGCCACTGAATGGCATATCTAGGGAAAAATATAAATTTTTAATTTGCACCATCCACAGCGCATTCATTTATGGAAAAGACCTGTGGGGTGAAAATGCTCACTACACCCCTTAATAAATGCCTTGAGGGGTGCAGTTTCCATAATGGGGTCACTTCCCAGGGGTTTATTTTTATTATTTCACATCTGAGCCTCTGCAGTTGTGAACCAATACTTTGTAAATCGCCAAATTAGGCCTCAATTTTACATGGTACGCTTTCACTCCTGAGCCTGGTCGACTGTCCAGGCAAGAGATTAGGGCCACATGTAGGGTGTTTCTAAAACCAGGAAACCCAGCATAATAATTAGAGAGCTGTCTTGTTATGGTGGCACAAGCTGGGCACCACATATTGGCATATCTATGGAAAAAAATCCCATTTTCACTCTGCAACATCGAGTTCACACTAATTTCTACAAAACACCTGCAGGGTTAACATGCTCACTACACCCCTAGGTAAATGCATTGAGGGGTGTAGTTTCCAAAATTGGTTCACTTCTGGGGGGTTTCCACAGTTTTGGGCCCACAGGCGCCCAGAAACCAATCCAGCAACATCTGCACTCCAAATGGCGGTCCTTCCCTTCTGAGCCCTGCCGTGTGCCCAAACAGCAGTTTATGACCACATATGGGGTATTGCCGTACTCGGTAGAAATTGCTTTACAAATGTTGGGTTCTTTTTTTTCCTTTATTTGTTGCGAAAATGAAAAAATTTGCGCTAAAGCTACGTCTTATTGAAGAAAAAGGATTGTTTTTATTTTCACTGCCCAATTCTAATAAATTCTATGAAACATCTGTGGGGTCAAAATGCTCACTACGCCCCTAGATGAATTCCTCAAGAGGTGTAGTTTCCTAAATGGTGTCACTTTTTGGGCGTTTTCATTGTTTTTTCCCCTCAGGGGCTTTGCAAATGTGATATGGCCGCCGCAAACCATTCCTGCTCAATGTGATCTCCAAAAGCCAAATAGCGCTCTTTCCCTTCTAAGCCAAGCCGTGTCTCCAAACAGCCGTTTATTACCACATGTGGGGCATTGTTTTACTAGGGAGAAATTGCTTTACAAATTTTGTGGTGCTTTTTCTCCTTCAGTCCTTGTAGAAATGAGTAAAAATAAGCTAAACCTACATTTTCTTTGAAAAAATTTAGATTGTCATTTTCAGGGCCTATTTCCAATAATTTATGCAAAAAACCTGTTGGGTCAAAACGCTCACTATACCCCTAGATAATTTCCTCAATGGGTGTAGTTTCCAAAATGGGGTCACTTGTGGGGGGTTTCCACTGTTTTGTCCCCTCAGGGACTTCGTAAATGTGACATGGCCTCCGCAAACCATTCCTGCTAAACTTGAGCTCCAAAAGCCAAATGGCGCTCTTTCCCTTCTCAGCCCTGCCGTGTCTCCAAACAACCGTTTATTACCACATGTGGGTATTGTTTTACTCGGGAGAAATTGCTTTACAAATTTTACAGTGCTTTTTCTCCTTTAGTCCTTGTGGAAATGAGAAAAAAAATCGCTAAACCTACATTTTCTTTGAAGAAATGTTGATTTCAATTTTCACGGCCTACTTCCAATAATTTCTGTAAAAAACCTGTGCGGTCAAAATGCTCACTATACCCCTAGATAATTTCCTTGAAGTGTGTCGTTTCCCAAATGGGGTAATTTTTGGGGGATTTTGACTGTTTTGGCACCGCAAGAGCCCTTCAAACCTGACATGGTGCCTAAAATATATTCTAACAAAAATAAGACCCCAAAATCCTCTAGGTGCTCCTTTGCTTGTGAGGCCGGTGCTTCAGTCCAGTAGCACGCTACGGCCACATGTGGGATATTTCCTAAAACTGCAGAAACTGGGCAACAAATATTGGGTTGCATTTCTCTGGTAAAACCTCCTGTGTTATAAAAAAAATTGTACTAAAAATTTATTTCTGCAAAAAAATATGAAATTTGTAAATTTCACCTCTACTTTGCTTTAATTCCTGTGACATGTGTAAAGGGTTAAGACATTTTCTAAATGTTGTTTTGAATACTTTGAGGGGTGAAGTTTTTAAAATGGGGTGACTTTTTGGGGGTTTCTAATATATAAGGCCCTCAAAGGCACTTCACAACTGAACTGGCCCCTGTAAAAATAGCCTTTTGAAATTTTCTTGAAAATTTGAGAAATTGCTGCTAAAGTTCTAAGCCTTGTAACGTCCTAGAAAAATAAAAGGATGTTCAAAAAACGATGCCAATCTAAAGTAGACATATGGGGGATGTTAATTAGCAACAATTTTGTGTGGTATATCTGCCTGTCTTACAAGCAGATACATTTAAATTGAGAAAAATGTTAATTTTTGCAATTTTTCGCTAAATTTTGGTGTTTTTCACAATTAAATACTGAACATATCGAGCAAATTTTGCCAGTAACTTAAAGTCCAATGTGTCACGAGAAAACAATCTCAGAATCGCTTGGATAGGTGAAAGCATTTCGGAGTTATTACCACATAAAGTGACACATGTCAGATTTGAAAAATGAGGCTCGGTCAGGAAGGTCAAAAGTGGCTAAAGAGGGAAGGGGTTAAAGTCAATTAGACACACAGAAAAAAACAACATATAACAGTTATACATAATAAAATACCATAGACCCTCGAACAGAAACGGAATCCAAACATGAAAGCAGAGTGGCCCCCCAGATGTACAAATGGTCCAATACCTCCTATAAATGGCTAAAGTGCATACATATATATTACTGAGCAGGTGCTAGGCGTGGTACGCCCTGCACAGATGGACACATAAGTGCAATATAAAAAAGTATATATAAAGTGCAGTCCTAAGTATACATAACATGCAAGGCAATATAGTATACCTATACCTACGTAGCAGGAGATGAAAATAGGAGAGCAGGACCGGGAGAGGGGACCTCTGCTTAACCCGACGCGCGTTTCGCTGGTGCTTCGTCAGCACCTGCTCAGTAATATATATGTATGCACTTTAGCCATTTATAGGAGGTATTGGACCATTTGTACATCTGGGGGGCAACTCTGCTTTCATGTTCGGATTCCGTTTCTGTTCGAGGGTCTATGGTATTTTATTATGTATAACCTTTGGGGCTCTGCAAATGCGACATGGCGCCCGAAAACCAATCCAGCAAAATCTGGACTCCAAAGAACAAATAGCGCTCCTTTGCTTCTGAGCCCTCCCATGGGCCCAAACAGCAGTTTATCACCACAAATGGGGTATTGCCGCACTCAGGACAAATTGGGCAACAAAATGGAGTATTTTATTTCTTGTGAAAATAAGAATTTTTGAGCTAAAATGACATATTATTGGAAAAAATATATATTTTTTAATTCCCAGCCCAATTCAAATAAGTTCTGTGAAGAAACTATGGGGTCTAAATGGTCACATTACCCATAAATGAATTCCTTGAGGGGTGTAGTTTCCAAAATGGGGTCATTTGTGGTTGGTTTCTATTGCTTTGATACCTCTGGGGCTCTGCAAATGTGACATGGCACCCGAAAACCAATCCAGCAAAATCTGGACTCCAAAGAACAAATAGCGCTCCTTTGCTTCTGAGCCCTCCCATGGGCCCAAACAGCAGTTTATCACCACAAATGGGGTATTGCCGCACTCAGGACAAATTGGGCAACAAAATGGAGTATTTTATGTCTTGTGAAAATAAGAATTTTTGAGCTAAAATGACATATTATTGGAAAAAATATATTTTTTTTAATTCCCAGCCCAATTCAAATAAGTTCTGTGAAGAAACTATGGGGTCTAAATGGTCACATTACCCATAAATGAATTCCTTGAGGGGTGTAGTTTCCAAAATGGGGTCAGTTCTGGTGGGTTTCCATTGCTTTGATACCTCTGAGGCCAGGGGCGTAACTAGGAAAGACTGGGCCCCATAGAAAACTTTTGACTGGGGCCCCCCCTCCCCTGGGAGTCACACAACCCCCCCTGATAGTGCCTTTTTTACATAGCGCCCCCCCTGTAGATAACGCCATACAGCCCCCTCTGTAGATAACGCCATACAGCCCCATCTATAGATAACGCCATACAGCCCCCCCTGTAGATAACGCCATACAGCCCCCCTGTAGGTAACGCCATACAGCCCCCCTGTAGAGAACGCCATACAGCCCCCCTGTAGAGAACGCCATACAGAACCCCCCCCTGTAGGGAATGCCATCCAGCGCCCCCCCCCTGTAGGGAACGCCATACAGCGCCCCCTCCCTCTAGGGAACGCCATACAGAGCCCCCCCCTGTAGGGAACGCCATAAAGCGTTCCCCCTCCCAAAAAAATGCGACCTACAGCGTGTCTGACAAAAGACATGTATCCCCTCTCCACAAGAAAGGGGATACATGTGTGATCGCTGGCAGCGATAGGGAGAACGGGGGACTGAAAGTCCCCCTGAAATTCTCCATGACTGACCTCTGACTTCCAGCGTCTGCACAGCTCACTAAAAATGAAAGGAGCGCTGGTCACGCATGCGCACAAGCGCGACCGGCGCTCCATTCATTTCTACGGAGCTGCCGACACAGACCCCGGAAGGCCGAGGTTTGTGATGGAGAACTTCAGGGGACTTTCAGTCCCCCGTTCTCCATATCGCTGCCAGCGATCACACATGTATCCCCTATCCTGTGGATAGGGGATACATGTCTTTTGTTTAATGGCAGAGCGGGGAGATACCTCCCTGCTCTGCCGTAGTGTTCAGTGGCGACCCGCTGTAGGAGCAATAGCGGCTGCTAGAGGAGCCTCCGGCCATGGTGGGGCCCCATGCCGCGGGCCTCGTAGCAGCCGCTACTGCTGCTACGGCGGTAGTTACGCCACTGTCTGAGGCTCTGCAAATGCGACATGGCACCCGAAAACCAATCCAGCAAAATCTGGACTCCAACAAACACATAGCGCTCCTTTCCTTCTGAGCCCTTCCATGGGCCCAAACGGCAGTTTATCACCACAAATGGGGTATTGCCACACTAAGGACAAATTGGGCAACAAAATGGGTTATTTTGTTCCCTGTGAAAATAAGAAATTTTGATCACAAATGACATTTTATTGGAAAAAATGAAATTTTTTTCATTTCACAGCCCAATTCAAATACGTGCTGTGAAAAAACTGTGCGGTCAAAATGGTAACAACAACCATAAATTAATTCCTTGAGGGGTGTAGTTTCCAAAATGGGGTCACTATTGGGGGATTCCTACTGTTTTGGCACCTCAACACCTCTTCAAACCTGGAATGCTGCCTAAAATATATTCTAATAAAAATCTAGGTGCTTCTTTGATTCTGGGGCTTGTGTTTTATTCCACGAGCGCAGTAGAGCCACATGTGGGACATTTATAAAAACTGCAGAATCTGGACAATAGATATTTAATAGTGTTTCTCTGGTAAAACCTTCTGTGTTACAGAAAAAAAATGAATAAAATTGAAATTTGCAAATTTCACCTCCACTTTGCTTTACTTCCTGTGAAATGCCTGAAGGGTTAAAAAACTTTCTAAATGCTGTTTGGAATACTTTGAGGGGTCTAGTTTTTAAAATGGGGTGTTTTATCAGGGTTTCTTATACATAGGCCCCTCAAAGCCACTTCAGAGCTGAAGAGGTACCTTAAAAAAAAGGCTTTTGAAATTTTCTTAAAAATATGAGAAATTGCTGTTTATGTTCTAACATCCAAGAAAAACATCCAAGAAAAATAACAAGAATGAAAAATAACATTCTTGTAACATCCAAGAAAAATAAAAGAATGTTCAAAAAACGATGCCAATCTAAAGTAGACATATGGGAAATGTGAACTAGTAACTATTTTGGGTGGTATAACCATCTGTTTTACAAGCAGATGCATTTAAATTCTGAAAAATGCTATTTTTTCAAACATTTTTCTAAATTTTGCAATTTTTCATCAATAAACACTGAATATATCGACCACATTTTACCACGAACTTGAAGCCCAATGTGTCACGAGAAAACAGTCTCATAATCGCTTGGGTAGGTTTAAGCATTCCGACGTTATTACCACATAAAGTGAAATATGTCAGATTTGAAAAATGGGCTCTGAGCCTTAAGGCCAAAACTAGGCTGCGTCCTTAAGGGGTTAAGGCCCAAACTAGGCTGCGTCCTTAAGGGGTTAAATTGGTAAAATTTCTGAAATTATTCACCCTGTACTGATTTTGTAACATGCACAAACCTGCCATTTTAACAGGGGTGCGTAAACTTTTTATATCCACTGTATATACAGCACCAGAACCAAGCCCTGCACATATATATAGTACCAGCACAAATAAAGCTCAGTACTGAGGTAATTAGAAAATTCAGTGTTTCCCCTGCCATATAGGTGTGTTCATGATATTTTTTTTAAAGTGTTTTTATTGTGTAAAAGTAGTAAAACAAAAAGCAATATAAATTTGTTATTGCTGTAATCATACTGACCCACTAAAGTTAACAAGTCATTTATACTGCACACTGAACTCAATGCGACATGGCACCTGAACATCAATCTAGCCAAATGGAGAACCTTTTCTTTTGAACCCTGCCATGTGCCTAAACAGCAGTTTATGGCATTTCTGTACTCAGGAAAAATTGCATTAACAAATTGTGTGCTGTTTCTACTCTAATTACCCCTCGTAAAAGTGAGAAGTTTGAACTAAAACTACATATTATTGGAAAAAATTCAATTAGCTTTATTCACGGCCAAATTCTAAGAAAATCTTTGAAACACCTGTGGCGTCAAAATGCTCACTAGACCTCTAGATAAGTTTCTTGAGGGGGTGTAATTTCCAAAATGGGGTCTTTTGGGATGTTTCTAATAGTGCGCTCACACTTGCATTGCCTATGGGAAAAATATTCTGCAGCTCAGACAGATTTCTCTTGTTCTTGTGTTGCAGAATATTTTTCCTATAGGCAAATATTGTAAAGCTTTCAGCAGCGTATTGTAGCATCTGTGGAAGTATAATGCCATTACGCCAAGTGTGAGCGCACCCTTATGTTTCGGCAGCTCAATGTTTTTGCAAACATATTATGGTGCCTGGAAAATATCCTAATAAACAAGGGGCCCCAAAATGCACAAAGATCTCCTTAATTTCTGAGGGCTTTGTTTCAGTCAAGTAGCACACTAGGGCCACATATAGGATATTTCTAAAAAGACGCAGAATTAAGGTAATAAAGATTAAGTTAGGCCCCATGCACACGAACGTGCTTTTGCGGCCGCAATTCCCCCAAAAATCCACGGGAGAATTGCGGCACCATTTATTCCTATGGGGCCATGCACACGACCGTGGTTTTCACGGTCCGTGCATGGCCCCGGAGTCCGGACTGCAGAAAGAACGGGCAAGTCTTATTACGGCCGTGTTCTGCGGTCCAGACTAATTGAAAATAATGGCCGCGGCCATGTGCACAGCCCGCGATTTGCGGACGGCTCGCGGCTGTCACTCCATGGCCGGCCGACCCGGAAATCACAGCCGTACACATGGCTACAGTCATGTGCATGAGGCCTTACATTTCTCTGTTAACACTTGCTGTTACAGAATTTTTTTGATTAAAATAGAATATCTGCAAACAAAATGTGAAATTTTTACATTTTACCTCTAGTTTGCTTTAATTCATGTGACACACCTAAAGGGTTCACAAAATTCCTAAATGCTGGTTTGAATACTTTGAGGGGGTGTAGATTTTAAAATGGGGTAATTTTGTGTGGGTTTCTAATATATAGGCCCCTCAAAGTCACTCCAGAACAAAATTGGTCCCTAAAAAATTTTGTTTTGGAAAATGTGAAAAATTGCTGCTTAATTTATAAGCCTTAAGCCTCATGCACACGACCGTAGCTGTGTGCATGGCCCGTGATTGCGGCACGGACGGCCACGAAGTGTCAACCGCGGCCCGCCCGCAAATCACGGGCCGTGCACACATTGATTTCAATGAGCCTAGACCGCAATAAGACATGTCCTATCTTTTTGTGGTCCAGGCTCCCGACCAGTGCACGGACCGTGGAAACCACGGTTGTGTGCATGGGCCCATAGCAATGAATGGGTCTGCAATTCACCCTCAGATTTTCAGGGTGAATTGCGGACACAAAAACACGTTTGTGTGCATGAGGCCTAACAACAATGCCAATATAAAGTAGACATGGAAAATTATAATTTTATAACTATTTTGTGAGGTCTGTCTTAAAAGCAAAGTATTACAATTTTGAAAAAAGCCTTTTTTTAAATACATTTTCGATAAGTTTTGGTGTTTTCACATATAAATGCGTAATGTATCGACCAAATTTTGCCACTAACAAAGTAAAATGGGTCATGCAAAAATAATCTCAGAATTGCTTGAACAAGTAAAAACATATTATAGTTTTTACCACATAAAGTGACACATGTCGTTTTTGAAAAAAGAGGCTTTGTCAAAAAGGTCAAAACTGGCTGGGCTAGTAAGGGGTTATAGAGCCCAGCAATGTATTAACCCCTTAACGACAAAGCCAATTTTTATTTATTTATTTATTTATTTTTTTACTCCCCGCTCTCACTAGCCATAACGTTTTAACATTTCCATTGATACAGCTGTTTTGGGATTGTTTTTTGCAGGAAAAGTTGTTGTTTTTATTGGTACTGTTTAATGTTCCATGTCAAGTAGTGAGAAACTTTTAAAAATAATTCTGTTCGGTGGAATTGGAAAAAAAAAAGCATTAATTCTGCCACAGCTTTTTGGGTTTAATTTTTACAGTGTTCACTAAAATTTTCATGTTAACTTTATTTTGCAGGTCAGTATGAATAAGGCGATACCAAATGTAAATAGTTTTTTTTATGTTTTACTACTTTTACAAAATAAAAACAATTTGTATAAAGAAAGATTTTTTGCACGTCGCACGAGCAGTGTGAGGGTTTATTTTTTGTGGGGTGAGCTGTAGTTTTTATTTGATTTTGGGGTAGACACAACTTTTTGAACACAATTTATTCAATTTTTTGGGGAAAGCGAGGTGACCAAAAAACAGAAATTCTGGCTATTTTTATTTTTTTTATAGTGTGCACCCTTCGGGTTAAATAATGCGATATTGTAATAGTTTGACCTTTTACAGATTCGGCAATACCAATTATGTTAAATTTTTTATTGTTCACATTTTTTTACGTAAAAAATGGGAAAAGGTGCTTTTTTGAACTTTTTCTTATTTATTAATTTATTATTTATTTTATTAAAAAATGTTTTACTCTGCCTATGAGAGTTTTCCATGCAATCGGAAAATCGATCGTGCAATATACTTTAATACTTATGTATTGCCTTTTTCTGTGCTCTACTATTAGCCATGCCTTTGGACATGGTAGAAGTCAGACCTGGTCTTTCACCAAGACTCTATCTTCCAAGGCATTCGATCAGCACCCCGCAATTTTGTTGCGGGGGCAATTGGGCAACAGAAGGAGCTCCCTCTGTCTAACCACTCAGATGTCGTGGTCGCTATTGACTGATGCATCTGACGAGTTAAATGGCCGGAATAAGGTTATCTCTGATCCCGGCCTTTGTACAAGTGCTTAAAACAGGTTCTTCCGGAAGATGACATGGATGTCGAGGTTAAACAAGATGCTTCTTTATTTAACAGTAGCACACGCTTTATTGAGCAGTCGAAAATCCAAGGTTGGAGCTCTCGAATCTTCAGGAGTTCCCACTAAGTCGGGCTGCGCCAAAGTGACTGCAAGCTACGCAGCCTGTCCCAACCATCCTCTATGCGTCACTCTGGGGCTACCCTCTACCACACATCTTACCCTGTTTAATGTAGAGTTCACCAGTCACTTTGAGTGGAAGTATGTTTGCCCCTCTGTGGGTCACGTTAGCCACTATGTATCTACCTTCACATGGCACATCGCTTGATATCTGTGCAACAACAGAGAGAAAAGGCCTTAGTCCAAGTCCTTCTAGGTGGGTACTGTCTCTGTAAGGACCGCTCTGAACATTACCGTGCACAATAGTTCTTTTTAAATATACAGCGACTGGCATCCACAACAGCAGGGTAAATTACTACAACACCTTGTAGTACACAACTTTCCCGTGTTCACTCAGTGCACAGGCCAGAGGGTCGGAGTGACTTACAGCAGAACTTCGCTTAGAAGACCTGACAGGGGCTATTCTGTTAACAGTAGCAACACTCAACACTATCTGTCCTCTGGACACTTCTGTCAAGGGCTGGCCCTGCTACCAGCCAATCCGCGATGCTTAGACATAGGTGGCTTCTTATGCAGGACTCCCTACACCACATATGGCACTCACTCTTCTCCCTGCTCTTCTTTCCTCCTCCTCCTTATATGTATTTTCAGAGTCGCTTCCACTGCCCTCTCCACACGCAGTGACCCTTATGAAGCGCCCCCTCCTGGAACCGTCACCATGATTAAACACATGCTTGCTCCTGGCTCCACAGCTAGGCCTCCCTCACCAGCTGCTGTCACTGCTACTCTCCCCAGCATAGCGGAGAACACCGTGGCTGACACATAAACACTGGAAGAGGGGCACATAAGACACTACACAGAAGGGAGAAAGACGACAGACCAATCAACAGGTGACAAACAGGACAGGCATGCAATGGGCACACACTTCCAGGGACTGTATAATCCCCTTTCATGCTCCTTACTAGATTCACACAGACAGCAGGCTCTTGTCTTATCCTATCCTTCATTTAAAACCACTCATCTCTGGATCACTCTGCCCAGACCCAGAGCTAGCATATGATTGGCTCATTCAGCCATCTTGAGAGCCCTCTGTGTTTCTAGGATATGTAGCTCACAGGTTCCCTATTATGTATATTGTAAGTAGCCCAGCAGCAATCATAGGATGAAAGTACAATGTTCAAATCAGCATGTTAGGTACTGGAGGGTCTACAGTGTCTTAGCATTAATACCTAGTATCTCTGGTTGTCTAGAGCAGTGCTTCTGAAACTGTGAGACAGACCTCAATGGTGAGACGCACCAAAGTTATTGGTGAGCAGCAGCAGGAGAGGCAGATTTAATAGGAATAAATATATGCTGCACAAGTCTTTCTATGGCTCTATTAATCTCTCTGGGTTCACGAGACAAATGAAAGCTTATTTGAGATATTTTTCTTATTTATTTTGGCATGGACTTCAACCACTGGTAGTGAGGTTCAGGAACCACTAGGAGAGTGATTCCCCAAAGGCTGCTGGAGACTGCTGAGAGAGAGCGTGCCTATAAATCCGCAACCTCAAATCCACCAAAACTTTGATCAACAGAGTCTAAGGCTACTCTATGGTATTCGCCAGAGCCCACCGCAAGGCGGGATGGTTTTTGTTGCATAGAAGCCAGGTTGAATTAGCAAAGTTCATTGTTGGATAAGAGGTGCAATGCAGGCAAACCTAAACAGGATAACCAGACAGCCAGAGGTTAAACAGAAAGTCTAAATCAATAAGCAAGTGGATATCAGGTAAAAGCAGAGGTCAGAGCCAGCTGGGAGCAGATAATCCAAATCACCAAACAAGGGGTTAACAAGAGACCAGGTCAGTATTCCAAGAAGACCAAAAGTCAAAAGGTATGGGGTTTAGTCAGAAGCATGATCAACACACCTGAAGGCAAGGAAAATCACAAGCAAAGACTGAGTGAGAAGGACAGGTATAAATACTAAATGTCAAGTCCGTGGCTGCGGGCCGTCAGTTCCACTCTCTCCCTGGCAGCCGCAGCCACGAGTCGGCGAGCGCTGGCCCCAGTCTGCTCCTCAGGAGACGCCAGCGCTCGCTTCCACTCACCTCAGCCGGATCCCGTAGGACTTTAATGAACTATCTGCCCATAAGTCCTTGGACTGTAAGAGGGGTTCAGCCCCTTGCTTCTATGCTTGACCGTTGTTGTCATATCCTAAGTCTGTCTTGCAAATGGTCCCCAAGTGTTTCCTGCTCCCAGTGTTCCCTGTTCCTGTATCCTATAACCTGTATCCTGATATAGTGCCGTGCTGAGCTGTATACCACGCCTGTCCTGCTACTCCACGCCTGACGTCTACCTGCTGCCTAGTCCCAGCCAAGCCTGCCTTGCTGCTGTCCGAGCTGCCACAGATACCCTATATGAACTATAGACTCTGACCTGTGCCCTGTTGGCCAGCTGCCATACCGCCAAGGCGGTACGGCCCTGTGGGTCCACAAACCCTACGTGACACTAAACCAAATCTGATAGGCAGAAAGATAGAGAAAAGATATAGACTCAAGGAAAAAACAAAACCGCCCAGAAGCCAGAACAGTAGTCATGGAGATTGTTAAAGGAATAGGCGTTTCCTAACACCCTGGTCCAGGTTGATAAAGAGGTTATTATTGATATCCTTTATCCATGGTGGTCTAGGATGGTTATGGGTTACTATCTAATATCTATGAAGGACTAGGGTGGTTTATTTTTTTTTTTTTTATTAAATACTAGGATGGTGAAAGGGTTAATGGTAGTGGTCTAGGGTAGCAAAGTTAATTTTATTTATTCTAAATAGGTCCAGAAGTCAATTTACACAACCATTCACTTAAAGGATAAGCCTGCAGCTGCCACTAGAGATAACTCACCATAGGAATTATATACATCTCCCATTGAGCACAATAATAAATCACTATACACCTCTTGTGGCAACAGAAATAATTTCTTCATTTAACTCTCAGAGGAGGGATTCTGGATGCTCGAAAACAGCCCCTGGGTCTCCCCATATGCAATGCTACTAGTGGAGAATACCAAGTATATATGGAGTTTGATGGAGCAGGCCATGAAAAATCTTCTGAATGCCACAGTACGATATTGGAGGCATACGGAGGTACACTAGAGGGGTCATGCAAGAAAGAGAAGGTCCAACAAGTTGCAGCATGTGCACCATCTCTTAAATTATGCATCTTCACAAATATACCCCAGTGTCCTATTGTTGTTGTGTGAAGATAAGGTTTATAATTTCATTCCACTTTGCAGAAAACAATGCGACAGTGAAGTTAAATGTGATTATAGCTCTTTAACGATATATTTTCTTTAATAATTGTGTAGGCAGAAAATCCAAGCATCCGAAAATAATAACACAGGAAAATAATGCATCTGATTATCGCGCTGAGAGGCAGTAGATGCAAATATGAGCAGGTAAATATAATTTTTTTTCTATATTAAATAAGAAAAAAATCTGGCTCATATGCATCTACCTGTCATACAGGTTTCTCAGATGTATTCTATCTCAAAGTAATAAAAATGTATTCCCTCAAGGCCTTTAATATTATTCTTTCTATTTTAGGTACATTTCCAGTATCATTGCCATAACTATTTAA
Organism: Rhinoderma darwinii; assembly: GCF_050947455.1. Lineage (NCBI taxonomy): Eukaryota > Metazoa > Chordata > Amphibia > Anura > Rhinodermatidae > Rhinoderma > Rhinoderma darwinii. The sequence goes on from NC_134688.1 coordinate 103,960,255, forward strand.
TCCTTAATTTAGGTTATTGACTGAAGCGTCCCATTTTAAAATGTATAGCTGAAAAAAGGAAAAAAAGAGATATTCACTGCTCGCAGAATTGAAGCTGATTTTCAAGTATATCAATGGTATTTTGATGTGTAAGTTTACGGATTTGCAATTTTAAAATATAAAAAAAAAACATATTATAAATTTGAATACCATAGGCCCCATGCACACAAACGTGCTCTTGCGGCTGCAATTCCCCCAAAAATCCAAGGGAGAATTGCGGCCCCATTCATTGCTATGGGCCCATGAACACGACCGTGGTTTTCACGGTCCGTGCATGGCCCAGGAGCCTGGACCGCAGAAAGAACTGACATGTCTTATTACGGCCGTGTTCTGCAGTCCAGGCTCATAGAAAATAATGGACGCGGCCATGTGCACGGTCCGCGATTTGCGGGTGGCTCGTGGGTGACACTCCGCGGCCGGCCGACCCGAAAATCACGGCCGTGTACATGGCTACGGTCGTGTGCATGAGGCCTAATAGTGCTGTATATAATGCTGAATGATATATTATTGATATTTCGGGATTTTATCCATATGTGAAGTCTAATAAATTTCTTGGTTTTCACCAGAGACCCTCACAAGGTCTCAGTTGCTCATGTTAAGGCCCTGTTCACATCTGCGTCAAAGGCTCCATTAAAAGCCTCCATTACAGATTCTGTAAATTTTCCTGGACAAAATAGCGCAGCATGCAGCGCTATTTTGTTTAGCAAAAAGATGGAAACCCAACGGATCCCAATGCTCAAGGAGCTGAGAATGCTTACAGGCTGCAGAATGGGCCTGCAAGAGCAAACTTATGGATCACTGGGGCAAAGGTAGGTAAAACTTTGGAGGTAGTGTAGGCGTCTTCAAAGCTGCATGTCACTTTCACTTTAAGGAAATAATGAACAAGCTTGGTTGGTACATCAAAAGGACAGTCTACTAAAGATGCCAGCAGAGATTTTAGAAACAATGCAAGGTCAAAGACATGAGAGGTCGGTGAGAACAGATGAAACCATAACATATAGAAGACAATATATACACATATTTGTGGAGTAGAAGTGTCACCTATTATCTCTTTTAAAGAGGACCTGTCACCTCTCCTGAAATGTCTGATTTAGTAAATAATTGTGGTCCCAATCTTTTCTTAGAGCTCTTCATTGTGTTTTCCTCCTACAAATTTATGAATAGATTGACAATTGGGTGTTACCAATTAGCGGTGTTCCTACACAGACTGACGCTGTCCAATCAGTGCTGACAGAATGAGACTGTGTAGGGACACGCCCCTTTGACAAGGGGAATGGTAACCCCCAGTTGTCAATTTATTCACATTTCTAGAAGGAATAACAAAGGAACAGCACAAGGTAGAGTTTGAAGAAAATATGCCCCAAAGTTGTTATTTTATGATGAGTACAAGTATTCACTAAAATAGACATGTCAGGAGTTGTGACAGATCCTCTCTAAGAAGCAGAGCAAAAGAGGTGGTTGAAGGGAACCGGTCAAGTTAAAAATGCAGACCAATCAGTGGGCAGCATATTATAGAGCAGGAGAAATTGAGAAGATTAATACATAGTTTTGTAGCAAACGATTCAGTACAACTTGTAATTTACTAATTTAAACTTCTTCTCATTCTGAGCGTAGGTGTCCAGTGGATGGTCGTAATCACTGATTGACATCTATATCTGTATTCACACTCATACAGAGAAGGCTGTCAATAACTGTGTAGGACCGCCAACTGGACTCCTAATGCCAGAATGAACAGATGTTTAAATAAATAAATTACCACTTATATGAATGTTTTACTATATATATATATATATATATATATATATATATATATATATATACAACAACCTGATCACCTACTCCTGCTCTCACAGGGCCGGACTTTGGTTGGATTGCGCCCTTTGTGGGATTCTCTATTGCTACCCCCCACAAATTATAAATTAACCACGTATATAGACACGCACACACTAGAACATACATACTGTACATAAAGACATATTTAGACATACAGGCAAATAAATTATATATGAGGTGTGCTGTCTCGTATTTTGGAGGATTTGACTAGATATCTGGGGACACTGGTCACGTGTCCAAACTGGAATATTGCACCCTGACTATACGTATTTGAAAAACGGTGCTGCTATTTTAATCTCTTTTTTACATATATACACATATATAAATAAATATATATATATATATATATATATATATACACACACATACATATATATACACATATATATACATATATATATACACACATACACATGACTAAATATATATATATACATACAGACACATACACACAGGTATACATGCACAGAGACAGATATACATACACAGACACATATATAATAGATAGGACTGCATGTAACATCTACTACATTATCTATGTAACACCACAGATAACACACAGTGATAACTCTCTGAGTACAGATAATGTAGTAGATGTTACCTGCAGTCCTATGTAACACGACAGAACACACAGTGATAACTCTCGGAGTACAGATAATGTAGGAGATGTTACCTGCAGTCCTATGTAACACCACAGATAACACACAGTGATAACTCTCTGAGTACAGATAATGTAGTAGATGTTAGGGCCTGTTCACATCACTGTTTGTTTCCGCTGAGGTGTTTCGTCTGAGGTTTCCGTCGGGTTAACCCCTCAACGGAAAGGCAAACGGAAACCTAAGCTTCCGTTTCCCTCACCATTGAACTCAATGGTGATGGAAACCTAGCTAATGGTTTCTGTTTGTCACTGTTGTGACAGGGTTCCGTCGTTTTGATGGAATCAATAGCGTAGTCGACTGTATATTTAGACAATTGAAATATATGATGTAATCAGCCTGAATGCATAAAAGGTGCGTTCCTAAGGAGAAGTAAGTAGATATACCAAGATGGCACACATACACATTGTCACGATCTGTGGGCATGTGGACCCACTGGGCCGTACTGCCGTAGCGGGATAGCAGCTGGTCAACAGGATACCAAGTCAATGTCTATAGTTCGAATAAGGGTACCTGTGGTAATTCAGACATTAGCGATGGTAGGCTCGGATGGGACCTTGGCAGCAGGCAGACACCAGGCGCGGTGTAACACAGAAGGCGTAGTATATGGCACAACACGACTCCAACTCTCTATGGCACAGGAACAAGGTAGCACGGGATACAGGATACAGGTAGTAGGTACAGGAACATTGTAGTCCAGGGTGAGCATGGGCTAATTATATATTTACTACATGTGCGCACCCTATGGGACACAGCAGAATGAAGCGGAAGTGAGCGCTGGTGTCTTCTCAGGAGAGGATGCGGGCCAGCACTGACAGATCCATGTCTGCAGCCGTCGGGAGGTGAGTAATGCCAACGCCACTGGGCCATGGGTGTTACACACAGCATATGGAACACATAAGCTGTAATGGTAGATTTCAAATATAGGATAATTATAAAAATAAATGTGACGCTAGTGATGAATATCTTTCAAAAGACAACATACCGTCATTGTTATACCGAACAAAATTCACACACATTCTTCACATCCATTAGCCTGGACAGAAGCCAGAGCCTTATACTGCTGCCCTAACTCAGCATACATGTATCTGTTTTTATTATTAGTGTAACCGATTAAACACTTTTTATTGCATGACGTACTTGGGACCTATGGACAAGTAATGGACTGAGCCTAAAGAGCTTTATGGCATCTTTATAAAACAACACAAAGTGACTTGCACAGTTCCAGAAGGTGTCTTATGTTTGGAAGCTAAATGTCTTGCCACATTGTCCTGCCTCATTACTGTTATAAGGAGAGTTATATTAGCAGAATATACCAGTAAGGCACTAAAGTTCTACAAAAACCTCATAGTCGTCCTACTCTAATATTTAGGAAAAAGTCGCTTTCCATATTTTGCTCTTCTCATTAAATCTTTTCCTGCTGCAGGTACCCGCAGTACATTGATCTGAAACATTTTGAAAGCCTCTTTAGCATCAATAGGGTTAAGACAAATTATGCAGCGGATGCCAGCGGGAGAATTTGGCATATCATTAAGGTACCTCCTGCTTTACTGAACATGTAGTAACTGTGGATGCAGTGGGAATTATTTGCATAAATTTAAATGACCCTGCTAAATGCTCGTAGAGCGATGTGTCTGATACCTAGGGTAAACCAAAGTGATTAGAAAAGGTAAGCTGGTAACCAGTATATAACTCTGCACTGCCTGATGGACTTGTTTGCTCTGCGTTACAAGTTAAAAACAAGACCAATCATTTAATTCTTAAAATAAAAAGGGAAAAAGAATACTAGATTTAGCCTGATGTTTGCAAGGGGGAGTCTTGTGGTGAAGAACTCCTTGATTTTAACCAAATTCTCTTTAATGAAACCTTTTCATCTCAGGGATCAACTCCGATATACTAATACATGATGAATATACTGATGACAGGAGAGACCTATGAACATTGTGGTAATTCAGAGCTATATATTGTAACATATTTGGCTAGGTTTTACACCACATTTTTTGCATCCTGTTGAAACGTCCCTTTTAGTAAATCTTTACCAAAAAAAAGTATTTTTTTTACAGGAAACAACAGGAAGCCTTTCAAGGCTAGGTTCCGATTAAAAATGGGAGAAGAAATAGGCTATGTTATTTATTTAGGTAAAATTACCAACATCCTGACGGAAACCCGAAAGAGAAGCCATTAAAGTCAATGGGTTCCATCGTATGCCATTAGTGTTCGTCATGCAATGGATACGACAATTCCATTTTTTTTGTTCTTCTGTTCCTACGACCGAAACGAAGAATGGAACGCAGATTTGAACAACCATAGAACAACAGTACGTTTTTATTGACGGTTCCTTTATATCCGTTTTCATACATTTATGACTATTTCCAAATGGATTCTTTTTTTTTTTCTGTTTGGTTTTTAAAGGTGATTTGTTTTTTGCAAGTTTATTGCACTGTTGCGGCATCGGGGGCCTGGCTTCAAATCTGAAGTGCAACATCTGCATGGAGTTGGTATGTTCTCCCTGTGTTTGTGTGGATTTTTTCAGGGTTCTCTGATTTCCTCCCACAAATCCAAAACCATACTGATAAGCTAATTGTTTTCCTATAAAATTTCCCTAGTAGGTGTCCAAGGTAGGGAGATTAGATTGTGAGCCTCATTGGGGACAGATGCGAATGATGACAATCTCTGTACAGTGAGGTGGAATATGTTGATGCTACTGTATATAAGCAATGGCAAATAAATAACGATAATCTGATGAATAATTAACCGCATTAGTACTGTTTTTCTTTTTTATTCCATTAATGACCAGACCAGATTTTATTTTGTTGTCAGGTTATCCATCAACTCTAACATATACAGGACACCTGGCGATCACCAGGATTAGCACAGTAAGTGGGATTGTTGCTTACTTATTATCTTCTTGGTGTTCATTAAGCGCTATGTATTTAGTGATCCAGAAGACAGAGATAGTAATAAACTTCTCCTCTGCTTTCTCTGTCCAGCCCTTTTTAATGTCAGTTTAAAATCAGGCGTGAAGAGTTATTTGTAGACCAGACAAAAATTTAAAGAGGGGATCGGCAGTCTGCTGATTAAAGTGATTTATAAGATTCTTGAACAGCCTGATTGGACGAAAGGCAACACCCGGGCACAGCCATGGCACTTGTGTGCCTTAAGGAGTTGCAACCTTATGGACAATCACAGGAACAGGGTGCCATTTCGTGGGTGCAGTAACACACAATTAATCACATTATTATATGCATTTTATGGATGTTCTTTATTAAAGGGGGTCTGTCTTCCCTATATGTTGAATAGAATTCTAAATGTACGTGTAAAGGATCTGCCAGGCACAGCTTCGGGGTTAACTCCCATAATTAATCAGTCAGCACCTGAATCTACATCCCTGAGATTGACTCCAGCTTCCACCACTCAGGCTGGCAGGCTTAGGAGTGGGAGAGCCTATCGCAACCTGGCCAGACTCAGCTAGCTCCCGCCCTCGGTCTATTTAAGCCTGCCCTTCCTGTCCCTCGGTGCTTGTGATTCTTTTCGTGTGGTTTCCTGGCCCAGCTACAGCTCCTTCTATTTTGATCCTGCTCCATACAGACCCTGGCTTACTGACTACTCTTCTGCTCTTCGTTTGGTACCTCGCACACTCCTGGCTTGACTCGGCTCGTTCACCACTCTGGTTGCTCACGGTGTTGCCGTGGGCAACTGCCCCTTTCCCTTGCTTGTATTCCCTTGTATGTTTGTCGTGTTTGTCGTGCACTTACTGAGCGCAGGGACCGCCGCCCAGTTGTACCCCGTCGCCTAGGGCGGGTCGTTGCAAGTAGGCAGGGACAGAGTGGCGGGTTGACTAGGGCTCACTTGTCCGTTTCCCTACCCCCCGTCATTACAGTACGGAATGATATTGCTAATTGCCATTTTCTTATTGGCGAACTTTTCACGGAAGCAGGTCTTTAACCCCTTAACGACGAGCGATGGATATAGCTGCCACCAGCAGGTGTTAGTTCCCGCATAGCGACGGATATATCCGTCGCTCTGATCGGGTTGGTACTGCCGCAACTTCCGGAATCGAAGCGCGCTCCAATTCCGTCAGTCTAACCCATTAGATGCCGCTGGAAAAAGCGATAGCGGCATCTAATGTGTCTAACAGAGGGAGCTCCCTCTGTCACCCCATTGGCGCCCCTGCAAAAAAAATGCAAAGGCCCCCAGGTCTGCCTTCAACAACTGCCTATTAGCCCATGCCAGAGGCATAGATTGCCTGTCAGTTTTAGGATATGTTCACTCGTGCACGTCCGTTACGGCTGAAATTACGGAGCTGTTTTCAGGAGAAAACAGCTCTTGAATTTGTGACGTAATGGCATGTGCAGGCGTTTTTCGCAGCGTCCATTACGGACGTAATTGGAGCTGTTTTTCTATAGAGTCAATGGAAAACGGCTCCAATTACGTCCCAAGAAGAGACATGCACTTCTTTGACGCGGGCGTCTTTTTTACGCGTCGTCTTTTGACAGCGGCAGCGGACCGTCTGCACAGTGCATCGTAAAACCCATTCAAATGAATGGGCAGATGTTTGCCGACGCTTTCAAGCAGTATTTTCGGCCGTAATTCCAGGCATAAAACGCCTGAATTACGTCCGTAAATAGTGCGTGTGAACATACCCTTACACTGACAGGCAATAATGCTTTGGTATACTAAGAATACCAAAGCATTATATAAGCGATCAGCAGATCGCATGGTGAAGTCCCCTAGTGGGACAAAAAAAAATTATTGTAAAACAGTTAAATAAATTTTATGAAAAAAAAAAAAGATTACAATAAAAATAAAATAAAACGTTCAGGTGTATAGTACGTTTTATTTTATTTTTATTGTAATCTTTTTTTTTTTTCATAAAATTTATTTAACTGTTTTACAATAATTTTTTTTTGTCCCACTAGGGGACTTCACCATGCGATCTGCTGATCGCTTATATAATGCTTTGGTATTCTTAGTATACCAAAGCATTATTGCCTGTCAGTGTAAGGGTATGTTCACACGCACTATTTACGGACGTAATTCAGGCGTTTTATGCCTGGAATTACGGCCGAAAATACTGCTTGAAAGCGTCGGCAAACATCTGCCCATTCATTTGACGGTAGTGACAAGATATTGGAAATCTTCTTCCATTCCCACATGCGCGGAAGTCATTTCATCTGTTAATGACACATATACATATGAAAAGATCCTTATGTATGGTTCAGACAAATTTACTACTTTTTCAGGGATATGGGACGAGTGGAAAAACAATCCGCACTGTACAAAAACATGAGAATTGATGTGATATGACTCTGTAATTAAAACAAGAAATTCTTGAAGAAAAGACCTATTGAGTATACTTGAAATGTTATGTTTATTTTATTTTGTTGTTAATGCTGATGAGGGGTGAATACACCTGATCGGTATATGTTCTTTTGATCAATTATCAAAGTATTGACACAGAATTTTATATTCCAATAATTCAACATTATACTTTTTTCAGTTTATGTATATGGAAATATGTGGTTATTGATCATATTTGTTCCTTTTGTGTTTGTTTGAAAAAAAAATATCAATAAAAAGATTGAACCATAAAAATAAAATAAAACCACTTTTTTCCCCAAAAAGTAGTTTTATTTAGTAAAAGTGTAAAAAAAAAAGTGATACATACACATAAATGGTATGACTGCGATCGTAAAAACTCAAACAATAAAGTTAATGCATTAATTAAACCGCCAGGTGAATGGCGTCCAAAAAAAATGCAGAAAACAATAGCAAAATTCCTTTTTTTCTCTCCCATTCCCACCATAAAAAACTAAATAAAAGTTAATCAATAGTCCATTGTACTCCAAAATACCACCAATGAAAACTACACCTTGTCCAGCAAAAAACAAGCCCACATATGGCCACATCGACGGAAAAAAAAAAAGTTACGGCTCTTGAAATGTGGCGATGCAAAAACAAGTAATTTTTTTTTTTTTTAAAGGGTGTTTATTATGCAAACGTAGGAAAACATAGAACTGCTACGTATTTGGTATCCCCATAATCGTGCCGACCCATAGAATAAAGCTAACATGTTATTTATGCCGCATGGTGAACGGCGTAAATTTATAACGTGAAAAACAATGCTAAAATAGCCATTTATTTTAAATTCTTTAGTTAATAAAAGTTAATCAATATATTATATGCACCCAAAAATGATGCAATTGAAAAATACAACCGCGAATAACAAGCCCTTATACGGCTGTGTCGACGGAATAAAAAAAAAGTTACGACTCTTAGGGTATGTTCGCACGGCCTATTTACGGACGTAATTCGGGCGTTTTTGCCCCGAATTACGTCTGAAAATAGCGCCTCAATAGCATTGACAAACATCTGCCCATTGAAAGCAATGGGCAGACGTTTGTCTGTTCACACGAGGCGTAATTTACGCACCGCTGTCAAAAGACGGCGCGTAAATAGACGCCCGCGTCAAAGAAGTGACCTGTCACTTCTTTGGCCGTAATTGGAGCCGTTATTCATTGACTCCAATGAATAGCAGCGCCAATTACGTCCGTAATGGACGCAGCGTTCAAGCGCCTGCACATGCCGGTACGGCTGAAATTACGGGGATGTTTTCAGGCTGAAACATCCCCGTAATTTCAGCCGTTATGGACGCCCTCGTGTGAACATACCCTTAGAATTCAACAGTGAAAAAACTAAAAATAATCCTTGGTCATTAACGCACAAATTGGCCTGGTCATTAGGGGTTAAGGTCATACGTTAATGAGGATAGTTGATAAACAATGTCACTCCTCAATCCAGTATGTTCATTGTGTTTTGCTGGATCTTTTGACTTTCTTGTATGCTTATCATTGTTAATGTTACCAGAAGCTATTTCATTTTCACAAGGTGCTTGTTTTTTAGATTGTTTTCAAAAGTGCATGCCTCTTGAAAGAAATAACAACATTAATCTGCACAGTTAAAAAAAACAACTTTACTGATGATCCTGGAATATGTCCAGATATCAGTCGCCAAGACTAACAAATAGTCCCAGTGAATAATCTTGTTTGCAACATATTGTACTGTACGTGATAGTTTGGTTGAGATCATTTTGTGTATTTTATAAAGCATCTGAACTTATTCCAGTAAACATGGTCTAAGGCCTCATGCACACAACCGTGCAGTATTTACGGTCAATAAGTACTGCACAGATGGACCGCGGAGTGTCACCCACATTTGCGGACCGTGCTCACAGTTATAAGTATAGGAGCATGTTATGCATGTCCTATTTTTTTGCGAGCCATTTCTATGGCCCGGACACACACCCGTGTCCATGGCTGACAGAAATTAATGGGTCAGTATTTTATCCGCAATTCCGCATCCGTAACTGTAAACGTAAATGTACAGTGAAAGAGCTAATAAATGCAAGGGATTTAAATATTAACCAAACCTTTAAACTAATTTTGACATTTCATAGTGATATGTCAGAAGTTTTGATCGGTTGGGGTCCGAGCACTGAAACCCCCAGCAATTTCTAAAACGAAGAGGCGAAAGCGCTCGGATGAGCACTGTGCCGCTTCGTTTCTGATTGACTTTCCTTGGAAAGCCAATTGAGCGGTATACAAACTCATAGACTTTCTATTGAGCCCCTACACCGCTCCGAGGAAAGCCGGTCAGAAACAAAGTAGCACAGCGCTCAACCGAGCGTTTTAGCGATGGTTAAGGGTCTCAATCCTCAGACCCCCACCGATCAAAACTTCTGACATGTCACTTGGACATGTTAAAAGTTTTGTAAAAGTTTAGTTACACTTTAAAGGTCATGTATCATGAAAAGAAAGACAATATATTTTTCTTAATTGAAGTAGGTTATATACTGTAGCCTCCATTGCTTTACATTGCTGGTTATAAAGCAAGGAAATAAATGACTTAAAACATTATGGCTAAAATGATCAGGTACAGTTCATATTAGAAGAAATTCAAAGCAGTATTTGTTCAGCAATCAGACAATAAAATGGTGCTCAATGGAGGTAACTTTCAAATCACATGTGTAGAAAATCCATAGCAAATGCAGAAATATGGAAAAGAAGGGTTTATTTAGTGGTCAAATAAATAATGCACCATATTTAGGTGGATAAAACGGAAATTCAAGGTAGAAGCAACAATGTAGAAACACTTATATTATGTTTTCGGCCATCACAGACCATTCTTAAATTATCTGCACAAGAAAATAAATAAATTATGTATAAAGTGACTCTCCAGACCAAGGACTGGACATTTTTCTTGGGGTATATTAGACACTGGGGCAGGGCATAAACAAAAAATATTCACCTTTCCTCCATTTCCTCCCAGCACCTCTTCTGCATCATAGCTGAAAAATTAGGGAGGCGGGTAGACACTGGTAAGTGATGTCTCCAGCTACCACAGCAAAAGAGATTCACAGTCTTTTAACCTTGCAAAGGTAATGTAAAATGGAACTACCTAAATTTAAGGGACCTTCTTTCCATTTTTTTGGTTGATTTTCATGCACACATTTAGATGCTCGTATCAAACATTTAGATGCTAGTATCAAACACAGGATTCTTGGGTCTCAATCCAGGAAATCTTTCATCACGCAACGTTTCGGGGTGACAAGCCCCCTTCCTCACCAGCTATGCCTGTCACCTCGATTCGCTTACAAAATTTCCCAGATTCGCTCATCCCTAATTCTGATATCGCAGTGTAATATTAATGGTTTTATATAGGAATGCAGCTAAACCTACTGAGTTTTCAAGACAATGCACAAACAAGAGGATTAAATGACAATTCAATGTAGACTGCCTCTAATGTGGTGGGGCATAGCTTCTAAACATCCATCTTTGTGAAACGGTCAACCTCACCTGATAAAGATGTTACTAACAGCAGATACATGCCAACACCCAATGATAAGCAATACAGAAAGCTCCCCATAGTTTAATATATCGATAAACATATATTGATATTCCTCTGGCCGGAGGGAAAAGAGCCGCACTCACCAGATTAATTTGTGCAATTAACACGCAACATTATGAAATGACCGTGTGGATCCAAACTTTTCCTTGGGTTAGCGTGGCTGCTGCTCCACCTGCAGACCTTATGCAAGAGACCTTAAATAAGTTTTCCCATAATCAATATTTATCCCCTATTCACAGGATAGGCAATAAATATCTGATCGTTTTGGGTCCAACCGCTGGGACCCCCACCGATCACGAGAATGGGCTTACCTTGGTAAGGCCTAGAGCAGTACAGTACAAGTAGCACAGTTCAGTACATATAGTACAGGTAGAAAGCCTACCTAGGAGCCCCATAGTAATGGAGCAGTGGTGCGCATGCTCGGCCACAACTTCATTAATTTCTATGGGGCTGCCGAAGATAGCGCTCGGCTCAGCGGTTGGACCCCCACCGATCATATATTTATTACCTATTCTGTGGATAGGTGACCAATAATGATTATGGGAAAACCCCTTTAAGTAACCAATCCACAATACCAAACAAGGCTGGATAGATAGGGTGTCACCAAACAGAGCTATTGAGCAACAGATCACAAGGATCTCAAAACTATTTATCAGGTGAATGTACAGCGTATTTTGAATTCGGTCTAACTTTTTCATATACATGATGTCAGACAGACTTCGAAACACGCAGTGTTTTCACCTAATAAATGGTTTTGCGATCCTTATGATGCCTCGCTCAATAACTCGGTTTGGTGGCACTCAATAGATCCTGCCTTTTTCGATATTTGTGAACACCCAATGATGACTTTTTTTTAAATAGAAAATGACAAATATATCACGTCTTAATATTTTCCTATAGTAAATAGGGTCTATAGTTCCCTATTTAATATAATCCTTTGCTTGGCAGTAATGCAACTAATAGCATTAATGTTGTTAATAAAAAAAAAGGTTGAATCTTCATACCTTTGTTTTACTTACTAGCAGATAATTTAAATCACTATAATAATATGCAAGCACATATCCTGATGTACGAGAAAAATAGACATAACAGCATCAGCAGTTCAGTTGCATGCATTTTAAACGGATTTGGGAAGCCAAGGGCATAAAGCTGGGTAATGTCAATGTAATTATTTCTGTTTTTGTTTCCATCTGTATGTTTGTCTGTTTGGGTGCCTGCGCTTGTGGATGGTGACTGTGACACCAGCCCTGAGGACCCTGTTTTGAATGCATCCCATGTGGACCCACTGTCTGTCCTTGTCACCAGCAATTAAAATCAGGGCGGGCCCAAGATGGAGTGAAGGGTCTGCTGAGGCACCAGATCTTGGCCGGTGTCTTATAAAACCTGGCAGCTTGAGAGCACCAGAGCAAATGAATATTAAAAGCTATAAATGCAGGCACAAGCTGGAAGTGGGAAAAGAACAGAAGTCAGGTGGGAGATTAAAGAATGATTTGTGTCACCTCACAGGAGCATTACCAAGGGTAAAGCTGAATAACAGGGAGGTGATGCTAGCATTAATGTTAGTAAAGTGCATTTAAAAAATAAGTGATGAAGTCCCAATGTCCAGAAAGTTTCCAATATAAAATGTAAATAATTCCTGTTAGTCACTGAGGTTATTAATGGAAAGAATATTAAGGTAACTATAGTTTTTGCACACATTTACATACCTCCCAACTGTCAAGCATTGGAAAAAGGGACAACTCCTGCGGCGCGTTAAGGGGCCGAGGCAATTTTTTTATGCTAAGCCACGCCTCTAACTCCACCCAATCCCCACCTATCACACCCAGTTGAGCCCACACAGTATTATACCCCCATACTGCCTCTCCACAGTATAATGCCCACATAGTGCCACCCCCACACAGTATTATGCCCCCATAGTTCCCCTTACACAGTATAATGCTCTCATAGTGCCTCCCCACAGTATAATATTCTCATAGTGCCTGCCCACAATATAATGCTCCCATAGTGCCTCCCCACACCGCATAATGCTCCCCACAATATAATGCCCTCATAGTGTCTCCCACACAGTATAATGCCCCAAAGTGCCTCCCCACAAAGTATAATGCCTCCACACAGTTTAACGCCTCCACAGTTCCCCACACACAGTATAATGCCCCTATAGTTACCCACCACACACTATAATGACCTTATGGTGCCCCCTCACACAGTATAATGCTCACATAGTGCCCCCAACACACAGTATAATGCCCCCATTGTGCCTCCAAACAGTATTGTCACTTTTTCTGCTCCTGAAGCTAGATAGAAAAGGTTGACGAGGGTTAAGGTTGAGAGAGCTGTTTCTACTCCGCTGCTCTAGTCTCTGTAATCAATCAATTCGATTGGATCTATATAAACCCTCCTGACTCTGGGCTCCTTGCCAGTTATTATTTTTCTATCTGGTTCATTAGCCTTTGTGCTTTGTGAGTATTCCCCATTTACCCCTCTTCGATTTCTCCCTTATTGCTACTGTGTATGACCCAGATTGACTTGACATTTCTTTTGCCTCTTGACTTTGTACTGCGTTATCTGCCCGAAGCTACGTGGTGAAAGCAAAATAATCTTTTCCATCAACAGCGTTCACTCAGGGTCTGCAAGGTTCCGGATTGTGGGTTCGCACTTATAAGACTGGTTTATCTACTTTAGGCAGGGTCCTAGTTTTTTTTCAGGGGTGTCGCAGGGCTAGATCGCCACATCTTGCCGAATTGGGCATCTAGCGCCAAGTCTGGTAGTGGATGCGTTTTTGCTTGACTGATTACTGTTTGTCAGTAGCATTACAAGTACAATGCCCCAATAGTGCCCACACACAGTATAATGTCCCTATAGTGTCCCCAACAAAATAGAATGCTCCCATTGTGCCTTATACACAGTGGAATGCCCCCATAGTGCCAAACAAATAAATACAAAATACCCACCTAGCCCCCTTTCAACAACAAGCAAAGGAGATTCTCCGGTCTGTGCTGTGTGTGGCTCGGAGCACATAGGCGAGGTGCCGTCACTGCATCGCACCTGTTTGCGCGAAGCGGCTCACAGCTAGCTTTACATGGTTAATGGTGGAGCAGGGAGCGGAAAGTTTCCTGCTACACCATTTTATTCAACTGAATCTGCGTCCTGAGGATGAGGATGCATTTGGAATCAGAACACACCGCCGGCTGCCTGGAAAATATGGACAATGGCCGGAATCCCGTACTGTCCCGCTGAATCCAAGACGGTTGGGAGACATGCATTTATGTATGTAACTTCATATTATATAAGAATCTATGTACCAGAAAACTCTAATACCAAACTGGTCCAGCATAAGGCCTCTGTATAAAGATTGATTTTAGAAACATGAAAAATGCAGCACTTTTGTCAATATATTGTATCTGTGGATGACTTCTCTGCCTAAAAAATGCATTCAAAATGGTTTCTTGCTCCAACTATGCTTTAATCTTCACTTAACCCCTTAGTGACCACTAATACGCCTTTTTACGTGATTCACTAATGGGCTTTAGGCTAGGCTGACGCCTTTTCACGTCAGCCTAGTCTAAGTCCTGCACGGGTCTCCCGTGCAGGCAGGAGCCGGGGCTCTGCTGTCTGATGACAGCTGAGCTCCTGCTCCAACGCCCGCGATCGAAGTTTACTTCGATCGCGGCCATTTAACCCGTTAAATGCTGCCGTCAATAGCGACCGCGGCATTTAACTTTGTTTACAGAGGGAGTGCGCTCCCTCTGTCACCCATCGGCGGCCCGCGAATGCAATCGCGGGTCTCCGATGGGGTGTCATGGCAGCCGGGGGACTGATAAAAGCCCCCAGGTCTGCCCTGGACATATGCCTGTTAGGACGCGCCGGAGGCACGTCCTAACAGATTGCCTGTCAGATTTACACTGACAGGCAATAATGCTCCGGTATACGAAGTATACCAGAGCATTATAGCAGCGATCGGAACATCGCACAGTATAGTCCCCTAGTGGGACTAATAAAATAAGTAATCAAAGTGAAATAAAGATTATTAATAAAAATTACAGTAAAAAAATAAATAAAACCATTTTTTTCCATAAAAAGTGGTTTTATTTAGTAAACGTGTAAAAAAAAAAAAAAAAGTACACATATGTGGTATCGCCGCGACCGTAATGACTCCATTAATAAAGTTAATATGTAATTTAAACCGCAAAGTGAACACCGTAAAAAAAAACCGCAAAAAACTATGGCGAAATTGCAATTTTTTTCCATTGCCCCCCAAAAAAGTCATAATAAAAATGAATCAATAAGTCCCATGTAACCCAAAACAGTACCAATCAAAACTACGTCTTGTCCCGCAGAAAACAAGCCCAAAAAATCACTACATTGATGGAAAAATAAAAAAATTACGGCTCTTGGAAAGAGACGATGCAAAAACAAATAATTTTAGTTCAAAAGTGTTTTTATTGTGCAAAAGTCGTAAAACATAAAAAAACCTCCACATATGTGGTATCGCCGTAATCGTACCGACCCATAGAATAAAGGTAACATGTTATTTACGTCGCATAGTGAACGGCGTCAATTTAAAAACGCATAGAACAATGGCGGAATTTCAGGTTTTTTTTATAATCCCCCCCAAAAGGGTTAATAAAAGTTAATATAAAAATTATATGTACCCAAAAATGGTGCTATTAAAAAGCACAACTAATCCCGCAAAAAACAAGTCCTCATACAGCTATGTAGACGAAAAAGTAAAAACGTTATAGCTCTTTGAATGCGACTATAGAAAAATGAATAAAATAGCTTGGTCATTAGGGCCTAAAATGGGCTGGTCACTAAGGGGTTAAAGGGGTTGTCCATACAACTAGCTGCTTTAGTTGGTGGACAAGCATGCAGTTTCTATTTGGCGGTGGATGAATCCTCATTCATTACACCATTGCATTGAATTCACAGGAGTTGGAAACAACACAGAATAGCAGGATAAATCACCTAGACTAACTTATTCATCGGCGCGAGTGGTGAGAGTTTCAGGTTTCTGTTACCCAGGGGCTGGCTAAGAAATTTTAGCTTTGGAGCAAGCAAACAGCACTGGCCCATGGGTAGCAGCCCATCCTTTACCTGTTTACCTCCGCCTGAAATATAAAGGTGGCAGAGGTAAATCTGCTTTATATCCAGTTGCCGTTAAAAGGCAGCGGTTGGTGGTGTTGCTTTCATGTCGGGACTGTGCACGCATGATTAATCACTGGTTGTACACCAAAGCTGGTTATATAGACCCTGTTGCAAAATAGTTTCACTGGAATAGGGTATCCACTAATACTAATAAATAACTTTTATTTCATATGCTTTAAAAATAAACAAAATTTGTGACTTAAAATAGTATACACTAAGTTGAATCGATCCCAAGTGAGTGGGATATACTCGTATTTACGATTCCCACAATTAGCATCTCTCACCCTGCATTCAGGGATCACCATGAAGGATATTTGGATTCCAACTGTCCCTTCAAAATGCCTAAGCTGAACTGGCTCAAGACGCTCTCACAAGGGCGTTCTGCCTCAGCTACCTATTTCTAACGTATCCCTGTTAAAGTTAAATTCTTCCTAGCCTGTTTAGCCAAACGGAGAGTTGGACTCGAGTCCGAAAAGTTTTGGAAACTCTGTACTAAGCTACAGGCCGTTTGACCTGCAGCCTATCAGGCACAGGGACGGGATCCCGGCACAGGTCGGCGTGACGACAACACTGGAGCAGCTCTGTTTGTCATGGAAACGGGGCCTAGGTGAGTACAATTTTTTTGGGGGGCACTATCTACAAAGGGAAGGTGGGGGCTGTATGGCACTGCCTACAAGGAGTAGGTGGGGGGCTGTATGGCACTGTCTACAAGGAGGTGGGGGGCTGTATGGCACTGTCTAAAAGGGGTTTGTGGGGCTCTATGGCACGGTCTACAAGGGCGAGGTGGGGGGCTGTATGCCACTGTCTACAAGGAGGTGGGGGGCTGTATGGCACTGTCTAAAATGGGTGTGTGGGGGCTGTATGGCACTGTCTACAAGTGGTAGGAGGGGTGCTGTATGGCACTGTATACAACGGGGTGGTGGAGGCTGTATGACACTGTCTACAAGAGGGAGGGGGGCACTGTGTCAAGAGGGAGGTGTGGGGCTGTATGGCACTGTCTTCAAAGGGGAGGTGGGGGGCTCTATGGCACTGTCTACAAGGGGGAGGTGGGGGCTGTATGGCAGTATCTATAAGGAGGAGGTGGGGGATTATGGCACTGTCTACAGGGAGGCTGTATGGCACAATCTACAGGGGGGAACTATCCACAAGGGGGGCTGCATGTGGCAGCCAGGGGAGGGGGGCATTATACTGTGTGGAGGCCACTAAGCGGACATTATACTGTGTAGGGGCAGTACAGGGGGCAATATACTGTGTGTGGCACTTAGGGAGCATAATACTGTGTGGGCACAATTAGAGGACAAAATACTGTGTTCTAGAAGGGGTTATAAGAGGCACAAAAGGGGCATTATACCGTGTATGGGGCCCTAAAGTGGCATTATACAGTGTGGGGGCACTATATAGGGCATTATACTGTGGGGGGGATTTTTTATGATGCGGTGGGCGCCGAAAGATAATTTCACATGGGTTACCATCTATCCTAAGGCCGGCCCTGCATGTAGCCATGTGTTGGTATCTAATGTTCCACCCAAAAAAACTGTCTATACTCGCTTCACAATTTTACCTTTAATCACTGGTTGTATACCATAGCTGGTTAAATAGACCATATGGCAAAATAGTTTCACTGGAATAGGGTATCCACTAATACTAATAAATAACTAGTCAGATCAACCAACTTAATAAATAAATAATAATAATAATCTTTATTTATATAGCGCCAACATATTACGCAGCACTTTACAATTTAGAGGGAACATGAAACAAACAATTTCAGACATTACATAGTGACAAAGTTCATTTACAATTCAAACCTGGGGAGTAAGGACCCTGCTCGCAAGAGCTTACAATCTATGAGGACATAAGGGAGACACAAAGTGTAATAGTGTTTGTTCTGTACAATGGTCCGGCCATTTTTATACACATGCGGTGGTAACATAAAGCTGCATGAGCCGGTCACCAGCCAGTATCCGTGTATGACGGACATGAAGAGAAGGAGTGTGAGGGAATCTTATTCTGATGACTAATCTAAATGGAGGGCCATGGAAAGGAGTCAGATTAGGGAATGTTATAGGCCTGTCTAAATAGATGTGTTTTCAGGGCACGTTTAAAACTGTGGATATTGGGAATTAATCTGATTGTCTGGGGTAGCACATTCCAGAGGACGGGTGCAGCACGAGAGAAATCCTGGAGACGGTAGTGGGAGGTTCGGATAATGGAGGATTTTAATCTAAGGTCGTTGGCAGAACGTAGAGCCCGAGTAGGGTGGTAGACAGAGATGAGGGAGGAGATGTAAGGAGGTGCAGCACTGTGGAGAGCTTTGTGGGTGAGAGTAATAAGTTTGAATTTTATTCGGAAGGGGATGGGCAACCAGTGCAGTGACTGGCACAGATTAGAGGCGTTGGTGTAGCGGTTGGTCATAAAGATGAGCCTGGCTGCTGCATTGAGGATAGATTGGAGAGGGGAGAGTTTAGTGAGGGGAAGACCGACTAGTAATGAGTTACAGTAGTCAAGACGAGAGTGAATCAGAGCAACAATGAGAGTTTTGGCAGTTTCCTCCGTAAGAAAAGAGCGGATTCTGGAGATGTTTTTGAGGTGAAAATGACAGGAGCGTGAAAGTGATTGTATGTGAGGAGTAAAGGAAAGATCTGAGTCAAAAATAACCCCGAGACAGCGGGCGTGCTGCTTAGGAGTTATGATAGTGCCACACACAGAGATGGAGACATCAGGTTTAGGGAGGTTAGTAGATGGTGGGAACACAAGGAGCTCAGTTTTAGAAAGATTCAGTTTCAGATAGAGAGAGGACATGATGTTAGAGACAGCGGACAGACAATCACTGGTGTTCTGTATTAGAGCAGGGGTGATGTCACGGGAAGAGGTATATAATTGGGTGTCATCAGCGTAGAGATGGTACTGGAAGCCAAGTCTGCTGATGGTTTGTCCAATAGGAGCTGTGTAGAGAGAAAAGAGGAGCGGACCTAGGACTGATCCCTGAGGAACCCCGATATCAAGGGGAAGAGGAGAAGAAGTGGAACCAGCAAATGACACACTGAATGAGCGGTCAGAGAGATAGGAGGAAAACCAAGAGAGAGCCGCGTCCTTGAGGCCAATAGAGTGGAGCATGTTAAGTAGGAGTTTGTGGTCTACAGTGTCAAAGGCTGCAGAGAGATCCAAAAGAATCAGGAGAGAGGATTTACCGTCCGATTTAGCCGCCAAGAGATCATTTGAGACTTTAGTAAGGGCAGTTTCTGTGGAGTGTAGAGTGCGGAAACCAGATTGTAAGAGGTCAAGAATGGAGTTAGCAGAGAGATAGCGGATAAGGCGAGAGTAGACCAAGCGTTCCAGGAGTTTGGAGATGAAGGGCAGATTAGAGACTGGTCGGTAGTGGCAGCGCTGGATGGGTCAAGAGTTGGTTTTTTCAATAATGGGTTTATAATGGCATGTTTAAAAGCGGAGGGAAAGATACCAGAGGAAAGAGAGAGGTTAAATATTTTAGTCAGGTGACTAGTGACAGCTGGGGAGAGGGACTGGAGGAGGTGTGAGGGGACAGGATCACTAGGGCAGGTAGTAGGACGAGAAGAAGAGAGGAGCCTCGAGACTTCTTCTTCAGTTATTGGGTGAAATGCTGAGAGTGAAGAAGAGGGAGTGCGGGGGGAAGGGGATCGATGTTACTAGGGGACTGGGAGATAATATCATGCCGGATGTTGTCAATTTTAACTTTAAAATAATTGGCCAGGTCTTCAGCACTGAGATCTGTGATTGGCGTCTGAACTTTAGGACTAAGGAGGGAGTGAAAAGTATCAAAGAGGCGTTTTGGATTATTAGATAGTGTGGAATGAGCAAATGGGAGAAGGAGAAAACAGGGAATTCCCCTAGATTCATGTCTCTTTTGTTAGAAAAGGAAAAAGCCAATCTTGAACAAAAATCACGAAAGTTGTCTGAATTTCCAGAGCAAGCTTTGAAACTTTAAACTGATCCCCAGTTGAAAAAAAGGAGGTACTCTTACAAAGTACCATAGTAAGATTTCAATATCAGGTACGAGAGCGGAAACATCAACAATTTGTAAGAGACCTACAAGAGTTTCGGGAGAATCAAGCGTACCTATTCCTTTGTAAGAATTACCACAAGGAATCTGATATTGACGTATCCTCATCGGAGGCAGACCTCTCAGATTCAGATAGGTTTAACCGGTTAACCACTAGGCTGTTTTACAGCTACATGACAAGAGAAAATTTTCACAATTTTAGTATGCGCTTCTTTAGATGATTGTAACTCTGCAGGGGAATAAAGTTCATCTTTGAATTTTACACCCTTTTTAAAGGATAGATATGGCTTTGTTTTAATGGCATTTGTCAGTATACATCATTTTTTTTTCTCTAAAGTGTGCAAAATTGTAAAAGAATGCAAGAATTTAGCAAATGCGTCAGTTTATGCTAGCATTTTTCACACACAGTATGGACCACGGACAAAATAAATTTCTTTTCACATTCTGCCACTTCTCCCTTGCATGGGGATACCAAATATGTGTGCTTTATTCACCGTACGGGCATGTGCCAGGGCTTTACATAAAAGGAGGCTTTTTGGCCTTTTTGGTTCAGGATTTGATTTTATAGCAGCATACTGTTTTCTGGGGCGCCTAATGCTGCTGAAACATTAGAAACATCCCATAAATGATTTACACAAGTAGACCCCACAGGGTTTTCTTCAAAGGGCTTATCATCTTTTTAGAAAGTCCAGTTTTCTTCTGAAAGTTTCTTGAACAAAATAAAATTAGCATTTTTGTGGCAAATGCGTCACTTTAAGTGAGCATTTTTCACACACAGTATGGACTATGGACAAAATATATGTGCCTTATTTATCACATAGAGATGTAGGAGGGCTTACGATAGAAGAAGCTTATTTCACAAATCACCGTTTTTCAAAGCTGGTTTTACAAAACTGAGCAGAGTTTCTATAAGCAGAGATCCCAAAATATTAATCTAGGGGTATAATGGGAATTTATTTTTTTGGTTTAATAAAATAATAAATTGCAGATTTATGCAAATGGGGCTTTCCAGCAGTTGAACTTTAGAAAATATGCAAACAAGACATCCACCCCCCAACCAATCCCTTCCTTACCTTTGGAGTAAAATCAGGTGAAAAATAAAAATGTAATGTAGGGCAAATATATTTTCAACTAATTAACTCAAATCTATTCAGAACAGTATGGTATTTTTTAAAACTTGGGTGAATGCACAGGCCTGGTTGTGAGGGACAGAAATATCGGGAATCTTTGCGGTGCCCGTCTTTTCTGCAGACACTTTTTCTGGGGGTTGCTTCTAGTTGGTGTTGGGGGAATGCGAGTGATGAAATGTATTTCAGTCAGTTGTTTGATATTCTCAGACTGGGGACACAGTCTCTACACAGTCTCCTCATTTCAGGGGTTCAAAAGTATTTGGACAAATTAACATTACCATAAATAAAATGTTTATTTTTAATACTTTGTAGAGAATCCTTTGAGGCAATGACTGCCTGAAGTCTGGAACCCACGGACATCACCAAACGCTGGGTTTCCTCCTTTGTGATGCCTTGCCAGGCCTTTACTGCAGCTGTCTTCAGGTGGTTCTTGTTTGTGGGTCTTTCTGCCTTAAGTTTTGTCTTAAGCAAGTGAAATGGATTCTCGATAGGGTTGAGATCTGGTGATTGGCTTGGCCATTGCAGAGTATTCCACTTCTTTGCCTTAGAAAACTCCTGGCTTGCTTTCGCAGTATGTTTTGGGTCATTGTCCATCTGTACTGTGAAGCCACGTCCAATCAACCTTGCTGCATTTTGTTGAATCTGAGCAGAAAGTACATCCCTGAACACTTCAGAATTCATCCGGCTGCTTCTGTCTTCAGTCACATCATCAATAAACACTAGTGATCCAGTGCCTTTGGCAGTCATGCATGTCCATGCCATCACACTGCCCCCACCATGTTTTACGGAGGATGTGGTGTGCTTTGGATCATGAGCCGTTCCAAGCCTTCTCCATACTTTCTTCCTCCCATAATTCCGGTACAGGCTGATCTTAGTTCAATCTGTCCATAGAATGCTGTTCCAGAACTGGGCTGGCTTCTTTACATGTTATTTGACAACGTCTAATCTGGCCTTTCTATTTTTGAGGCTGATTAATAGTTTGCACCTTGTGGTGAACCCTCTGTATTTTCTCTCATGAAGTCTTCTCTTTATGGTAGATTTAGATACTGATACACCTACTTCCAGAAGAGTGTTCTTCACTTGGGTAGATGTTGTAAAGGCGTTTTTCTTCACCATGGAAAGGTTTCTGCGATCATCCACCACTGTTGTCTTTCATGGATGTCCAGGCCTTTTGGAGTTCACGAGACCACCAGTGTGCTCTTTTTCATCAAGAATGTAGCAAACTTTTGATTTGGACACTAGTAATATTTGTGCTGTCTCTGATGGATTTCTTCATTTTTTTTAGCCTAACGATGGTCTGTTTCACTTGCATTGAGAGCTCCTTTCATCTCATGTTGTGGGTTCACAGCAGCAGCTTTCAAATGCAAATGTCACACCCGGAATCAACGCCAGACCTTTTACCCGATTAATTGATGATGGATTAACGAGGGAATAGCCCATGCAGCCCATTGAATAGCTTTGAGATAATTGTCCAATTACTTTTGGTCTCTTGAAAAAGAGGCAGCTACATATTAAAGAGCTGTAATTCCTAAACCCTTCCTCAAATTTGGATGTGAATACCCTCAAATTAAATCTGAGAGTCTGCACTTTAAGCCCATATTGATTATATAACTGTATATTCAATATGTTTTGGAAAACAGCTAAAATGACAAAACTTGTGTCACTGTCCAAATAATTCTAACTATATATATATATATATATATATATATATATATATACACACACACACACACACACACACACGCACACGCACACATACACACAAACTGACTGATATATATATATATATATACTTTACCGTTCAAAAGTTTTGGGTCACCCAGACAATTTTGTGTTTTCCATGAAAACTCACACTTATATTTATCAAATGAGTTGCAAAATGACTAGAAAATATAGTCAAGACATTGACAAGGTTAGCAATAATGATTTTTATTTGAAATAATAATTTTCTCCTTCAAACTTTGTTTTCGTCAAAGAATGCTCCATTTGCAGCAATTACAGCATTGCAGACCTTTGGCATTCTAGCTGTTAATTTGCTGAGGTAATCGGAAGAAATTTCACCCCATGCTTCCAGAAGCCCCTCCCACAAGTTGGATTGGCTTGATGGGCACTTCTTGCGTACCATACGGTCAAGCTGCTCCCACAACAGCTCTATGGGGTTGAGATCTGGTGACTGCGCTGGCCACTCCATTACAGATAGAATACCAGCTGCCTGCTTCTTCCATAAATAGTTCTTGCATCATTTGGAGGTGTGTTTTGGGTCATTGTCCTGTTGTAGTATGAAATTGGCTCTAATCAAGAGCTGTCCACAGTGTATGGCATGGCGTTGCAAAATGGAGTGATAGCCTTCCTTATTCAAAATCCCTTTTACCTTGTACAAATCTCCCACTTTACCAGCACCAAAGCAACCCCAGACCATCACATTACCTCCACCATGCTTGACAGTTGGCGTCAGGGACTCTTCCAGCACCTTTTCAATTGTTCTGCGTCTCACAAATGTTCTTCTGTGTGATCCAAACACCTCAAACTTCGATTCGTCTGTCCATAACACTTTTTTCCAATCTTCCTCTGTCCAATGTCTGTGTGCTTTTGCCCATATTAATCTTTTCCTTTTATTAGCCAGTCTCAGATATGGCTTTTTCTTTGCCACTCTGCCCTGAAGGCCAGCATCCTGGAGTCGCCTCTTCACTGTAGACGTTGACACTGGCGTCTCGCGGGTACTATTTAATGAAGCTGCCAGTTGAGGACCTGTGAGGCGTCTATTTCTCAAACTAGAGACTCTTATGTACTTGTCTTGTTGCTCAGTTGTGCAGCGGGGCCTCACACTTCTCTTTCTACTCTGGTTAGACCCTGTTTGTGCTGTCCTCTGAAGGGAGTAGTACACACCGTTGTAGGAAATCTTCAGTTTCTTGGCAATTTCTCGCATTGGAATAGCCTTCATTTCTAAGAACAAGAATAGACTGTCGAGTTTCACATAAAAGCTCTCTTTTTCTAGCCATTTGGAGAGTTTAATTGAACCCACAAATGTAATGCTCCAGATTCTCAACTAGCTCAAAGGAAGGTAAACAGCAAAAACTGTTTACAGCGGTGCTAACATAATTGCACAAGGGTTTTCAAGTGTTTTCTAATCATCCATTAGCCTTCTAACACTGTTAGCAAACACAATGTACCATTAGAACACTGGAGTGATGGTTGCTGGAAATGGGCCTCTATACACCTATGTAGATATTGCATTAAAAACCAGACGTGGCGGACATTTTGAAGTCGGCCATTTTGTATCCAACTTTAGTTTTTTCAATGGGAAGAGGGTCATGTGAAACATCAAACTTATTGAGAATTTCACAAGAAAAACAGTGGTGTTTTGGTTTTAACGTTACTTTATTCTTTCATGAGTTATTTACAAGTTTCTGACCACCAAATGTGTTCAAAGTGCTTCCCATTGTGTTGGATTGTCAATGCAACCCTCTTCTCCCACTCTTCACACACTGATAGCAACACCACAGAAGAAATGCTAGCACAGGCTTCCAGTATCCATAGTTTCAGTTGCTGCACATCTCGTATCTTCACAGCATAGACAATTGCCTTCAGATGACGCCAAAGATAAAAGTCTAAGGGGGTCAGATCGGGAGGCATTTCTTCTGCGGTGTTGCTATCAGTGTGTGAAGAGTGGGAGAAGAGGGTTGCATTGACAATCCAGCACAATGGGCAGCACTTTGAACACATTTTATAAGTGGTCAGAAACTTGTAAATAACTCATGAAAGAATAAAGTAACATTAAAACCAAGCACATCATTGTTTCTCTTGTGAAATTCTCGATAATTTTGATGTGTCACATGACCCTCTTCCCATTGAAAAAACAAAAGTTGGATACAAAATGGCCGACTTCAAAAAGGCCGCCATGGTCAACACCCAGCTTGAAAAGTTTCCCCCCTCCCATATACTAATGTGCCACAAACAGGAAGTTAATATCACCAACCATTCCCATTTTATTTAGGTGTATCCATATAAATGGTCCACCCTGTATAAGAAAGTACCACAGCACTCCGTGATAGTGAAAAGAAAGGTGGTTTATTAAGCCAGCACAAGCTACAACGTTTACGTCCTGCTATAGGACCTTCATCAAGCATAGTGATACATAAAACATGTGTCATATATAGTGTGTTTATCATTAACATAATGAGTAAGCATTAAGACAGTATATGTTACAAAACCATACTGATGTATATAAAAATAGAAAATGTTTTAAAATACAATAAAGTGATAAAGTGCAAGTGATTACATCAGCTCATGAAAAATACAAAACGTAATTTAAAAACACGCAAAATTGACATAATTGTTATATAATTAGAAATGCAAACATATGTGTATGGGTGGAGAACATCAGACCACTCACCAATCAGAGATGTAATATATAAATTCGTAAAAAGAAGTGTAGATCCGAGCTGCACATGGAGTCCATCACAGATCGGCGTCCTCAAACTGCTGCTGCGCATGCTCGTATATAGAGACCGGAAGTTTGTAGTTGCGCAGCAACAACTGACCCTCAAGCCAGCATGTACATGGAACGCAACGGACTGGACAGTAAGAGAAATTACAGCGTACCAACTAGCATCAGTGTCAGTAAGAGTAATCTATACAGTAAAGGTACGTTAAATGAACTTTAATAGTATGTTCATAAAAAGCAGAACACTGTTCAGATTAACTATCCAAATGCTATAGATGTATTGAAACCGCTGACAAGGTCAACGGACACCATATGTTGTGTCAAAACTCTATCATATGCATTATATCCTAAAGAAGCAGACATTTTAGAGAAGAAAATAAAAATGTTTAATTAATTTTTTTTAAAACACTGAAGACACTAGATTAATCAAATAGATATGGACACATATTGTTGTACCGCAATGAATACAGAGATGGTGAGTGGTCACGATGTTCAACAGGTTATCTGTAAAACGTAAATAAATGATGTGAATAAAAAAATACTGAAAAAATTAATCACAAAATGAAACACAAACAAAAACATGTATAACATGTATCACACACATCATACAAATAAATGCATGTGTGTATGCATTCATCGAAAAGAACACCGCAAATACATCAAATAGAACAAAAACCCTATGATAACTAATTTAGGCTGGCCACCATTGAATTCAATGTTGAGACCCCATGGTTTTAAAGAATCCAATAGGTGTATCCATTTAAGTTCACATTTATGTAAAAGTCTGTGTCTATCACCACCCCTGTGGGGAATGGGGATATGTTCAAGAATCATGAATCTCAAATGCTTCTCAGAGAGTCCAAACTCACAGAAGTGTTTTGCAACTGGCAAATCACTTCTTTTTTTACGAATGCAATGCCTGTGGTTGTTAAAACGGGTCTTGAAATCACAAGTGGTTTCACCCACATATAAGAATGAACAAGGGAACCAGAGCACATAAATAACCCACCCCGTATCGCAGGTGAGAAACTGTTTTATATTGTATTGTTTATGGATAACGGGATGTGAAAAAACATTCCCCCTACACATAAACCGACAATTAACACAATGTAAGCAAGGAAAATGTCCCATTTTTCTGGGTCTTAGTAATGTTTGTTGGTCTGTCACTTGTATTTTACCGGCTCAATTATTGACCAATTTGTCCCGTAAATTCTGTGGACGTCTATATGACATAAGAGGTTTGTTGTTAAATGACTCATTATGTTTATAGCTATTTTGTATAATGCCCCAATGTTTGTTGACAATTCCTGATACTTTTTCACTCAAATCATTATATGTCGTAACAAATGGGATACGTTTATGTTGTTTGAGTACTTTAACGTCCTCACAATCACTAACGATGGGAGTGGATGAAATCTTATATCTACATGTGCACAATAATTTCCTTGGGTAACCTCTCTGTGAAAAATTAACAACCATCTGATTCAGAGTCTATCTAATTTGACACTATCATCAACTATACGTCTAGCTCTAAGCATTTGACTATGTGGAAGAGACCGTACCATTTTTTTTGGATGACAATTTTCAAACCTAAGTAATGTGTTCCAATCGGTCTGTTTTGTATAAAGACTAGTCTGAAATACATTGTCTCTAATATCAACCAAAATATCCAGAAATTGGATAGTAGTGGTGGAGATAGTGAATTGAATGTCTGGATCTATAAGATTCAAAAAGGTATGAAACTCATGTAGAGATTCCTCAGAGTCTGTCCAGATTAGGAAGATGTCATCTATGTATCGCCACCACCTCAAGACATGAGAGAAGTGATGGGATACATAGATGGACATCTCCTCCATCATGTCCACAAAAATATTGGCATAAGTATGCGCCATGTTGGAGCCCCATAGCCGTGTAAGTAAGAATCAAATCCAATAGAGAGACAATCAATTCACAACCTGATGCACTGTATGTAGATGTAACTAGTCTAGTCTGACCACTTCAATGCCTCTATGGTGTTGAATTGAGGTATAAAGTGACACCACATCAAAGGAAACCAAAATTGCTCCCTGAGGTAGTGCCACTGGTTTCAATTTAGTGATGAAATCAGAGGTATCTCGTATATACGATCTAGTGTTGATGGCAAAATCGCGGAGTGTCCTGTCTACAAAAATGGCTATGTTATTCAATAGAGAGTTCCTGCCCGACATAATGGGACGACCTGGGGCCTTAGCCAAGCTTTTATGTATCTTGGGCAATAGGTATAGATAAGGAGTTTTTGGATGTTCTATTATAAGGAACTTTTCAAGAGCAAGATCAATGAGACCATTGTCATAAGCCTGATCCACTAAAAATGTTATCCTCCTACTGAAATCAAATTTAGGGTCAGAGGACAATACCCTGTAAACACTTGTATCCTGCAATTGTCTAAATGCCTCCTCCATATAAGTGGCAGAGTCCATAACCATGACTGCACCGCCTTTGTCAGCAGGTTCAATGGTGAGGTCATGGTTATGGACCAACTCTTCAATTACCAACATTTCACCCGTGGTAAGGTTAGGATGTAATAAACCAGCATCTTGTCTATCTATGCGCAGCATTTCAATATCCCTTTTGATCAATGTAGCAAACGTCTCAATAGGGTGTTCCATGCCTGGTGGCTGGAAATTACTCTTGTTACATAATCCGAATTCATCAAGGCTGAATTCGCTATTGACAATCTTTGGATTAGCTGCCATGTTACATGTATCAAACCAAACTTTCAATTTAATATTCCTGAAAAAATGAAACAGATCTAACTCAAGCTCAAACCAGTCCATATTCCGACTGGGGCAAAACGACAGTCCTTTGGACAAAATCTTCAACAGTGTAGATGTTAAAGCAGTAGAGGAGATATTTACCACAGTTTCCGCGGATATGTCCCTTTGTTGTATGTGCTCTTAGTTCGCCGCATTCTTGAATTCCTCTGCTATCGGGTCCTTCCTTGTTCTGTTCCTCTGTCTACCAGCTCTCCTGGTGTTTTTTCTGGCATTTGAGAATTGGCATCACCTAAAATAATTCTGGAGATAACTGTGTGTATATATATATACATACACACACACACACACACACAATTATATATGATCGAACAGACCATCTACACTACCGCTAACCAAAAATAAACCGCTATTGATTATATATATATATATATATATATATAAAATTATATATTCCCTACCTGCGTATTCTAATGTTCTAGTAAAGATAGATAGATAGATAGATAGATAGATAGATAGATAGATAGATAGATAGATAGATAGAACAAAAGATAGATGGATAGATTGTATAGATAGATAGAAATCTATCTATACAAAGAATGTATTATATAATGTAATACTTCATATTTTTGTTGTCTCAGTATTATTTTGGCAGCAATTCTCTCTAAGTCTCTTCTTCTCCTCACACTGAAACAATGTTTGAGTTGAAGAAGAGAGGCAGGAGATTTGCTGCCAGAACTTTCAAAATAAAAACAAATGTGATCGCTGTGATAGGTTTTCACAGCGATCACATGTTCAGGGACCAACAGATTTGTTGCTGATACTCTGCCCAGAGATGCTGGTAACAGCGTAAGCACAGGGCTGTGTGCACGCGATCACGTGCACACCATATTTTACATAGAAATGCATGTGATCGTTGTGATTAGTTCTCACGGCTATCACATGTTCAGGGACCAAAAAATTGGCCCCTGAGACTCCTCCTAGTGCCTAGGGCTGTTATCAACAGCTAGGGCACAGGGCTTTCTGAAGTGCCGCCGTATTTAGTCTATACGACGGACTTCAGAGACCCTGACCGTTGGCCGCAAAAACACAGCCAGCGGTCGGGAACCTGTTAATTCAATTCAGTGGGGAGCTAATAGAAGACCCTCTAGAACCAGGGAAAACAGAGGTGATAGGCGAGGACAATATAGAGGTGCGAGATACCCACAGAATAGGGAAACCACACATGAAGGTGATTTTTTTAGGGGTGCCAGTACCAATACCATACCAACTGAGGAACAAACAGTCTATAAAAGACCAGGGCTTACAAATAGGAAATCCGTCTCAGACTCTCTCAGGTCATTAATTTTTCGGCCAGAAATCTAACAGATAGTGAACTGACGCTTCTAAAAAAGGGACTATCTTTTGTACCCACCACCAGATTTACTTCCTTTAACTGGGTAAAGGACCTATATCTTTTTATAAGAAAATTGAAATGGCATAAATATCATCGAATTCAAACTAGAAATATGTGTATCCGACAGGGAATGAGGGAGTGAGAATTAGAGGCTACAAAATTATTAGTAGAATTGCTGAAGGAAGGGGAGAGACCAGAAGGGAAAGGGCCATATACTACTCTAAAAATGAAAAATTCTAAAAATGCCACTTCTAAGGGATATTCCACATATTTGATATCGTTCTAGATTTAGTGAAATTGATCTCCTGGAAGGGAAGATAAGAGGTAAAGCAAATCTCACTAAAGAAGAAACCAGAAGCCTTAAGTCACTAGAGCAGGATAATAGCATCACGATTAAACCTTCAGACAAGGGTGTGAATGTAGTAGTCATAGACCGCAAGACATACCAGGATATATAGTGTCTAACACTAGTAAAGGACACTGATTGCTATAGAATTCTAAAGAGGGACCCTAGTCCAGAATTTACACTGGAACTAAAGTCTATTCTATTGGTGGCAAATAAGGAAGGCCTCATTTCTGAGAAAGAGCAAGAGTTTTTACTCCCCCCAACTTTCTTGCAATACCCACTTTCTATGCACTTCCTAAGGTGCACAAAATTACTTTACACATTCGGGGACGTCCAATTGTTTCAGGAATAGGCGGCATAGGTCAGAATATTGGAACGTATGTAGATAAAATTTTAAGACCATTTGTGAGTAGCCTGCCCTCATATCTGCGTGACACAACTGACCTCCTCCTGAAGGTGGACGGCCATGAATTGGATGGAAAGATTTTGTTGGTGAGATTGATGTGGAGGCTTTATACACATATATACCGCATAATTTGAATTTATTGGCAGTAAGAAGCTTACTAGAAACAAGAGGTAAACATTTTAGGCCACATAACGAATTTGTATTGGAAATTTTAGAATTTTGTCTGACTAAAATCTTTTTTCTCTTTGATGGTCGACTCTTCCACCAGCTCAGGGGTATGGCTATGGGGAGTCCATGTGCCCCCTCATACGCGAACCTGTTCCTGGGCTGGTGGGAGAACAGTACTGTATTTTTGGATGGAAACCATTAGTGGTGCTCAAGGATCCCATCATAGTATAGATTCATTGATGATATTTTTATACTATGGCAGGGATCTGAATCAGAATTTGGCACATTTTTACAACATATTGATGTAAATGAACTGAGCTTACGGTTTACCTATGAGCGCAACAGTACACATCTGGCATTTCTTGATGAGCTGGTGGAAAAAAAACTTAAGGGAGAATTCATACTTCAGTATATAGGAAACTCACTTCCACTAATAGTCTTTTGAAATGGGAAAGTTATCACCCGGTAGCACTCAAAAGGGGGATACCAAAAGGTTAATACCTTCGAATGAGAAGGAATTGTTCATCTATAAAAATAATTTAAGGCAGAAGCCAATGATCTACGGGAGATATTTAGGGAGAGAGGGTATCCTGATAAAGGCCCTCCTGAGGATTTTGAGGATGCTATTGGTAGAAATAGGGGGTATCTCCTAGTCCCACGCAAAAAAGAGGCTCAAGAAAACTCCTTGAGGATTATTGGTACCTTCGATGAGTCACATAATGAAGTATGTGACATTATCTCCAAATATTGGAAAGTCCTCCTTGAGGATCCCGACCTAAAGAAAGTACTAAAGACCACCCCACAAATCACCTATCAGAGAGGGAGATCCCTAAGGGATCCCTTGGTAAAAAGCCATTTTACATCTGACAGACAAACCATTCAATCATGGCTACCAACTCGTACTGTAGGCAATTATAGATGTAGAGGATGTATAGCGTGCAAACATAAGCTTGTAGGCAAAACTTTTTCAAGTCTGTCGGCTGGTAAAAAATACAAGATACAGGATTTTTTTTTATTGCATAGCTAATGACCTGTACGTAGCTGTCCACTGGCCTATATAGGTAAAACCATACGGGAACTAATGAGGAAAATAGGTGACCATCTTGGAGATATTAAACACAAAAGAGGCACACCAGTAGCACGTCATGTGAGTATGTACCCCAAAGAGGAACTGAGAAGTATTGTCTTCATGGGAATTTATAAAAATACACGAAAGCATGAGGAGAGGTGATACCAACAAATGCACTCTACAGAGGGAATCATGTGGATCCATAAGCTGAAGACACTCTCTCCTATGGGTTTAAATGAACAGTATAGTTTCACATAATTAATCTGAGAAACATAACCATAAAGTAAGCAACACTATACTCCTGGTTTTCATCCACATGAATGTATAATGCACATCAATGTCTAGAACACGAGGTACTTTGCAATTTGGATTTAATGTAAGAGGTGTGTTTTCATGTATCTAGATTTTTACATCAGACCCTAGAAAACAAGGTATATGATGGTGTGGCTGTATCCACACATTGTCATATTCATACATTAAATTCTGGGACATGAGGACCCTGATGTCTTTGACACAAGATAATTGCAAGGGCATCCATATCTTAAATGCTAGAATACGAGTTTTATGCCCTTTAGAAGCACTAAATTAGCCATGTAGTGAAGAGTATATTGTGCTGCGGTAGGAAACAAGGCTGGGGACGCGCTTTAGGTCCCCATGACAACGGATGTTGTACTTAGGGTAAAGACGCCAGTAACTGGTAAGCCGATGAGCGGTAGGTATAACTGTACGTCGTCAGGGACGAGCCCCTCTGCTGATTGGCGGATACACCACGGATCCTTCCCCTCTTTGGGAGGTCCTGAGGAGTTTTACGCTCGGCATTCCCGGGCGCACGCGGCCATTGCACCGCACCGGTACTAAAGGAAACTGTTAAGCCAAACTCTCCCTGATGATCCCTGAATGCAGGGTGAAACATGTTGGAGAGGCTAGGAAGAATTGAACTTTAACTGGGATACGTTAGAAATAGGTAGCTGAGGCAGAACACCTTTGTGAGAGTGCCTTGAGCCAGTTCAGATTAGGCATTTTGAAGAGACAGTAGGAATCCAAATATCCCTCATGGCGATCCCTGAGTGCAGGGTGAGAGGTGCTATGAGACTGGTTGTCAATAGAAACAGCATCGAATAACTGATTGGTGAGGTGTTGGTTGGATAACAGTCCATATAAAAACACTACTTGCATGCTATCAGGCTGCCTAAAAGAGATAGGGGATACAGACTACCGGTGTGAAGGAAGCACGCATTAAACTACTACAATGGTGCTTAATAAGCACCCCTGAAAAAGCTACCTATTCCGAACACACCAACAATTGTGGGAATCATAAATACGAGTATATCCCACTTACTTGGGATCGATTCAACGAAGTGTGTACTACTTTAACCCCTTCGGGACGTAGCCATTTTTTTAGTTTTGACTCCCCACATTCCAAGAGCCATAACTTTTTTATTTTTCCGTCAATAGAGTAGTGAGAGGGCTTATTTTTTGCAGGAGTTGTAGTTTCTTTTGGTACTTCTTAAAGTTCCATATAATGTACTTGGAAACTGAAAAAACATTCTTTGCGGGCTGAAGTTGGAGAAAACTGATTCCTCAATTGTTTTTTGGGTTTAGATTTTACGGCTTTCATCAACTTATCTTTATTCAGTGGCTCAATACGATTAAGGCGATACCAAATTTATGTTTATAAAATGTTTTGTGTCGCCAAATTCTGAGAGCCATAACTTTTTTATTTTTTCACCGATTGAGCGGTATGAGAGCTTATTTTTTGCGAGACGAGCTGTAGTTTTTATCGGTAACATTGTTTGGTATGTAGGACTTTTTGATCACTTTTGATTATTTTATTTTTTTCTAAGAGCTAAGGTGACCAAAAAACAGCGATTTTGGCGTTTTACATTTTTTATAGTGTTCACCATGCACATTAAATAACGCTATAATGTAATAGTTCAGACTTTTACGGACACGGCGATACCAATTCTGTTTACTTTTTTTCTATTTTTTACTTTAGGGGGAAAATGGGAAAAGTTTTTTTTTAACTTTTAATATATACACTACTAAAAAAATGTTTTCCCACACTTTATTAGCCCCTCTAGGGAACTTGAACCAGCGATCATCACTAACGTATTGCAGTATATTGTCATTTTTAGAGGCATCTGTTAAGGGCAGGGCCACAGGCAGGGCTTAACAGAGGCAGAGTGAAGGCAGCCGTGGGGGCCTTCATTAGGCCCCTGGGCTGCCATAACCATCGTCATCACCCCCCGATCTCACTGCGTGGGAGGGCGATGAGCTGTCGGAAGGGGCCGCCCCCTCTTTTCAATGCCTCAGATGCTGCGGTCGTGATTGACCACAGCATTTCAAGGGTTAACCAACCATGAACAACGCGATCGCTGCTCCCGGCTGTTAGTTCTGGGTGTCCGCTGTAAAACACAGCAGACACTTGCAGCATAAGGAGCGCGCTCAGCGCGTGAGCGCGCTCCAAACATCACCCCCCGCACCCGGACGTTGTCCCTCAACATAAAATTTATAGTAAATCAATTGTATTCAAAAAGAATAATAGGAAAAATTATTCTAGGTATTGCCGTTACATACTTGATATGGCACCCCATGGTGTTTCAATTCTCTTTCAAAAGGTCCAACTAATGTGTCCAGTGCCAGTGGTCACAGATGCCCAATAGCTCAGTCCCTGGATCCTTTTGTTCACAGGTAGCTGAGTGAATTCTGCTATTGGTCATGCCAGAAATAAGAAAGCACTAGAAGCTTCAGCTGCCTCTTCTCACCGACACTGAACACATGAGGTAGATGTTCTGAGACTAAAAGAGAAGACACCCGGGGGCGGAATAACAAGTATGTAACAGCAATATCGACAGGAGCATTTGTTTCTAATTATTTCAGTTGTAAAATTGTCATGTGTGACCTAACAGAGAAATTCAATATACGGTATAATCGTGGGACAAGCCCATTAAAAGAGTTTATCCCCTTCAAGAGACAACAATCTGTAGCACCTTTATCTTGTAGTATAGGTTGATGGATCCAATTAGTCATTGAGGTTTCCACAGAGGTACGGTTTCACTCTTTATGAACATATAGAACAATCACCTATATAGCAGCAGGTTAGGTGAATAAAGCTGTCATATTTTATAATTGCAGTTCAAACTACTAATCCGGTACTTATTGTTAGAACACCAAACCATGCATGAACCCCATTACTGCACATCTTATGGGTCCATATTGTGGAACTGTAGGCCCGCTGTAAATACCGCTTGAGATGGAACATGACGCTTTTTCTTTTCTTACTAACGGATAAAGTTCGAATTCTTGAAAAAGAAACCTTTGGATGTGTCCACATACTGTAAATTCAGAGGTACACAAGTTATATTATGGAGCAATAGTAGTCTATGGATGTCATATTATGGGTCTATACAAATTGGATCCATCAGATGGCTGTGTCCATGTAGCCTGAGATTTCATGGAAACATGATTAAGTATAATTAGGTTTAACCCATGACAATATCTTCATGTCTGATCATTTACAAAGTTTAAAAGGAATGTTCAGCATTGCTACTATTTTTTCCAATAATTATCCACTACATCTAAAA
The DNA here is from genome assembly GCF_050947455.1 of Rhinoderma darwinii. Taxonomy (NCBI): domain Eukaryota; kingdom Metazoa; phylum Chordata; class Amphibia; order Anura; family Rhinodermatidae; genus Rhinoderma; species Rhinoderma darwinii. The sequence goes on from NC_134688.1 coordinate 103,996,170, forward strand.
CACACACACAAACATAGGATATGTATACAAAACTGTAGAATATTTACCTTACCTTAGACACATTGTTGCAATAAAAAGGTCAAAACGTGGACTTATACTTAGTTCACATCTGCATCAAAGACTTCATTGGAAGCCCATATTGCAGATTCTGTCATAATTGCTGGATATAGCACCGCATGCAGTGCTATTTTGTCCTGAAAATTGATGGAAATCATGACGGAAACCTGACGGAACCTATTAAAGTCTATGGGTTCCTACTGTCGCAGTTGGTGTCTGTCATTTGACGGACCCATCACTTCTGTTATTTTTGTTATTCTGTTGCAATGACGGCACAGGATAATGTAAGTACTAGAGATGTGATCAGAGCCTTACCCTGTTCAGCCAACATCACTCATTTCACACTACCAGTTCCATTATATTTGACAGGAAGAATATTGAGCATGTAGCACTATTCTTCCTGTAGAGACAACGGACACAATGACGGCACTCTGACAGCCCCCATTATTCAAATTTATATAAGTATTAAGGATAACATGTCAGCTTTAATTCATAAAGTAATAAGGCTCAATATTTAATACATTCTGATTGTTTGTTGGGCTAAAATCAACTAACAAAGGTTAGGTTATTTTATTGCATATAAGCCCCTTAGTTCGTAGTAAAGCTTTTAGGCGCAATAAATATAGAAAAAATAAAATTGAACACATTTGTGCCAAAGAAAATGTCTCATGTATTTAACTTTAGTTTAAGAGGAAAGAAGATTTCATTTTTTTATTTTTAAAATCTTTCCAGGAGACGGCCATCTTGGAGACAATCACTTCTTTTTTGTATTGTTTGTATAAACATTTCTTTAGGGTGTATGTACTTTATGGCAGCTGAAATGAATAGTAGTCGATTAACAGAGAAATCTCATAGAAAATTACAGTCTCCAGGAAATAATGTACAGCCCCATTCCCAGAGAGCGACAGGGGGGCTATTTACAGATCCTTATCGGAGCGTATAGTGTGACAGACGCATTTTCTTCATGTTCTTCTACGGATTCCAATAACACTCATTGTTTGATTTTGCAACATTCACGTTCTACCGTGACCTTTTTTAATACTATGTCCTCCCAGGAGTTCCTGATTGCAATGGATATCACATTATGCATTACAATATCCCTCCAGTCTCCAATCTCAACATTGGACAGACAGTTGGCATGATATTGTATATCTCGTTTTTATTGACATTCGGCGTCTCACATGTTCATTCCCACCTCATGACATTATTGCATCTGCCAAATCAATGAAACTTACCCACATGTTTAATATTCCCCTTGCAACGTGTATCATCCTTGGCCACGGCCTTTTACTTGTGATCTCATATAAAAGAATCTGAAATTCTACATTTTATATGAACAGGCAATATCTTTCTGATCAGGATATCTATTGGCGCAATGAATCTAACGAACCATATACCTGGCATCAATCATTTATAAGATTATGTATTTATTGTGTGCTGCATAGGAAACAGCACTAATTACTGAGAGTAAAGTCAAAATTTCACCAATGTCTATGGACAGTAAGACCTCTACGACATGAGATTCCTCTATGTGCTGTCATGAGATCTTGCCAAAGGCAAATTCTCAGTGAATACAGTCCCATACTTTATTTTTTAGTGAGCAGAGAAAGTGAAAATTTTCAAATCTGCGGCATGTCGTTTCAGAAGCACGGCAAAAGGTGAAATTAGCAATTAAATCCATGGCAAAATCCACATGTAACACAAGCAAATTTATTGATTAACTTTTTTAAACTTTTTAGGAGCAGGGAATGGGAAAAAATAGCAAACCCGCTACAGTTATTTGGGATTTTTTTTATGCCATGCGCTGTGCAATATAAATAATGTTATTTCTATTCTACGGGTCGTTAAGATTGCGGTGATACCAAATATCTATGTTTTTATAGTGTGCTATTTTTATTTAAGAAAATTAGAAAATAGGGGTTTATTTATTTGGGGAGGGGACTTTTTATGAAAATGTATGCATTTTTTTAATTTTTTTTTCTCTTAGTTACACTAGGGGACTTGAAACTTATGCAATACTTTAAAATACCTAGTTTTCCAGAGCATTGTTGCCTGTCAGAGCTAGACTGACATGCAATCTATTAGGCCATGTCCCTGGCCGTCTTTTAACCAGTGCCACTGCAACACAGTAGCTGCAGAGGGAGCAACACAGAAGACCAACAGCACCCATGCTGTCAGGCTAAGCCACCCTAGCCCTGGGCCACATCCCCCCCCCCCCCCAGACACAGCAACAAAGACCACAACACAACAGCACATAAAAGTGAACAGATACAAAAAGCTCACCTTTCCTTGTAGTTTCAGTGGCCAAATTGAATGCAAATGGTAAGAAACCCCTTATGCAGTCTCCTGCTATTTAAAAACACCTGGGCCAAATGGCTGAAGACATATATATTCATTCAAACAAGGGAGAAGGAAAACCAGGACTGCACATCCACTTTGTCATAGTTGATCTATTTACAGATCATGTGCAGCCCTCGTGTCCATCTTTCCCAAAAGTGCTTTTGAACTCTTTTGTAAAATGTGGCAGATTTGGACCATTTAATTTTTTTTTTTCTAGTCATAATACCCTTGGTCAATAGTAATAGATCACAATTAAAAAAAAAGATCAATGACATCACCCAATCACTAAGACCATCCCAACAACGAATGAGCGAACTAACGTACGTATGACAATCAGAATTTTTATTATGTATTGCAGTTCCCAATTCCCCCTTTCCTTAACCATATAGACTAGATCTGCAAAAATGTTCTAGTTCCCATACTACACCCCAGAAAACTTTTATTGGATCAGGAGGAATCCCTACTTTAAGTAATTTATGTATTTCCTCTATGACCTTTCCACAATATATATGAAGCGCGGGACAGCGCCATATGTAGAAAATCGACATTCGATCTATTACTTCTTATACAACATGTATCAAGTGTGGGGTCAAATTTCTTCTGCATTTTAGGTGTATAATAGGCAGAGTGCAGCAAAAATAACAGATATTCTAAATACATTATTTATTTTTGTGGTTGGAACCATTTTCATAGCATTACTCCAATGGTTTTGTGATAGTGTTTTTATTACATTCTTTCATTTATGTAGCTATATATTCTTTTGTGGTAGTAATAGCCAGTAGATTATATACTTTCTTGCCATAACCCTTTTTCTACTTGTATATCCACCTAGAATACCAAAAATCTTGTGATTTTGACATCTAAGCTTTTGACGTCAGCTTGAACGTTCAGCACACGCTGTACTTGTAAAAATAAAATAAAAATTCTAATATCTTTTATTTTTAATTAATCTTTTCAAAAGTCATAAAAGTGTATTTTATTAAACCATTGGGATACCGGGGTTAATCCCTTATTCTCCCCGAATTTTCCACACAGGTGTGATGTTTAAAGATCCCTCAATTTTTAATCTTTTCTTCGACCTATTCCATACCATTTGTATCATTTTCTCCATGACACATCCTTCCCCTTCTTCTTTGTTGAACACATCAGTCTCTAGTGCCATTATTAAACCATATTTCTTTTCCCATTCATCTATTTTTTTTATCCACTGCATCAATGTCTCACTATAATCTACTATCTGTGTTGCTTGCCATGCCAGGAAGTACCGCTTGAAATTCTGGTAATTTAACCCTACCTAATCCACAGGCAGTTTTAAATTTAGAGCTACATATTCTAGGCCTCTTTCCCTTCCCAGATAAATTGACACAATAGTCAGTGAATCATTTTAAGATAATTTTTTGGTTTCCAGCAGGGCTATTCTGCAAAATATATAAACCTTGAGGAAGGATCACCATTTTGATCATTTAAAATTCTGTCCGCCATTAATATAGGTCAGTAACGCCATTGGACCATTGAATAATCAATAACGTCCTCAAAATATATTTTACGTTAATAATCTTTGGCTTTCTTCCATGCCCCCAAAGTGGCTCATGATGGCTATGCTTGATTGCTATGCCTAGCTCAGGTTTCAGCTGCGTTCTAGTAGAGGACAGCAGGGAATCTCCAGAATTATGCGATTTAGGTAAATTACTCCTTTGTACTCAAAGAGCTCTATAAATCTAGTCAAAAGCTGAATCTTCAGTGTTTGTCCGGATTTATACTTTAAAGGCTAAGTAAAACTTGGGGGGGGGGGGCATGTTTTTAAATTAATGTACATATTTATTGATTAAAAAAAAACACATATTTGTAATTGACTTTTATTGAAAATGGTGTTTACTTTTTGAGAAGCAGCTCCTATGTCCCATACCTAAAAGATGCATCTCTGTGCAGACAGCCAAATCCGTCAGTGAACTATACTGACGACTCCCTCTATAACCCTATTACAGATCATATCTAAAGGGATCAACTTAGATATAATCGGTAATAGGGTTTTGGAAAGCATCAGATGGACACAGAAAGCGCTGACAGCCGATCCGTCTATGCAGTTTACTGACCGATGCAGCTGAAAAAATTGAGATGCAGCTTCTATGTAAAGTCAATACATAGAAGCTGCATCTCGAAAAGTAAACACAATTTTTAATAAAAGTCAAATTATTTATGTTTTTTTCTAAAAAAAAAATATGTACAGTTATTAAAAAAAAATTCCCCCTAAATGTTTACATAGCCTTTAACCGAACTAAGATCTTATGCTAATATCAGGGATTGGGCTGAAACAACTTCATAAAGTTAGTAAGCAGTGGTCTAATTTACCATAATAAAGGAAATAATAAAACTAGTATGCGAGTGTTGTATTGGCTGAACAAGCAATAATAGAGCTATGTAGTGTTAGTTGAATCAGAAATGGAAAATTACCCCTATTTTGGGTTTAACTGGCCCACCAGAGTACTAGAAGATCCTCCAGTGGGCCCTGGTTCTCAAACAAATCATGGACCACAGTACCCCATAGCTCCAGCAGAAGAGAACCTTATTTTGAGCCAACTTTGGAGACATTTGCTTGGTACTAGGGTCTATCTGTTATGGGTTAATTAACAAACCTTACTGATGATGATATGACCTGTGTGTGCAACGATAACAGCAAAGTTTATAAAGTCATTCAAATTGGATGGGAACATATAGATGGAGGGTGAGCCCTTGAGTCATTTCCTCTGAGGGGCCCAATGAACCCAAGTTCGACACTGTCTCCACTGTAACTGTATCAAATATAACTAAATTATTCAAATATGTTAAGCCTGATGCTATGTTTCCATAAGCATGTATTTTCAGAGAATAAAGCAATAAAATTACGTTGTAGGATGGTTGTAATAGTGAATTCCAGGCCTTATGAGGAGAATGAGCAGCAAAAATAGTTAAGTTATAATCTGCACCTTATTCCAAAAGAAAATGTATTGAATAATAGAAGTGTTGTGTAATCATTAGTGTTTCTTTTGTAGTTAAATGATTTAATTGTCCCGTTAGGATTTCCCACTGCCTCTTCTTGACAGCCTAACAGTAAAGTCATCAACATCTTAATGCTACAAGACAACCCTATTAACTTCCATTCAGCTCGATCTCCTGAGACTTCAGCCTACTTATTCTCTTGTGACTGCGCCAGGAAAGGCACGTACACCATACAAAACTGTTCAAAGGAGCCAAGAACTGTACAATATTGTTTTAATCCTGAAATATATCATGAGACATGTCTGTGCCTATAAATTTAGATTTGATAGATGATGGCTGCAATATTTTTTCCAGCAGAAAGTCATAAGTACTGCAGTGTGGTATAAGTAGGTCATTTCTGGAATACGTTTAATATACTTGCATTGCATCGTCAATGAAAAACTTCCCAAACGACTGTACTGTGGTTATATTACATTCGGCTTTTCACTTTTTGTGCTATCAACCATTTTTATTTGACAGCAAACTCATTAGTAAAAAGCAGTGAAATTATTCTGCAGGTTACAAGATTCTGAAATTATTAGTTATTTGACACCTCAGGATTAATTTACGATGAGGATGATTATTATTATTAATATTATTAATACAAATTCTAACAAATAATAGTACAAAACAATCAAATCTCACAAATAATTTTCAGTTTTGAATACATTTTATTACCACGGTGTCAAGTTACAATTAATATGCAGTGTGTACCTTTTATAGGGAAAAAGGAGATATAAGGTGCTTAGTAAAGTGGAGGGGCTGCGCTTCATATAAAGTCCTCATGAGATGGTACCTGGTGCCCACCCGTATTGCCCACACTATTTCAACTTACTTTCCTACCTTCTCTCCCATTTTCAAAGAATTGTATCTATCCACCATGAGTAAGGACATGAACGTTGTACGAAACACGTAGGCAAATTACTATTGCAACCACCCCTGTGTACATTGGAATTTTAAATTGTTTGGAATAAAATTGGAACATGGTTTCCTTTTAAACACCATCAGCACTGGATCACAGTTTCTTCCTTTCTTTTTCGATCTCTCCACCTGCTATTGTGGCTCCTTCACACCTGGAGTTTTCCTGCACACGCCATGGGCATGCCCTAAAGTTCAGCGGTATTGAAAGAGGGTTTATCAGGTGATCAGAACAATCACAGGCGTTGATCTCAGAAGGATCTCTTGGAAAGCCCTCCTTGGCAAAATGGTGACTTGCCTTTTCCATACATCCTGCAAACTGGTGTAGAGTATTCTTTTTAGCTATCAAGCAGGTGATGGTGTGGAAACAACCCCTTTAATTACTCAGAGATCAAAACTCAAATACTCTGGTATATAACTACTATTGTTCTCCCCCTGGGGAATACGTTTTACTGAACTTTTTAAATGATCCCACCAAATGTAGTGCCCAAACGCAGTGTGAACCTTACCTTAGTTTGACAGCTTCATTTAGTGAGAAACTAAACATGGACCGCACATCCACTATAAAACTTTGATCTATCGCGGCTAGGCAAAATTTAGAAACATGAACATGAGGTTCTTTGTTAACATTTTGATCAAATTTTATACAAGCCCACTTGCCACTTCACGGCGACCTCTTTACAGTAGGTCCCTACTCTATCGGTTGCGGCACCGCATGGCAGTCACCGTCACTGAAGCAACGCTCTTGCAGAGGGAGCAACCCAGAGGCCCAAAAGCACCCATAAAATCAGGCCATGCCAAGTCTCCTTGGCTCTGGGCCACGTCCCCCCACAAGTGCAGCTCCACAGCAACGGCCCTTTTGTGGTCGGCGCTGTAATGTAGATTACAGCAGTGTTTTTTATTTAGAAAAACAATCAATTTTGACAGCGTTATCACCTATTTTAGATTTATGCTAACGACTTTCTTAATGCCCAACTGGGCGTGTTTTTACTTTTTGACCAAGTGGGCGTTGTGGAGAGAAGTGTATGACACTGACCAATCAGCGTCATACACTTCTCTCCATTCATTTACTCAGCACATAGTGATCTAGCTAGATCATGATGTGCTGTCACTTACTCACACATTAACGTTACTGAAGTGTCTTGAGAGTGAATAGACATCGCTTCCAGCCAGGACGCAGTCTATTCACAATCCCGACACTTCGGTAACGTTTGTGTGGGACTTAATAAAAGCAAGTGTGATCTCGCGATAAATATAGAATTGAAGCCTCATGGCAGTCCTAAACAAAGATGGTCATCGTTGATTGAAGGTCAGTTAAGTTTATGCAGTCAATACCATCAGACATCATAAAATAAAAATAGTAAGAAAAACTAAATCTGAAATGAAAACTGAACAAAAAACAAGGATTAGTAACATACAGTTAAAATATAATTAAAAGAACAGTAGAGAAATTATAGGAATCTCATTCTAACCAACAGGGGCCATTGTGCCGAGAGTGACGATCAATTTACATTCCCTGTGGGCCAAGTATTTTTTTGCATCACCGCCTCCAATGCCACAATGCATTAGTTCTATCCCCATACCTTAAATGTTTTTGGATCACATGCATGGTACAGATTAAAATGTTTAGGGATCGTCTTTAGAAGTGTCAAATCCTCAATTTCCTTTGCAGCAATTATGTCACGCACGTGTTCTCTAATCCTAATGCGGAATTGTCTTGATGTTAGGCCTATGTATACTTTAGAGCAGCCACCAGTTGCATAGTATAGAACATTGATTGTACTGCACGATATATAGTGCCAAATCTTATTTTCACGTATGTCATTCATAGATACAAAAGTGGTTGCACAGATTATATTTGCACATGACATGCAGTCACCACATGGGTAATAACCACATATAGGGCCCCTTGACGAATAGGATTTTGTTTTTTTTGGTATAAAGTGACTATATAGTTACCAACATATCCTTGTCACGCTGTACAAAAAAGGTTGCCTACCCTTGCTGTAGAGCTTGGCCTTTACAGTATGTTTTACATTGTTACTTTTCTGGGAAACAAATTTTATCTAAAAGGGCACATCTAGACGTGTTGGAAACTCTCCGATGCAAAAATTTGCATATTTGAGGGTTCATCCAGACATGATGGATGTCTCAGAGGACTTGCCGGAGATTTGAAAAGGCTGAAATTTGCAGTGAAAGTCCGTTGCTTTTCTGCAACAGACTGAGCATACAGCGGAATGTAAATTCTGCACCGCAAGCCTATTTTCTGCACCGTTATTTTCCGCAACTTTTGCACTAAAGTAACTAAAAAGACATAAAAACCAAAGAGAAAAAAAGTCTGCTTCCGATTTCTATTGTGGGCTATCTGCAGCGGAATTCTGCATTAAATCCGCACATTTGAACGTGCCCTAACCGTAGTTATTTTGCAAAATGCAGTAGATGTTCCATCAGCGCTGTGTCCCCTTCATTGTTTTCAAAGGCACAGTGCCATACATTTGGTTGTGGCTGTGTCTGCTGCTTGGTTCCATTCGCTTGAAAAACCCCTTTAATAAAAAGTGGATATTGGATGTTAAATAGATAGTGGACGCATTGGTCAGATACATAGCTTGTGCTTACACACAGTTTAGAAGGATATTTTTTTTATCTTAATTCACAGCTTACATGAATAGGGAGTATTGTAAGACAAAAAGATTTAACAGATATTTAACAGTATTTCTTTTGCTTAATCTTGAAATAATGATCATTTTATATCTCAGCATTTCATAAACTCATTTCATAAATTTTTCAATGTTGCAATTTTACAGAAATATTCATAAAGTCTAAAATGAGTTTCATTCAGAGAAATTAGCTAATAAACCCACTTGGCCACTCTGGCCAAAATATGGTCTGATTTCTTGAGGGCCCTACAGTAGTGCAAATATTAACTATGCACTCAGGGCCGCCATCAGGAATTTCAGGGCCCCATACAGCTACATTTTCTGGGCCCCCCTACCGTGGCACCGCCTGTTAACGGTACTCCGTCTAGCACTATATTATGCTACCCAGGGCCGCCATCAGGGGAGTATTAGGGGTACTGATGTGAGGGGCCCGGCCAAACCTAATTGAAAGGGGGGCCCGGCAACTGCCGCGACTTGCCTTTGGTAGAAAAAAAACAGGCCCCTGCAATGAAAAGAATGTCGTGAGCTGCGGGGCCCCCCCCTCTCGTCATGGGGGCCGTCAAACACCGCCCGCGTAACCGATCGCGCGCACCCGCAAACTCCCACGCGTGCGCACTCGCAAACTCCCACGCGTGCGCACTCGCAAACTCCCGTAGGTGCGCACTCGCGGGCGTCCGCGACCGCAAGCACCCGCGACCGCCCGCGCATGCGTCCACCCGCGACGGCACGTACCCGCGACCGCCCGCCCGGGCACCCGCGACCGCCTGAAACCATGCACCGAATTTTGAGGCAGATTTTAACCTGCCCACACTATCTTGCCGCGTTTTTTGCCCGCGGCGATTGAGGACAGCAGACAAAAAACGCAGCGAAAAATGCATTTTCTGCCTCCCATTGATTTCGATGGAAGGTCAGAGGCGGAACAGTGGCAAGAAAGGACGTGTTGCTTTTTCTTTTTTCTGCGACTGGCTCCCATTGATTTCAGATTAAATCAATGGGAGGCGGTTTTGGAAGTTGTTTGGTGCTGATTCTGACGCAGTGTCCGATTCAATATCAAGGCCCAAAAACTCTGTGAACTGGGCCTTATTGTTAGGGTTTATTCAGACGAACGTGTAATACATCCGTGCAACGCGCGTGATTTTCACGCGCCTCGCACGGACCTATGTTACTCTATGGGGCCGTGCAGACTGTCAGTGATTTTTACGCAGCGTTTGTCCGCTGCGTAAAACTCACGACATGTCCGATATTTGTGCATTGTTCGCACATCACGCACCCATTGAAGTCAATGGGTGCGTGAAAATCACAGCCAGCACTTCCGCAGCCGTATAAACTATGCATGAAAACAGAAAAGCACCACGTGCTACAAACATACAAACAGAGTGTCATAATGATGGCGGCTGCGCAAAAATCACGCAGCCGCGCATCATACGCTGCTGACACACGGAGCTGTTATGGACCTTTTGCATGCGCAAAATGCCATGTTTTTTGCGCGCGCAAAAAGCACACTAGGCATGAACACTGCGGATTTTATGCAACACATTTTATTGTGGAAAATCCGCAGCGTATCACAGTCGCAGCAGAGTGGATGAGATTTGAACAAATCTCATCCACACGCTGCAAAAAAAATGGACCTTCAGTGTGGCTTTTTAAGCCGCAGCATGTCAATTTATTCTGCGGGATCGCTGCTCCTCTGTTGCGGAAATGCTGCGGTTCTGCCGCAAAAATCACAAATGAGAAAAAAAAAAGGTACTTTTTTAAATTGATAAAAAAGTTTAGACTTACCCCGGCCGTAGTCCTGGTGACGCGATCCTCTATTCTTAGCGCAGCCCGGCCTCCTGTCATGACGTTTCATCCCATGTGACTGCTGCAGCAGTCACATGGTCTACAGCGTCATCCCAGGAGGCGGGGCTACGTTCAGAAGAGAGAGATGCGTCACCTAAAATACGGCCGGGGTAAGTTGAAACCTTTTTTTCCCTGCAGCATTCCCGCAGCGGACATGCCTCACGAAACCTGCACCACTATTTGGTGCGGTTTTGCTGGCAGAATTCCCTGCGGCTACCGGGGCGGATAAGCTGTGTCGTTTTACTCAGCATATCCGCCTAGTGTGTTCCTACCCTTATGATGTCGCTCCTGGAGCTGCTGCCTGTCTCTAAATAGGCAATTGGTCCAGTAGAATTTAGAATAATTTTTTTTTGTGAACCAGCTTAAAAAAATACAAAACTTTTGTGTTAGGGCCTGTTCACATCACCGTTCGCTTCCGTTCCGGGGTTCCGTCTGAGGTTTCCGTCGGGTGAACCCCGCAACAGAAAGTGAAAGTGACAGCACAGCTTCCGTCATCATTAGCGCAGTCGACTACGCTATTGATTCCGACCGAAAACCAGCCGGAATGGTGACGAACGGAAACCATTAGCGATGTTTCCGTCACCATTGAAATCAATGGTGACTGAAACGGAAGCTGTGCTGTCACTTTCACTTTCCGTTGCGGGGTTCAAAGTTTAGACTTACCCCGGACGTATTTTAGGTGACGCATCTCTCTCTTCTGAACGTAGCCCCGCCTCCTGGGATGACGCTGTAGACCATGTGACCGCTGCAGCAGTCACATGGGATGAAACGTCATGACAGGAGGCCGTACTGCGCTAAGAATAGAGGATCGCGTCACCAGGACTACGGCCGGGGTAAGTCTAAACTTTTTATCAATTTAAAAAAGTACCTTTTTTTTTCTTCTCATTTTGTGATTTTTGCGACAGAACCGCGGCATTTCCGCAACAGAGGAGCAGCGATTCCACAGAATACATTGACATGCTGCGGCTTAAAAAGCCACACTGCAGGTGAATTTTTTTTGCAGCGTGTGGATGAGATTTGTTCAAATCTCATCCACTCGGCTGCGACTGTAATACGCTGCGGATTTTCCACAATAAAATGTGTTGCATAAAATCCGCAGTGTTCATGCCTAGTGTGTTCCTACCCTAAGGCCGGATTCACACAAGCGTGTGCTTTTTGCGCGCGCAAAAAATGTGGCATTTTGCACATGCAAAAGGTCCATAACTGCTCCGTGTGGCAGCAGCGTATGATGCGTGACTGCGTGATTTTCGTGCAGCCTCCATCATTACGACACTCTGTTTGTATGTTTGTAGCACGTGGTGCTTTTCTGTTTTCATTCATAGTTTATACTGCTGCGGAACTGCTGGGCGGGATTTTCACGCACCCATTGACTTCAATGGGTGCGTGATGCGCGAACAATGCACAAATATCGGACATGTCGTGAGTTTTACGCAGCGGACACACGCTGCGTGAAAATCACTGACAGTCTGCACGGCCCCATAGAGTAACATAGGTCCGTGCGAGGCGCGTGACAATCACGCGTGTTACACGTTCGTCTGAATAAGCCCTAACAATAATGCCCAGTTCACAGAGTTTTTGGGCCTTGATATTGACTCGGACACTGCGTCAGAATCAGCACCAAACAACTTCCAAAACCGCCTCCCATTGATTTAATCTGAAATCAATGGGAGCCAGTCGCGGAAAAAAGAAAAAAGCAGCACGTCCTTTCTTGCCGCGGTTCCGCCTCTGACCTCCCATCGAAATCAATGGGAGGCATAAAATGCATTTTTCACTGCGTTTTTTGTCTGCTGTCCTCAATCGCCGCAGGCAAAAAACGCAGCAAAAAAACTCGGCAAGATAGTGTGGGCAGGTCAAAATCTGCCTCAAAATTCTTTAAGGGATTTTGAGGCAGATTTTTTTTTGCCTGCAAAATACTCTGTGTGAACAGGGCCATACTTAAACAGCACTTTGAGACACTTTACTCACTGTGTCAGAAGAGCTGCTGGCTCCCACTCCAGTCCTCTTCAGGCGATGTCTTCCAGGCGATGTCTTCGGTCCAGATGTCCAGTCCTTCACCTCCAGCCAGGCTCCAGGTAAGTTGTGTCCATGTGTGTCCGCGGCTGCGCACGCGGGCGATCGCAAGTGCGCGCGTGCTGTCGCGTCTGCGAGCGCCCGGGCTGTCGCAAGTGCGCGCTTCCGGGCTTTCGCGGGTGCGCGCGCAGGCGGGCGGTTTGACAGCCCACATGATGAGAGGGGGGGCCCCGCAGCTCACGACATTCTTTTGGTGAAAAAAACGGGCCCCATTGCAGGGGCCCATTTTTTCCTACCAAAGGCAACTCGCGGCAATTGCCGGGCCCCCCTTTCAATTAGGTTTGGCCGGACCCCTCACACCAGTACCCCTAATTCCCCCCTGATGGCGGCCCTGTATGCACTGCACAAGCATAATCATGATAGTATATGTAGCAACTCTTATTACTATTGCATCTTCCTCTAGTCCTGTAGTAGTTGCTATAATATACAATGGATATAAAAAGTCTACAATCCCTGTAATAATTCCAGTTTTTGTCCTGTTACAAAGTCCGTACAAGATGAATCATTTCAGAACTTTTTCCACCTTTTAATGCGACCCATAATCTGTACATTTCCATTGAAAAACACACTGAAATCATTTAGAGGGGAAAAATAAAAAAACAAAAATAATGTGGTTGCAAGTGTGAAGACCCTCTCATAATTGGGGATGTGGTTGTGTTCAGAATTAGCCAATTACATTAAAACTCCTGTTAAATAGTAATCAGTTCACAGCTGCCATTATTTTAAGTGATTCTGTGTAACCCCATATAAAGTTCAGCTGTTCTATTAGGATTTTCCTGACATTTTCTTTGTTGCATGTGACAGCAAAAGCCATGGTCCGTAAAGAGCTTACAACACATTAAAGGGATCTGATTGTTGAAAGGCATCAGTCAGGAGAAGGGTACAAAAGAATTTGCAAGGCATTAGATATACCATGGAACCCAGTGAAGACGGTCATCAAGAAGTGGATTACATTTGGCACAACAGTGATATTACCAAGAACTGGACGTCCCTCAAAACTTGATGAAAAGACAAGACGAAAATTGGTCTGAGAGGCTACCAAGAGGCCTACAGCAACATTAAAGGAGCTGCAGGAGTTTCTGGCAGGTACTTGTTGTGCAGTGCATGTGACCACAATCTCCCGTATTCTTCATATGTCTGGGATGAGGGGTAGGATGGCAAGACGGAAGCCTTTTCTAACAAAGAAAATCATCCAAGCCCGCCTATGCTTTGCAAAGACCTACATCAAGTCTGCCAAAAGCATGTGGGAAAACATGTTATGGTCTGATGAGACGAAGGTTGAACTTTTTGGCCATAATTCCAAAAGATATGTTTGTCGCAAAGCCAACACTGCACATCACCAAATGAACACCATACCCACAGTGAAGCATGGTGGAGGCAGCATTATGGAGCATGGTGGAGTCAACATTATGCTTAGGGGCTGTTTTTCTGCAGCTGGAACTGAGACTTTAGTCAAGGTGGAGGGAATTATGAACAGTTCCAAATATCAGTCAATATTGGCACAAAACCTGCAGGCCTCTGCTAAAAATCTGAAGATGAAGAGGAATTTCACCTTTCAGCACGACAACGACACAAAGCATACCTCCAAATCAACAAAAGAATGGCTTTACCAGAAGAAGGTCAAAGTTTTGGAATGGCCCAGCTAGAGCCCAGACCTGTATCCCATTGAAAATCTGTGGGGTGACCTGAAGAGGGCTGTACACAGGAGATGCCCTCACAATCTGACAGATTTGGAGCGCTTTTGCAAGGATGAGTGGGCAACAATTGCCAAGTCAAGATGTGCCATGCTGATAAACTTCTACCAAAAAAGACTGAGGTCTGTCATAAAGTAAAAGGTTAATTCAACAAAGTATTAGTTTAATTGCACTGCAATTTATGCAACCACATTATTTTTGTTTTTATTTTTATTTTTCTACCCTAAAAGATTTCAGTTTGTTTTTCAATGGAATTGTACAGATTATGGGTCACATTAAAGGTGGAAAAAGTTCTGAACTTATTCATCTTGTTCTGATTTTGTAACATGCCAAAACCTGGCGTTTTAAGAGGTGTGTGTAGACTTTTTATATCCACTGTATATCGCCACTTACTTGATTCCAGAATCCAAAATTGCAGACTTCCCATTATAATTACCTATTAATTAGTACAATTCAACCTTTCTCAACAGAAATAAATAAAAAAATAACATTTTCTTCAATAAAAAGTATTAACCCCTTCCCGACATTTGTCGTAAGTATACGTCATGGAAGGCCAGTGCTTCCCGCAAATTGTCGTAAACTTATAATAAATGGATGGCACCAGCTCGAAAGCTGCATTTAAGGTGTTTGCAGATCATCTGCACCCCAACCATGAAATTGGCGGGGTGTTGGTGGCTGCAATGGCAACCGGTGGCCTAATAGTGGCCTCCCGGTCTGCCTAGTATGGAAAACTTCCAGCACCCGCCCAGAGGCAGGGCCTAAAAGGCTTTCGTAGCCGTCGGAAAGTTGGCGCTGAGCCGGCGCCATCAGCGGTGGATGTTAGCTGTATGTTACAGCTGACTTCCACCTGTAACGGCAGGAACCGGAGCCAACTCCGATACCTGCCATTATCCGCTTTCTGATTGTCAGCAGATTGCAGCATGCAGGGCTGCCGACTGCTACTATGGCAACAGGAGACCTAACAATAGCCTCCTGCTCTGCCATTACGGAAGTCGATTAGGCCCTGCCTGGAGGCGAAGCCTAAAAGTCTTGCTGTCAGTGAATGACTGACAGATCTAATACATTGCACTACATACGTAGTGCAATGTATTAGAAAAAAAAAATCTGACAGTTGGACCTTCAAGTCCACTAGTGAGACTAAAGAAAAGTGTTAAAAAAAGTATACAGTATAATAGAAGTTTCAAGTAATAAAATAACACACAATCGCCCTTTTCTTATCAAGTCCTTTATTATTGAAAAAAATAAATACACCATACATATTTGGTATAGCCACGACCATAACGGCCTAAACTATAAAAATATTATGTTATTTATTCCACGCGGTGACAGGTGTAAAAAAAAACCCGTAAAAAACAATGTCAGAATTTCTGTTTTTTGGTCACTTTGCCCTACAAAAATTGAAATAAAAAGTGATCAAAAAGTCGCATGTGTCCAATAATAGTACCTATAAAAACTATAGCCCGTCTCGCAAAAAACAAGCCCTCATAAAGCCCCATCGACGAAAAAATGTAAAAGTTATGGTTCTTGCAACATGGCAACAGAAAAAAAAAAATATTTTTACAAAAGTAATTTTATTGTGCAAAAAGTTGTAAAACATAAAAAAGTGCTATAAATTAGGAATCACCGGAATCGTACTGACCCGCAGACTAAAGTTAACGTGCAATTTATAATGCATTGTGAACGCTGTATAAGTAAAACTAAAATATTATGGCAGAATTTCAGTTTTTTGGTCACCTTGCCTCCCAAAAAATAGGACAAAAAGTGATAAAAAAGACTCATGTACCCCAAAATGGTACCAATAAAAACTACAGCGCGTCCCGCAAAAAAACAGCCCTCATACCACTACGTCTATAAGAAAATAAATTAGTTAAGGCTCCAATAAGTCAGGAAAGAAAAATATGTGCAGGCCCTAGGGGAACATTTCTTGTGTTTCAAAAGGCGATTTATCAAGGCCCTAAAATTAGGGAACCAGGAAGGGTAGGACCCAAACATATCTCCTGGAAATGAGGGTGCCCGTATTATACCAGGACAACACTTCCCAGCAAAATTCCCCAAACTGCAAATGTGCGGAGTGTGGAACAAAAGGAGGATAAGAAAGGACACTATTTGTCAGTGTGACACGCCTGTGCAGAAAGGATTGCTTCACAGCGTAACACACATCTATGGATTATTTTACCCCATTATTATACCACCTGACTATGCCCCTGATGTACTCTGCCCAGCTTACATGTACCCCCACATTATAAGCTGAAATACCAGTAATAATCCAAACAAAACTACTACAAAGCAAACCCATGCTCCAAAAGCCAAATAGTGCTTCCTCCCTTCTGAGCCATACAGTGTGCCCAAACAGCTGTTTAATTCCACGTATATGGCATCGCCATACCCGGGAGAACCCTTTTAACAATTTTTGGGGTGTGTGTCTCCAGTGGCACAAGCTGGGCATGACATATTTGCCACTGAAATATATATTGAAAAATTAACATTTTTACTTTGCACCATCCACAGCGCAATCATTTATGGAAAAGACCTGTGGGGTGAAAATGCTCACTACACCCCTTAATAAATGCCTTGAGGGGTGTGGTTTACAAAATGGGGTCACTTCTGAGGGGTTTCTTTTATTACTTCACTTCAGAGCCTCTGCAATTGTGAACCAATACTTTGTAAATTGCCAAATTAGGCCTTCATTTTACATGGTACTCTTTCAATCCTGAGCCCTGTCAAATGTCCAGGCAAAAGGTTAGGGCCACATGTAGGGTATTTCTAAAACCGGGAAACACAGCATGATAATTCGAGAGCTGTCTTGTTATGGTGGCACAAGCTTTTCACCACATATCTATACAAAAAAATCCCATTTTCACTCTGCAACATCGAGTGCTCACTAATTTCTGCAAAACACCTGTGGGGTTAACATGCTCACTACACCCCTAAGTGAATACCTTGAGGAGTGTAGTTTCCAAAATGGGGTCACTTCTGGGGGTTTTCCACTGTTCGGTCCCACAGGGGCTTTGAAAATGTGATATAGCGACCAGAAACCAATCCAGTAAAATCTGCACTCCAAAAGCCAAATGGCGCTCCTTCCCTTCTGAGCCCTACCGTCTCCAAACAGCAGTATAGGACCACATATGGGCTATTGCCATACTCTAGAGAAGCTGCTTTACAAAGGTTGGGGTTCTTTTTTTACTTTTATTTGTTGAGAAAATGTTGTTTTTTTTTTAGCTAAATATACGTCTTATTGAAGAAAATTGTTTTTTGTTTTTTTTTTTCACTGCCCAATTCTAATAAAGTCTATGAAACACCTGTGGGGATCAAAATGCTCACTACACCCCTAAATTAATTCTTCATACGGTGTAGTTTCCTGAATGGAGTCACTTTTGGGTAGTTTCCACTGTACTGGTACCTTAGGGGCTTTGCAAAATTTACATGGTGCCGAGAAACCAATCCAGCAAAATCTGTACTCCAAAAGCCAAATGGCGCTCCTTCTATTCTGATCCTTGCCGTGTGCCCAAACAGCAGTTTATGACTACATATGGGGTATTTCCGTACTCTAGAGAAGTTGCTTTACAAATGTTGGGGTTCATTTTTTCCTTTATTTGTTGAGAAAATTAGAAATTTTGAGCTAAAGCTACGTCTTAATAAAGAAAAAGGATTTTTTTAAATTTTCACTGCCCAATCCTAACAAAATCTATGAAACAACTAGATGAATTCCTCAAGGGGTGTAGTTTCTTAAATGGAGTCACTTTTTGGACATTTTCATGGTTTTGGTCCTTCAGGGGCTTTGCAAATGTGACCTGGCCTCCGCAAACCATTCCTGCTAAATTTGAGCTCCAAAAGCCAAATGGCGCTCTTTCCCTTCTAAGCCCTGCCGTGTGTCCAAACAGCTGTTTATGAACACATATGGGGTATTGTTTTACTCCGGAGAAATTGCTTTAAAAATGTTGTGGTGTTTTTTCTCCTTTAGTCCTTGTGGAAATGCGAAAAAAATTAGCTAAACCTGCATTTTCTTTAAAAAAAAATTAGATTTTCATTTTCATGGCGTAAAACTTGTGGGGTCAAAATGCTTACTATACCCCTAGATAATTTCCTTGTGGGGTGTAGTTTCCCAAATGGGGTCACTTTTGGGGGATTTCCACTGTATTGGCACCGCAAGAGCCCTTCAAACCTGACATGGTGCCTAAAATATATCCTAATAAAGAGGAGGCCCCAAAATCCACAAGGTGCTCCTTTGCTTCTGAGGCCTGTGCTTCAGTACATTACTACACTATGTCCACATGTGGGATATTTCCTAAAACCGCAGAACCTGGGAAATAAATATTGAGTTAGGTTTCTCTAATAAAACCTTCCGTGTTACAAAAAAAAAATGATTAAAATGAATTTCTGCAAATAAATTAAATTAAATTTCACCTCTAATTTGCTTTAATTCCTGTGAAACGTCTAAAAGGGTTAAGAAACTTTCTAATTGCTGTTTTGAATACTTTGATGGGTGAAGTTTTTAAAATGAGATAACTTATTGGCGTTTTCTAAATATATAAGGCCTTCAAAGCCACTTCACAACTGAACTGGTCCCTAAAAAAATAACCTTTTGAAATTTTGTTGAAAATGTGAGAAATTGCTGCTAAAGTTCTAAGCCTTGTAACACCCTAGAAAAATAAAAGGATGTTCAAAAAAACGATGCCAATCTAAAGCAGACATGTGGGATGTTAATTAGCAACAATTTTGTGTGGTATAACAGAAGAGGCTGGACGCAGCTGCAGGCTTAAGGGAAGCCGACATGACCGTCCTGGTAGGGAAAGGGTTAATGTTACGAGGTCAGGGAAAGTTGAAGGAGCTGAAGGAGGGACGGGGAGGAGTTAAGGGGGGCGGGGGGGGGCCGTTGCTGTGCTTCCCGCTGTTTCTCGGCATTGAGCCGGAAGCAGCGGGAGGAGTAACACACAGTAAGCAAAGCTCCCCGTTGCCTGGCTCTTTAGTAATGGCAGAGGCCCTGATTTTAGAGCGGCTGCGTGCCGCTGCTGTGCACCACGGTCCCGGATGGCTGGAGCAGACCGTGGCTGCATTAACGCGGATCCCGGACGCCGTTTCGCCACGCCGGGCACGGCGTTCGGGGTCTGTTGTAAGGGACAGGCTCCCCTCCCCCGGCCCCCTTACGAGCATGGCTATGGCGGCGGGGGGGGAGTCGGCAACAACCGCTCCTGCGCTGGGCAGGCAGAGAGCGGTGCCAGGGGTGACGGCGATGCGGGCTGTGTCGACCCGTCCCTCTCGGCGGTCCCGACCTCCAGAGCGCCTTAGTCCGGAGGTAGTCCCGCGGACACGGCGTCGCAGAGGGAGCCCGATCCCGGACGCTGCAGGCCAGGCAGCTGGGAGGACCGCCCCTTCCCAGGCCCTGCGTCCTGGCAGGAATCCCAGGCCGCGACGGGGTCCGGCGGTAAGCAGGGAGTCGCAGGCTGGGCTCCCTGTCACCCCTCCCCCATCAGATGGAAGATGTCGAGAGCAAGGTACGGCCGCCCCGCATGGTGATGTTCCGGCCAGGGGGCAGGCTTCGTCAGGATCGTCTAGACGGACGACTAGATCTGCAGCGACATCGAGGCAACAGGTCCGGTCGGAAGTCTGGGTCCCGGCGGTCGGGCGGCAGGTTGCCGGCCCATCGGTCAGCGCGTCCTCATCCCCTTTCCGAAGATGTCGTTGGGAGGGACAGTCGTCGGCGAGAGAAGAACTGGAGGAAGGTGAACTGGACGTCTATCGTCGAGGTCAGGATGGTCCGGCTGACGGGAACACAGCGCCTGTGCAGCCCGGTGAGTGTATAACTCCATTATTGTCTTATCCAGCGATTTTTATGTCGGGTGTCGGCGGGGGGGCTGCTAGCATAGCATCGGGGGCCGGTAGTGGCGCGGGCGGACGCGACGGAGCGGGTTTGGCAGATTTAGTGGGTTGCTTACGGGCTGGTGGGGCGCCTTGATAGGGCCGCGGCGCCGGTAGTAACGGAAGTGTCCCCTGCGGTAGTTTGGGAAGGCCCCAGGGACGTGGGATCGTTGCAGGCGCGTCCTGTGGTGGCGGTTAGAGAGGCGGTCGCGGTGTCGGTGCAGACTGAGGCACAGAAGGACGGCGATCGAGTGCGCATGGACGATCGTGCTCGGGGGGAGGTGTATGTTTGTTTTGAGGGTCCGTGGGGGGCGCATTTAAAGCAGGAGGTGCGTGATCGGATCTGGAAAGATGAATACGTTGAAATTTTTTTTTTTTTTTTTTTTTTTTTTTTTTTCTCTCTTGCCGCTGGCTAAATTCAATTTGGATAAGGGCAAGCGGGATGAGAGTAAAAAGGACGAGGAGGAACGGCGGCGGTATAGGCTTATCCCGCAGACGTTCGTTAATTGGTCGCAGGCGTTCGCCATATTGGCTAGTGTGATAGGGGAAAAGGCGCCGGAAAATTGTTCGGCGTTATTTTGTTATTTTGATGCTATTGGGGAGGCTCATAGGGCGTATGGGGGTCAGGCGTGGCTGCGATATGATGAGCAATTCCGTCAGCGGAAGGCGGTTCGGCCGGCGATTCGGTGGGACCAGAAGGATATTGCTCTCTGGTTACGGGTTACGGCTCCGGTTAGGCAGCCCGTTCCCGGGAGCGGTGGCCAGGGAGGCCAGTCTAGTCAGAGTGGACCAAGCGGCGGGGGAAAGGCGGGGTTTTGCTGGCAATTCAATGAAGGCCAGTGCAAGTTTGGGGCCACGTGCAAGTTCAAGCACGTGTGCTCCGAGTGTAATGGTGCATCACACGGGGCGGCAAAATGTCTGCGAAAAAAGAGGTCCGGGAACCAGCACGGGGCTGGTCAAGGGGGTGTCGCCGGTGAGGGTGGAAAGGATGGCCCTTTATCTAAATGAGTATCCGGATAGGGCGGCAGCTAGGTTGCTTTATGAAGGGTTTAGTGTTGGTTTTGTTATTCCTCCGCCTCCTTATGAGGTTCCGGTTACGGGGAGAAATTTAAAATCGGCTTACTTGCATGTGGAAGTCGTGTCGGAAAAGTTGTTAAAAGAAGTTTCGTTGGGGCGCATGTCGGGGCCATTTGTGGAGTCGCCGGTGAAAGATTTAGTTGTGTCCCCTTTGGGTATTGTCCCTAAACGCGAGCCCGGAAAGTTTCGTTTGATTCAACATTTATCGTATCCCAAAGGTTCGTCGGTAAATGACGGGATTGATCACGAGTTGTGCTCCGTAGTTTATACCTCATTCGATAAGGCGGTGGGGTTAGTGCGGGCTGCGGGTCCTGGGGCGCTGCTAGCAAAAACTGACATCGAGGCGGCGTTCAGGTTGTTGCCGGTCCATACAGAAAGCAACGGCTGTTGGGTTGTTTTTGGAATGGGGCCTTTTACGTGGATCAGTGCCTTCCGATGGGGTGTTCCCTTTCTTGTGCATACTTCGAGGCGTTTAGTAGCTTCGTGGAGTGGGTAAAGAGGGGAGTATCCGGGGTCGACTCGTTGATCCATTACTTAGATGATTTGTTATGCGTTGGCCCGGGGGGTTCGCCGGTTTGCGGTAATTTGCTTCATGCTCTACAGAAGGTGGCGAGGGATTTTGGGATTCCTTTGGCGCCGAAAAAAAAAAAAAAAAACGGAGGGCCCGGTAGCGACGATTTGTTTTTTGGGAATCGAAATAGACTCGGTGGCAATGGAGTGTCGTCTCCCGGCGGATAAGTTGGGTGCTTTGAGGCTGGAGGTTCAACGGGCTTGTAGAATGAAGAAAGTGACGCTGAGGGAGCTTCAGTCGCTGCTGGGGAAGTTGAATTTCGCCTGCCGGATTATGCCGATGGGGAGGGTGTTTGGTAGGAGGTTGGCGGCGGCAACGGTGGGAGTGCGTGCGCCGCATCATTTTGTGCGGCTCAAGGAGGAGTACCGTGCTGATCTTCAGGTTTGGAATGACTTCTTGGGCCAGTTCAATGGTCGCTCGCTATGGATGGCCCCAGCGCAGGATACGAGTGTTTTGAATATTTTCACGGATGCGGCTGGGGCGGGTGGTTTTGGAGCTTACGGGGGAGGTCCGTGGTGCGCAGGTCAGTGGCCGGCTAGCTGGGTGTCCAGTGGACTCACGCGGAATCTGGCCCTGCTCGAGCTGTTTCCCATCGGGGTGGCGGCTACCATTTGGGGGGACAGGCTCAGGGATAAGAAGGTCCGTTTTTTACTGCGACAACATGGGGGTGGTGCTTGCCATTAATAACATCACGGCGTCTTTTCCTCCGGTAGTTCAATTGTTGCGACATTTAGTGTTGGTATGTTTGTCGTTGAACGCGTGGGTGGTGGCGGTGCATGTCCCGGGTGTACGGAATTGTATCGCTGATGCTCTTTCTCGCTCGCAGTGGGACCGGTTTCGGCAATTGGCACCGGGAGCGGAACGTCTCGGTTTGGCTTGTCCACAGCATCTTTGGGATCTGGTCTCGGTCCTGTAGAACAATTGGTACAAAGGTCTTTGGCGCGCACGACGTGGAGTGCTTATGCTGCTTGTTGGAGGCAGTGGGAGGAGTGGGTAAGAGAGTTGGGTGACGTCAATACGGATAGAGACAGGTTGGTGGCACTTTTGTACTGGTTAGGGGACGCCTGGGAGGCGGGGGTTTTCAGTGGCGAAGGTGAACCGGTTCATGTCTGCGGTGGCGTTTGGGTTTAAGTTGCGGGGCTTTCAGGATGTATCGAAGGAATTTCTGGTATCGCAGGCTTTGAAGGGGTTGCGCCCCGGGGTCGGTTATGTGCCCAGTAGAGTGCATGCGGGGTTTTACGCCAAACAGGGGGTCTCCAGATTTGCCTTTGTTACGTCAGGTGGACGGGTCGTTTTTGTCCAGGTTTCAGTTTGGAGCTGTATTTAAAAAATGTTTGACGGCGGTTGGTGTCGCGGCAGGCTCATATTCATCTCATTCCTTCAGGATTGGCGCAGCAACAGAAGCGGGGCGCTGGGGGTTGGATGATGAGGGGGTGAGGCGTATTGGTCGTTGGGAGTCCAACAGGTTTAAGTCCTATGTCCGCCCCCATATGTTATGAATTTTGCTGTTAACGCTTTACAAATGTTATATGGTGGTGCCTAATTGTTTTTTCAGTTTCAGAGTCGCCTCCGTGTTTGGTGTGGTTGATGGGTCATTCTTACGTGCACTGGGGGGCTTTGAGGGCGGACGTCCGCCCGAATGGTCGCCAGTTGCGCATTCCGCGACAGGATGCGGTTGTGCATTGGCTGGGTTTTAGAGGTATGTCGTGGAGCAGGGTGTTGGCGGAATTCCAGACATATGCTCGGCTTGATAGGGTTCCGGAGGTCTTAGTGTTGCACGTGGGTGGGAATGACTTAGGAGTCCGCCCCTTTCGTGAGTTGGTGCGGGATACCAAACATGATATGTTGTGTTTGTGGGTATCTTATCCCAAGTTGGTGATAGTGTGGTCGGACATAGTCCCAAGAAAGCATTGGCGGTTAGCTAGATCTGTGGAGAGAGTCAATAAGGCTCGCATTAAAGTTAATCGGGCGGTGTCCCGTTTTGTGGCAAAAAACGGGGGCATTTGCGTGAGGCATAGGGATTTGGAGTCAGGAGTGGGGAATTTCTGGAGGAGTGACGGGGTTCATCTGACCGAGGTTGGCATTGATCTTTGGAGCTTGGCGATAGCAGAAGGAATAGAAAGGGCGGTGGTGGTGTGGAGGAACTCACAGGCTTAAGGTGGTCAAGGCCTGTTTCGCTGTGGCGGGGGGAGTCCTTGAGGCCAGTCAGTACAAAATGGTGGGGGGGTCGCATCGGGGGTATGCGTCCCCCAAAAAAGGTACATGGTTGAAGACTTCATCGGGTGGTATCCCTTTGAAGTGGTCTTCTGGTAGAAGGTATATCACTTGAAGGCTTCATCGGGTGTTATCCCTTTGAAGTGGACTTCTAGTGGTCGGTATATCACTTGAGGGCTTCATCGGGTGTTATCCCCTTGAAGTGGACTTCTAGTGGTCGGTATATCACTGGAGGGCTTCATCGGGTGTTATCCCCTTGAAGTGGACTTCTAGTGGTTGGAGCCATCTGCAGAGGTGAACGGTGCTTCCGAGCTGGTTTACGGCTGGAGGTAATTGGTGGTTTGCAGATGGCTAATTCGGTGTGTTCTTTAAAAAGGACTATCTGAGGGGGCTTCAAGGACTTCCTCTGCTCGGGTTAATGTTATGACCCATGTTGGGTCATGTGAATTATTAGGAGGAATTCTCTGGTGGATTCCTAACTAGTTATCCGAATGTTTCGGATTTAAATTGTTTTTATAAACTGTGAAATTAATAAACGGCTGCTGTGGCCATTTCACATCCAACCTCGGTGTCATGTGTCGTTACTAAATGGGGATGGGGTGATAGTATGGTTTAAGGTTAACACACGACTCTACCTAGGCAGGTCAAGAAGAGGCTGGACGCAGCTGCAGGCTTAAGGGAAGCCGACATGACCGTCCTGGTAGGGAAAGGGTTAATGTTACGAGGTCAGGGAAAGTTGAAGGAGCTGAAGGAGGGACGGGGAGGAGTTAAGGGGGGCGGGGGGGGCCGTTGCTGTGCTTCCCGCTGTTTCTCGGCATTGAGCCGGAAGCAGCGGGAGGAGTAACACACAGTAAGCAAAGCTCCCACCCTCCCACCCTTGTTTTGTTACTCTTTAGGTCTTATGTACGTCTGGCTATGAGCGTTGTGTTTTTATTTTGTGTGCTTATTTAACATGTTTTTCTTTTTTCCGGAGTAGGTTCTGTTGTCATGGCAGCTGGCGGGGGGAGTCCTTGAGGCCAGTCAGTACAAAATGGTGGGGGGGTCGCATCGGGGGTATGCGTCCCCCAAAAAAGGTACATGGTTGAAGACTTCATCGGGTGGTATCCCTTTGAAGTGGTCTTCTGGTAGAAGGTATATCACTTGAAGGCTTCATCGGGTGTTATCCCTTTGAAGTGGACTTCTAGTGGTCGGTATATCACTTGAGGGCTTCATCGGGTGTTATCCCCTTGAAGTGGACTTCTAGTGGTCGGTATATCACTGGAGGGCTTCATCGGGTGTTATCCCCTTGAAGTGGACTTCTAGTGGTTGGAGCCATCTGCAGAGGTGAACGGTGCTTCCGAGCTGGTTTACGGCTGGAGGTAATTGGTGGTTTGCAGATGGCTAATTCGGTGTGTTCTTTAAAAAGGACTATCTGAGGGGGCTTCAAGGACTTCCTCTGCTCGGGTTAATGTTATGACCCATGTTGGGTCATGTGAATTATTAGGAGGAATTCTCTGGTGGATTCCTAACTAGTTATCCGAATGTTTCGGATTTAAATTGTTTTTATAAACTGTGAAATTAATAAACGGCTGCTGTGGCCATTTCACATCCAACCTCGGTGTCATGTGTCGTTACTAAATGGGGATGGGGTGATAGTATGGTTTAAGGTTAACACACGACTCTACCTAGGCAGGTCATGCCTGTCTTACAAGCAGATACATTTACATTAAGAAAAATGCTAATTTTTGCAATTTTTCTCTAAATTTTGGTGTTTTTCAGAAATAATACTAAATGTATCGAGCTAATTTTGCCATTTACACAAAGTACAATGTGTCACGAGAAAACAATCTCAGAATCGCTTGGATAGGTGAAAGCATTTCGATGTTATTACCACATAAAATGAAACATGTCAGATTTGAAAAATGAGGCTCTGTCAGGAAGGTCAAAAGTGGCCAACGCGTGAAGGGGTTAAAGAAATCCTTACATCATTTATCTCATTTTAACCCATTAGTGACCGCCCCATAGTGTTTTTTTCCACTTCCCGGGCATGTGAAGTCTATTAGTGCTCACTGTAGTGCCATAAGGCGGAACCCAGGGAGACCGTAACCCAGGTCTGCTGTTACCATAGATTTAACTGGGAAGGACTGTAGATCAGATACACGCTGCAAAGAAGAGCTCTGGGGATCATGGCTAGTGTCGTTTTTTTAATTGGATCGGCAATCACATGACACGCTGTTCTGGCCCAGGATCTGTGAAGAAAAAAAAAGATAGATCAGAGAAGCAGGGGTCAGAAAAGAGGAAGGAGCAAGCTGTAGAATACAAGGACCAAACTGTAAGCATGCTTCTAACATTTTAATAAGGTTGTGGGAGATTGGGGAAAATGTTTCAAGATTGGAAAACCCATTTACGATTTGCATGTGATCCATTATAAACATAAAAAGGGTACAAATATTTTTTCCCACAGTATAATCTTAGGCTAGGAGTGAGCCAAGCTTGACAGTCTGTGATTATAAATAATTTAATTAATGGATCTAGAGAAAGTAGAATTTTGGCTGGTGGTGACTCAATTCACCCATTTTATATGAAACTTACAAGACAAAATAGTAAATTGTCGCTCTAATGCAGATTAAAAAAAAAATATTTTTTATATATCTTATTTACAGTATGTGCTGTGATAGAGGTGAACAGCCTGTACTTCTGAGAGATTCAGACACCCATCAGGTGCAGTATCTTCATGGAGACTTTGTGTGGAAATTCAACAATCTACATACTACCTGGCTTGAATAGTGGCAGCTATGTGCGCATGTGGGGGCATCAATGTATTTGGTGATTTACTCTCTATGACAACACTGCACCTGACAGAAATCAGAAGTGGATATGTTGTCATTATCTGAACTGAACTGCAAACTAAGGCCCAGTTCATATAGAGTTTTTTTTTAAACATTTTTTGACGCGGAAACCGCGCCAAAAAACGGCCAAAAACGCCTCTCATTGATTTCAATGGGAGGCGGAGGCGTTTTTTCCCCACGAGCTGTAAAAGCGGCTTGCGGGAAAAAGAAGTGACCTGCCCTATCTTTGGCCGTTTAAGTCTCTGGCCTCCCTTTGACATCAATGGGTGGCAGAGACAGCCTTTTTTGTGGCATTTTTTGCGGCGTTTTTGCCCGCGCCGCTTAATGGTCGTGGGTGAAAAACACGGCATGCAGGCAGATCAAAATCTGCCCCAAAATTCCAGACGGAATTTTGATGCAGAGTTTCAAGAGGCTCTGTCACCAGATTATCAAATCCCTATCTCCTATTGCATGTGATCGGCGCTGCAATGTAGATAACAATAACTGTTTTTGTTTGTTTTTTTAAAAACGATAATTTTTGGCCAAGTTGTGAGCAATTTTATATTTATGCAAATGAGCCTCTCTAATAGACAACTGGGTGTGTTTTCTCTTATTTCCAACTGGGCGTGTATTGTGTGTGTAACATCTGGGCGTGTTTACTTGTTTTACTAGCTGGGCGTTGTGAATAGAAGTGTATGATGCTGACATATGATGCTGACATATGATGCTGATATACACTTCTATTCACAACGCCCAGCTAGTAAAACAAGTAAACACGCCCAGATGTTACACACACAATACACGGCCACTTGGAAATAAGAGAAAACACACTCCCAGTTGTCCATTAGAAAGGCTCATTTGCATAAATATAAAATTGCTCATAACTTGGCCCAAAATTATCGTTTTTAAAAAAAAAAAATGTTACTGTTATCTACATTGCAGCACCGATCACATGCAATAGGAGATAGGGATTTGATAATCTGGTGACAAAGCCTCTTTAAGCCTGCAAAAAACTCTGCATGGACATACCGACTTTGGGCCTCTAACTTCAGTTGGTCATATCTCTGCATAGAAACAACATATTTTGAAACATTGAGGGAGAGATATCAAAACTGGTGCAAGGGTTATGTGGAGTAGTTTTCCATGGCAACCAATAAGGTAACTGCTTTCATTTTCTAAGGGGCCTCTGAAAAAATGAGGTGGAATCTGATTGGTTGCCATGGGCAACTGCTCCACTTTTCCTTTCGATCAGTTTTGATATATCTCCTTCAGTGTTTACATTTGTAATGTACACTAAGGGGTAAATTTATCAACCTTTTTATGCCAGTTTTCTGGCATCAAAGTCAATGAAGGGACCAAGAACTTTTGGCCTTTGTACGCTGTCCTCGCCACTTTTGTGGAAAGGGACCGTGGTTTCAAATTGACCCGAGAAATTAGCTCCTAACTGGCATAGGTTTCACTTTCTGGTGCGTAGTAAGGTAGAGGCCAAGGCCGGACTCCGTACCTTGCCCTTCATCTATCCCTAACCCACGCCCCTTCGTATATTTGAATAAATAAATTAAATAAATAAAAAAATAAAAATTACACTCACCTCACCATGCCTCTTTTCCCCTCCGGGTACCCTCCGTAAGACACTGCTCATACAAAGCACGCATGATGCAGGACAGCGTCAGCACGTTGTATGTGACGCAGCAATGATGACATGGAGAGCTGTGTCGTATATAAGGCCCTGACACTGCTCAGTATCAAGACCTGGTATGACCTTAGCTTGCAGATGGGACCTGGAGGAGAGAAGCGAAGAGAGCGGTAAGGTGAATATGATTATTTTTATTTTATGTCCGATTGGGGAGGTGGATGCTGCACAGCCACGGTCATTGTGCCACACTTATGACGCACGGCCGCAGTCACGGCCAGCGGGAAGATCCAACAGGCTTGCGCCTCTTAAAAAATCTGTTGCACCTTACTCTAGTGGGGCAGGCAGCTAGGACTGGCATATATAACGCACTGCACATGTAGAAGAGGAGACTCCTGCTCTCCTAAATCTATATATAGCAGGAAGAGATCATACAGCAGTAGTGAGCAGTGTAGCTGAAAATCCAGCACTGGGGTGACATATCTCTTACCAGAAGCAGCAGCATGTCGGTGTGTGTCACTCTGTTCCCTCCTCCGGCTCCCCTTTCCATAGACTTCTATGTTTCCTTTCACTGCTTCTGCTCCTCCTCCTCTCTCTATAGACTTATAGTGGCTGGCAATGATAAGACACACTCTTATTTCCTGCACACCATCTCCTTTGCTATAACTAGAGACAGATTTGACAACATAGGCTGTTCAGCAGATTACAGGAAGGAAGACAGCTTGTGGGAATTATTGCATGGATAAACTTGGATCCAGCATAAATATTCATCTGGTAGATCTACTTTAGGGTGCAGCCACAGGTGGCGTAAAAATATGCCACAAAATCGGCAACAGGAATTTGGGCCATATTTGAATATTGAATATATATGAACTACAGTACCTTGAAATGAACTGGTTATAGGAGAGGTAAAATGCTTCAGGTTTGTAATAGAAAAAAATATTTTCCTAACTACATTGTATTATGCCTCATGAATTTCAAGCATTTCATACCAATGTTTTTGTTGTAGCATTTAAAAAAATTAAAATCAGTGAACTTGGGAAAATAGAGACTCGTCCTTTTTCCAATCTTTCTCTTTTATAGTTTAATGTCATACCCTGAAGGAATTATTTATTGAAGTGTTCATGGTACAAAAACAGAAGTAAAACTCAAGAAACAGTCCTATTGTTTCCACTGAACTTTTGATGAATCTCATTCTATTCTGGGATTCCATACTGCACTATTTGCCAGGTGACCGATTATGATTAATGGATAGTGGAGTTCTGCATTTAGGAATATTTCTTCACATAAAGATATAAAAAATAAATAAATTATAGTCATGATGTTTATGTCAGAAGGATAACATTCTTTATTTGTTATCTTTGTAGTTGTTAGGGTATGCTAATTGTATTTTTTATTAGGGGCTGGGAATTAAGTAAATAAATTAAAAAAAGCAATACTTACCTAGCCTTGCCCCTGGGGATTCAGCGCTGCTACACCAACAGCACTCCTGGTGTTTGTTTATATGAACGTAGCATGTGACCGCTGTAGCCAACCAGAGGGCTCAGCAGGGCTCACAGGTGACGAATCGTATTTTTGGCATAATGCCAGAAATACTACATATGGCCGCTGAGCCCTCTGATTGGCTGCAACGGTTACATGCTGCGTGCATGTAAACAATCACCGGGAGTGACTCGGAGCATCATCGCTAGATTGCCGAGGGGAAGGATAAGTAAGTATTGCTTTTTTGGTTTATTTATTTAATTTCCAGCCCCATATAAAGCAAATTCACATAACCCCTTTAAGGATTATGTAGAACTTATGCAGTAAATGCCGTCTCATATGGAAGGATGTGTACCCTTGTGTCTTTTAGATTATATTTACGTGGGTAACTCTGCAGCAAATCCAACCCAGATTTTGCTGGGAAGTCCTGCCAAAAGTCTGCACCGAATCGTGTTTGATTTGGTGCAGATTTTCGGCCGGATTTGCCACTGCGGACCAAAAGCAGAGGGAAAGAAAAAGCCATACTCGCCTCCCCTGATCTCACTGCTGGTCTCTATGCTACAGGCCTCCCGGGATGAAGTTTTGTCCCATGTTACCATTACAGCCTGTGATTGGCTGCATCGCTCACATGGGAAGAAACGTCGTCCCAGTAGACCAGCTGTGCAGAGAACAGCCTTGGGAGCAGTGAAGCATCGCTACGGGAGACCATGAGAGGTAAGTATAGTAATTATATTAAAGTTGAAATATGTACTTTTACCTACTTGTGAATTTCGCTGCGAATTTGAAGCTTTTGTCAAGCAAAATCGCACCATTTGGCATTTGTTGCGGATTTTCACTTCCCACTGAGCTCAATAGGGAAAATTCGCAACGCAGGTCAATTTATGCAGAGAAATATTTTTAAAATTTCATCTACTTTGTTGCTACTGTAATAAGCTACGTATTTTCTGCCTGCAAATCCAGACGAAATATCTTCAACAATTCGCCAATATGTGTAAACATAGCCTAATAGTCTTTGTGGCTTACTTCTATCCCGGCCTTGATGTTATGCTGCCTACTCCCCTGGTTTAGGGAGTGTCAGTGGCTTTCCCCCTTAGAGCTGCGGGCAGCAACAGGCACCCTGCTCCTAGCCAGAATGCGGAGGCCCATCATGTGTATGCTGCACCGCTTGTGCCTTAACCCTGCTGCCCAGCCCTTTTTTCAGTGCACTAGCCGGTGATGAGTGAGGGATCTGGGTGGGTTGGTACTAGGGACGCAGTGTCGCAGGCCTCAGGCAGCAGCAGGATGCGGGAGCGCTCTCTGACCCCTGCTTCTAGCACTGAGAATGACACTGTGCCAGCAGGCCATAGAGCAGGTGGCTTATTCGTACCAGGCACCTGCAGTAATACGCTTCAGTCCCTTGGACAAGGCAAAACATCTGCTGGCAGCAGTGAATTATTACCTTGTGGACAATCTCTAGTTTCCCCCAATATTGCAGGTTCATCACTGGGCTTTTTAGCTGGTCGTAGTGCAGTTTCCCTCTCTAACCTCTCTTTCAGGTGCAGTTCTTGGGAGACGGATGCAGTGAAGAAGACGACGCACTGGAGGACGCAGACGTGAAGATCACGGGCATCTTTCACATCGTGGTGGGAAATGGCACCTGTCCCTGTAGGGTCACAATCAGAAATTTCTGGGCCGCATACGGCCAAGGAGTTTGGGCTCCCCTCGTTTACCGAGGGTTGGGCAACGGAAAGTGGTGTGCTCACGTTTGTACGTTACACGCATTAACTGATTTTGGTACTGATATCAATTACAGTGAACAAAATCATGGGTCAGGCACATGACCGGTTAATGCCCTGATTTTAATAACCGTTAATGCACCGGTTTTGTTCAACTCAGCCAAAAGGTATACCACTGTATGGCATACAGTGGGATACGTCGCCCTGGGAAAGGCCCTGGGGAAACTCCGGAAGTCACTGCCCATAAATGAACAGTGACATTAGTAGCTTTCCCAGGGCTTGAGTCCTTGGACAAAGCTTCTACTAGAGCTCTGCCCATAGACTCTGGCGCTGTTATTGATGTGCATATTTGGACATAATGTCAGGAGCTTCCCCAGGGCCAAAGTCCAAGGGCGCGATTGTGATGCTCTGCCTGGGCACTCCAGCATTGGGAAGCTCCTGATATTACTGTCCATATAGCGTTGTCAGGAGTGGTAATCTTTTTTTTTTTTTGCGGGATCTCTCAGAATGGAATAGCATAGTCTACTATGCTATTCCATCGTTCAAAAAAGGGTAAACCCCATTCACATGAGTTATATTGTCATTTGTATTGGAGTTTTAGCCATGTGTCATTTTAAAAACATATTGTTCTACTATTACTCTTCCAACCTAATGTACTTGGTCTTGTTTTTCTCAGAACATGTTAGGCTTGTAACTTTACATTAACCTACAGCTAAATAGTCTATGACACTTAAATATTTATAAAAATATAA
This sequence comes from Rhinoderma darwinii, assembly GCF_050947455.1. Lineage (NCBI taxonomy): Eukaryota > Metazoa > Chordata > Amphibia > Anura > Rhinodermatidae > Rhinoderma > Rhinoderma darwinii. The sequence continues at coordinate 104,028,867 of NC_134688.1, forward strand.
ATTGTATTAAATCCAAAAATTTAAAAACACATATATCTCAGTATAAAATTCAGAGATGACTAACCACAGTGAGGTAATAGATACCAAATAGCAACAGTCATTAATGCACAAAGGTACAAAAACCTAAACATATCACAGCATGGGTACAAAAATAGAGTATATGCCTTTAATTAAATATATACACAGGCACAGAGAGAGATAATGTTATCTCAATCTCCATGCATACTCCTACATCTAACTTGTAATTGTTAGGTGAGGTTTGGATGACATTTAAATAGCATTTTAATAAACTATAACAATGAGTAGATAGCATATATAGTTGTGTAGTAATATCTTACCAATGAGATCAATGATGGCTACCTGGCGTCACACCCCGACGCGCGTTTTGGCTCCAGGCCTTTGTAACTTTATGTGGCTGAGATGCTGTGGTTCGTAAACGCTTCCACTTTGCAATAATACCACTCACAGTTGATTGTGACATTTCTTCTCTCCTATATATTTCACAGACTGACTTGTTGCAGCGGTGGCATCCTATTACAGTACCATGCTGGAATTCAGTGAGCTCTTTGGAATAACCCAACTGCAATGCTTGTTATAATTTAAGCATTGCAAAACTAAATGACAAGCAAACTGAGAACTGGAAGTAGAAGTAGAAGAAAGCCTATTAATGCAGTTAACTACAGGCAAGTTGCCAGACCATGAACAAATATCCTGATTGCTGAACTGGTGTCCCCAGATTTCCACAGCAACAATTATGGGAAAAAGTTCTAACAAGGTGAGGTACCTGCAAAGGTCAACCTTGGACCATGCTGCCAGCCAAGCGGATGGACAACATTCCCCACCAAAAAATGCTACAAAATCGCAAGAGCCAAAGGCATCAGTAAATAAAGACAATTCAGAGTTGTCGCGTTTGCCAGAAATGCAACAGGTGTGGCCATTTTAATTACATAGAGAATACTTCCTTATCACTCAATCCGCCCTTAGCGGCTTATTGATTTGGACATAGTGCTCCAGAGATTAAACTATCAAGTAGCCAGCAATACGTGGCGGGAAAAATCATTTGTCCATCGGCATTACTTGGCAAGCAATAAACAAAAGCCTGAGGAGTAACTGAATATGAAAAACCATGACAACCATGTTGTTACGGCCGCGGTCACGGCCTTTACTTACCTGCATCCCGCAGATCTTCCTCTTCCTGTTGGCGTCTTCCTCCCCAGACACGTTGGCACATGCGCCCACTCTGTCCCGTAGTGATCACTAGATGGTTCTCGGCCTAAAGGGCATATGTTAATAATTAATTCATTATTCCCTGTTCACCCTGAACTATAAAAAGGGCCCTGCCCTTCTGATCCTCGCGTAAGTATTGTTAGTATTCCCATGTCAGTCCTGCAAATGGTCCCTTAGTGTTAACCTGTTTCCGTTGTTTCCCATGCCCTGCTAACTGTATCCTGTGCTGTGTCCTGTTAATGAGCCTGTTAGTGTTTGAGTCATGTCCTACTGCACCTGCTGTCATCTGCCACGTCCAGTGTCATCTGCCACGTCCAGTGTCATCTGCCATGTCCAGTGTTATCCGCCACGTCTGGCGCAACCTGCTGCACCTGCTGTCATCCGCCACATCTGGCGTAACCTGCTGCACCCACCTCCATCTGTGCTAAAGCCTCGGCTACTGTGTGGACTATTTCAGGTACCCTTGTGCTACGAACTTGTATAGACTCTTGCATAGACTGTGACTTGGCCAGCTGCCTCTCCGCTACGGCGGAGCGGCCTAGTGGATCCACATACCCTGTGATCGTGACACATGTCCATCTCTATGCCCAAGAAAGAAATGGACATAATTGTACCCTTCATCTTCTACTTCGAGATAGGTATGCAAAAACATCCCATAAGGTCACAAAATATGTCCACCATTTAATGACATACAGTACTGTGAAAAAGTTTTAGGCAGTTGTGGAAAAATACTGCAAAGTAGGAATGCTTTAAAAAATAGAATTTTCAATGTTTTTTGTTTATTTTTATCAATTAACAAAATGCTAAATGAATGAACAGAAGAGAAATCTAAATCAAATCAACATTTGGTGTGACCACCATTTACCTTTAAAACAACAAAAATTCTTCTACGTACACCTGCACTCAGTTTTTTCAGGAAATCGGCAGGGAAGTTGTTCTAAATATCTTGGAGAACTAACCACAGATCTTCGGTGGATGTAGCCTTCCTCAAATCCTTCTTTCTCTTCATGTAATTCCAGACAGACTCGATGTTAAGATCAGGGCTCTGTGGGGCCATACCATCACTTCCACGGCTCCTTGATCTTCTTTATGCTGAAGATAGTTCTTAATAACATTGACTGTATGTTTGAGGTTGTTGTCCTGCTGCATAATAAATTTGGAGCCAATCAGACCCCTCCCTGATGGTATTGCATGATGGATAAATATCTGCCTGTATTTCTCAGCATTGAGGACACGATTAATCCTGACCAAATCCTGAACTTCATTTGCTGATATGCAGCCCCAAGCTTGAAATGAACCTCCACCATGCTTCACTGTTGCCTTCAGCCACTCACTATTGTACCACTCTCCAGCCCTTGGGCAAATAAACTGCCTGTTACAGCCAAATATTTCAAATTTTGACTCATCAGTCCACAGTTCCTGTTTTTTTGTGCATAGTTGAATCGCTTTGACTTGTTTCTATGTCGAAGGTATGGCTTTTTGGGCGCAATTCTTCTATGAAGACAACTTTTCGCCAGACTTTTTCGAACAGTAGATAAGTGTACTTGGGTCCCAACGGTTTTTGCCAGTTCTGAGCTGATGGCACTGCTGGACATCTTCTGATTTCAAAAGAAAGTAAGCATGATGTGTCTTTGATCTGCTGCACTAAGTTTCCTTGGTCGACTACATCTATGGTTCTTAACCCCTTCGCGCTCAGCGACGTACTATTCAGTTTCGCTAACCAATACGTTCGCGCTCAGCGACGGAATAGTACGTCGCGGGAGTAACGGCCATTTCGGCCGTCCTCCCGACAAATGCAGGAGCTGTGACAGCTGCTGTCTCGTACAGCAGCTGCCGCAGCTCCTACAGGGGGGACCGATCGCTGTGTCCCCGCTGATTAACCCTTGAAAAGCCGTGTTCAATAGTGATAACGGCTTTTTAGGGGTTAAGCTACAATCGCCAGCCTGCTACACGATAGCGGCTGGCGATGGTGACTATGGCAACCGGACACCAAACAATGCCGTCCGGCTCTGCCATCGACGGAAACCTAGTGGGTCCTGACAAAGTCAGGACCCACTATGCTTGCTGTCAGTGAGTAGCTGACAGCTCTAATACACTGCACTTTGCATGTAGTGCAGTGTATTAGAATAGAGATCAGGGCCTCCTGCCCTCAAGTCCCCTAGTGGGACAAAGTAATAAAGTTAAAAAAAAGTTAAAAAAAGATGTGTAAAAATAAGAAAATAAAAGTTTTAAAAGTAATAAAAGTAAAAATGCCCCCTTTTTCCCTTATCAGTCCTTTATTGTTAATAAAAATATATAAACAAATAACCTATACATAATTGGTATTGCCGCGTCCGTAACGGCCTGAACTACAAAATTATTTCATTATTTATCCCGCGTGGTGAACGCCGTAAAAGAAAATAATAATAAACCGTACCAGAATCACAATTGTTTGGTCACTTCACCTCCCAAAAAATTGAATAAAAAGAGATCAAAAAGTTGCCTGTACCTAAAAATGGTACTGATCGAAACTACAGTTCGTTACGCAAAAAATAAGTCCTCGCACGGCTTTCTTGATGGAAAAATAAAAACTTTATGGCAACACAAAAAGTAAATAATTTTTTACAAAAAGTATTTTATTGTGCAAACGCCATAGGACATAGAAAAACTATAAACATCTGGTTTCGCCGTAATCGTATCGACCCGCAGAATAAAGTGATTATGTCATTTATAGCGCACGGTGCACGCTGTAAAAAATTTTTAATAAAAAAACAATAGTAGAATTACTGTTTTTTAGTCACCACGCCACTTAAAAATAGAATAAAAACTGATCAAAAAGTCACATGCACCCCATGAAAACTGCAATGAATTCCTCAAGGGGTCTAGTTTCCAAAATGGGGTAACTTTTGGGGGTTTTCCACTGTTTTGGCACCACAAGACCTCTTCAAACCGGACATGGTGCCTAATAAAAAAGAGGCCTCATAATCCACTGGGTGCTCCTTTGCTTCGGAGGCCAGTGCTTCAGTCCATTACCACACTAGGGCCACATGTGGGATATTTCTCAAAACTGCAGAATCTGGGCAATAAGTATTGAGTTGCGTTTCTCTGGAAAAACATTTTGTGTTATAAAAAAATGGTATAAAGAGGATTTTCTGACAAAATTTTTTTTTTAAATTTCACCTCTACTTTGCTCTAAATTCCTGTGAAACACCTAAAGGGTTCATAAACTTTCTACATGCTGTTGTGAATACTTTGAGGGGTCTAGTTTCTGAAATGGGGTGTTTCATAGGGGTTTATAATATATGGGTCCCTCAAAGCAACTTCAGAACTGAACTAGAACCTAAAAAAATAAATAAATTAGGCAATACTTCGCTTCTTACATTATACTGATAATGAGCAGTGCCCACCCCGAGATGACCCCAGTTTTAACCGTTTGTATAAACGGAGACCCCTATTAGACCGTTTCAGTGCCCGGTTTTCCCAAGCATTCACCCCCGAGAAGTGTATTTCTATTGATGAGTCCTTGGTAGATTTTAAAGGGAGGGTTCAATTCCACGAGTATCTGCCGGGTAAGAAGGCAAGGTATGGCGTGAAGATGTATAAGCTGTGCGAGAGTGCATCAGGGTATACCTACAAATTTAGGATATATAAAGGGAAGGACACCAGTAGTCAGCCCCCAGAATGCTCCCCCTTACTGGGAGTTAATGCAAAAATTGTGTGGTATTTGGTGCACAAACTGCTGGACCAGGGTTACCACATCTACCTGGATAATTTTTATACCAGCGTCCCACTCTTCAAGTGCCTCGCTTCCAGAAGTCCTGCGGCACTGCTAGAAAAAAAGCTGAGGCCTCCCTAAGACTCTGCTTGGGCAAACAAGAAGGGGTGAGCGCAGGGCACATTCTAGCAGCAACATATTGTGTGTCAAGTACAAGACAAGAGATATGCCACACCAGTACCCATGTACCAGTACGAGGTACCAGTACAGAGACCCCCAAACCAGACTGCATCCTGGGCTTCAATAGGTACATGGGAGGGATGGACTTGTCAGATCAAGTCCTGAAGCCCTACAGCGCCATGCAGTGTGGTATAAGAAGCTGGCCGTGCACATCATACAGATGGCATTGTACAACGCGTACGTGCTACGTCGCTGTACAAGTCAGAGGGGAACTTTCCTAGAACTTCAAGAGGTGGTTATCAAGAACCTAATCTTTAGGGACCAGGAAGGGGGGGGGCACCCAGTACCTCTGGAAGTGGGGCCAAACACATCGTAGAAGGGCAACACTTTCCAGGAGAAATTCCCCAAACTGGCAAGAAGGGAAAAAGTCAAAAGAGGTGCAAAGTCTGCTATAAGAGGGGGATAAGGAAGGACACAATATATCTATGTGACACGTGTCCCGAAAAACCAGAGCTCTGTATGAAAGAGTGTTTTAAAATTTATCATACATCCCTTGGTTTATAATTTACCCCAATTTTACTTACCCTGATGTACTCCGCACAGCTTACCCCCCCTTATCTTTCCCTTCTGAGCCCTGCTGTGCGCCCAGGCAGCTGATAACAGCCACATTGAGGGTATTGCCATACCCGGGAGAACCCACATTACAGTTTATGGGGTGTATGTCTCCGGTCAAAATGCTTACTACACCTCTAGATGAATGCCTTAAGGGTGTAGTTTTTAAAACGGGGTCACTTCTTGCGGGTTTCAACTGTACTAGTACCTCAGGGGCTTCTGCACACATGACTTCACACCAGGAAATCCCCAGTAGGCCAAATGGTGGTCCTTTCGTTCTGAGCCCTCCCATGGGCCCAAACAGCAGTTTATCACCACAAATGGGGTATTGCTGCACTCAGAACAAATTGCGCAACAGAATGGGGTATTTTATTTCTTGTGAAAATAAGAAATTTTCAGCCAAAACTACATATTATTGGAAAAAATTAATTTTGTTTTAATTCCCAGCCCAATTCAAATAAGTTCTGTGAAAAAACTATGGGGTCAAAATGGTCACTTTACCCATAAATGAATTCCTTGAGGGGTGTAGTTTTCAAAATGGGGTAAATTCTGGTGGGTTTCCATTGCTTTGATACCTCTGGGGCTCTGCAAATGCGACATGGCACCCGAAAACCAATCCAGCAAAATCTGGACTCCAAAGAACAAATAGCACTCCTTTCCTTCTGAGCCCTCCCATGGGCCCAAACGGCAGGTTATCACCACAAATAGGGTATTGCCGCACTCAGGACAAATTGGGCAACAAAATGTAGTAATTTATTTCTTTTGAAAATAAGAAATTTTGAGCTAAAACTACATATTATTGGAAAAAATATATATATTTTTTAATTCCCAGCCCAATTCAAATAAGTTCTGTGAAGAAATTATGGTGTCTAAATGGTCACATTACCCATAAATGAATTCCTTGAGGGGTGTAGTTTCCAAAATGGGGTCACTTATGGTGGGTTTCCATTGCTTTGATACCTCTGGGGCTCTGCAAATGCGACATGGCACCCGAAAACCAAACCAGCAAAATCTACACTCCAAAGAACACACAGCGCTCCTTCACTTCTGAGGCCTCCCATGGGCCCAAACGGCAGTTTATCGCCACAAATGGGGTATTGCCGCACTCAGGAGAGATTGGGCAACAAAATGGGGTATTTTGTTCCCTGTGAAAATAAGAAATTTTGATAAAAAAATGACATCTTATTGGAAAAAATTTCATTTTTTTCATTTCACAGCCCAATTCAAATAGGTGCTGTGAAAAAACTGTGTGGTCAAAATGGTAACAACAACCATAAATGAATTCCTTGAGGGGTGTAGTTTCCAAAATGGGGTCACTATTTGGGGATACCTACAGTTTTAGCACCTCAACACCTCTTCAAACCTGGCATACTGCCTAAAATATATTCTAATAAAAAAGAGGCCTCAAAATGCACTAGGTGCGTCTTTGATTCTGGGGCTTGTGTTTCAGTCCACGAGAACACTAGAGCCACATGTGGGACATTTCTAAAAACTGCAGAATCTGGACAATACATATTTAGTAGTGTTTCTCTGGTAAAACCTTCTGTTACAGAAAAAAAATAGAATAAAATTGAAATTCAGCAAGAAAAATGAAATTTGCAAATTTCACCTCCACTTTGCTTTAATTCTTGTGAAATGCCTGAAGGGTTAAAAAACTTTCTAAATGCTGTTTTGAATACTTTGAGGGGGTCTAGTTTTTAAAATGGGGTGTTTTATTGGGATTTCTAATACATAGGCCCCTCAAAGCCACTTCAGAACTGACGAAGTACTTTAAAAAAAGGCTTTTGAAATTGCTGTTTATGTTCTAAGCCTTGTAACGCCCAAAAAAAATAAAAGAATGTTCAAAAAACAATGCCAATCTAAAGTAGACATATGGGAAATGTGAACTAGTAACTATTTTGGGTGGTATAACCGTCTGTTTTACAAGCAGATGCATTTAAATTCTGAAAAATGCTATTTTTTCTCTAAATTTTGCAATTTTTCACCAATAAACACTGAATATATAGACCAAATGTTACCACGAACATGAAGCCCAATGTGTCACGAGAAAACAATCTCAGAATCGCTTGGATAGGTTTAAGCATTCCGACGTTATTACCACATAAAGTGAAATATGTCAGATTTGAAAAATGGGCTCTGAGCCTTAAAGAGGCTCTGTCACCAGATTTTCAACCCCTATCTGCTATTGCAGCAGGTAGGCGCTGCAATGTAGACAAAACTAGGCTGCGTCCTTAAGGGGTTAATGTTGCCGTTTCTTTGTGATTCTTAAAAAGAGCTTGAAGAGGACATCTTGAAACCCCAGTGTGCTTTGAAATCTTTGCCGGGGAGAGACCTTGCTGATGTAGTATAACTATCTTGTGTCTTGTTGCTGTGCTCAGGCTTGACATGGTGGACCTGTGACGTGAAACTTTCATCCACAACCTCAACTTTGTAGCTGAGTTGGGCTGTTCCTCACCCAGTTTTAAGCCTCCTACACAGCTGTTTCTGTTACAGTTAAGACTGTGTTTCAACCTACATATGAAAATGCTGATCATTATCACCTGTTTAGTATAATTGGTTAATCACACACCTGACTATAATCCTACAAAATCCATTACTTTTTGCAAGTGTACTTAAAAGAACTGATGCTGTTTTGAAGGCAAAGGTTGGTCACATCAAATATTGTTTCGAAATAGATTCCTCTTCTGTTCATGCAATAAGTATCTTGTTAATTGATACAAAAACTTAACACTGCTATTTTTAAAATCATTCTTACTTTGCAGCATTTTCCCACAACTGCCTAAAACTTTCGCACAGTACTGTACATCCCCATCGGCAGGGGCTATGAATAGGAAGTTGTTTAGATAATAAATCATTGACCCGGAGCCAGTTTCATAATGCACCACTCACCCAAGAAATTAACTGAAAAGTTTGACGTAGTGTTACAATATGGATCAGCCCACCGGAAGGCACGTATCAAAATAAAAATTATCTTTCAAGTGCCAGATGATAACAGTAGTGGTGAACTGGCAGCAGACGGAACACTGATCCAATATCCGATTTTGCCAGCAGGGCACTACCATCTGGCCCCATGACCAACAATACCTCCCAGTCAAAGGAGAGATAAGGGACCATGGAATACTCTGAGGAAAACCCATCATTAACGGAAATCCTCCAAGTTTGGAAAAGGTAAGATGAAAATGTACCTGACTCTTTTTTGGGAACAACATCTAAAGGAGAAAACCGGAGGTTTGTGAATGGAGGGAAGGCCAAGGGGCCTTGATCCTACCTAATACTTATTTTTTTTGTCCACCTTTTCCCTTAGAACCTCCAGGTGCTCCCGGGCTGATTTAAGGTTGCTAGCAAACACAGGATGCCTACTAAAGTAAAACGGAATAATAAAACCAAATATAAAGCCAAATCGCAACTGAGCAGGTGCCCTCTTATTGAGATACAGGCTTAACTAGGAGGCGATCGCAGTTGACCGCGGCGTGAGTGCCTTCACAATCGGAACACTGATGTTTGCACAAACAATTACAGTGCACACACTTTTTAAACAACCAACATCGCCCATTGTGTCAGACAGTCACTGACCCCTGTGCGAGGGATGCTTCAGAGCCAGTGGCCACAGAAGGAAAGGGCTTTTGTTTCAGCTATAATACATTTTTTGGTTAAAAGCTATTTGTATTGATGCCTTTTCATGTGTATAGTAACTGTGAACGCTGTCAGAGTTGCATGCAAAATATCACGAAACGAGCTCACGGCCAATGATCAGCTATTATATGAATTGATTGTTCATTCAATTCAAGCCTGCCATTGCCCATAACCAAGACAATGGTACTTACTAGAATGGATGCAAATAGGAAGACATGTCAGATCAGGCAAGTTAATATGTTTATGTGAAATTATGAAGTTTCCTTATAATTTGGACAGAGGCCATGTCTCCCTAAGCTCTCATGTGCCAACCCTGCATTTGCCTACAGTGAATATAAATGCAGGCTGTAAAGAGCAACAGATACAGGCACACCATCAATCTTCCTTTGTTTGGGCTTCAATTCACCAAGTGTTAGAGTAATTAAAACTTAAACCATTAATCTTCAACTTTTCTCTAGAGTCCCCCTCTCAGCTCCTACCCCCTCTACTCCACTTAAGTGCTTGGAATTAGGGATAGAGCAGGTCACATAAGTACTTAGCAGACTACGGGAACTATATTCGTCCGTCATTCTGCTTGGCTGTAATAATGAAATTGGCGTACATACTTTCTGGTACTGCACTTCTAATGCATAGATTAACAGTCAGCTAAAATATTTCCAGCCATGAATTAATAGGTAATTTGCTTGAAATCTAAAGGCAAAAACAAGTAGAGCATAACTATGCATAATATGTAATAAATGTAAAAACTATTATCAAGCAAATGGAAGCAAATAATACAGAGAAATACCAGGTATTATACCTTATTATATAGTTCTAACTCAGTTTTAGTTTTTATTATAAAGTACAGCACTTAAAAAGGCTCTGTCACCACATTATAAGTGCCCTATCTCTTACATAATGTGATCGGCGCTGTAATGTAGGTGACAGCAGTGCTGTTTATTTAGAAAAACAATACATTTTCACCAAGTTAGGAACGATTTAAACTTTATGCTAATGACTAGTCTGTTTCATGTTAAGGGCTTATTCAGAAGAAAGTAAAATACGTCCTTGCAACGAGCGTGTTTTTCATGCGCGTCGCACGGACCTATGCTAATCTATGGGGCAGTGCAGACTGTCAGTGATTTTTGCGCAGCGTGAGTCTGCTGCGTAAAACTCACGACAGGTCCTATATTTCTTGCGTTTTTCGCGCATCACGCACCCATTGAAGTCAATGGGTGCGTGAAAATCACGCGCATCACACGGAAGCACTTCCGTGGGATGCGCGTGATTCGCGCAACAGCAGTCAAAAGTATGTTTGCAAACAGAAAAGCACCACGTGCTTTTCTGTTTACAAACAGCGTGTCATAATGATGGCGGCTGCGCGAAAGTCACGCAGTCGCACATCCTATGTGATGACTCACGGAGCTGTTAAGTGCCTTTTGCAAAAACGCACACCCTCGTGTAAATCCGCCCTTAGGGTATGTTCACACGGGCTATTTTCGGCCGTTTTTCGGGCCGTAAACGGCCGAAAATTCTGCAGCAGAACACCTCCAAACATCTGCCCATTGATTGCGTTTTGTTCCGACGGGCCGTTTTTTTACGCGGCCGTTTTTCAAAACGGCCGCGTTAAAAAACGGCCACAAAAAAAGTGCAGATGACTTCCTGGGACGTTTTTGGAGATGTTTTCATTGACTCTCTAGAAAACCACTCCAAAAACGGCCGTAAAAAACGCAGCGAAAATCGCGAGTGGCTTCAAAAACGTCTGAAAATCAGGAGCTGTTTTCCCTTGAAACGTTTTTGGTTAAGCGTGTAAACGTACCCTAAGGGCGTTTTACGCCTCGAAATACGCCTGAAAAAACTCCATTAATACGCCTACAAACATCTGCCCATTGCTTTCAATGGGAATTACGATGTTCTGTTCCCACGAGCCTTTATTTTACGCGTCACTGTCAAAATACGGCGCGTAAAATGACGGCCCATCAAAAGAAGTGCAGGACACTTCTTGGGGAGTTTTTGGAGGCATTTCCATTGACTTCATTGAAAAACAGCTCTAAAAACGGCCGTAAAAAACACCACGAAAAAAGCGAGTTGCTACAAAAACGTCTGAAAATCAGGAGCTGTTTTCGCCTGAAAACAGCTCTGTATCTTCAGACGTTTTTGAAGCCACTCGAGATTTTCGCTGTGTTTTTACAGCCGTTTTTGGAACTTTATACTATAGAGTCAATATAAAATGGCTCCAAAAACGTCCCAAGAAATGACCTGCACTTCTTTTTCGCAGCCGTTTTTTTTACGCGGCTGTTTTGAAAAACGGCCGCTTAAAAAAACGGCCTGTCGCAACAGAACGCCGTTTTTCCCATTTAAATCAATGGGCAGATGTTTGGAGGCGCTCTGCTTCCGATTTGTCGGGCGTTTACGGACCAAAAAACGGCCGAAAATAGGCCGTGTGAATATACCCTTAGGCTTTGTTCACATTTGTGTCAGGGCTCTATTCTGACGCTCAGTCTCAGCTTTCTGTCAGAACAGAGCCCTGACTGAAACAAACAGAAACCATAGGTTTCCGTTTCCATCACCATTGATTTCAATGGTGACGAATCTGGTGCCAATGGTTTCTGTTTGTCTCAGTTGCGCAAGGGTTCCGTCATTTTGATGGATTGAATAGCGTCGTCAACTACGGAATTCATTCCGTCAAAACGACTGAACCCTTGCACAACTCAGACAAATGGAAACCATTGGCACCGGATCTATTACCATTGAAATCAATGGTGATGCAAACGGAAACCTATGGTTTCCCTTTGTTTCAGTCAGGGCTCCATTCTGACAGAAAGCTCAGACGGAACGTCACAATAGAGCCCTGACACATATCTGAACGAAGCCTTACAAGACACGGTTTCTACTTTAAGGCCGGATTCACACGAGCGTGTTCAGTCCGTCATATACGGTCCGCAGGTCGGCCGCATTTCCCGGACTGAGCACACTGCAGGGAGCTGGGCTCTTATAGTCATCGTTATCTATCTAAGTCGCTGCCTCGCTGCGGGAAAACTGTCACGTACTGAAAACATGTTTTCAGTACGGGACAATAGTTCCTGCAGTGTATTCAGTCGGTCTGCGGACCGTATATCACGGACTGAACACGCTCGTGTGAATCCGGCCTAAGTAGGTGCAAATCTCATGAGATTCTCTTCTTCTCTGGGAGATAAGAACTGTGAGGAGGAAGAGCTGATTCTATACAACATCTGAAGGCAAAGTGGAGCCTTGTGCTGCGATCTTGCCAGGATTGGGGGTGAGCAAATCATTTAGTCTGTTTTATCGATTTGCTGGTCTAAAGAATATAGTGGGGGAATCGATTGCCATATTTTTCTCATAAGTTTGCTAAAAGCAAATCTTAAACCTGGTGAATTAATTCACCAATGCCTCATAAAGGGTGACGAATCAGCAAAGCGCCAATCGTGCAGAAAATTGATTCACCTCTAGCCGGCAGCCTGAACTTTACTTAATATAGAATATTATAATTTTATCAGACATATAATAAGATTTCCCAGACTATTATGCAGTTCATATAGAGAAGGATACAGCTGCCTGTAAAGGGTTAATCTGCTAGAAGAGGAGGATATAGCTGCTTGTAAAAGGGTTAGGGTATGTTCACACGGCCTATTTTCGTAAACGCCCGAAAAACGGCCGAAATATCGGAAGCAGAACGCCTCCAAACATCTGACCATTGATTTCAATGGGAAAACGGCATTCTGTTCCGATGGAGCGTTTTTCGCTGCATTTTTTTACGCTTGGGACGTTTTTGGAGCCGTTTAACATAGACTCTATTGAAGAAAGCTCCAAAAACGGCCGTAATAAACACAGCGAAAATCGCGAGTGGCACAAAAAACATCTGCAAATCAGGAGAAGTTTTCTCTTGAAAACAGCTCCGTATTTCGAGCCGTTTTTGACTCTGCGTGTGAACATACCCTAAAAGCTGTTCTGTCAGCTCAATATGCTGACCTATTTAAGGGCAGCATATTAGGGCCTGTTCATGTCAGGGTTTGGTTTCTGTTCATCAGTTCCCTTCAAACTTTCCGTCAGAGGAAACCAAACGCTGATGTGAACAGGCCCTTACAGGGACAGGTTTATTCTCTTTAATATAAAACTACTCCCTCCATCCCTCCTCCTTCTGCCTTCACCCTCCCCTCCCTGTGTTGGCTGGTTGCTGTTTATATGCATACACAGAAGCCACCTGTCAATTACCGCCGAGAGGGACAGGGGGTAGACGAGGGGAGCGTTCTCCTCATAAATACAGCGGTCTCATAACAAAATAGCGCGCCGCGACAAATGTTTTCTCTGTTAAACCACGCCTCTAACTTCACCCAATCTCCGCCCATACACACCCAATTCTGCCCACACGGTATCATGCTCCCAGAGTGCCACTCCACAGTATAATGCCCCCATAGAACCCCCTACATAGTATAATGCCCCATAGTGCCCCCACACAGTATCATACTCCCATAATGCCCCATCACAATCAAATGCCTCTTTAGCTGCCCCATACCGTATAATTACCCCAAAGATGCACCTATACAGTATAATGCCCACACAGAGGCTCCATACAGTATTATGCCCACACATATGCCCCCATACAGTATACCCTTTATAACTTTTCTTCCGTTGAGATCCACTTCTGGCTTTTGCTTAAAAAACAAAGCCAAAAACGGAATTAAAAACTGTGTGTTTGATCCTGGTTTAACGCTATAGTAAAATATAAAATGCACTACACACATCTGCGTATGAGGCAGTTTTGTGTTCAGTAGTGTTTTTCAGGCATTTTTCCCATTCTTCTCTGTAGGGCTTCAAAAATTCCAGAAAAAAAAAGCATGAACAAAATGAAACCAAATCAAACACACCACCAAAAACGCCAGTAAAAAACACCTTAAAAAACGCATGTTACATTTTTATAACGCTAGCGTTTTTAGAAGCATTTTTTGATACAGTTTTAATTGGCAGAAAAAGGCTTTGTGTGTAGGAGGACCTATAGATGTCTGACGCTACTGCTCACTGCTTGTTTCAGTACACTTAGGGTATGTTCACACGCAGTAGCAAAATAATTCTAAAATTACGGAGCTGTTTTCGCCTGAAAACAGCTCCTGTTTTTCAGACGATTTTTAACAACTCGAGTTTTTTGTGGCGTATTTTACGGACATTAGAGCTGTTTTTCAATGGAGTCAATGAAAAACGGCTCCAAAAACGGCTCAAGCAGTGACATGCACTTCTTTGACGCGGGCGTCTTTTTACGCGATGTCTTTTGACAGTGACGCGTAAAATTACACCTCGTGGGAACAGAACATTTTAAAACCCATTGAAAGCAATGGGCAGATGTTTGTAGGCGTAATGGAGCCGTTTTTTCCAGCGTAATTCGAGGTGTAAAACGCCCGAATTCCGTCTGAAAACAGTGTGTGTGAACATACCCTTATACAGAGGTCTTGTAGAAACACATTGAAGATTCATCCCCAATAGTTTTCAGAATGCTGTAACTAATGTTGGAAATATATTACCAAAGGATATGAAATCTAATTTGCTTTTAGGAGTCAACAGCGCCGCTAAGGGTTAACTTAGGCTGATTGGCTGCCGATGGCTGCAGTTTGCAGTAAATCATTGCGTGTGTCGTGCCTGCTCCTCCAGCTCATATAATCATAAAAACAAAGGAAAAAGGGACAAAGAAATGTGTGAGACATCAAAATAGATATATTGCTACCTTAAGGCATTGCTCTCATTTCTCTCTCTTCTTCACTATCTCACAGAGTCTCTCTTATGATTTGTTTTTTTAAAACACTGCGACAATTGATTTCTGGCTGCAAGCTTATGCGTAATTCCAAAAGAAAACAAAAAAAAAAAATTTTCTAGGAGGAAAAAAATGTGATAACACTTTATTCCTTTTCCGTATAAATAGCATTGAGAACACTGTAATTGAACAGAATAGTTACTCACATACTTCTTCTTAAATGCCAGAGGTGCTGAGCTCTCGTAGAGTGCACATACTCAGGACAATGGAAGACCTCAATGACTGGCGTACACTACAACTGCATTCAATAATTGTTTCTTCTAAAGGGGCAGATTAAGCAGCGTGTAGCAGAATCATCAACCCTGGCATAATGGTGGGCACACGCAGACTTTTTCTGACGTTTTTAATGTATGTTTCTTGAAGAGATGTCTGTCTTAGAAAACCTATTTCCAGATACTCTATTAGAAAAATTTGAGGCGCTTCATTTATAAGCTGGAACGAGTATCTTTTTCTCTCCTGAGGACCCAGCACGTTGGTGTTTTACTTGGACAGCCCATTGATTTGAATGGGCAGTATGTAATTCTTTATTTCTCCTGTGGTGGTGCTGTAGGAGAATTCATCATTAATTGTCAGGTTCGGGTTCATAGTAGTGAGGCACCCTGTGACAAAAACAAACACACAACTTGCTCTATAGCTCGGGAAGGGATTAATAAATATAAATTGCCAAAAAGACAGAAAAAAAATCCCTATAGCACCCAGTTAATTGAATGTAGTAAACCTGTTCCTGAATGCCCACTGTATGATGGCGGCGGTTCAAATCCAGAGTCTACAGCGATGTCTTATATACAGGTGAATTAAAATCCATTTATATCTATATCAAGAATATCTACATATCTACAATTGCATATTTATTCCCTTGTATATTCATTATCATGTAGTACATTGCATAAATGTACACGCATGTGTACAAGTAGCTGCAGTCGACACTAGGCGTTGATAACTGCTGATGTAGCACCAAAATATAGAGCATTCTGCAATTAAAAGCACAAAGTTGCCTTCCCCGACATTTTCTGCCGTGATCGGCGTCTTTGGCGAAACATGCCAAGGATGTGGTTTGTTAGTCACAGACACATTTAACAATATCTTAAGACAGAATTTTGTCTTACAATAGCGGAGCATATTTATCACAGGTCCGACCTGGCACCGAGCTTGTGTCTATTTCAGAACATGCTCTGTTTTGGTCACTGCAGTCATTTCTCACAGTAGCCCGCATGCTATTGTAGTAAATACAGTTGTAAAAAATCTGATTAGTTAAATGTGGTCAAAGAAGCAGTTCTAGGAATATTTTTCCAGAGTTGTTTATTTGCCACATGCATGAAGGTACATTTACCATCAACAATTTGACATTTTTAACACTATGTTGCAGACATGTATCAATTTAATGAGTGTTTGATAGCGGTAAAGCCACGTGTACATGGCTATATTATGGCATCATTTTGTTATATGGCTGTCATAGAGGTGTGTGAGGGCTCTTCTGTACCTTCATATGCCTCTGAGTTATAAATTGACTAACAATTTGGACCACCAGGTTCCGTAGTGGTTTCCACCATTTTGATGGGAAGAATAGTGCCACATGTAGTGCTATTCTTACCGTCAAATCTGCCGGAACTTCCATCGGAGGCTCCGAAATGTAAACACAAACCTAATTTAACTGTACTATAGACTTAAAGTCTAAAGCTGCCTATAGATAATGTAACCATTCAATCAATCATCGAATTGCTCTGACAAACGAGGGGGACCATCAACATGCAAGGCTGAACTGGCAGATTATGGACAGAAAAAAAATGGGGTAAAAAAAGCAAAATGATTTTGCACAAAGTGGCAAGCTATTGGTCGTAATCGGCCAACCGTACCATGTACACATATTTTCAGCCAAAGACAGGATAGAAAAATCCAACATGACTAATCACATTTTTTGCATACATCTTCACAACCTATTAAGTGTGGAAGTAAATCAATGGATTAAGACATACAGTATTTCACGCTTGGACTCCTGCATGACGTCCTTCACCGAGACTTCTACATTCTAAATGGATAGGAAATCCCCAGCTGGGTTACAAGGATGACTGTCCTGGTAAGCTCATAATCATCTGGTAGAGGGACATCAACGTTTCTTTTTTAGCAGAGGATCTTCTTTTTCCAGAACTTCTCCCAGAATCTAGCTGGTCTAGCTGCAAAAAGCAGATATAAAGATATAAACATTTAAAATACATCTGATAAAGTATACTGATAGGTGTTTAATACTTCAAAATGTCCATTGCGTAAGCAAATTAAATACCAATGGCTTATAGCAATTAGCATTGACAACAGCACAGCTCTATCGTTAGGGCAGGGGCATAACTATAGGGGGTGCAGAGGTAGCAGTCGCACCTGGGCACTGGTGTCTGAGGGGGCTCAAAGACACCTCTGCCGCATAAGAAGGCATCAATTTTATAAATAGCACATGGAAGGTGGGGGCCTATTATGGATTTTTCGCCTCTGCCTGTTTACACCTGCCTCAGCGTTTTACATTGTTCTGCTCCATCAGAGGAACAGAGCAACAAAATACTTGAAGCGCTGGTTTCATTGGATGACAGACACGATTGGGTCCCGACGGTACCCAATGACTATCATGGGTTCCATAGAGTTTCCGTCAGGGTGCCTTTGGTTTTACCGGAAACAATAGTGCAGCATGCTGCTCTATCAGGGCCAGCTCCTGGTATATGTGGGCGCTTTGGCGACACAGACTTAGTAGGCCCCTTTTCGGGGTTACTCACGGCGGCAGTAAAATGGCAGAAAACGTCAATTTGTTCCCCCATATAGACGTTAGGCCCTGTTTATGCCCCCATATAGAAATTAGGCCCCCAGTTTATAGCCCCAGAAATTTAGTGCCCTCTATAGATAGTGTCACACAGCCCCCCTCCCAGAACATGCCACATAGCCCCCCTCCCTGGTATTGCCACACAGCCCCCCCTCCCAGGTAGTGCCCCACAGCCGCCACTGCCAGGTAGTGCCACGTAGCCCGCACTGCCCAGGTAGTGCCACACAGCCCCCTTCCCAGGTAGTGCCACACAGCCCCCTCCTCCCAGGTAGTGCCACAGCTCCCCTCCTTGGTAGTGCCACACCACCCCCCTTCCTGGTAGTTACGCACAGCCACCCTCCCTGGTTGTGCCACACAGCCTGACTCCTTCTCTCCTCCTGACATCACTGTCCATATAAGGACAGTGATGTCAGGGGCTTTCCCAGAGATGGAGTCCCGGAGCAGAGCCGCTAGCACTCTGCCTGGGAATCCTTCTCTCCCTTTGATATCACTGTCTATATATGGGCAGTGATGTTAGGGGCTTCCGCAAAGACGGAGTCCTGGAGCTGATCCGCTAGCGCTCTGCCTGGGACTACTTCTTTCCTCCTGGCATCACTGTCCATATATGGATATTGATGCCGTGACGCTGACACTGGCCCTGTGTGCTATTATTTATTATACTTTCAGCCAGATCTGTGATCAAGGCCCCTAGTGGAGTCTCCAATGCAGATGTGAACAGGTGCTTGCTAGAGTGCAGATGACTTTAAGCAAGGAGCGCAAATAAATAATTATTACACGTTAATAAATATCAAATCTCTGAGATTCCAGCCCAAATTTTTTTTTATTTTAAGTGTTATAACTCTCTGAATGGCTCTGACTCATTTATGTACTTTTCACACTCCACCCAGCACCGAGAAGCGGCTGATGGCTGCACTTTTACACAAAAGATGACAAAGCTGGTTCAGGCAGCAAATGGGAAGCTTACGTTTTGTGCAGTTTTTGGCTCCTTTTTTGAGCCAAACACAGGAGTGGACACAAAAGAAATGAAATGCATCAATCTTTTCTTTATACCTTTCCTTCCTTTTGGATCCACTTTTTAGATTGGCTCAGAAAACTGAGCCAAAAACTGCACCAAAAACGGCATCAAAATTGAAGGTGTGATCTGTATGGTGGTACCTGGAACCTGTATCTGTTAATATATGAGCCCTGCCCCATTATAAACATTAATGTATATATAATAGTTTACCTTTATAAAATACAGTCATGCAATTATCAAATAATGCCACTGTGTAAGGGGAAAATAATACCTCCACGTCATAACCACATATATTTACCACAAAGACCAATACAATTAATAAAATAACCATACAGTGCTCATACAGTGGTCATATACTAGTTTTACACTAGCGCTCTACAGAGTATTATTATGTTGTGAATATAGTAGAGTGAATACAGTATAATTATAGTGACTCATAGGTGACATATTCTCTGATTGGACTGATTAACTTTCCCTTTTCTCTCCATTCGACCCAGACCATCATGACGACTTCTCGTCATCTGAAACTCATCTCTGAAGAGTTTACTGACAAGATGTCTTTAGCTCTTAACGTTTCTAGCACATCCTCACCCTGTACAGAAACTAAGAATTCCCTTAGTGCCCCCACATAGAAATGATGCCCCCCTCACAGTAATAATGCCCCGTTAGTACTCCTGACACAGTAAGAAAGCCTCCTTAGTGCCCCTTCAGAGTAATTAAACCAACCAGCAACCATGGTCCCCCTTAGCAGCAGCTATGGCTGCTATGATTGTAGTTACGCCGCTGATTCTATCTTTTCCGTGACACCCCTGCAAACTAGGCCCCCACCTTACAGTCTCATCATAGACCTGAGACCCCAGCTAAAATCAGCTGATTTTGACAGAGGAAAGTGAGGCAACCAGGCATTTCCCCTTTTGTAACTAGAGCAGCAAATTGCTACACCATACTTTTACCATAGTAAACGTTTAAGAAACTGCACAGTTAAACTAGAAATATAGTAACAGCTAAAGCACAGTTTACAATAACTGAGGGCTGTGATCAGGGCCGGCCTTAGTATATATGGCGCCCTGTGTGAAATTATCTTTCAGCGCCCCACCCCATCATAAAAAAAACACCCCATAAAAAATTATAATGTCCCCCACAGTATAATGCCCTATATAGTGCCCCCACACTGTATAATGCCCCTTTAGTGCCCCCCATACAGTATAATAATAATATTTAATAATATAATATATTATAACCCCTTCAAGGACACAGTATTTTGCCCCTGTAGTACCCGTACACACTGGAAAAATAAAATTTCCTCCGGGCCCCCTACCAAAAATTGTATTAGAGAAAGACAGAAAACGGCTAAAAACAAGCACTAAACTCGTAGGGTATGTTCACACAGCGTTTTTTATAAGGCAAAAAAAATCTGCCAATCTTTCAGGAAGTGACAGCGTTGTTTGACCTTTATTTTTTTGCGTTTTTTTTTAAGCCGTTGAAGCGAATGCAAAAGACGCAGGAAAAAAAGCCACTAAGTCAAGAAGCGCCCGGGCTGAAAGACAACTGCTGAGTCTCCGGGCACGGATGCTTCTGAAACAAGCAGGAGAAGGGAGCCAGCGCGGTGCCCCCTTCCACCTGCTGGAGTGATGCGCCCTGTACGAAGGCATAGGTCGCACACCCTAAGGCTGGCCCTGGCTGTGATCCAGTGTTTTACTTCTTTTCTCCTGTAATAATGTGTGGAAGAATGCCTGACTCTGAAAGGGAACTTGCATTACTACTTTGTATATTTGCACACATACACAAAATATGATACATTTATTTATGCACTTAAAGTATTTGCTACTTAAGTTGCTTTTACCCCCAGGAGGCATTCTACAGAACGTGTGGCCTATCCGGCCTGTTGCACTTATGTACTTATTTTGTGAACGTCACATTGTTGCTACATTGTTGCTACATTGTTGCTACGTCACATTGTTTCTATGCCACATCCTGACACTGGGGACATCACTTCTTGTATAAAACTGCAGTCTTCCCGCCAGGTTGTGTTCAGTGTTCGGGTAGAAGGATGACCCTGTAGGGAGAGAGAGAGCTGCTGTGAGAGAAACTGGATAGTGTGCTGTGGATATGCTCTTCAAGCGGCATTCACTTTCTTTGGGCCTAGGTCTGTGGTCCTGGAGAATGCTGCCATTGAAGGGCAGGAGCATCCCCACGATGTGCGGGTGTTGTCTGAGCAGGTGTAGTTATGGGCAGGAAACTTCCCACATGTGTCAGCCTAAGGCAAGTCAGTAAGTACAGTGCAGTGAGTATGCGGCCTAGGAGGCCTGAGAAAACTGGATCATTCCCTGTACCAGGGAGGGGCGCTGTTTGCATTGTGCATGACACAGTGAGCCAGCCAGCCTGAACCGTCATATGTAAAAGACCGTGCCTCACATATTGGGAATTGTTTTGTGTTATGCTCTTGCCATGTGTACCATCAACACTGGCTTGGTAAAGTTTCGTTGCTGCAAAATCTTCTGGTATCCTTTCCATCTCTTCTGTGACAAACCTGAATTGGCCCTTACACCACCTTGGGGCCACATATACACCCCTACACTGGTGTTTGACATGGGAATGCTGCTGTAACAATCATAGTCTAAATTACCCTATTTAATGTATGGTCACACTTCGCTCCCTATTTGATCTGTTTATTTATATTATGTATAAACTATTTCTTGAAACGATTGCCATTATAGGAAATAATTTTATGTGGCATTTTAGTCAAATTAGCTTTCCATTTACTATAAATATAATTCACTATTAGGCTTTATTCAGACGAACGGGAAATACGTGCGTGCAACGCGCGTGATTTTCACGCGTGTTGCACGGACCTATATTAGTCTATGGAGCCGTGCAGACATGTGCGTGATTTTTGCGCAGCGTTGCTCCTTTGCAAAAAAGTCACGACATGTCCGTTGATTCTGTGTTTTCGACGCATCACGCACCCATTGAAGTCAATGGCTGCGTGAAAACAACGCACGGCACGCGGAAGCACCTCCGTACGCACAGCGTTTTTCACGCAACACTTGTTAAGTCTATGTAAATGAGTTGACCAAACTAGACAAAACAAGTACAAACCAGGAAGTGGCTTTTCACTTTCTGAGCACATGCGCACAGTTCCAACCGACATCTGCTGCAATGGCACGTGCGTGCGATGTTGAAAAACTTATCTGCTTGGTCCATGACAGACCCCAGTTGTGGAACACCAACGCAGAGGCCTACCACGACCGCACGGGCAAGGAGGTTGGCTGGGATGAGGTCGCGCAATGCCTCTTCGGACAGGAGTGGGATAAAAGCACCACAAGAGACCGCAAAAGCATAGGTAAGCGCAGATCTCTATTGATGCTAATGCAATCGGCCATGCTGTAGTGTATATCCTTGTGTTTCACATGTTTGTACTGTGCTTGGTCGCGGGTGTGTCACTGCATCATTAGGCAAGTGTTTAATGTTTAGTTGTGTTTAAAGTTTAGCGACGTTTTGGACAAGTGCAGTTTTCTGTTACGTCACATGGTCTCCTATTTTTGTCTGTTTCCTGTTCCTATGTCCAGTTGATGATGTTAAAACACGGTGGAGGAGCTGTCGGGATCAGGTCAGGAGGGAATTTGGAAGCAGAGGGCGAAGTGCGGATGGGGCGTCCAAAAAACGCCCCTACATATATATGAAACAGCTGATGTTCCTCAAGGACATTATGGAGATGCGGCCGTAAGTACTGACTGTACCTTGATGACATGTGTGTGTTCACTGTATAATCGGCCTAAAAAGCTGTTTGTCCCTTGTGGACATGTTAAAAGGAGTAACGCAAAATGTTTCTGGCAGATGCAGTGATAATCTCAATGACACCGAGGAGGATGCTGGCCATGTGGAGTCGCAGCTGGTCACGGAACAACATCCCGTGCTGCCCTTGACCCCTGACCTCACGCAAACACAAGCAGCCACCCAGTTAAGCAGCCAACCCAAGCTGCCACGGGACGTGGACAATCCCCGGACGCCACCAGCCAGACGCCGGCGCACCCAGGTTGCCACAGCAGGTGCCAACATGGACTCGAGAGTCCTGGAGTACCTTCGGCGCTGTTCGGAGGAGGATGGATGTGACGCTTTTGGCCGTACCATAGCGCCGCTACTCCGGCGAGTCCCGGACTACCGGATGGCACGCGTCCAAGGGGCCATCCTTGCTATAATTGACTCTGCCACTCCTCCTAACAATCCACGCCAGTGCTTCCAGGTAATAGAGCAATGGATTGCCTGAGGATTTGGTGCCCTCTACTGCACCTCTCCCTTCCCAGCCTGCACACACCTTTCCACGGCCACAGTACCAACGGCCGATGGTGACCATAATGTCACATGGTCGTGTGGTGCCTCGGGAGCGCCCTTTCGCCCCCTACGTCAGACCCCAGCCTCCCTTTGGCCAGGGCCCCCCGGCAGGGTTCAACCCTCTGTATCAGCACCACTATGCTGTTGAGGAACATCCTCAGCAGG
This sequence comes from Rhinoderma darwinii, assembly GCF_050947455.1. Taxonomy (NCBI): domain Eukaryota; kingdom Metazoa; phylum Chordata; class Amphibia; order Anura; family Rhinodermatidae; genus Rhinoderma; species Rhinoderma darwinii. The sequence goes on from NC_134688.1 coordinate 104,052,325, forward strand.
CCCAGGGACAGTATAGTGGTGCTGAAATGCAGAGCCATCAGTCGCCATCACACAGGTATCATGATTTATAGATGTGTGTAGGCCGATTACGGGTGGCTCGATGTGGTGATGTAAACATCGAAGTCCCAGTATGTTAATGTAGCATCATGTTGGTGCGTTTTCTATTTTTGGATTCCTGCTGGTTCCTGTTAAAAGTTACCGTTTGAAATTACAGATTAAATTGTTTTTCTGTTTGCAAGTAAGATTTGATGTGTTTGCCTCCATCTATGTGGTGGAACCCCGGTTCCCCCAAAGATTATTTTAGGTAATGTTCAAACATTATGCCGATGGAGCAAGATTGTAGCATGCCATGATTGAGGTATTAGTGTATCTTTGGTGATTTTCCTCCATTCCTCATATTGTGCTCGCCTGCATTGCAGTGGTGTGAGAAATGTGGAACAAATGTATTTTGCCTTGGGATTAGTGAACATGGGCTAAGCCAATCTGCCTCCCAAGCTAATTCGTCTAGAGGACATTAAAACTAAAACGAAAAACCACCAAAGATCTAAGCTCGCAACCCACGTCAAGGGTCCTCATGTCTTGCGAGTCCCTAATCTAAATATCCCCTCCCCAAATAACAACAAATTTAACTTAAAAATGCTACAGTGGGCCACTAATCTACACTAGGACAGCCCTCACTGAACATCCTCCTGCCATGCCACAGCTCCATCGGGGCTGTCAAAATATTGTGCAAATATGTCGCGTACTCGAATCCCAGATGTTTGAGCCCTTCCAAGTGGAATTTGCTGCGGAATGGTTGATGTGGAAACATTTTGGCGAATATATTCGGCATCACAACCGGCGTCATGTATGCGACAAAAATTATGCGGCGTCAGTTGCATGGTGGTGAGAAAAACACGCCATTTGGAGGACATTATGCCAAATGCACATTCCACACGTCGGCGTGCTCTGCTAAGCCGCTAATTGAATATGCACCGGTGGTCATCCAAGCCTCTTCGAGCAAATGGGCGCATTACTTGACTTGTGAGTCCAAAACCCTCATCTGCCACGATCACATAAGGGACTGGCGGTCCTCGCGAGCCAGGCAGGTGGTTCGGCGCCGGCACGGAAAGTAGATTGCACATCAGACGATGGCCCATCCTGGATGTACGTAAGATGCGGGCATCAGCTGAGCTTCCATAGGACGCTATATGTACAATGGTAAAACAATAATTGCTGTCGGACAAGGCCAACAAGACGATGGAAAAAAACAGTTTGTAGTTATAGAATCGGGATCCTGAGTGGGGGGGCTTCTTTACCCGAATATGCTTCCCGTCTAGGGCACCAATACAATTTGTAAATTGGGTGGTGGTGATAAAGTCGGCAGAAATCGAAAGCCAGTGGTCTGTCGTGGGCTGAGGCATCACGGTGGCCTTCAATCGCAGCCACAACACAACACAGGTGCCTGTCACAATGCCCGAAATTGTGCTCACTCCAAGAAGGAATTCGAAATGTAACGAATGATAGCTGTTTCCAGTAGCTAGAAATCTACATTGGCGAGATGCAAAAACACAACACACAAATAAACGTGATGTAGGACATGACAACCACACACCATCCTGTAAGCTGCAATTGTTTAAAACACACATACCTCAACGTCACAAGGAGTCGCTCCTCGGGGGAATTGCAGCGCCGCATATTTGTGTCCTTGTAGGTTATTCCTGTGCGAATCAGGTCCAGCAGAATATCAAAAGTCGACACAGACATGCGGCAAAACGCCCGAAATTTCTCGGGGTGGCTGCGAAGGTCATCATATAGAGTATGAAAATGGCCTTTGGAGGTGCGCTGGGCCACAAGTGGATGAACCCAAATCCTCCCTCTTCTCCGGGTTCCCTCCTGAAGCATGGGTCGGCGCTCACCAAATCTCCGAGAAACCATCCATGATATCAGCACACGGCCCAGCGGAGTCAAGGGCATAGTGTAGCTTTTTTACATGTAAAAACCACCAAAAACACCCAACACGGTCAAAAGTAGTTTGCAAGGTGCAAACTTGATGTGAACATGTGCTCACATCAAGCAGGTGTTGGAGAAGGTGTCTTTTTGTAGGCTGCCCTCTCCATTACTCCACCCTCCGTTGTTTTGACGTGCGTAAAAAACGCATGCCATACGCGCGTAAAATACGCAATCACGCAGCCCTAACGGATGCCACACGCAACTACCACGCAACCAAAACGCTGTGTTTTTCACGCGCGCAAAAAACGCCACGTTCGTGTGAATCCAGCTTTATAAGGAAGATAGTGGGATTGAAAAGTTTAGTGTTTTAAAACATCAGATTTTCTGATTAGGACAGATAAAGAACCCTCTATAGCCTAGATTAAATTGGTGCAGGCTAACCTGGGGTATGGAATCTAAGACGTTATTCACACGACCGGGTGTCAAATCAGCCGTGTAAAACTGCAGTTTTTCACGGCTGATTTGCACCTGAGCGGGACCCGTTTTCACGGAACCCTCATAGACTTGAGTCTATTGAGGTATCTGGGAAACCGGGCAAAAATAGGACGTCCTATTTTTTTCCGGGTCGTTCACGCGGTCCGTTAGAAAAACGGCTGTGTGAATAGCCCCATAGAGATGCATTGATTTTATTGCAGCCGTTTGATGGCTGTTAAAAAAGCAGCCATCGTCCAACGGATTATACCTGTCATGTGAATAAGGCCTAAGGGAGCCCTTGTCTTCAGCCTTAAAGGGGGTTTCCCTTGATGATTATTTATCACCTATCTAAAGAATAGGTGATAAATATCTGAACGGTGGGTGGTCTGACCGCTGGGACCACCACTGATCACGAAAACAGGCTTACCTTGCTGTTCCTGGGAGTCCCATAGGAACGGAGTGGCAGTGCGCATGTTCGGTTGCCATTCCATTAACTTCTATGTGGCTGCCAAAGATAGCGCCCAGTAGCCAAATAGAAATTCATGAAGTGGTGGCCGAGCATGCGCACTATCGCTCCATCTAGTGATCGTCCCAGCAGTCGGATCCTCTACTGATCAAATACTTATCACCTCTCCTGTGGAGAGGTGATAAATAATGATTATGGGAAACACCCTTAACCCCTTCACAGAGGATTGGTCTTTGCTGCTGAGTATGCCCTAAGTCACAGTCCCCACACAGTGAATGTTTAGAAATGAAAAGTGTAAATTCCCTGCCTGAGCAACTTTATTGGGAAGCACAGGCTAGAGACAGTCTAGAGAGCAGCAAAAAATGGCACTAGACCCAGACAAGATGACTAAGGCCCTGTTCACATAGCGGAAATTTTGCCGCAAAATTCTGCCTCCCATTTATTTCAATGGGAGTCGGCCACTTCTTTTACCCGCTAGCTGATTTTTTTCAGCTAGAGGGAAAAAAGCGTTCTGGTCGATCTTCGGGCGGATTCCACCTCAACCTCCCATTGAAGTCAAAGGAAGGAGGAATCTTCCTGCTGGCAATAGGAATAATTCCACGCGTGATTTTGCGGCCGAACCTGAATGTGAACAGGGCCTAACAGTGCACGTGGAGTGGGAATGATTTATGGCCATTGGCCATCTGGCTATATGCATACTTTTTGTAACGTGACAGTAGCAATGGCGACTGAGGCTTAACCGCTGCAGTCTCTCATGAGTTCCTATTGAAACTGTTGTGCAGCAGTAGTATGTGTAGCCCCAGCCTCAGGGCACCAATAGATATAGCAACCCTATTTCTTCATAGAGGGAAAATGCAACAGTTATTCTGATTTGCTAAAATACCTGGTGTAATGATTTCAGCATTATTTATGAAAGAGTAAAGTCCCATCCAGCTATATCTAGTATCATATTTTACACTGAACCAGTGGTAACATTGATAGCCGATAAAGGATTCTGTAAGCCAGTATGAAATATATAAGGCAAAGCTGTGTACAAATAAGATTTATAATTGTCTATAACACATCCCTATGGATTTGCTACAAGCTTTATGTAGTACAAAAATGTACACACTATATCTTTATTGGTTGAACATTGTTACTTATAGTGGAAATACTTCCAGCTTCCACCATGAAATATGGACACTTTTTTTTTTATTCATTTTTATTTATTATACATTTTTCGTCTCCCGATGTAGAGGCAATTTTAAAGGCAAACTTTTGTGTGGGTGCTGGGTAAAGGTTGGTTTTGATGTCTGCAGCAAAGCGATGGGAGAAGTATTTTAACATCCCTTGTGAGGTTTGGATGAGTGACAGGACTGATGCAGCAAAATCCTTTAAAGCCTCCATTTGTTGCAACTGATTATAAAATGTATAAAGAGTCAACAGCAAAAATATGCTATCCTGGCACCTTAAAAAAAATCTAGAAGAATATTCTATCTTCATAAATGCTGCTTTGTTTATTCTTTATTCCATTGTAACAAAACGCACAGGCTGTTGGTATGCAGTCTATGCTTTTCATTTAGTTGATTCAGCTGGAGGTTCGTCAGGAACTGTCACACCTAGGCAAAGCGTCCCAGAATCTCATCACTACCTACTTCTTCCTCTCTCTTCTTATCCCCTCCACATTCCATCCTCTTACTCATGACATCCCCCTAGCTCCCAAAATAATAAGGAGATATAAATGCATCAAGTTGCCAGCTCTGTGAAGGTATAAACTGATTAAAAGCAAGATGCACTGACATGCCCTTGAAGTGAGAGATGGGGACTGAGCGAGGGAAGGACGCACGATCTAAAGGATAAATAAAACACTAAACAAACAAAATGTAAAGAAAATATAAAGGTAGCAAACAAGAAGAAAAAATAATGCGAGGGATGATAAGGTAGAATATTAAATCAGGGATTGGATACAAGATATTATACTGATTTACATATTTCCAGGATAAGATGTGATACACTCTTTGTGTAATGGTTCATTTTCCTGTCTATACACACATAAAAAAAAACCTGATTGAATATTACAGAATTGTTGGGTTGGAAGCCAGGTCCAGATCTCTCAGTAACCTACACTAACAAATTCACTATAAAGACATGCCCTATCTTTATCATGTAAAGGGTTTTCGTGCTATATTCAGGTACACTAAAAGACAATGGGGCAGATTTGTCAATGTATTTATACCAGTTTATACAAATGTGGTTTATTTAGGCACCTCAACTGTCATGAGGAGGAAGGTTGAGTGTAGTTTGTTTACATACATCTCCTGCATTGATTTGTGGCATAGGAATCATGGAATCTATTAAGCCACTTCCCGCCCCATGACAAACATTTACAGTACGTCATGAATATAAAGCAGTTCACTCGAATGGCCGTTCAATTATGGCATTACTTTAAAACGTCACCTATTCAAGTGCCATGGTGACAAATTAGTTGTGACTGCTGACATAAGGGGCTTAAGTAGAAAAGACTGGTCCCCATAGCAAACTTAATACTACCCCCCTCCCCTGGGTGCCACACACAGCCCCCCTGGTAGATAGTGCTCCCCTATAGATTGTGCCATACAGCCACCCATGTAGATTGTGCCATACAACCCCCCCCCTGAAGAGTGTGCCATACAGATCCCATGTAGACAGTGCTATACAGCCCCCTGTAGATAGTGTCACAACCCCGTTGTAAATAGTGCCCAATCCCCCTTTTAGATAGTGTTGTACAGCCTACCCTTGTAGATAGTGCCCCCACCTCCCCCTTGTAGATAATGCCATATAGCACCCCCTGTAGATAGTGCCCCCACCTCCCCCTTGTATAGTACCATAAAAGCCTCCACTTGCAGATAGTGCACCCACCTCCACCTTGTAGATAGTGCCATACAGCCCTCCTTGTAGATAGCGCCCCCACCTCCCCCTTATAGATAGTGCCATACAGCCCCCTTGTAGATAGCGCCCCCACCTTCCTCTTGTAGATAGTGCCATACAGCCCCTTGCAGATAGTGCCCCAGCCTCCCACTTGTAGATAGTGCCATACAGCCCTCCTTGTAGGTAGTGCCCACCAAACAAATAAAACAAAAAAATTATACTCACCTAGGCCCTGTTCCCGCGATAAACGGAGCCGCTCCACAGCATCCTCAATGCTGACAGGATTCCTGCGCAGTGCGTCGTATTCCAGTGACGTTATCACACTTGTCAAACGTGGCCTGTAGCCTAGTAAATGACAGAGCAGGGAGATACCTCCCTGCTATGTCATAGTGTTCAATAGTATCCTAAGGACTGATATACTATTGAATGTGGCGTCGCTACCACTGTAGCAGCCGTAGCGGCTACTAGCTGCGCCACTGGTGTCCCCCTCATTCCGCGTTAACCTTAGCAGCCGCTATGGCTGCTACAGCGTTAGTTACGCCACTAGCTGTCATCGACAGCAGCCAATCACTACTAACTGAATCAAATACTTATTTCTCTGTGCACAATGCAAATAAATATATATAATTTTGACAATGTGATTTTCTGTTTTTTCTTTTATATAATCTATCTCTCGCTGGTAAAATTAACCTAGCCTAAAAATTCTAGACTGTTCATGTCTTTGACAGTGGGCAAACTTACGAAATCAGCAAGGGATCAAATACTTATTTCCTTCACTGTACATGGTTAATTTCACAGATTAGGATAAGGATCCCCCTGGTTTATCTGAGAATGAGCGCACATGAGTGAATATTACAGAGTTATTGACAGCAATCATAGCCCCTCTTATTTTTACTAGACATTAATGCTAAGCATATATCCGGAAGCTTAGGATGTGTGCACTTGGGGGTGCACAATATCAAAATTAGTCTCGTGATTAAATAATACATCACACTTTAATGCTATTGCCTCTCTCCACATGACGTGTCTTTTGTAAAGACTATTGAGGCCCTTTACATTAATGAAATATACACTGATAGGCATTTGGAGACCTTGAAAAGTCCACACATGCTAACTTTTTTTGAATCCATTCAGTGGCAAAGGTATTCCTACTCACAGCTTGTATAACAAAATACAGTTCAAGGCGTGGAATATCGGCATGTTCGGCATTGACGACGGATCTAAAAAAATAGACACATAAAAAGCATAGAAAAGTAGAACATAACAACATGTCTGAAAGTACCCAGCTCAGCCAGTGAACTTGGCATTATTCTTCTATCGGGGTGAGCATTGAGCTCGAAAGGCAGTCAAACCGACTGTGATTGAAGCCATCACATCAGGAGAACACCAGATATGATGAAAGATCAGGCATATATGAATGATTCCCACGCTTGCCATTCTTGTTGGACCTTTCTTGGAACTAGAAGGTGGACACATAACTGTTGATGAACAACTTGGTAGGAAAGCCCCATTTGTATTTAACGTCCACATTTCCCAGAGCTGTCACTCATTTCTGTGCGCTGGGGATGATCGGAGAGAGGAATGAGAGTCCTCTTTGTGAGGTTCGCCAGACACTGAGGGATAGCTGGACGCGGCGCCTTGATTATATGGGGCCACTAGAAAGAAGTCAGTCAGGTGGCGTGGACCGGTCATAACTCCCTTCCTCCATGCCATGTCTCCGCACCCAAGACTACAAAGGTTGTGGATGAGGTAAGTATGGTGAATTCCCAGCTGTGGGATACTGCTGTGAGCCGCATTATATAGGCTGTCGACGGAGCTCTCTTACTCTTCGGCCATCCACCAGCACGGCCAGACTCCGGCCCACCATGCTGCATTTAAAAAAAATTACAATTAACTTGACTCCCAAAATGCTACAAAAAACACTACGAACCAAAACAGAGTGCGTATGCTTTTTTATATTTAACTATAAACTTTAAGGTAACATCTTGCCGCAGCGTTTTTGAGCGCAAAAAAATCTGCCAAAAACGCCAAAGAAAACCCCCAGTAAACAATGTAAGTGAATTCAGTCTAATGATAATGACCAAATAATCCTGCTGGACAACAAGATCATTGATGTATAACATACTTAAGAATAAAGGTGCGAACAACTGGAACCACCATCAATTAACTGCTCTTGCCAGGGGACGTCTTGTCTGGCCACACATGTAATTTTACCTAATGCCCATTCAAATAAAAAAGCAACCATGCAATATATGACTGGACCAAGTCAGCCAGAGTAAGTGCCGCTCTCATTTAGCATTTCCCCCGCTGGCTGATAGAGAGGGGTCCCTCTATGATATCCATGTGACACAATAGGACATATGGACAGACAAGGGGCTAGTGGGTAGCACCGTTGCCTTACAGCATTGGGTTCCTGGATTTAAATCCAACCCAGCACATCATCTGCATGGAATTTGTATGGTTCTCCCCTTGTTTGCACAGATTTACTCCCACACTCCAAAATCATAATTGGCTACTACTATGGTCCATTCCCATTTATTTATTTTTTTACTTGGCATGGAAAGTACAAGAAATTAATATATATTGCAAAAGAGAAGAAAACGAAACTACATAATAACACAAACTGATGTAATGATCAGGTTCCATAAATCCACGTTTCACCAAGAATGTAATTATTGCATTGACGTTATGCAGTTATTGCCGTTTAGATTTAATCCTTTATTCATCTGCATGACTATCACCTAAACATGGAATAAGTAGAACAACTTATATTGTAGCAAAAACCTGCTTTCATTTATAAATTTAGATCTTTATTACAATAAAAACTGTAGGTGTCAAGGACATTACATTTATTTCTTCTGCTGTAGCTGTGTACACAATGAAGTCGGAATTTCCAATTGTTTTTCTTTGTGTTTCAGGCTCCAGCGTTACATTACAGGAAATAAATATAAAAATTGCCATTGGTTGCAATTACACAGAGATACAGTGAATGGAGATTGTTGTTTCCATCACAAGTGAGCTTCCCTGGGGAGAATATACATACTCGTGTCCGGTCTGTCTGCTGACAGCAGATCTGGAGAATGGGGGCATATCTATATCTGCTTTTTATGGCTGCCATGTACTGCCCTCCCAGGGGTACTTGTTTCTCATTAGACCTCAATCAGTTCTGCATGTCGTAGACGCTCGCTTCCTGCCCCCATGGTTCTCATTGTTGCTATGTTAGGTGTCCCTATACTCCCCTGTGTTCTCTTCACCTCACAGTTCTCTCAGCTTCAGATGACTTTGCTTTTATTACTTTTAAGATTTAATCTGTATTTTGTATTTTTGTGTTTACATTTCTTAGCATTTTGTAACCTAACCTTTAAATGACTATATACATTTATTGTTAATATTGGATTTATATCCTTCTGCTAAGGTCATGTTTACAAGCTGTGCATTTGTTGCAGATGTTTAGTGCAATGTAAGTGAATAGAAAAACATCTCCATTGATACTCTGCAGAAAAAAATCTGAAGCCTTATTGTAGACAAGTTGCAAATTATAATCAATAGTATGGTCTATCTGGTATTTTATAACTAACCCAACATTGAAAACCATATTTTGTTGCAGGTGTACAGGCTCTTTCTGCAATGGAATTTGTCTAATATGTTTGAACGTAGTTTTAGGCATCATGCATGTATTACGGCTTCATTTTTTATGCTATCATAATAGGCCTTCCATTGAAGAGAATGAAGCCTTTACTGTATCTCAGTGGGTCTCCTATTTTACATGGAGGAATCACTGGCGTAGCTATAGGCAGGGCCGCCATCAGGAATTTCAGGGCCCCCTACAGCTACATTTTCTGGGCCCCCCTACCGTGGCACCGCCTGTTAACGGTACTCCGTCCAGTACTATATCATGGTACCCAGGGCCGCCATCAGGGGGGGTATTATGGGTACTGATGTGAGAGGCCCGGCCAAACCTAATTGAAAGGGGGGCCCGGCAAACTGCCGCGACTTGCCTTTGGTAGAAAAAAAACAGGCCCCTGCAATGGGGCCCGTTTTTTTCACCAAAAGAATGTCATGAGCTGCGGGCCCCCCTTTCAATTAGGTTTGGCCGGGCCTCTCACATCAGTACCCCTAATACCCCCCTGATGGCGGCCCTGGGTAGCATGGGGGCCGTCAAACACCGCCGCCCGTGCGACCGATCACGCGCACCCGCAAACTCCCACGCATGCGCACCGGCGACCGCCTGGAACCGCGCAGCGAATTTTGAGGCAGATTTTGACCTGCCCACACTATCTTGCCGCGTTTTTTGCCTGCGGCGATTGAGGACAGCAGACAGAAAACGCAGCGAAAAATGCATTTTCTGCCTCCCATTGATTTCGATGGGAGGTCAGAGGCAGAACCGCGGCAAGAAAGGACGTGCTGCTTTTTCTTTTTTCCGCGACTGGCTCCCATTGATTTCAGATTAAATCAATGGGAGGCGGTTTTGGAAGTTTTTTGGTGCTGATTCTGACGCAGTGTCCGAGTCAATATCAAGGCCCAAAAACTCTGAACTGGGCCTTATTGTTAGGGCTTATTCAGACGAACGTGTAATACGTCCGTGAAACGTGTGTGATTTTCACGCGCCTTGCACGGACCTATGTTACTCTATGGTGCCGTGCAGACTGTCAGTGATTTTCACGCAGCTCGAGTCCGCTGCGTAAAACTCACGACATGTCCGATATTTGTGCATTGTTCGCGCATCACGCACCCATTGAAGTCAATGGGTGCGTGAAAATCACGCCCAGCGCTTCCGCAGCCGTATAAACTATGAATGAAAACAGAAAAGCACCACGTGCTACAAACATACAAACAGAGTGTCATAATGATGGCGGCTGCGCGAAAATCACGCAGCCACGCATCATACGCTGCTGACACACGGAGCTGTTATGGACCTTTTGCAAGCGCAAAACGCCACGTTTTTGCGCGCGCAAAAAGCACACGCTTGTGTAAATCCGGCCTTAGGGTAGGAACACACTAGGCATGAACACTGTGGATTTTATGCAACACATTTTATTGTGTAAAATCCGCAGCGTATTACAGTCGCAGCAGAGTGGATGAGATATGAACAAATCTCATCCACACGCTGCAAAAAAAATGGACCTGCAGTGTGACTTTTTGGCTTTTTAAGTCGCATGTCAATGTATTCTGTGGAATCGCCGCTCCTCTGTTGCAGAAATGCTGCGGTTCTGCCGCAAAAATCACAAATGAGAAAAAAAAAAAAAGGCACTTTTTTAAATTTATAAAAAAGTTTAGACATACCCCGGCCGTAGTCCTGGTGACGCGATCCTCTATTCTTAGCGTAGCCCCGCCTCCTGTCATGACGTTTCTTCCCATGTGACTGCTGCAGCGGTCACATGGTCTACAGCGTCATCCCAGGAGGCGGGGCTACGTTCAGAAGAGAGAGATGCGTCACTTAAACTACGGCCGGGGTAAGTCTAAACTTTTTTTTCCCTGCAGGATTCCCGCAGCGGACACGCCTCACGAAACCTGCGCCACTATTTGGTGCGGTTTTGCTGGCGGAATTCCCTGCGGCTCCCGGGATAAGCTGTGTCGTTTTACTCAGCATATCCGCCTAGTGTGTCCCTTATGATGTCGCTCCTGGAGCTGCTGCCGCTCTCTAAATAGGCAGTTGGTCCAGTAGAATTTGGAATTATTTTTTTTTGTGAACCAGCTTAAAAAAATACAAAACTTTTGTGTTAGGGCCTGTTCACATCACTGTTCGCTTCCGCTCCGGGGTTCCTTCTGAGGTTTCTGTCGGGTGAACCCCGCAACGGAAAGTGAAAGTGATAGCACAGCTTCCGTTTCCATCACCATTAGCGCAGTCGACTGCGCTATTAATTCCGTCCGAAAACCAGCCGGAATGGTGACGAACGGAAACCATTAGCGATGTTTCCGTCACCATTGAGATCAATGGTGACTGAAACGGAAGCTGTGCTGTCACTTTCACTTTCCGTTGCGGGGTTCACCCGACAGAAACCTCAGACGGAACCCCGGAGCGGTGGTTCGTCACCATTCCGGCTGGTTTTCGGACGGAATTAATAGCGCAGTCGACTGCGCTAATGGTGATGGAAACGGAAGCTGTGCTATCACTTTCACTTTCCATTGCGGGGTTCACCCGACAGAAACCTCAGACGGAACCCCGGAGCGGAAGCGAACAGTGATGTGAACAGGCCCTAACACAAAAGTTTTGTATTTTTTTAAGCTGGTTCACAAAAAAAAATAATTCCAAATTCTACTGGACCAATTGCCTATTTAGAGACCGGCAGCAGCTCCAGGAGCGACATCATAAGGGACACACTAGGCGGATATGCTGAGTAAAACTACACAGCTTATCCCGGGAGCCGCAGGGAATTCTGCCAGCAAAACTGCACCAAATAGCGGCGCAGGTTTCGTGAGGCGTGTCCGCTGCGGGAATCCTGCAGGGAAAAAAAAGTTTAGACTTGCCACGGCCGTAGTCCTGGTGACGCATCTCTCTCTTCTGAACGTAGCCCCGCCTCCTGGGATGTCGCTGTAGACCATGTGACCGCTGCATCAGTCACATGGGATGAAACGTCATGACAGGAGGCCGGGCTGCGCTAAGAATAGAGGATCGCGTCACCAGGACTACGGCCGGGGCAAGTCTAAACTTTATCAATTTAAAAAAGTACCTTTTTTTTCTTCTCTTGTGTGATTTTTGCGGCAGAACCGCAGCATTTCCGCAACAGAGGAGCAGCGATTCCACAGAATAAATTGACATGCGACTTAAAAAGCCAAAGCCACACGGCAGGTCCATTTTTTTTGCAGCGTGTGAATGAGATTTGTTCTAATCTCATCCACTCGGCTGCGACTGTAATACGCTGCGGATTTTCCACAATAAAATGTGTTGCATAAAATCCGCAGCGTTCATGCCTAGTGTGTTCCTACCCTAAGGCCGGATTTACACAAGCGTGTGCTTTTTGCACGCGCAAAAAACGTGGCGTTTTGCGCCTGCAAAAGGTCCATAACCGCTCCGTGTGGCAGCAGCGTATGATGCGCGGCTGCGTGATTTCCGCGCAGCCGCCATCATTATGACACTCTGTTTGTATGTTTGTAGCACGTGGTGCTTTTCTAATTTCATTCATAGTTTATACGGCTGCGGAAGTGCTGGGCGTGATTTTCACGCACCCATTGACTTCAATGGGTGCGTGATGCGCGAACAATGCACCAATATAGGACATGTCGTGAGTTTTACGCAGCGGACACACGGACACACTCTGCGTGAAAATCACTGACAGTCCGCACGGCACCATAGAGTAACATAGGTCCGTGCGAGGCGCGTGAAAATCACGCGCGTTGCACGGACGTATTACACGTTCGTCTGAATAAGCCCTAACAATAAGGCCCAGTTCACAGAGTTTTTGGGCCTTGATATTGACTCGGACACTGCGTCAGAATCAGCACCAAAGAACTTCCAAAACCGCCTCCCATTGATTTAATCTGAAATCAATGGGAGCCAGTCGCGGAAAAAAGAAAAAGCAGCGCGTCCTTTCTTGCCGCGGTTCCGCCTCTGACCTCCCATCTAAATCAATGGGAGGCAGAAAATGCATTTTTCGCTGCGTTTTTTGTCTGCTGTCCTCAATCGCCGCGAGCAAAAAACGCAGCAAAAAAACGCGGCAAGATAGTGTGGGCAGGGCAAAATCTGCCTCAAAATTCTTTAAGGAATTTTGAGGCAGATTTTTTTTTGCCTGCAAAATACTGTGTGAACAGGGCCATACATAAACAACACTTTGAGATAATTTACTCACTGTCAGAAGAGCTGCTCCCACTCCAGTCCTCTTCCGGCGATGTCTTCCAGGGGAGGTCTTCGGTCCAGACGTCCAGTCCTTCACCTCCAGCCAGGCTCCAGGTAAGTTTTGTCCATGTGGGTCCGCGGCTGCGCGCGCTTCGTTCGCGGGTGCGCGGGCGGCCGGTCGCGGGTGCGCGGGCGGCCGGTCGCGGGTGCGCGCGCGGTCGATCGCGGGTGCGCGCGCGGGCGGTCTCCAGTGCGGGCGTTCGTGGATGCGCGCTCGCGAGTGCGCACGCGCGGGAGTTTCATTGTGCGCGCGATCGGGTGCGCGCGCGCGGGCGGACGGTTTGACGGCCCCCCATGACGAGGGGAGGGGGCCCGCAGCAGCAGCAGCAGCTCACGACATTCTTTTGGTGAAAAAAACGGGCCCCATTGCAGGGGCCCGTTTTTTCCTACCAAAAGAATGTCGAGGCAGTTGCCGGGCCCCCCTTTCAATTAGGTTTGGCCGGGCCCCTCACACCACTACCCCTAATACCCCCCTGATGGCGGCCCTGGCTATAGGGGTCGCAGCAGTCGCAATTGCGACCGGGCCCCGAAGCCAGGGGGGCCCACGGCCTCCCGCACCACATCAATAAAAAGTTACAATAGTAACTCGGGCCGCGGGCCCCTGTTACTATAGTAACATACTTTACTTACCTTCCTGGTTCCGGATCGCAGCGGAGGTCCTGACGTCAAGCGCTGTGCGCAGCGCATGACGTCACAGCGCTATGCGCCGCGCACAGCATCGAGACGACAAAACTCCCGCCGCGGCCGAAGAGTAAGGTAAGATTAGCCCTGACTGGCGGGGTCCGACTCCCGGGACCCGCCAATCAGCTGTTTTGAAGGGGCCGCAGCACTCGTACGAGAGCTGCTCCCCTTCATTCCTGTCACACTGTGAATCCGTGTCGGCGATTCACAGTGTGGGCGAGTAGTGAAATGAAGGGGAAGCAGCTCTCGTACGAGTGCTGTGGCCCCTTCAAAACAGCTGATTTGCGGGTCCCGGGCGACACATCAGCTATTGATGGCCTATCCTGTGGATAGGCCATCAATGTTTAGGGACTGCACAACCCCTAAGCCAACGATGTAGCAGGCTTAGGGGCCCATGAGACAGGATCACAGATTGTGTGATCCTGTCTGCTGGGCCCTGTATCTAAGCCAATCACATGGTAGGCTTAGATACATGGCCCATGCGTGATCCTGTCTGCTGGGCCCTGTATCTAAGCCAATCACATGGTAGGCTTAGATACATGGTCCATGCGTGATCCTGTCTGCTGGGCCCTGTATCTAAGCCAATCACATGGTAGGCTTAGATACATGGCCCATGCGTGATCCTGTCTGCTGGGCCCTGTATCTAAGCCAATCACATGGTAGGCTTAGATACATGGCCCATGCGTGATCCTGTCTGCTGGGCCCTGTATCTAAGCCAATCACATGGTAGACTTAGATACATGGCCCATGTGTGATCCTGTCTGATGGGCCCTGTATATAAGCCTACCACACTGTAGGTTTAGATACAGGGCCCCAGCACACAGTAATCTTATACTGTATAAGATTACAGTCTGCTGGACCCTGTATCTAAGCCTACCTTGTGGTAGGCTTAGATACATGGTCCCACAGACAGTATCACACATGGGCCCTGTATCTAAGCCTAACACATGTGTTACTAATCGTTTTTCTTGTGTGTTTTCTTACAGGTTCGGTCGTTGGACTACGTGGGATTCCAGGACTACTTCGATGACAGCTTTTTTTTATTATCAATAAAATGGTTAATGAGGGATGTGTGTTTTTTTTTTAAATTTCGATAAAATATTTTTTCTATGTCTTTGTGGTTTTTTTTAAACTATATTACTACCGCCTTAGTAATGGCCGCCGGCTGATTGACAGCATCCATTGCTAAGGCGGGGCTTAGTGTTAGCCGATGCAGGGCTAACACTAACCCCTTTTATTACCCCGGTACCCACCGCCACCAGGGGTGCTGGGAAGAGCCGGGTACGATCCAGTACCTGACCATCTGTAGTGATGGTCGGCCACTGGGTTGGCCGCAGGCTGGTATTATCAGGAGGGGAAAGGCCAAAAACAGTGGCCCTTCCTACCCTGGTGATGCTAGGCTGCTGCTGCTTTATTGTATCTGGCTGGTTATGAAAAATGGGGGGGACCCCACGTCATTTAAAAAAAAAGAAAATAAAAAATAATTGGAAAGAACGATGTGGGGTCCCCCCCAATTTTCATAACCCGCCAGATACAACACAGCAGCAGCAGGCAGCAATACAAGGGTGGGAAGGGTCACTGTTTTTGGCCTTCCCCAGCCTAATGCTACCAGCCTGCGGCCACCCCGGTGCCTGCCTGTCACTACAGATGGTGGGGTACTGGTTCGTACCCGGCTCTTCCCAGTACTCCAGGTGGCGGTGGGTACCGGGGTAATAATGGGGGTTAGTGTTGGCCTCTGCACCGGCTATCATTAAGCCTCGCCTTAGTAATGGAGGTTGTCAATCAGCCAGCGGCCATTACTAAGGCGGTGATAATAAAGTTTAAAAAGATACAAGCACATAGAAAAAATATTTTATTGAAATAAAAAAAAACAACCCTCACTAACCATTTTATTGAGAATAAAAAAAACGCCGTCATTGAAGTCCTCGAATCCGAAGTCCAACAACCGAACCTGTAAAAAAACACAAACACACAAAAATAATCAGTAACACATAAAGAAGCAAAATTATTATTCTTACCTATCCTGGGTCCAGCGCTGGAGACGCAATGTCAGCGAGCTGAGTCCTGTATCTAATCCAATCATGTGTGATACTGTCTGCTGAGCCGCTTTATCTAATCCAATCATGTGTGATACTGTCTGCTGGGCCCTGTATCTAATACAATCATGTGTGATACTGTCTGCTGGGCCCTATATCTAATCCAATCATGTGTGATACTGTCTGCTGAGCTGTGTATCTAATCCAATCATGTGTGATACTGTCTGCTGGGCCCTGTATCTAATCGTATCTTGTGTGATACTGTCTGCTGGGCCCTATATCTAATCCTATCATGTGTGATACTGTCTGCTGAGCCACTGTATCTAATCCTATCATGTGTGATACTGCCTTCTGAGCCACTGTATCTAATCCTATCATGTGTGGTACTGTCTGCTGAGCCCTGTATCTAATCCTATCATGTGTGATACTGTCTGCTGAGCCACTGTATCTAATCCTATCATGTGTGATACTGCCTTCTGAGCCACTGTATCTAATCCTATCATGTGTGATACTGTCTGCTGAGCCAATGTATCTAATCCTATCCATAGTTTATAGGGTCGTAGTTCTATAGATATGCTATGCCTTCTCCTATACACGCATTTTTTTGGGGGCGGACACATATGTATTGGGGCTATTTCCCTGACATTTTAAGCCCTGATGGTATGTCCACACGGCAGCGTCCGTTACGGCTGAAATTACGGAGCTGTTTTCAGGAGAAAACAGCACCGTAATTTCAGCCGTAAAGGCATGTGCAGGCGTCTTTCGCTGCGTCCATTACGGACGTAATTGGAGCTGTTTTTCTATGGAGTCCATGGAAAACGGCTCCATTTACGTCTGAAGAAGTGACAGGCCTTTTGACAGCGGCGCGTAAAAAAAATGACCGTCGGCACAGAACATCGTAAGACCCATTCAAATGAATGGGCAGATGTTTGCCAACGCTTTTGAGCCGCATTTTCGGACGTAATTCAATGCTAAAACGCCCGAATTACGTCCGTAAATAGGGTGTGTGAACCCAGCCTTAGTGACGCCCCGGCTGCTAGTGCTGCATTGTTGGGTCACTTAGGAGACCCAGCGATGCAGCTGAAAGCTGCGGACCGTCGGCCATGAGGAGTTTGCGGGGGCCCAGTAAGAATTTTTGCATCGGGGCCCGTGAGCCTTTAGCTACGCCCCTGGGAGGAATACTGAGTTTTTTTGGGGGTATTCTCCCTTGGATATCATGTATACGGTGGTATGGGGCATTGCTGCTAGGGCAGTATAGCCACTTACATACAACATCCAAGATAGCTCAGCCTGTACTGCAGAACACAGAGCCTGTGTGACTCCATACTACATTCGTACACAGTTCCTACACTGCCTTAGGCTTCATTCACATTGAAGAGCCGTGTGCATGAAGCCTGTACAGAGACACGTGGAGTGCCTACAGCTTTGTACTATGGAGTTGTAGGCACTCTGTATGCTGCCATATGGTGTTCTGCACAGCGCTATATAACATAATATTACGAGGCATTGCTTATAGGGAAGTATAGCTTTATAATATGACATACCATCAAGGATGCCAAAATATTTTTGTGGGGGTTTCATAGACAATCTAACAGAAAAACTTCTTTATGCCTCCATATGAAAGTCACAATAAGGTCATGTGCATGAGCACTTATAGTTCCTTTCTCCCTTCTGGCGCATCCTTCCAGTTTTCCTTATTTCTATACTATAAGGCTGGATTCACACGAGCGTGTGCGTTTCGGGCACGCAAAAAACGTGCCGTTTTGCGTGCGCAAAAGGCACTTAACATCTCCGTGCGGCAGCCCCGTATGATGCGCGGCTGCGTGATTTTCGCGCAGCCGCCATCATTATGACACTCCATTTGGATGTTTGTAAACAGAAAAGCATGTTGTGCTTTTCTGTTTTCATTCATAGTTTGACAACTGTTGCATGAAAAACGCAGGTCCCACGGAAGTGCTTCCGTGTGGCATGCGTGCTTTTCACGCACCCATTGACTTCAATAGGTGCGTGATGCGCGAAATACGCCCAAAGAACGGACATGTCATGACTTTTTCGCAGCGGACTCACGCTGCGGAAAAATAACGCAACTGTCTGCACGGCCCCATAGACTAATATAGGTCCGTGCGACGCGAGTGAAAATCACGCGCGTTGCACGGACGTATATCCCGTTCGTCTGAATAAGCCCTAAAGCCAACATTTTATATGTCTTAAAATACGACTGCTAAAGTAAAATAATGGGAAGATACTAAATTTAATTCCATACATTGTTTTAATTAGATAAAGAATTTCTCTATCTATTCATGAAAATGGTTAATTTAGCTGTTATTATTTTAGTAGATATAACATTTCCAGAATGACTACTAGTTCACTGCAGCACATTGTAGCGGGATTAGTTATCAGCATCGCTGCCTCATGAGGTGACACAATATAGCGTCAGCTAAAGCTAAATTCCCCCACATCTGTGGTACAATACTCTAATATTCCATTAGTGGTTATGCTACAGTTTAGGATTAATACACTATATGGCCAAAAGTATGTGGATACCTGACCATCACACCTATATGAGTTTGTTGGACATTCCATTCAAAAACCATGGCTGTTAATATACAGTGTGTCTTTGGGAATTTGTGCTCATTTGTGCCAAAAAGAAAATTTTTGAGGTCAGTCACTGATGTTGGACGACAAAGTTTGGCTTGCAATTAGAGTTCTAATTCATCCCAAAGGTGCTTGATGGGGTTGATGTCAGATTTCAGTGCAGGCCAGTCGGGTTCGTTCACACCAAACTTGTAAATCATATATTTTTGGACCTCAAAGGCCTTCCTAGGCTTGCCGCCTTTTTCTCCAAAAAATACCAGCCAATGTAAAAAAGCGGTGTGGTTTAGGCATTACTTAACATGGAGTCTGATCGAAGACTTTGATCTGGAAATTATTTATCTTTTGTCAAGACTGTTTATAGTTACTTTACATATGATATCAGCAGTGGCAGATTAAGTAGACCATGGGCCCTGGGCTGTTTCACCAACTTGGGACCCTCCCTTGCCCACCACCGCCCTTTCAGGCTGTGTCTATAGTCAGCACAGTTTTTCTGTGCTAGCATTGACAGTTGGGTGTTACCATTCCCATTCTTAAAGGGATGTGTCCCTACATACTGACAGTGTCTGATCATTGCTGACAATATCACACTTTCTAGAGATGCATCTTCTTAATAAGGGCAATGGTAACAACCAGTTGTCCGCTAGGCCTGGACTACATGGAGATATTTTGTAGAATACAAGGATTTCCTATAGCTGACATGACAGGAGAGGTGTCAACTCCTCTATAACTCCAGTGACTCACAGGTAACCTCTTCTCTGATTAGAGTTGTTTGCCAAATGAGGTGAGGGAGGAAGAGTATAGGGTCCAGATTTTGCTCCAGCTCATCCCGTCCCGCCTCCCACACGCCATCCATGAAATTTTATTAATGTGCAAACTGATTTTATAAAAATTACCGGTCATTACTATTGCTGACACAAATTAAATACCGGTACCGGCCTCCTGGTAGTAATATTGTCTGGTCCTATGGTTTACCACAAAGTTTAAAGCATACAAATGTCTAAAATGTCTTTGTATGCTACGGCATTAACATTACCCTTCACTAGATATAAGGGGCATAGCCAAAACCCTAAAAAACAGCCCCAGACCATTATCCATCCTCCACCAAATTTTACATAAGGCACTATGTATTCCGGTGGGTAGCACTCTCCTGGCATCCGTCAAATCCAGATTCATCAATCACACTGCCAGATATTTGCCAGGGCAACCAAGGGCCTAAAAAAGGCCCCCAGGACTGTCATGGCTATATGCCTATTAGGCCTTGCAGGCAATAATAGTTTGGTATACTGAATATGCCTAGCCTTATAGAAGGTATCATATGAGTGCAGTTTGAAGTCCCCTAGTGGGACTAAAAAAAACATACTTAAATACAGTTTAACCCCTTCCCGTCATCAGCCCATATATGTACGCCAGAGGCCAGGGAGGAAGTATGGGCTGGCTCTTGGGTTGTGCCCGCTGCATAAGTTCAGCATATCGGCTGTATGCCACAGCCGATATTTCACTGCCATCCACTTGTTTAACCCCTTAGATGGTGCCATCAATAGTGACCAGTGACTGCAGCATCTAAGCCGTTAGAAAAGGAGTTGGCAGTCCCGTCTTATGTCCCATTGCCCACAGGGAGTGATGGCTGTCATTGCAGCCTGGGAATAAATAAAAAAATAAAGATATTAAAAGTAAAAAAACAAAAAGCATTTTCCCATTTCCCCCCAACAGCAATGTAGTTTTGTTTTTTTACATAACTGGTACTGCCACGTCCATAAAAGTTTGATCCATTAGGGTATGTTCACACACTGTGCTTTCAGGTGTATTTGGGGGGAGGGGGACGGCTCGATATACGCCTGAAAAACGGTAGCTAAACGCCCATGGCCGCCATCAGGAATTTCAGGGCCCCATATAGCTACATTTTCTGGGCCCCCCTACCGTGGCACCGCCTGTTAACGGTACTCTGTCCAGCACTATATCATGCTACCTAGGGCCGCCATCAGGGGGGGTATTAGGGGTGCTGATGTGAGAGGCCCGGCCAAACCTAATTGAAAGGGGGGCCCGGCAACTGCCGCGACTTGCCTTTGGTAGAAAAAAAACAGGCCACTGCAATGGGTCCCGTTTTTTTCTCCAAAAGAATGTCGTGAGCTGCGGGCCCCCCTTTCAATTAGGTTTGGCCGGGCCTCTCACATCAGTACCCCTAATACCCCCCTGATGGCGGCCCTGGGTAGCATGGGGGTTGTCATGGGGGCCGTCAAACACCGCCCGCACCGATCGCGCGCACCCGCAAACTCCCGCGCTTGCGCACTCGCGAGCGCGTACCCGCAACCACACGCACCTGCGACCGCCCGCGCACCCGCGTCCGCCTGGAACCGCGCACCGAATTTTGAGGCAGATTTTGACCTGCCCACACTATCTTGCCACGTTTTTTGCCTGCGGCGATTGAGGACAGCAGACAAAAAACGCACCGAAAAATGCATTTTCTGCCTCCCATTGATTTAGATGGGAGGTCAGAGGCAGAACCGCGGCAAGAAAGGACGTGCTGTTTTTTCTTTTTTCCGCGACTGGCTCCCATTGATTTCAGAATAAATCAATGGGAGGCGGTTTTGGAAGCTGTTTGGTGCTGATTCTGATGCAGTGTCCGAGTCAATATCAAGGCCCAAAAACTCTGTGAACTGGGCCTTATTGTTAGGGCTTATTCAGACGAACGTGTAATACATCCGTGCAACGTGCATGCTTTTCACGCGCCTCGCACGGACCTATGTTACTCTATGGGGCCGTGCAGACTGTCAGTGATTTTCACGTAAAACTCACGACATGTCCTATATTTGTGCATTGTTCGGGCATCACGCACCCATTTAAGTCAATGGGTGCGTGAAAATCATGCCCAGCACTTCCGCAGCAGTATAAACTATGAATGAAAACAGAAAAGCACCACGTGCTTTTCTGTTTACAAACATACAGAGTGTCATAATGATAGCGGCTACGCTGCTGCCACACGGAGCTGTTATGGACCTTTTGCATGCGCAAAACGCCACGCTTGTGTAAATCCGGCCTTAGGGTAGCAACACACTAGGCATGAACACTGCGGATTTTATGCAACACATTTTATTGTGGTAAATCCGCAGCGTATTACAGTCGCAGCAGAGTGGATGAGATTTGAACAAATCTCATTCACACGCTGCAAAAAAATGGACCTGCCGTGTGACTTTTTAAGCCGCAGCATGTCAATTTATTTTGTGGGATCGCTGCTCCTCTGTTGCGGAAATGATGTGGTTGTGCCGCAAAAATCACAAATGAGGAAAAAAAAAAGGCACTTTTTTAAATTTATAAAAAAGTTTAGACTTACCCCGGCCGCAGTTTAGGTGACGCGTCTCTCTCTTCTGAACATTGCCCCGCCTCCTGGGATGACGCTGTAGACCATGTGACCACTGCAGCAGTCACATGGGATGAAACGTCATGACAGGAGGCCGGGCTGCGCTAATAATAGAGGATCGCGTCACCTAGACTACGGCCGGGGTAAGTCTAAACTTTTTTATCAATTTAAAAAAGTACCTTTTTTTTTTCTAATTTGTGATTTTTCCGGCAGAACCGCAGCATTTCCGAAACAGAGCAGCAGCGATCCCACAGAATAAATTGACATGCTGCGGCTTAAAAAGCCACACTGCAGGTCCAACGCGGCAAGATAGTGTGGGCAGGTCAAAATCTGCTTCAAAATTCTTTAAGGAATTTTGAGGCAGATTTTTTCGGCCTGCAAAATACTCTGTGTGAACATGGCCATACATGATCAGCACTTTGAGACAATTTACTCACTGTGTCAGAAGAGCTGCTGCGGTCAAGCGCGCACGCGCAACCGGGCGGTGTTTCACGGCGGTGTTTGATGAGAGGGGGGCCCGCAGCTCAGGGCGGTGTTTGACGAGAGGGGGGCCCGCAGCTCACGACATTGTTTTGGTGAAAAGAACAGACCCCATTGCAGGGGCCTGTTTTTTTCTACCAAAGACAAGTCGCGGGAGTTGCCGGGCCCCCCTTTCAATTAAGTTTGGCCGGGCCCCCTACAGTAGTACCCCTAATACCCCCCTGATGGCGGCCCTTTAAATGCCTACAAACATCTACCCAGTGAATTCAATAGGAAAAACGGCTTTTCGTTCAGACGGGGTGTTTTTTTTATTCCACCGTTACGATCGTGTAAAAAAAGCTGCGTAAATAGGAGCATGTCACTTCTTGAGCTGTTTTTGGAGCTGTTTTTCATTGCCATTAGGAGCTGTTTTTCATTGTCTCTGAAAACAGCTCTGTCATTTTCAGCCGTTTTTGACTGCGTGCAAACATATCCTCACAATGCAACATTATCTAGGTACAGTGAATGCAAAAACAAATTGAAAAAAATTTAAATGTCAGATTTTTGGTCACCTTATTTCCCACGAAAAATAGATAAAAAGTAAACAAAAATTCCTATGTACCCCAAAATGGTACCAGAAATACCTACAGCTCGCCCCACAAAAAAATAAGCAAGTTCAGACTCGCAGAATATGGCAACACAAAACAAATTTTATTTTTAACTATTAGTTTTTTCCTTGTAAAAGTAATAAAACATAAAGAAAACTATATAAATTTGGTATCCCCGTAATTGTATTGACCCACAGAATAAAGTGAAAATATCCTTTTTCCCGCACGGTAAAAGTTGTAAACACAAAAACCCAAAAAACAATGGAGAAATTGTTTTTTTCCTATTCCACCTCACATAAGGTAGAATTTTTTTTCCAGTTTCCTGGTACATTATAAATAGTGCTATGAAAGACTACAATTCGTCCCACAAAAAAAACAAGCCCTCATATAGCTATATCAACTGAAAAATAAGAGTTATGGCTTTTGGAATGTGGGGTAGAAAAAGCGAAAATTAAAAAACTAAAAATGGCGTCAAAGTGAAGGGGTTAATAAGATTTATTAGGAAATCAAAATGTGTTTGCAGAAAAAATAAAATAAAACAATTTTCTCCGTTTTATTTAGCAAAATGGTTAAAAAAATAAAATAATACACATGTAGGATATTGCCATAATCATTATCATAATGACCCAAAAGAAAGTTAGGGCCTGTTCACATCAGCATTGCCCTTCCGTTGAGGGGTTCCGTTGGAGGTTTCCGTCTGGTTAACCCCTCAACGGAAAGGCAAACGGAAACCTTAGCTTTCGTTTCCCACACCATTGATCTCATGGTGACGGAAACGTTGTTAATGGGTTCCGTTGGTCACCGTTGTGACAGGGTTCCGTTGCTTTGACGGAATCAATAGCGCAGTCGACTACCCTATTGGTCTCACAAAAACAAGCTCCATTAGTGGTAAAAAAAAGTTATGGCGCGCAGAAAGTGGCAACACAAATACAGATTTATTTATTTATTTTTTTTAAAAAAGGCTTTTCATTGTGCAAGAGTAGCAAAACCATAAAAAAAATACTATGAATTTGGTATCGCTGTAATTGTAATGACCCACAGAATAAAGTTAACGTGTCTGTTTCACTGCATGTTGATCGCTGTAAAAACTAAACCCAAAAAAACAGTGGTGGAATTGCTGTTGCTTTTCTTTTTTATCCCCCCCAAAAAATGTATAAAAGTCTTTTAACACATTATATGTACCGTACCCCACAATGGTGTCATTAAAAAATACAACTCATCCTGCAAAAAACTAGTCCTCATATACAAGTCGACAATAAAATGGAAAAGTTATTGTCCTCGGAATGCAGCGATGAAAAAAATAAATAAATTGGCTGCATCTGTAAAGCCCAAAATAACTGCGACTTGAAGGGATTAAAATGAAAAACATAAATGAAATTACTTTGTTATTTTGAAAAAAGGCCCCATAACAAAAAGAAAATAGGAAACTACACTCCCGGTGTGTGCCCACATATTCTACCAGCAGAGCTCTGTCTACTGTCCTCATACTGCAAACATATATGCCCAGGGCCGGCGTCAGCACCCGGCGAACCCAGGCAAGTGCCAGGGCCTACTACCCTTGGGGGGCCCACTCGGCAATGGCGGATCATCATAGGGCGTTTTGGGCGGCCGCCCGGGGCCCGAGTCTCCCGGGGGCCCCATGTACAATGTCGTTTTGTCGCGTTATTTCCACGAATCGCAGCAAAAAACGCGAAAAACGGCATTGTATATGTCCTGCAAAAGGACCTTTAGACATAAGGTCACATGACCTGAAGTTCTTGCTACTGATTAGAGACCTACTGGTCACATGACCGCAGGTCCATGAGCAGCAGCAAGACAGAGAAGACTGAGTTGAGCTGCTATGTAAGTATAAAGGGATGGATTTGTTTAAGGGGTCTGTATTTAGGGGGTCTGGTGTGCAGACTGTATTTAGGGGGTCTTGTTTGGGGACTGTATTTAGGGGGTCTGGTCTGTGTTTAGGAAGTTTGGTGTCTGTATTTAAGGGGTCTGAGGTCTGTATCAGTTTAAGGGGTTTAGGGTCTGTATATTTAGGGGTCTGTGTTAGTTTAAGGGGTCTGGGGTCTGTATTTAGGGGGTATTAGTATTGTTTGTATTAGTACTGTATTAGTTTGACGTCTGGGGTCTGTATTAGTTTATGGGGTCTATTTAGGGGCCTGTTCTAGGGTCTGTATTAATTTAGGGGACTTTATTTAGGGGTCTGTATTTAGGGGTCTGGTCTGTGGTCTGTATTAGATTAGTGGGTCTGGTCTGGGGTCTGTATTACTTAAGGGAAACAGGTCTGGGGTCATTATTAGTGTAGGGGGTCAGGTCTTGGGTCTGTATTTAGGGGGTCTGGGGTCTGTTTTAGTTTATGGGGTCTGTATTTAGGGGGCCTGGTATAGGGTCTGTATTAGTTTAGGGGTCTTTATTTAGGGGTCTGTATTTAGGGGTCTGGTCTGGGGTCTGTATTAGATTAGGGGGTCTGGTCTGGGGTCTGTATTACTTAAGGGAGTCAGGTCTGGGGTCATTATTAGTGTAGGAGGTCAGGTCTGGGGTCTGTATTTAGGGGGTCTGTATTAGTTTGAGGTCTGGGTCTGTATTTAGGGGTCTGGGGTCTGTATTAGTTTATAGGGTCTCTACTTAGGGGGCCTGGTCTAGGGTCTGTATTAGTGTAGGGGGTCTTTATTTAGCGGTCTGTATTAGTTTAGGGGGTCTGGGGTCTGTATTAAGGGAGTCAGGTTTGTGGTCATTATTAGTGTAGAGGGTCGGGTCTGGGGTCTGTATTTAGGGGTCCCGTCTGAGGTCTGGATTTATTCAGGGTTCTTGTTCTAGGGTCTGTATATGTTTAGGGGTGTCTGGTCTGAGGACTGCAATAGTTTAGAAGGTCTGGGTCTGTATGTATTCTATTATCTAGTCTGGGGTCCAAATTTATTATTCTGAGTAAAATCCCTTTAATGTATGGTTCTGGGCCTTGGTGTATAAATTTGTGTGTTTCTATAGAGGCTGGAAATTGCTGCAGAAGTGATGGCCAAAGATGTCTCATCAGGAGAAGTCGCCATACCGGTCTGCGTCAGATGGAGAAGAAAAGAAAACGACTCCCATTAGAGAAGACATCACCTGTGAGTCACTGGATCTATAGGGGATTTGTCCCTTCTCCTGACATGTCTGTTGTAGGAAATCCTTGTATTCGACATAACTTTTTGTACCCAGGACTAATAGACAAATGCGTGTTACCATTCCCATTGTCAAGAGGAAGTGTCCCTGAACAGTGTGATACTGTCAGCAATGGTTGGAGACTATCAATATGTAGGGACACAGCCCTTTGACAAGGGGAATCGTACCATCCATTTGTCAAAGCTCACACAAAAAGGTTGTGTTCACTATAGACAGCGGTGGTGGGGAAGGGGGCTCAAGTTTGGGCAACAGTCCAGGGCCTATGGTCTACTTAATCTGCCACTGCCACTCGGCCACCGGGTAGCACTCTGCCCCGGACTTTGGCTCTGGGGTTTCTCCTGACACTTCCTGTATATGGACAGTGATGTCAGAGGCTTTCCCCAGAGCTGGAGTACTAGAGCAGAGCCTTTACTAGCGCTCTGCCCGGGACTTCAGCTCTGCTCCAGACATCACTATCCATATATGGACAGTGATGTCAGGAGCAGAGCAGGAGTCCCAGGCAGAGTTCTAGTAGTGCTTTGCCCGGGTCTATGGCTCTGGGGTTGTCCCTGACAGAACTGACCATATATGGACAGTAACGTCAGGGGTTTCTCCTGAAGCGGAATCACCAGCCAGAGCATCAGCAATGCTCCTAGAGGGAACCCCAAAGGCGCTACCTACAGGGAAGGAGGCTGTGTGGGACTACCTGTGAGGGGGCTGTGTGGCACTACCTGGGAGTAGGGGGCTGTGTGGCACTACCTGGGAGTAGGGGGCTGTGTGGCACTACCTGGGAGTAGGGGGCTGTGTGGCGCTACCTGGGAGGAGGGGGTTTTGTGGCACTACCTGGGGGGGCTGTGTGGTACTACTAGGGAGGGGGCTGTGTGGCACTACCTGGGAGTGGGAGGGCTGTGTGGCACTATCTACAGAGGGCACTAAATTTATGGGGGTAGAAATGGGGGGTCTAACGTCTATATGGGGGCACAAAGTGACGTTTTCTGCAATTTTACTGCCACCGTCAGTTCTCCCACAAAGGGGCCTACTAAGTCTGTGTTGCCCAATGGCCCACATAAGCCTGGAGCCGGCCCTGTATATGCCATCCACCATTGTCACATCCTGCATGCTGAACCCATTGCAATGAAACAATGCAATGCACATGTTGGAGGTATGGTTTGGGGATGAGCCCCTTTCCTGCTTGTGTCATATCAGCAACATCTGAGAAAAGAAAAAAGTACACAGCGCCACATGGTGCAAGATAAACCTTGATAGGTAGGGTAATGGATAGCAAGGGTAAGTTGTTGCACTCACCGTAAAAGAGCTTGTACTGTCAGGTACAGCTTAGGGATGTAAGCAGTGTTGTGACAAGGTTGCAGCTTTCAGTATCCAGGTACCGGCAACAATGGTATTGCTCCGCGAGTGAATAGCAGTAAAAAAGAATATATATGTTTTCAAAAAAAACATATATGTTAAAACTGGATATTTGAGAAAGCGCTACACAATTGGATTAGTAGAATGATGCATATGATAGATTTATTGCATAAAAAGGAAGGGCAACGCGTTTCAACGCAGAACATGCGTCTTCATCAGGCTTTAATTAATCCAATTGTGTAGCGCTTTCTCAAATATCCAGTTTTAACATATATGTTTTTTTGAAAACATATATATTCTTTTTTACTGCTATATCATCGACATATCCCACCTCTATGGTAGATAGAGCACTGTATTTAATGAGATAAGAAAAAGAGTGTCTGCTGTTTTCGAAAAACTGCGGCACTTTTGTCAAATGACTTTGTCTAGTGTTGCCCTATTCTCTTGAATGGAGCTGAACTACAAAACCACATTCAACCCAGAGTCTAGAGTGGCACTGTAAGGCCGAATTCCCACAGGTCGGATACGCTGCGTAAAAACTGTGCAGCGTATCCGACCTGGAACCCGCAGTTCATTCTGTCCGAAAAACTGCACCACTTTGTGGTATGTTTTTTCCAACTGATTTTCAGCTGCAGAAAGCAGTGCTTGAAAAAAAGTCGATATTTACCCCCTCCCTCTTCTCTGCGCGTGTAGTCCAGCATCCTGGGATGACGTTGCAGGCCATGTGACACTGCAGCCTGTGAAACATCATCCCAGGGGGCCGGACTGCAGGAAGGAGAGCATTCTGGGTAAGTTTTATTTTTTTCGGAGTTGCGATTTTTGCTGCGTAATCACTGCGATTACGCGCAAATGTCGCAACACTTGGCTTTCTGTTGCAGGTTTTGCATCCCCATTGAATAAAATGGGGAAAACCCGCAACAGAAAATCTACAAAAACGCAGCTGCGTTTTTTTCCGCAGCGTGGTCATGATATTTTATTAGGTCTCATGCACGCGAACTTATTTTTGCGGCCATTCATTTCTTTGGGCTCATGCACACGACCTTGGTTTCCACGGTTCGTGCGTTGTCCGGGAGCATGGACTGCAAAAAGATAGGACATGTCTTATTACGGCTGCATTTTGACTCATTTAAATGAATGTACATGGCCATGTGCACGGCCCGTGATTTGTGGGTGGCACGTTGGTGACACTACACAAGCTGAAATCTGCGGCAAGTCTGCTTTAATATCCGCCACGTCTGAATTAACTGTCAAACTTGCAAATTTTGCTGCAGATTCGTTGCGTAATTGCCTCACATTTGCGGTAAAATCTGCAGCGGAACATTTCTGCCATGTCTGAACATGCCCTTAGAAAGAGTATCAAGGCAAGCTCTTAATTTGCCTTTTTTGGGGGGGCTTGGATTATGATAAATATACTAGCACAGCCACTGTAGATGCTATGTTTGTTATATTGTGGTCACAATTTAGAAACATATTGACACTCTTTGTTTAAAGTAATTTAAGTAATATGTAAAAACTGAAATATTTATATGGCGCAAATAAATAAGTAATATATTCCTAATAAGATACCTTTAAACAAAATGTCTACATTTTAGTGGCATAGAAGGCGTTAATGTTGTGTAGATAACTTCTTGAGTGAAGTTCTGCCTTTCGATTGTTGTGTAATGTTCTCATTCTTCTCTTCTCCTGACCTCCATAACACCCTTGTGAATCTTACAATGAAGGCGTCTGCTTATGGCTCCACATATCACTGAAGTGAGTGCTAGAGCAATCAGTATGGTTAAGTGAGGGCCATCTCTATGATGATGAACAAGAAAGCTACATCAGCACTTGGTGTTTCTACAGTAATCTAATCTTATCCTATCACTGGTTCACAGTATCGCTATACTCACTATTTGTTGACTATGTTACTCTTAACTATTCAGCTACCAGATAAGTCGATGTGAATCTTTGGCTTCTCCTTAATCAATCATAAACCATTGTGCATAATATTGCTTTGTTAATAAAAGTCCAATTTTGAGATGGTCAACTGTCATTTATTCTGGGGCTATCCTCTCTGCCTCTGCCATTAACATGAACCGGTTTGTTATCTCAATAGGAGGAGGGAGATAAGCAGGTGCTAGACATTTCTGATGTTGCTTTTCTACAGAGGAAAGAAAGGCTTACACAAGTTTCAAATCCAACCTGTGTAGTCGAGCCAGGGCCGCCATCAGGGGGGTATTACTCGTACTCCCATCAGGGGCCACATGGATGAAGAAAAGGGGCCCGCCAGGCTGCCGTTGCCCCCCCCTCGGACTGTTGCCCCCCCTCACAACGCTCGCGCCCCGCCCCTACTAACACCCGCGGCACCCCCTGCATACCTATTGTAGCTTCAGTGGAAGGGGAAGATGCAGCATGTGCTGAAGCTGCGTGTGGAGATCCCGCCCCCCAGCTCCTCTACACTGCCGAACGGACCTGCAGGCTGGTGAGTATTTTCCCCTATCCTTCCTGCTTCCCATCCCCCTGACCCCATTTGTAGATTGTATAAAGTTGATGAAAATGTTTTTTGGTATTTTTTCGTTTTCCTAGCGTCTTTTTTGCCGCGATTTTCGTAATCGCGGCAAAAATGGCGCAGTTCGGTCCGTGAAATACGGAGCGTGTATCGGCCGTATTTCCCAGTCCGACCACAATTCATGGAGCCGGACTCCTAGCATCATATTTATCAGTGTTGCTGGGAGTCCCTGCCTCTCCGCGTGAATACTGTCCCATACGGTAATGATGCTTTCAGTACGGGACCGGGGACAGCATCACCACGGGAAGGGAGGGACTATGATCATAGATAACTGTGATGCTAGAAACCCGGCTCCCTGAACTGTGGCCGGTCCGGGAAATATGGCCGATACACGGTCCGTATATCACAGACCGAACATGGACGTCTGAATAAGGCCACTTACTTGTCTCCTATTTTTGGTGCGGATTGCGCACTGAAAATTCACTACAAATTACAATATAAGGCCTTATTTACACGAACGTTATACGTCCGTGCTACTAGCGTGATTTTCACGGGCGTCGCACAGACTTATGTTAGTGAATGGGGCCGTTCAGACTGTCAGTGAATTTCACGCAGCGTATGTGCGCTGTGTAAAACTCACGACATGTCCTATACTTTGCCCGTGTTTTGCGCAGCACGCACCCATTGAAGTCATTGGGTGCGTGCAAATCGCGCACGGCACATGGAAGCACTTCCGGGTGACATGCGTGATTCGCGCTACAGCTGGTAAAGAAGAGAGGGGAAACATAAAAGCACCTCCTTCTTTACTGTGTCGTAAGATCAAAACAGAGTGTCATAATCAGGCCGGCTGCGTGAAAATCACGCAGCCACGCACCATATGCTGATGCCACACCGAACTTTTGCTCGCGCAAAACACAGCGTTTTTTGCGCGTGCAAAACGGACACGTTCGTGTGAATAAGGCCTAAGGCGATATTCAGACCAACGTGTGTGAAATCAGACGTGAAGAACGGCCGATTTGCAGCCGTTCGGGACCCGTTTTCACAGACTTGAGTCTATTGAGGGATCCGTGAAAACGCACAAAAATAGGACGTCTTATTTTTTTACAGGCCCTTCACATGGTCCGTTAGAACAACGACCGTGTGAATAACCCCATAGAAATACCTGCAGCCATGTGACGGCCATTAAAAAAAAACGTCCTTCACACGGACGATTAACACGTTAATCTGAATAAACCCCAACTCATGTGAATGGGGTTTGTCAGAACCTCATGCACGTGCAGCATTTCACCCCACAAATAATTTTTTTTCAGCTTCCCAGTACATTATGCGGCACAATAAATGGTGCCATGAAAAACTACAACTTGTACCGCAAAAAACAAGCCCTCAAGTTAAAAAAATTATAGCTTTTGGAAGGTGGAGAGGAAAAAACAAAAGTTAAAATCCAAAAAATGGCTGAGAAGGGAAGGGGTTAAATAAGCTGCATGCCTATTAGGGTATGTTCACACAATTAGCAAAAACAGTCTGAAAATACGGAGATATTCAAGCGAAAACAGCTCCTGATTTTCAGAAGTTTTTTAAGCAAACTCGTGTTTTTCGCAGTGTTTTTTATGGTAGTTTTTGGAGCTATTTTTCTATAGAGTCAATGAAAAACGGCTCCAGAAACGTCTGAGGAAGTGACCTGCACTTCTTTTTTGCGGCCGTTTTTGTAAAAAGAACGGCCCATCGGAACACAACGCCGTTTTTTTCTCATTGAAATCAATGGGTAGATGTTTGGAGGCGTTCTGTTTTGATATTTCAGACGTTTACGGCAAGAAAAACGGCAGAAAATAAGCTGTGTGAACATAACCTAATGTTGCAGAATTGTAACTTATTTCATCCTTTACAATGTAAAGGGTTAATTTGCTGTAAACCCCCAGCAAATTTTGTAACGCACACATTGAGGAATTTGGTGCACAAAATTCGTATCAAAACCACAGGTGACATGTATTATATTTACAAATACGCACCGCAGGTCAGTTTTTGTGCAGAAAATGCGACATGTAAATGAGATTTCTTGATCTCATTTACTTTGCTGGTTCTGTATTACACTGCAGATTTGCCGCACGAAAATACCCATGACAAATTTGCTTCTTTCTTTTCTCTCGCGGGAAAAAACGCCTTCGCCTCCCGTTGAAATCAATATGAGGCGATTTCGGACGTTTTTTGCCACGGTTTCCGCTGAAAAAAATGTGGCAAAAAACTCTGTGTGAACAGGGCCTTATTCTTGTGCGGATCTGCTACACGCTTGTAGCATCTGCGCCAGGAATCAAAGGGAAAGCCTCCCAGTTTTGCTGTGGAAAAACACATTGAACTTTAATGGCAACGTAAGAACGGAGCATTAGTTCTGCTTACATCCTCACAAGCGCTTCCCCCTCCCTTCCCCCTTCACATCGTGTTGTTGCCCTAAGTTTATCGTGTAGTCAGGAAATCTCCTAACGTACAGTATAAACAACATAGACGATAATTCACAGGGCTCCATTATGTCCTTTTAGCCTCCGTCGGGCTGGTAGACGTCGGTTTACCTTATTTTTGAAGGATGAAATAACGTAGTAGACTTTGTTATTCCGGAGTCCCCAGGCAGCATCACGAGTGCTCTACCCGTGGACTTTGTCCCTGGGAGCTCCTGACATCACTGTCCATATATGTAAAGTGACATCAGGGGATTCTCCAGGGCCGGAATCCCTGGCCAGAGTGTTGTCGACGCTCCGTCTGTGTACTCAGGCTTTGCAAAGCTTCGGACGTCACTTTACGTAAATATGGACATCAGGAAAAGCGCCAGACTCCCTGGGCAGCTCTGTTTATGGGCAGTGACTTCAGGAGTTTCCCCTGGGCCATTCCCCAGGAGACGTATCCCACTGTATGCCATACAGTCGGATACGTTTTAGCTAAATAGATCAAAATCCGGAGCATTAACCGGTCACTGCCGGCTCCATGGTCTCCTTCACTGTAATTGACATCGGCACCAAAATCAGTTAATGCGTATAACGTACAAACGTGAGTGCCACAATTTCCGTTGCCCACCCCCGGTA
The DNA here is from genome assembly GCF_050947455.1 of Rhinoderma darwinii. Classification (NCBI taxonomy): domain Eukaryota; kingdom Metazoa; phylum Chordata; class Amphibia; order Anura; family Rhinodermatidae; genus Rhinoderma; species Rhinoderma darwinii. The sequence goes on from NC_134688.1 coordinate 104,085,704, forward strand.
ATGGAGGGGGGGGCCCCAGACATCTTGGCTGTATGGGGCCCAGAAATTCCTGATGGCGGCCCTGAGTCGAGCGCTGTACTGGGCTGTCTCCATCAGTCCCATAGACTTTGATTGGAGCGTCAGGGCCCATGCTTGTCCTCTGCTCCATTTAATCTCTGTCTCACTGCGATCGTGCATTGAGGAGGAATGGGAGTTTGGACCCCTGTTCTAGTTATTTGTGGGGGTCCCAGTGCAAGGGCCCCCAGCCATTAATCACCTATCCTGTGGATAAGTAACACATTTTAATCTTGGGACAACCCTTTTAAGTAATAATATTGATTACCTCCAACTTTCCCTAACTCGTTTCCCATCTTCATTATTTTTGATTGAATACAACAGGTGGTGTACCACTTTTGTAACTTTTCTATAGTGACTAAAATCACATATGTATTGTGGGTTGACCTTTATTTTTAGTGTTGCTGTTCTGCCTTGTTTAGGGTTCAGAGCTATCTTTTGTCATTAAATGCCCTGCCCTCTAATGATAATAAATGACACAGCTGACCATGTTCCTGTCTAAATAGCAAAGCTGAAAAAGTGAGCTGCAGAAAACATGAGATTATAGCCACTTCTGTATTTAAAGGGAACCTGTCACCAGCATTTCACCTATTGAACACTACTCACCCCTCGCTGGCCGCTGCTGTCAAAAGTTCATTGCCGTTATCCCCTCTCCTAAACTCCTCCTCCCACATAATGGTCTACAAACATTTTGTGCCTTTTATGGTAATAATCCGGTGTCCCTTTGTGCGCACACACCAGAAGAGGACATTGATGGGCAAACGTGGGATTTCATGTGTGCTGGGGGAGGCGAGGAGCTGTCAATCAAAAGTAAGATGGCGGGGTTAAACTCAAACGCTTGAGGAATGAAGATATGACTCTTTTCAAAGAAAGATATGACTCTCTTTTCTGCTCATTAGTATACAGCACGGGAACACAAAAAAAACTGAATACTAAAGGGTACAGAGCCTGCTTAGTAGATAACCCCTTCACTCTTTGGCCACTTTTGACCTTCCTGACAGAGCCTCATTTTTCAAATCTGACATGTTTCATTTTATGTGGTAATAACATCGGAATGCTTTTACCTATCCAAGCGATTCTGAGATTGTTTTCTCATGACGCATTGGACTTTATGTTACTGGCAAAATTTGCTCGATATGTTCAGTATTTCATTGTGAAAAACAGCAAAATTGAGCAAAAAATTGCAAACATTTTCATTTTTCTCAATTTAAATGTATCTGCTTGTAAGACAGGCAGTTATAACACACAAAATTGTTGCTAATTAACATCCCCCATATGTCTACTTTAGATTGGCATCGTTTTTTGAACATCCTTTTATTTTTCTAGGACGTTACAAGGCTTTGGACTTTAGCAGCATTTCTTCACATTTTCAAGAAAATGTCAAAAGGCTATTTTTGCAGTAGCCAGTTCAGTTGTGAAGTGGCTTTGAGGGCCTTATATATTAGAAACCCCAAAAAGTCACCCCATTTTAAAAACTTCACCCCTCAAAATATTCAAAACAGCATTTAGAAAATTTCTTAACCCTTTAGACGTTTCACAGGAATTAAAGCAAAGTAGAGGTGAAATTTACAAATTTCATATTTTGTTGCAGAAATAGATTATTTAATCCAATTTTTTTTATAACACAGAAAGTTTGACCAGAGAAATGCAAATCAATATTTATTGCCCAGGTTCTGCAGTTTTAGGAAAGATCCCACATGTGGCCGTAGCGTGCTTATAGACTGAAGCACCGGCCTCAGAAGCAAAGGAGCACCTTGTGGATTTTGGGGCCTTATTTTTATTACAATATATTTTAGGCACCATGTCAGGTTTGAAGGGCTCTTGCGGTGCCAAAACAGTGAAAATCCCCCAAAAGTGACCCCATTTGGGAAACGACACACCTCAAGGAAATTATCTAGGGGTATAGTGAGCATTTTGACCGCACAGGTCTTTTACAGAAATTATTGGAAGTAGGCCGTGAAAATTAAAATCTAAATTTTTTCAAAGGAAATGTAGGTTTAGCTAATTTTTTCTCATTTCCACAAGGACTGAAGGAGAAAAAGCACCACAAAATTTGTAAAGCAATTTCTCCCGAGTAAAAAAATACCCCACATGTGGTCATAAACGGCTATTTGGACACACGGCAGGGCTTAGAAGGGAAAGAACGCTATTTGGCTTTTGGAGCTCAAATTTAGCAGGAATGGTTTGCGGAGGCCATGTTGCATTTGCAAAGCCCCTGAGGGGACAAAACAGTGGAAATTCCCCAAAAGTGACCCCATTTTGGAGACTATACCCATTGAGGAAATTATCTAGGGGTATAGTGAGCGTTTTGACCCCACAGTTTTTTTGCAGAAATTATTGGAAGTAGGCTCTGAAAATAAAAATCTACATTTTTTCAAAGAAAATGTAGGTTTAGTTAATTTTTTCTCATTTCCACAAGGACTGAAGGAGAAAAAGCACTGCAAAATTTGTAAAGCAATTTCTCCCGCGTAAAACAATACCCCACATATGGTAATAACCGGCTGTTTGGACATACGGCAGGGCTTAGAAGGGAAAGAGTGCTATTTGGCTTTTGGAGATCACATTTAGCAGGAATGGTTTTTGGAGGCCAGGTCACATTTGCAAAGCCCCTGAGGGGACAAAACAATGAAAACGCCCAAAAAGTGACTCCATTTAGGAAACTACACCCCTTGAGGAATTCATCTAGGGGTGTAGTAAGCATTTTGACCCCACAGATGTTTCATAGAATTTATTAGAATTTGGCAGTGAAAATAAAAACAATCATTTTTCTTCAACAAGACGTAGCTTTAGCGCAAATTTTTCATTTTCTCAACAAATAAAGGAAAAACAGAACCCAAAATTTGTAAAGCAATTTCTCCCGAGTACGGCAATGCCCCATATGTGGTCATAAACTGCTGTTTGGGCACACGGCAGGGCTCAGAAGGGAAGGAGCGCCATTTGGAGTGCAGATGTTGCTGGATTGGTTTCTGGGCGCCTGTGGGACCAAAACAATGGAACCCCCCCAGAAGTTACCCCATTTTGGAAACTACACCCTCAATGCATTTACCTAGGGGTGTAGTAAGCATTTTAACCCTGCAGGTGTTTTGTAGAAATTAGTGTGCACTCGATGTTGCAGAGTGGAAATTGGATTTTTTTTCCATAGACAAGCCATAATGTGGGGCCCAGCTTGTGCCACCATAACAAGACAGCTCTCTAATTATTATGCAATGTTTCCTGGTTTTAGAAACACCCTACATATGGCCCTAATCTTTTGCCTGGACATTCGACCAGGCTCAGGAGTGAAAGCGTACCATGTAAAATTGAGGTGTAATTTGGCGATTTACAAAGTATTGGTTCACAATTGCAGAGGCTCATATGTGAATTAATAAAAAGAAACCCCTGAGAAGTGACCCCATTTGGAAACTACACCCCTCAAGGCATTTATTAAGGGGTGTAGTGAGCATTTTCACCCCACAGGTCTTTTCCATAAATGATTGCACTGCGGATAGTGCAAATTAAAAATTTATGTTTTCCCTAGATATGCCATTTCAGTGGCAAATATGTCATGCCCAGCTTATGCCACTGGAGACACGCACTCCAAAAATTGTTAAAAGGGTTCTCCTGGGTATGACGATGCCATATATGTGGAAGGAAACTGCTGTTTGGGCACACTGTAGGGTTCAGAGCGGAGGGAGCGCCATTTGGCTTTTGGAGAGCGGATTTTGCTTGGTAGTAGATTTGTTTGACTAGTGTTTACATTTATAATGTGGGGGTACATGTAAGCTGGGCAGAGTACATCAGGGGCATAGTCAGGTGGTATAATAATGAGGTAAAAAAACAATAAAATGATCCATAGATGTGTGTTACGCTGTGAAGCAATCCTTTCTGCACAGGCCGGGGTCGCACTGATAAATGTCCTTCCTTATCCCCCTTTTAGTCCACACTCCGCACCTTTGCAGTTTGGGGAATTTTGCTGAGAAGTGTTGGCCTGGTATAATACGGGCACTGTCGCTTCCAGCAGATATGTTTGGGCCCTCACCTTCCTGGTTCCCTAATTTTAGGTCCTTGATAAATCGCCTCTTGAAACAGACGAAATGTTCCCCTCGGGCTGCACAACTGGATATTTTTTATTTCCTGACTTATTGGAGCCATAACTAATTTAATTTTTTCATAGACGTAGTGGTATGAGGGCTGTTTCTTTGCGGGGCGAGCTGTAGTTATTATTGGTACCATTTTGGGGTACATGCGACTTTTTGATCACCTTTTATCCAATTTTTTGGGAGGCCAGGTAACCAAAAAAACGCAATTCTGGCATAGTTTTTTTGGTTTTTTTTATACAGCGTTCACCACGCGTTATAAATTACATGTTAACTTTATTCTGCGGGTGAGTACGATTCTGGCGATACCTAATTTATAGCACTTTTTTATGTTTTACAACTTTTTGCACAATAAAATTACTTTTGTAAAAAGAATGTATTTTTTCTGTCGCCAAGTTGCGAGAACCATAACTTTTTAACTTTTTTGTCGACGGAGCTGTATGATGGCTTGTTTTTTGCGACGCGAGCTATAGTTTTTATAGGTACCATTTTTGGATGCGTGCGACTTTTTTATCACTTTTTATTCCAATGTTTGTAGGGCAAAGTGACCAAAAAACAGAAACTCTGGTATAGTTTTTTTTTTACGCTGTTCACCGCGTGCAATAAATAATATAATTTTTTGATACCTCATGTCGTTACGGTCACGGCGATACCAAATACGTATGGTTTATCATTTTTTTTTCAATAATAAAGGACTTGATAAGAGAAAAAGGGCGATTGTGTTTTATTTTATTACTTGAAACTTTTATTGTTTTCAAACTTTTATTTTTTCACTTTTATTTTTACACTTTTTTATACTTTTTTTTAAACTTTTTCTCAAGTCCCACTAGGGGACTTGAAGGTCCAGCTGTCAGATATTTTTTTTTTCTAATACATTGCACTACCTACATAGTGCAATGTATTAGATCTGTCAGTTATTCACTGACAGCAAGCCGATTAGGCTTCGCCTCCCGGCGGGGCCTAATCGACTTCCGTAATAGCAGAGCAGGAGGCCATTGTGTCTCCTGTTGCCATAGTAGCAGTCACTAGCTCCAGTTGCTGCCATTACAGGTGGATGTCAGCTGTAATATACAGCTGACTTCCACAGCTGATGGCGTCGGATCAGCTCCTGAGTGGATCTTGACCAGCTTCCGTGCTAGGCAGACTGCGAGGCCAGTATTAGGCCTCCAGTTGCCATTGCAGCCACCGGAACCCTGGCAATTTCGTTGCGGGGGTTCCGATGAGCTGCAAATACCTTAAATGTAGCGATCACGTTTGAACGCTGCATTGAAGGGGTTAATGGCGGGGATCAAAGCTAATTTCGATCCCCTCCATTACAGACGGATGTCAGCTGTAAGATACCGCTGAGATCCGGCGATGATGGCACCGGCTCAATTATAGGTTACATAAAAAGGATTTTTCACCCACTTCCACCAGGTATTGCTGGTTTAATAGGTGAAATGATGGTGACAGGTTCCCCTTAAGGTTTTCTTTTCTATTTATAGCCATAAAAATGTGTTTATATTATAAACCTGATTTAAATATGTTATTTTCTTATAATACATTCCGTTTTTATATTTTTCCTTTAAAAAAAACAATAATATGGGGGGGGGAAAGCAAGAAGTTTTTCTCAAAGAATTATAAATAAGTACCTCTTATTAAAGCTCTCAAAATGCCTCTGTTATGGAATCACTATGTGAGCGATTCCCTAAAGGCTGCTGGAGACTGTCAGGAATGAGGATGCAAGTAAATCTGCAACCCCAAATTCGTCACAACTCTGATCAACAGAGTCTAAGGCTACTCTATGGTTTTCGTCAGAGCCCACCACAAGGCAGGTTGGATTTTGCAGCATAGAACCCAGGTTGCTTTAACAGAGTTTGGTGTTGCATAAGAGGTGCAATGCCGGCAAAACTAGAACAGATAACAGACAACCAGAAGGTAAACAGAAAGTCCAAATAACAATGCTAGAAGGTCAAAACCAGCCAGGAGAAGAAAGTCCAAATTAGTAAGCAAAGGGTAATCCAGAGACAAGCCTAGGTCAAGTTCCAAAAAGTCCAAATAATCAAAGGTACAGGTTATAGTCAGAAGCTTGATCAAACACATGCAGCAAGGAAATTCACAAGCAAAGAAAACAGATCCAACCCAGCTTTAAATACTCCACCCTTCAATCAGTTAGGAAGAAAGACAGAGAAGTGGGATAGGCTCAACAACTAAAACCAGAACCGCCCAGAAGCTAGACTAGTAGTCATGGTAATCTTAAAGGGACAGGCGTTTCCTAATAGTACCCTACTTTCGACGAGGGGCCACTGGACCATTAAACCTTGGTCTAGGTTTCAAAGGATGGTTAAAATGAAAGACTTTTACTTAACGGTTAGCATGTACTGAATATGCAGGAACCCAAGTTCATTCTTCTGGCCCATACCCCTTCCAGTGTACCAAGTACTGGAGAGTACCCTTGACCCTTCTGGTATCCACAATCCTTTGAACCACAAACTCCATATCGCCTTCTACCTGAACTGGAAGAGGAGGTTTCTTGAGTGGATTCGATTGTGTAAAAAAATTTTAAGGGAAGATTTGTGAAAAACGTCATGAATTTTAAAAGACGGAGGAAGAGACAGACGAAAAGACACAGGTTTAATAACTTCAACTATTTCATATGGACCAATAAACCTAGGAGCAAACTTACGAGACAGTACTTTCAGTTGCAGATTCTTAGTAGAAGGCCACACCTTTTGACCCACACTAAACAAAGGACCCACTGTACGTTTCTTGTCAGCATTTTTCTTTTGAATAACTTGGGAGTTCTTCAGGTTCAATTGAACCTGAGCCAAAACTGTGGACAGTTTATTTGATTCAACTTCCACCTCAGGCAGGGGCGTAACTAAAAAAGACTGAGCCCCAAAGCAAGCTCTTGACTGGGCCCCCCCAAGTGCCACAAGCAGTCCCCCTTATAGATAGTGCCCCCTGTAAAATGTGCCATACAGCCCCACTGTAGATAGTGCCATACAGCCACGCCTATGGACAGTGTCACACCCCACTTGTTGGTAGCACCCCCACCTCCCCCTTTTAGATAGTGCCATACAGCCCACCTGTAGATATTGCCATAAAGCCCCCTTTATATAGCGCTATACAGCTCCCACTGAATATGGCGCCATACAGCCCCCCTCCCATGTATATAGTGCCACACAGCCGCCCCTTAGTAGATAGTTCCGCACAGCCCCCCTTGTGTATAGAGCCACACAGGCCCTCCTTGTGTATAGTGCCACACAGGCCCTCCTTGTATATAGTGCCACAAAGCAATGGCACATCCGAGATGGTTGTATCAGCCAGCGGGATGTCAATCAAACATGGAAAGGTGGGTTTGGAGGCAGGACTATATAACTCTTCAGGATAGCGGCACCGCCCCATAACCTTTTAATGAGTAATTAGCATATAGTGTGCACCGTTTTAAAAGTGGATTTTAAAGATTTTGCTGCATCTAAAAAAAAACATACATTTGGAAATATTGCCAGGTCATGTATTACTGCATGGTGTGGGTTCAAGGGGTTAACACTACCAGACAGGTTCCCATGAAATATACAATGAATTGAGAACAATTCCATCTGCCCTGCAATTTTGTTATTATAAATATATCCTATATAATTACAGCTCCAGAACCATATATACAGTACCACAACCAAGCTCAGTACATAAATACAGCACTAGAACCAAGTTCTGACATATATACAGCACCAGAACAAAGCTCAGTACATAAATACAGCACTAGAACCCAGCTCATACATATATACAGCACCAGAACCAACCTCAGTACATAAATACAGCACTAGAACCAAGCTCAATACATATATACCATACCAGAACCAAGCTCAGTACATATATACAGCACCAGAACAAAGCTCAGTACATAAATACAGCACCAGAACAAGCTCAGTACATATATACTTGCCCAGAACCAAGCTCAGTACATATATACAGCACCAGAACAAATACAGGTCAATTTAGCGCAACCCCTGCCGTATAGGTTTGTACGGCGCAAAACTACAGCTCCCAGTATGGCCCGAACAATAGTAAGGATATCTGGGAGATGCTGTTTCACCAAAAAAATATCATACCACCCATCATCTCGCTGCAGATCATACAGTGACTACAGTACTGATTAGAGGTAGAATAAACATTTACATTAAGTGACTCACTGGTGACGTCTCAGATTCTAGTTCTTTTCTTCTCCCTCCGGTCCAAACCTCTATGATGGATTTCTCCACGACCCATTTCTGCAGTTTTCCGATAAGATGTCTTCAGCTTCTCACTTTTAAAACATTTCTGCACCTATAAACGAAGTTAAAATTCTCAACATCTCTAAATATAATAAAGCGCCATACACTGCACCACTAACTATAATAGTGTCATACAATGTGTCCCTGATTATAATAGTACCATACAATGTGTCCCACACACACACCGTGCCCCCTGTAGATAGTGCCCCCATAGCCCCCTGTAGATAGTGATCCCCATAGAGCCTCTGTAGATAGTGCCCTACATAAAGCCCTCTGTAGATAGTGCCCACATATGGACTCCAGATCTACAAGGCAATAGTGATAACCACTGAGCCACCGTGCTCCCCTACACATAGCTTCCCCTATAGATAGTGCTCCACATATAGCCCACCTCTGTAAATAGTGCCTCACATATAGCCCACACCTGTAGACAGTGCCCTACATATAGCCCACCCAGTAGATAGTGCCCCACAGGTAACCCACCCATGTATATAGTGCCTCACATATAGCCCACACCTGTAGACAGTGCCCTATAAATAGCTCCCCTATAGATAGTGCTCTACATATAGCCCACCCCTGTACATAGTGTCCCACATATAGCTCCCCCTGTATATAGTGCCCCACATCCCCACATATAGACCCCCCTGGAAATAGTAGCCCACATTCCAACATATAGACCCCCCCTGTAGATAGAGCCCCACTGTAGATAACGCCACTCACAGTTTTAGTAGAAAAAATAAAATAAATTACATACTCATCCTGATCCCGTTCCGTCCGGTGGCAATACAGATCTGCTCTCTTCTGAGCAGCTCTGCTGGAGCTGAACGACGCAAGAGGCAGGTCGTTCAAAGGCGCTAATTGGCAGGGCAGAAGGACTTGCCCGTCAATCAGCGCCTTTCAAGCACGGAAGCGACGGCTGCTAGCGGTTCCACCGGGCATATGGGGGGCGTGTCGGCGGGCGGCACGGGCCCACTCAAGCCGCGGACCTCGTAGCAGCCGCTACGGCTGCTACAGCGCTAGTTATGCCACTGACCACAGGGTTATCACTAGAAGAGGCGAAAAATGAACCAAAACGAGGATGAAAACCATAATTACAGAAAAACGACGAGGTATAAAGAGAAACATGATGACGATTATTTATAGCAAATTCTGCTAGTGGAAGATACAAGACCCATTCAGCCTGGTTATCCGCAATATAGCACCTAAGATACTATTCCAAGGTTTGATTAAAGAGCTCGGTTTGACCATTAGGCCTGATTCACACGAACGCTGCGCATATCTGACGTGAAAAACTGCAGTTTTTCACGTCCAAGGTGCATCAGTGCTCAACGCTGCGGGATGCGATGTCACGTATCCCCCATAGTTGAGAGTCTATGGAGGGATGCGTGATGCGCGAAAAGAGCGGACATGTCCTATTTTCGCATGGACCCTTCACACGGTCCGTTGAAACAATGGCTGTGTGAACGGCCACATTGAATTACATAGGTCCATGGGACGGCCGCTGTTTCAACGGCCGTCCCAAGGACGTTTAACACACTCGTGTAAATAAGCCCTTAGTCTCAGGGTGAAAAGCAGAAGAGAAAGATAACTGTACAGAAAGCTCTCCAGAAGTTAGCCACAAATTGTACACCTCTATCAGATACAATATTTTCCGGAATTCCATTCAGACGTACTACCTGATCAGTAAATAATTTAGACAGAGTTTTGGAATCAGGAAGTTGAAGCAAAGGAATGAAATGGCACATTTTACTGAAACGGTCAACCACAACCCAAATGACAATTTTCTCTTCAGAGGAAGGCAAATCGGTGATAAAATCCATAGACAGATTAGACCAAGGTTTCTGCGGAACAGACAATGGAAGTAGTTTACCCATAGGATGAATTTGAGGAGTTTTAGTGCGAGTGCAGACTTCACAAGCAGAGACAGGAACTCACATTACGAGACAAAGACGGCCACCAGTAGAGCCGTGAAACAATTTTAGTACCAGTTATCCCTGGATGACCACACAAAACAGAATCATGTAACACATTGAGCAAACAAAATCTGAATTGAGGTGGTACAAACAACTTCCCAGCAGGAATGGTTTGTGGAGCGAGTTGCTGCCATTTTTTAATCTCAGTTGCAAGATTAGGCGATATTGCAGAAACCACTATCTCCATAGATAAAATAGTTTCAGGATGAATGTCGGGGACCTGTGAGGAACAGAAACTTCGAGATAAAGCGGCCTTGACATTTTTAGACTCGGGTCTGTAGGTTACATTAAAGTCCAAATAGTTAAAGTTACAGGGTATAGTCAGTAGCTTGATCAAATACATGCAGCAAAGAAATTCCCAAGCAAAGAAAACAGAACCAACCCAGCTTTAAATACTCCACTCTTCAATCAGATAGGAAGAAAGACAGAGAAGTGGGATAGGTTCAACAACTAAAATCAGAACCGCCCAGAAGCTAGACCATGGCCGCCATCAGGGCAGTATTACTAGTACTCCCATGAGGGGCCTGGCCACAAGGCTAAAGTAAAGGGGCCCGCCGGGCTGTCGTCACCCCCCCAGACTGTCGGCCCCCCCTCGCAACCCTCGCGGGCCCCCCTTGCACCGTTCGCGGGCCCCCCTTGCACAGCTTGCAGGCCCCCCTCGCAACGCTCGTGGGCCCCTCCTCGCAACGCTCACGGGCCCCCCCTCACAACGCTTTTGGCCCCCCTGCATACATGTTGCTTCACGAACAGGACGGGGAAGATGCAGCATGAGAAGCAGAAGCTCCGTGTGGAGATCCCGCCCCTCAGCCAGCTCCTCTACACAGCCGACTGGACCTGCAGGCTGATGAGTTTTTTTCCCCTCTCCATCCTGCTTCCCATTCCTCCTGACCCCACTTGTACAATATATAAAGTATGTTAAAAGGTTTTTGTTTCCTTTTTTCTAGCGGTTTTTCTGCCACGATTTTCTTAATCGCTGCAAAAATGGCGCAGTTTTGCCGCGATTATATAAGAATCACGGCAAAACCGCGTGATTTGTGCCGCAATTACGAAAATTGCATTAAAAAAAGGATACAAAACATGAAAAAATAGTGCTGTTAGGCTATATTCTCACAGTGCGGTCAAATCACGTTTTTGCCAAGATTTTGCAAAAATTGTGGCAAAAAAAATTTGATTTGACCGCACTGTGTAACTAGACTAAGGCTTTATTCAGACAGCCGTGTTTGGTCCGTGATATACGGAGCGTGTATCGGCCGTATTTCCCAGGCCGACCACAATTCATGGAGCCGGACTCCATGCATCACGGTTATAAATGCTGCTAGGCAGGGCCGGCTCCAGGTTTATGTGGGCCCTTGGGCGACACAGACTTAGTGGGTCCCTTTGCGGGGGAACTCACGACGGCAGTAAAATGCCAAAAATCATCACTTTGTGCCGCCATATAGAAGTTAGGCCCCCAGTTTGTACCCCCATAAATGTAGTGCCCTCCGTAGATAGCGCCACACAGTCCCCCCTCTCAGGTAGTGCCACACAGCCCCCTCCTCCCAGGTAGTGCCACACAGCTTCTGACGTCACTGTCTAAAGATGGACAGTGTTGTCAGGGGCTACCCCAGAGCCATAGTTCCGGGCAGAGCACTACTAGCACTCTGCCTGGGAGTGGCGTAGCTAAAGGCTCATGGGCCCTGGTGCAAGAATTCAGCTTAGTCCCCCCTACCAAACACCACCAGACCCCTGCGCATGCCTATACCCAGCTGCCTTGCCCGACAGACCCCATGAATGCCCCCACAGTATAATGCTCCCCATAGCTGCCCCCACACAGTATAATGCCCTCCATAGCTGATCACCACAGTATAATGCCCCCATAGCTGCTCCTACAGTATAAATCCACCATAAAGTATAATGCCCCTATAGCTGCCCCACACAAAGTATAATGCCCCCATAGCTGCACCATACAGTATAATGCCCCCATCGCTGCCACATACCGTATAATGCCCCCCATAGCTGCACCATACAGTATAATGCCCCTCATAGCTGCATCATACAGTATAATGCCCCCCATAGCTGCACCATACAGCATAATGCCCTCCATAGCTGCCACATACAGTATAATGTCCCCCACAGCTGTCCCATACATTATAGCGCCCCCATACAGTATAATGCCCCCTCAGCAGCTACAATAGGACCCCCCTCCCATACCTAGCATAATTACTTACCTACCCCCGTTCCCACGATGTGTGGAGGATCCTTCTCCTCTGCACTGTGCTGTGAGTGACTCGTTGCAGACAGGTGCGATGTAGTGATGTCACTACATTGCGCCTGCCTGTGCCGACATGCTCACGGCACAGTGAATGCTGGAGCGAGGCTCCAGCATTCAACACAACTGAATCTGCATCCTGTGGACGCAGGTTCAGTTGGAGGCTGAAGCAGCGCGGTCAGGCAGGGACACTGCTCTGGTCCTCGCATCACTGTCTATATATGGACAGCGATGTCAGGGACTCCTAGCTAGCGCTCTGCCTGGGACTCCTCTCCTTCTTGCAGTGGACAGTGATGCCTTAATGATGGCAGCGTCAGCACCCGGTGGTCGAGTGGGCCCCCCCAAGTGGAGTGGGCCTTGGCACTTGCCCTGGTTTGCCGGATGCTGACGCCGGGCCTGCTACTTGGAGACTCTGCCTCTCCGTAGATATACTGCCCCATACTGTAATGATACCTTCAGTACGGGACCGGGGATAGTATTCCCATGGGAAGGGAGGGACTCCTATGATTATAGATAACTGTGATGCTAGAAACCCGCCTCCTTGAACTGTGGTCGGTCCAGGACATATGGCCGATACACACTCCGTATATCACAGACTGAACATGGACGTCTGAATAAGGCCACTTACTTGTCTCCTGTTTTTTTTGCGGATTGCGCACTTAAAATTCATGACAAATTACAATATAAGGCAATATTCAGACCAACGTGTGTGAAATCAGCCGTGAATAACCACAGTTTTTCACCGCCGATTTGCACCCCAGTGCGGGACCCGTTTTCACAGATACTTCATAGACTTGAGTCTATTGAGGGATCCGTGAAAATGCACAAAAATAGGACGTGTCCTATTTTTTTACAGGCCCTTCACACGGTCCATTAAAGCAACGACCATGTGAATAACCCCATAGAAATACATGCAGCCGTGTGACGGCCATTAAAAAAAACGTCCTTCAGACAGACGATTAAACACGTTAGTCTGAATAAACCCTAACTCATGTGAATGGGGTTTGTCAAACCTCATGCACATGCAGCAGATAAAAAATCTGCATGTAATTTAGGACATGCTGCTGATTTATAACTCCGTAACCCAATATCATGTAACTGTCTGTGATAAGGGTTAGGTATGTATGGGAAGTATAGAGCAAGCTCACGAGCTGAGATCACTCCATACACAGCGGGTGACGACTGTGTTATGCAGCCGACACCTCACTGCAAAGGCTGGAATCAAAGATCACTTTGATTCCGCCCGTTTTACACCTTAAATGCCACGGTCAATCGCAACCGTGGCATTTAAAGTGCTAGAATCAGGGGGGCGCCCCCTGAAACAAGCCATCGCGCAGCCTGGGGGCCTAATGAAAGCCCCCAGGTCTGCCATCTTTGTACTCCTTTGAAGCTCTGCCTCTGGCAGGGCTTCAAAGGAGACTGTCAGTATCACGATATACTGCAATACATCAGTATTGCAGTATATCATGCAGTGGATGATCATTGCAGTGGATCGCTGCTTCAAGTCCCCTAGGGGGACTAATAAAAAATTTAAAAACCAGAAAAATAACGTTTTTTTGAAGTTCCAAAAAGTAATAAATAAAATAATAAAGTATTAAAAGTTTTAAAAAAAACCTTTTCACATTTTTTCTCTAAATCAATGTTAAAAAAACCATAACTGGCATCGCCGCGTCCTTAAAAGTCCGAGCTATCACAATATAGCGTTGTTTAACCCGCTGGGTTAATGCCGTAAAAATATGTATATATAAAACATGCAAATTGCTGGTTTTTGGTCACCTTAGCGCTCCAAAAAAGTGACCAAAATGTTGCATATAGCCCAAAATGGTGTCGGTGAAAACTACAGTTCGCCCTGTAAAATTTAAGCCCTCACATCACTAAATTGATGGAGAAATTTTAAAGCTATGGCTCCCAGAATATGGCGACACAAAACATTTTTTTAATTTAGCAAATAGTTTTAATTTTTTTAAAGTGGTAAAACATAAAACAAAACATATAAATTTGGTATCGCCGTAATCGTATCAACCTGTAGAATAAGGTGAATATGTAGTTTTAACCGCCTGATGGTTGCCGTAAAAACAAAACCCCCCAAAAAATGGCGTAATCGCAGTTTTTTCCCATTTCACCCCACAAATATTTTTTCAGCTTCCCAGTACATTATGGGGTACAATAAATGGTGCCATGAAAAACTACAACTTGTCCCGCAGAAAACAAGCCCTCATATGGCTATATAGATGGAAAAATAAAAAAGGAACAAAAATTACAAAAATGAAAATTGGCCGTGCCATTAAGGGGTTAGACACATTTCAAATGTGAAGAGGCCTCAAATCATAAATAAATGTAAGTGAGGTTTGTCATTGCCATGATTGGAAATTTTATTTTTCATTCTAGAAAGTGATAGACAATTTTTTATCAATACACTGGATTTCTGATCAACAATACTGTTACATTTCTCAGAAAAGTAGATCCTCTAAGACGCAATCATTTTGGTGCTGGCTAGACTGCAGAGTATAAGGATTCTTGCCATTGTTCACCATTACCCTCCGCAAGAAAGTATGGACTTTCTCCGGTCAAATTCCCAGGTTGCAGTTCCCAGAATAATAACCGCTGTAGTAAAATCAGGATATTACCGGGATTTCCAACAGATTATCAGTAATGATGTGGCAAGCCGGAGGATGAGACAGAACTTTAGTCAGGAGTCGATATCAGGTGTGCAACCACAGGAACCAATCAACAAATCTAAAGGGTAAGGGCATGTTCATACGTGGCGGATTTCCTCCGCAACTGTCCGCATCAATGCCGCACAGAATCTGCGTTGCAGATTCTGCTGCGGATCTGCACAAAATGTGCAGTAAATTGATGCGGACTAGCTGCTGCGGACTGCGGTAAAAGTACTTCCCTTCTCCCTATCAGTGCAGGATAGAGAGAAGGGACAGCACTTTCCCTTGTGAAAGTCAAAGAAATTCATACTTACCGGCCGTTGTCTTGGTGACGCGTCCCTCCTTCGGCATCCAGCCCGACCTCCCTGGATGACGCGGCAGTCCATGTGACCGCTGCAGCCTGTTATTGGCCTGTGATTGGCTGCAGCCGTCACTTAGACTGAAACGTCATCCTGGGAGGCCGGACTGGAGACAGAAGCAGGGAGTTCTCGGTAAGTATGAACTTATATTTTTTTACAGGTTGCTGTATATTGGGATCGGTAGTCACTGTCCCGGGTGCAGAAACAGTTACTGCCGATCGCTTAACTCTTTCAGCACCCTGGACAGTGACTATTTACAGACGTCTCCTAGCAACGCTCCCGTCATTACGGGAGCCCCATTGACTTCCTCAGTCTGGCTGTAGACCTAGAAATACATAGGTCCAGCCAGAATGAAGAAATGTCAAGTTAAAAAAGCAAGACGCATCCGCAGCACACATAACATGTGCATGACAGCTGCGGACTTCATTGCGGAAATTAGAATCTCCATTGAAGTCAATGGAGAAATTCCGCCATGAGTCCGCCACTGCTCCGCAACAGACAGAGCATGCTGCGGACACCAAATTCCGCTCCGCAGCCTATGCTCCGCAGCGGAATTTTACGCATCGTCTAAACGAACACTGCTAAATTAAAGTGGAAGTCAATGGACAAACGGCTCCGCTGCGGATTAACGCTGCGGAGTGTCCGCAGCGGAATTTAAGTGAAATTCCGCCACATGTGAACCCAGCCTTAGTCTTAGGGTATGTTCACACGGCCTATTTTCAGACGTAATTTGGGCGTTTTACGCCTCGAATTATGCCTGAAAGGACGGCTCCAATACGTCTGCAAACATCTGCCCATTGCTTGCAATGGGTCTTACGATGTTCTGTTCAGACGAGGTGTAATGTTTTGTGTCGCTGTCAAAAGACGGCGCGTAAAAAGACGCCCGCCTCAAAGAAGTGCATGTCACTCCTTGGGACATAATTAGAGCCGTTTTTCATTGACTCCATTGAAAAACAGCTCCAATTACGTCAGTAATGGACGCCGCGAAAAACGCGTGCACTTGCAAAAATGTATGAAATTCAGGAGCTGTTTTCGTCTGAAAACAGCTCCGTAATTTCAGACGTATTTTGTTAAGACGTGTGAACATACCCTAAGGCTTCATTCACATCTGCGTTGGGACTCCGTTTATGAGTTCCATCTGAGCTTTCCGTCAGGGGAACCCATGAATGGAATCCAAGCTGAAACAAACCATAGGTTTCCATTTGCATCACCATGGATTTCAATGGTGACGGATGCGGTGCAGATGGTTTCCGTTTGTCACAGTTGTGTAAGGGTTCCGTTGTTTTGACGGAATAGATACCATAGTCAACTGCGCTATTCATTCTGTCAAAATGACGGAACCCTTACACAGCGGTGACAAACGGAAACCACGGAAACTGAATGGTTTCCGTTTGTTTCCGTTTGGATTCCGTTCATGGGTTCCCCTGACGGAAAGCTCAGACGGAACCCATGAACGGAGTCCCGACGCAGATGTGAACGAAGCCTAACAAACAACAACAATAGCCAAACAAAGAATCTTCCTTGATCTTCAGGCAAGAGGCATGGGAGGTTGATTCCCCTTTCAATAGGTCGCCAGGCCTGTCATCATCAGCAGTTGCTGATTGGTAAATCAACACTGCCAGCCATGGGGAAGAAGAGAGTCGCAGCTGAAGATGGGACCAGAGTAGGAGGCTCTACTCCACTTGCCGGTACTCCTTGCTGGAGCGAGATCAGAAACCCCACATTCTATTAAAATACAAAATATAAACATTTGTGCCACAGCACCTTAGTCTTTACCCTCAAGCAGAGATTGCTATATTTAGCTGTCACCAATACTTCCAGTGTTGAATATGAAAAAATATATTTTATTCATGATGTGCAATTTTTTCTCACTCTTTGGCAGAATATAATCTTGTCTCTATAAAAGCCATTTCTTGTTTGCTTATTCTTTTGCCAAAGGCGTCTGATTCTAATTTCTTCAACTAAGTTATAAGAAAAAAAATTAGATTTCTATAAAGAAAACCATGATGTACACAAGGCCCCAATTCACCAGTTTGATACTGAATGTACCGTTTGTGCAGTCCTCTAAGTTGATGACAAATAAACTTCTTGGTGCTTCATTATACAGTAGAAGTAAAGGTCAATTTTATGTATATGGGGAATGTTCAGCAAATGCCTTGAGTCATTACTTGCTATAGAAGTATAAGCTTTAAAAGTAAAAAAATACATTCAGTTTATTCTTCCATATCAATGAGACCTAATAGCCGCAGCTGTGTGTTTTCATGGGGTACAGATGTGAGTTTATCTGAGTCGCATGTGCGGTGCCGTGTCTCTGATGCATTTACAACTCTCTATTTTGCGTCACTTCATTCAGAGACCCGTAACATTTTTATGTCAATGTAGCCAGATGAGGACTTTTTTTTTAATGTGGGATGAGTTGTATTTTTTGAATGCCACAGTTATTTTTAACTTATAACTTAGCAATTATGTTTCTTCTTTTGGGGTGATGCAAAAAAATTTATAAAAAAAACCAAATTCTACTATTATTTCGTTCTACCCTGTGAACTGTGTGGTTTTAATAACATCTTTATTTTTATGGGTTCATAACCTTACGATGCTACCAAATATGTATAGCCTGTTATATGTTCTATTTGGCCGGATTCACACGAGCGTGTTCGGTTCGGGATATACGGTCCGTACGTCGGCCGCATTTGCCGGACCGAACACGGTGCAGGGAGCCGGGCTCCTAGCATCATAGTTATCTATGACGCTAGGAGTCCCTGCCTCCCCGTGGGAATACTGTCCCGTACTGAAAACATGATTACAGTACGGGACAGTTTTCCCGCAGCAAGGCAGTGACTCCTAGCGTCATAGATAACTATGATGCTAAGAGCCCGGCTCCCTGCAGTGTTTTCGGTCTGGGAAATATTGCGGAGATACGGTCCGTATACCACGGACCGAACACACTCGTGTGAATCCGGCCTTACACAGTAAAAGCATTTAACTTTTTTTTACCTTTGGTAGACTTTTTTTTTTTTTAATGAACATTACTGTGGGATTTTTTTTTAATAAACTTTATTCAACATTCTTTTTAGTCCCACTAGGTGACTTGAACTTGTGATCTCTTAATCACATGTATAATGCTTTGGAATATTTAGTATTCCAAAGAATTTTTACCTGTCAGTGATATGACAAGCAATTCACTATGGGAGAAAGAAAAGAGATACACGGCGCCACATAGTGCAAAATAAAAGCGATGGAGTAAAAGGAGCAATATAAAGGGAAAATTGCTCACCTTAGGTAGTGGATACCGTTTAAGTATCTCAAGAGTCAGAAAGCTGCTGCCAGGTCCATGCACATGCAAAGCGAACTTTGCTGTCAAAGTAGATCAATTAATAAAAGAAAAAAGTGGACCACCGGCGCTGCTATAACCAATGTCAAGGCAATAATTGAATTGAAATGTTTATTGAAAAGGGCTACGCGTTTCGACGCCGGACCGGCGTCTTCATCAGGCCAATACACATTGTGCGATGTGCACACGTTTAAATACACAATGAAATGAAATGATTGCCATTCACAACCCAAAAGAAACGCCCATAAGGGCGGATCAAAGGTCAAATGTAAAGATTGCATAATGCTAACGCCCAAAACAACACATTAACAAGTTTGTTTCAGGGTAAAACGTGTTACATAAATACAAAGTGATAAATAATGTTAAAAATGCAGAGAATAATAAAATAATTAGTAGCACATTAAGAACGAACAACTACGATCAAAAACACCATAATATCTACAAAAGTCCTTATATTGATAAAATACAGAATACGTATACTAAGCATTAATGTAAAATTGCAAAGACGTTCCATGGAATGAAGGATTACCGTAAGATAAAAGGAAATATACATAGCGTCCTTAGGCTCCTAGGTAACGCTAAATTACGGTGGCCGAAAAGGGACATATCACTGAATGGACCGCATTTTGGAACGCAAACACGTCCACAGATATCACATGGGCAATGAGCCGCAAAATGAAACGCAGGAAATATACGGATATCATCGAACCAATACACAAGAAGAAGGATACAAATCGTAAGTAAAAGAACTAATTTAAAAATGTGATAATATGAATGCAATCAATTAATGATCGGATTCTTATGTTAAGTGAAATATACTCATTAAAAAATAGTATGACTGTATTAGAAAGAGACGATAAAAGTGTAATATGTTCAAACAGCCTATAAAATATGGTATAAAAATTAACATAAGAAGAAGAACTAAAATACAATCAAGATGCAATACTCAAACCATATTAACAGCGGTACAATTACACCTAGTGTATCAGAAAATGCATTATTATATATATATAATAGATTATTCTAGAGACGTTTCAGTGAGGTCATTCAAACCACTAGGGTGTAAAGTCTCAAGTTTGAAAATCCAGAAATTTTCTCTCTGTTTTAGCCTATTAAACCTATTTGGCACATCTAATGGGATTTGTTCTATTGGTGTTATGACTATATTTTCAAAATTACACTTATGTTGAAAGGCACAGTGGCGAGACACACTGTGTTTAAGAAAACCCTGCTTGACATTAAAACGATGTTTATTGACCCGATTTCTCAACGTTTGGGTAGTCCGACCTACGTATTGTAAACCACAGGTACAGTGTAACAAATAAACTACGTACGAGCTCCCACAATCTAAATGATTTTTAATTGGAAAAATAGCCCTAGTTTTAAATGAGGAGAATTCGACTACTTTGTCAGAGATGTTGGCGCAACAAAAACATCTCTTATGCCCACAAGAAAAGGACCCTTTGTTAGTTGACAAGGGATCTACAGTATTCTTTTTAATATCAGGTAGTTTACTAGGTGCTAATATGTTTCTCAGGGTTTTTGATCTTCGGAACGTAATTAACGGTTTTACTGGGAGCAAGGGTTTAAGGAAGGGATCACTAGTCAAAATGTGCCAATGTTTCAAAAAAATAGATCTAATATATTTGCTACCTTTATTAAAAGACGTAATAAAGTTTAAATTGTATTCAGTTGGTTTGGCTTTTTTAGGTAACGTTGTTTGAATACATTCTAATTGTGTCATGCCTCTAGCTCTTGATTCTGCCCCTTTAATCAGAGTCCTAGGAAAACCTTTTTCTATGAACCTTTTATTCAGGATATCACACTCTCTATCAAAACTACAATCATCAGAGCAATTCTTTCTTATTCTGCGGAATTGTCCGAAAGGGACATTTTTAAGCCAAGGAGTGTAATGAGCACTCCTGAAATCCAGATAGCTATTTACGTCCACACTTTTAAAATGAGTATTGGTAGAGAAATGTTTGCCATTATTAGTTATCGTAAGATCTAAAAAGTCAATAGTGGTCCCTGAAAAAGTATACGTAAAATTTAAACCAAAATGATTGTTGTTTAAAAAATCTATAAAAGCAATAGCAGAGGTCATGTCACCCTTCCAAATGAAAAATAAATCGTCAATGTAACGTTTATAGAAGACGATGTTATTAGAAAAATTATTATGTGCATTCAAAATGTGGGATTCCTCAAAAAAAAACATATACAGGTTAGCGTAAGAGGGTGCGAAACGCGACCCCATTGCACACCCCTTTAACTGTCTATAAAAATAATTGTCAAATGTAAAAACATTGTGTGTTAAAATGAAATCTATGCATTCAATAATAAAATTGAGCTGTTTGTTAGAAAAACGGAGGTCCGATATAAGGAATGAGGAGATGGCTTCCATACCAAGAGTGTGTGGGATGTTGGTATACAAAGAGGACACATCAGCAGTTAAAAAGCTCAGTTCAGATATGTCACAGTTAGATTGCAATGCAAGAAGCTCCCTAATCAATTGAGTGGAGTCCTTGAGAAAAGAAGGTAAATTTAAAACAAATGGTTGTAAATGGATATCAATAAAATGGGACAAATTATTAGTAAGAGATCCTATTCCAGAAATAATAGGTCTGCCTGGAGGGTTTGACAAGGACTTATGTATCTTTGGGAGATGATACATAAAAGGGGTAGCAGGAAAAGGTACAGTGAGGAAACTCCTCTCTTTTTTGCTTAATAAGTCGTCATTAAAAGCTGACTCAATGAGTGTCTTATATTCCTGTTCATACTTCAGAATAGGGTTAAAAGTGAGTTTTTCGTAAAATAATGTGTCCGATAGTAATCTCAACGCTTCGTTGACATAATCTCCTCTATCTTGTACCACGATACCACCCCCTTTATCCGCAGAGCGTATGACTATATCATGCATTTTTTGCAACTTTCTCAAAGATATACGCTGAGAATTAGACAAATTATCAGAGATGTTAGGAAACTGTTCTATAGTCTTAAAATCATTACTAATTAAATTAGAAAATATTTCGATTGCCGGACCCCGATGATGGAGAGGATAAAATCCAGACTTAGGTTGGACATTGGTTCTTACAGGCAAGGTAATGTCTGATGGAAGAGTAGCCAGAGGGGGCGCAGGGGGAGATATTGCAAAGTGTCGTTGGAGGGTCAGTTTGCGCAAAAATTTATTAAGATCCATAAAAAGGTCAAATTCATCAGGGGAAGACGTGGGGCAGAAAGATAATCCTTTAGAAAGTAAACTGAGTTCATTGTCATTGAAGACATACTTGGATAAATTAAAAATTTTTACTGAATCAGTCTGTATTTTTTCTTTGGTGAAAGGGGAAGGGGCCTTATGTTGACCTCTACCCCCTCTACAACCTCTGAATCTACTTCTAATTTTCTTTTGGATGAGGAATTTGGAATTTTTTGAAAGTAAGTGCTGATGTTCTGGATCTTAATAAATTTTTGCGCAAACTGACCCTCCAACGACACTTTGCAATATCTCCCCCTGCGCCCCCTCTGGCTACTCTTCCATCAGACATTACCTTGCCTGTAAGAACCAATGTCCAACCTAAGTCTGGATTTTATCCTCTCCATCATCGGGGTCCGGCAATCGAAATATTTTCTAATTTAATTAGTAATGATTTTAAGACTATAGAACAGTTTCCTAACATCTCTGATAATTTGTCTAATTCTCAGCGTATATCTTTGAGAAAGTTGCAAAAAATGCATGATATAGTCATACGCTCTGCGGATAAAGGGGGTGGTATCGTGGTACAAGATAGAGGAGATTATGTCAACGAAGCGTTGAGATTACTATCGGACACATTATTTTACGAAAAACTCACTTTTAACCCTATTCCGAAGTATGAACAGGAATATAAGACACTCATTGAGTCAGCTTTTAATGACGACTTATTAAGCAAAAAAGAGAGGAGTTTCCTCACTGTACCTTTTCCTGCTACCCCTTTTATGTATCATCTCCCAAAGATACATAAGTCCTTGTCAAACCCTCCAGGCAGACCTATTATTTCTGGAATAGGATCTCTTACTAATAATTTGTCCCATTTTATTGATATCCATTTACAATCAGTTGTTTTAAATTTACCTTCTTTTCTCAAGGACTCCACTCAATTGATTAGGGAGCTTCTTGCATTGCAATCTAACTGTGACATATCTGAACTGAGCTTTTTAACTGCTGATGTGTCCTCTTTGTATACCAACATCCCACACACTCTTGGTATGGAAGCCATCTCCTCATTCCTTATATCGGACCTCCGTTTTTCTAACAAACAGCTCAATTTTATTATTGAATGCATAGATTTCATTTTAACACACAATGTTTTTACATTTGACAATTATTTTTATAGACAGTTAAAGGGGTGTGCAATGGGGTCGCGTTTCGCACCCTCTTACGCTAACCTGTATATGGTTTTTTTTGAGAAATCCCACATTTTGAATGCACATAATAATTTTTCTAATAACATCGTCTTCTATAAACGTTACATTGACGATTTATTTTTCATTTGGAAGGGTGACATGACCTCTGCTATTGCTTTTATAGATTTTTTAAACAACAATCATTTTGGTTTAAATTTTACGTATACTTTTTCAGGGACCACTATTGACTTTTTAGATCTTACGATAACTAATAATGGCAAACATTTCTCTACCAATACTCATTTTAAAAGTGTGGACGTAAATAGCTATCTGGATTTCAGGAGTGCTCATTACACTCCTTGGCTTAAAAATGTCCCTTTCGGACAATTCCGCAGAATAAGAAAGAATTGCTCTGATGATTGTAGTTTTGATAGAGAGTGTGATATCCTGAATAAAAGGTTCATAGAAAAAGGTTTTCCTAGGACTCTGATTAAAGGGGCAGAATCAAGAGCTAGAGGCATGACACAATTAGAATGTATTCAAACAACGTTACCTAAAAAAGCCAAACCAACTGAATACAATTTAAACTTTATTACGTCTTTTAATAAAGGTAGCAAATATATTAGATCTATTTTTTTGAAACATTGGCACATTTTGACTAGTGATCCCTTCCTTAAACCCTTGCTCCCAGTAAAACCGTTAATTACGTTCCGAAGATCAAAAACCCTGAGAAACATATTAGCACCTAGTAAACTACCTGATATTAAAAAGAATACTGTAGATCCCTTGTCAACTAACAAAGGGTCCTTTTCTTGTGGGCATAAGAGATGTTTTTGTTGCGCCAACATCTCTGACAAAGTAGTCGAATTCTCCTCATTTAAAACTAGGGCTATTTTTCCAATTAAAAATCATTTAGATTGTGGGAGCTCGTACGTAGTTTATTTGTTACACTGTACCTGTGGTTTACAATACGTAGGTCGGACTACCCAAACGTTGAGAAATCGGGTCAATAAACATCGTTTTAATGTCAAGCAGGGTTTTCTTAAACACAGTGTGTCTCGCCACTGTGCCTTTCAACATAAGTGTAATTTTGAAAATATAGTCATAACACCAATAGAACAAATCCCATTAGATGTGCCAAATAGGTTTAATAGGCTAAAACAGAGAGAAAATTTCTGGATTTTCAAACTTGAGACTTTACACCCTAGTGGTTTGAATGACCTCACTGAAACGTCTCTAGAATAATCTATTATATATATATAATAATGCATTTTCTGATACACTAGGTGTAATTGTACCGCTGTTAATATGGTTTGAGTATTGCATCTTGATTGTATTTTAGTTCTTCTTCTTATGTTAATTTTTATACCATATTTTATAGGCTGTTTGAACATATTACACTTTTATCGTCTCTTTCTAATACAGTCATACTATTTTTTAATGAGTATATTTCACTTAACATAAGAATCCGATCATTAATTGATTGCATTCATATTATCACATTTTTAAATTAGTTCTTTTACTTACGATTTGTATCCTTCTTCTTGTGTATTGGTTCGATGATATCCGTATATTTCCTGCGTTTCATTTTGCGGCTCATTGCCCATGTGATATCTGTGGACGTGTTTGCGTTCCAAAATGCGGTCCATTCAGTGATATGTCCCTTTTCGGCCACCGTAATTTAGCGTTACCTAGGAGCCTAAGGACGCTATGTATATTTCCTTTTATCTTACGGTAATCCTTCATTCCATGGAACGTCTTTGCAATTTTACATTAATGCTTAGTATACGTATTCTGTATTTTATCAATATAAGGACTTTTGTAGATATTATGGTGTTTTTGATCGTAGTTGTTCGTTCTTAATGTGCTACTAATTATTTTATTATTCTCTGCATTTTTAACATTATTTATCACTTTGTATTTATGTAACACGTTTTACCCTGAAACAAACTTGTTAATGTGTTGTTTTGGGCGTTAGCATTATGCAATCTTTACATTTGACCTTTGATCCGCCCTTATGGGCGTTTCTTTTGGGTTGTGAATGGCAATCATTTCATTTCATTGTGTATTTAAACGTGTGCACATCGCACAATGTGTATTGGCCTGATGAAGACGCCGGTCCGGCGTCGAAACGCGTAGCCCTTTTCAATAAACATTTCAATTCAATTATTGCCTTGACATTGGTTATAGCAGCGCCGGTGGTCCACTTTTTTCTTTTATTAATTAAGCAATTCACTAGGCTGTGCCTTTGGTACTGCCTAATAGACATATACCAATGGTACGTCTGGGGGTCTTTGTTAGGCCCCCAGCTACGATGGTAACCCATTCCTCTGTTAAACAATTTAGGTCACTAGTTCAGCATTTAAGGGCTGAAACTGCCAGGATTCGAGTTTTCTCCGATCTCCGCAGTAATGGCAGGAGTGGGGCAAAATATTACAGCCACGCTCTTGCCATTCATTGAGCAGTACTTACAAATTCACAGTGACGGATATATCCATCACTGTGCGGAATTTAGCACCCACCTGCAACTGATATATTAAAAAAATGAGGTATAATGGAAAGATGTTTAGTCAAGATAGTGATAGTAGAAAATGGTGTTGTAGAGAAACTGTTGGCAACTTTTGTTGTCAGTATTCATTTATGGAATATTTCCCTGCAGACATTCAGTTGAATTTATTTTTGCTATTTCATATTTTATTTAATCACTGTAATTTGAAATAATAATTAATATATATACTTTCACTGCCTGATTGAAAGATTAAAATATTCCTTTATTAAATTCTCTCTTAAAAGCAACTGGCTCATTAGCCAATAACCTAAACAGGCCTAGGCAGGAGGTCGGATAGGGGAGCTTAGAATGTCAGGGTATGTTTTCTCAGCATCCACCCTCAGACAACTAATCTCTCCTATTTTCTATCAATTTTGTGGCAGGTGATCAGAATAATATCACATAAAATAGGAGAGATTAGTTGTTTGAGGTTGGACGCTGAGAAAACATACCCTGACATTCTAAGCTCCCCTATCCGACCTCCTGCCTAGTCCTGTTTAGGTTATTGGCTAATGAGCCAGTTGCTTTTAAGAGAGAATTTAATAAAGGAATATTTTAATAGTTCAATCAGTCAGTGAAAATACTCATATTTCATTTGTGTAATTTTTATTACATTTTTCAGTAATTTTCACTATGAAGTGAATGAGTCTAAATGGTCGGGTTGGGATGAATGAGTCTGAAGGCTGTAGCTGTAATTTAAATTCAAATCAAATTCAGAGCAGCTCAGAAGAGTATCTGAGGTCATGATCGATCAATCACCTGCTAAATTCTGTATCCTAAGAGGGTAGGACAAGGGCAGATCCCTTAATATATATTCATCAGTAGTCATAGAATTCAGAAATCTGCATTATAATTTACCTGAAGAAAATCACAGTTACATAAAGCAGAATATATATATATATATATATATATATATATATATATATATATATATATATATATATATATATATATATATGATTAGTTGTCCTGGTTTTTCAGTGAGTGCGGAGATTCTGAACCATTACACCTCTTGCACACGACCGAGTTCATGCCGTGAAAAATGATCAGAGCGTCGACTGGATTTCCCGGCCCGATCACGGTAAAGGTGAAGGGGACTCCTGGCATCATAGACATCATAGAACACTGCCACACTGCAGCATTTTTCTGCTTTAGGCCTTATTCACACGGAGGTGTCCGTTTTGCGCGCGCAAGGTCCGTGTGTCATCAGCATATGATGCGTGGCTGCGTGATTTTCGCGCAGCCGGCATCATTATGACACTCTGTTTTTATGTTTGCAAACAGAAAAGCACGTGGTGCTTTTCTGTTTTCATTCATTTACTTTACTGCTGTTGTGCGAATCACTCGCGGCACCCGGAAGTGCTTCCGTGTGCCGAGCGCGATTTGCACGCACCCATTGACTTCAATGGGTGCGTGCAGCGCGAAACACGGGCAAATATAGGAAATGTCATGAGTTTCACGCAGCGAACATACGCTGTGTGAAATTCACTGATAGTCTGAACAGCCCCATTCACTAACATAGGTCCGTGTGAATAAGGCCTTAACAAAATATATTACAGAATTTATTATTTTTGCATACACCACTAATTAAAAAGATAATAATTAAGTATACTTTAAGTGCCTTTGTCTAGTGTTATTGCATGGACTATGTATGGTGTGACTCAGTTGCATTCTGGGTTCAAATCGAACCATGAGCAACATCTACATGAAGTTTGTCTGTTCTCTCTGTTAGTTCCCCTAAGTACTCTGGTTTCTTCTAAGGTCTTGTTCACACAACATGGATTTTTTAAAAAATAAAAACCAGGAACGGAATGTAAACAGAAGAAATATATAATGGAAGGCCTTATAGGTCTGTTCTGCTGTATCCAATTCTGATATGGTCTTCAAAAATGCATGCAAAATCTGCAGCAAATCTGCACTGTGTGAACAAGGCCTAAGGGTGAAGTCACATAGGTCAGATTTTCCTGCAGAAATTTCTCAGACTGAAAATCAGTTCCATTTATTTGAATGAGATTGTTTCTGCAACAGCGTATCAGAGAATTCAGTACAAAGAACCGCATCAAATTGTGGTGTCGTTTTTCGCTTGGAATGTTCGCTGTGGAAATCCTGCAATGAAAAAAATAATAAATAGATATACTTACTATGGCAACGCTTGCCTCCGATGTCCTGACGTCCTGACTCTGCACCCCTCGGATGACGTTTCATCCCATGTGACCGCTGCAGCCTGTGATTGGCTGCAGCGGTCACATGGGATAAAATGTCATCCCAGGAGGCCGGCCTGGATGAAGAAGCACAGAATTTTGGGTAAGTATAAGGATTCATACGAGCGTCTTCGGTCCGTGATATATGCACCATATGTCGGCAGTATGTCCCGGACCGAACACACTTCAGGGAGCCGGGCTCCTAGCGTCATAGTTATCTATGATGCTAGGAGTCCCTGTCTCACTGTGGGAAAACTGTCCGGGCTCCCTGAAGTGTGTTTGGTCCGGGAAATGCTGCCAACATACGGTCTGTATATCACGGACCGAATACGCTTGTGTGAATCCGGCCTAAGATTTTTTGTGGCGGAATCGCAGATTGGCACTGATTGGCATATTTTTGACAGAATGTATATTAGAAAGTTGAATTAATTTTGACATAGAGTAATAGGACCAAAAAAATTTTTTGGGAACACGGTTTTTCTCCATGGTATTCACATAGTAAAGCTAGGAGATAAAATGTCTCCTTCCAGTGCCCACTTGTGTCTACTTCTAAATCTCACACTGGTTACTAGCATAAATATTTGTGGTATTGTTAATCGCCTACCACCCAAGCAATGATAATTTTGAATACGTTCTCCGTAATATTAGGCAAAAAAAAAAGAGATAGATCCGGAGTATGTGTATATAAAATGTGTATATAAAATATAGCTTTTACTAAATTTCATTAAAACATAAGTAATTTGCGACATGTGCGCATTAAAAACTTTTCGTTTGTCACAGTTGCATGCAAATTTTTCATGTGTTTTTCACAATATGCATTTCCAACATAGTTTTAAGACAGCAAAATAAGTCCACCTAAATAAGGTTTCCTAATCTGTATAGTTTCAATAGTTATTTAACTTCAGAAGGTTTCTCTCATAAATGCTCCTTTACTTTGTTTAGCATATAAGACATACAGGAATCATGAAAAGATTTTTCCTCTGCCCTCCTACCCCTTTTTTTTGGGATGGTGATGTTCCTTTTAGCAGTTGTCTTAAATGTCCTGTTTTTTGTTGAACCTCTGGTATATGATAGTTTGTCTCCCTGTTTTAATGACATTTTGTAAAAGCTATATTTTATATACACATACTCTGGATCTATCTCTTTTTTTTTACTGGTTACTAGCAGCATTCTTTTCATGAAAATCCTATTGAAAAAGTTCTAATTACACATGACCGTGGGATAAACAGAGTGCGTGTAATGACGGGGTAGGGAGACAGGCAGGTGAGCCCTAATCTACCCGCCACTCAGTCCCTGCCTACTTGCAACGGCCCGTCCTAGGCGACGGCGTACAACTGGGTGATGGTCCCTACGCTCAATAAGTGCACGACAGATAAACAGACAAGGGTACACAGAAGCTAAGGGAAATGGGGCAGTTGCCCACGGCAACACAGTGAGCAACAAGAGTAGTGAACGAGCCGAGTCAAACCAGGAGTGCACGAGGTACAAATCGCAGAGCAGGAGCGTAGTCAGTAAAGCCAGGGTCAAAAATGAAGCAAGGTCAATAATCATAGCAGGAGCAGCAGAGCCAGGAAACAGAAAAGAATCACAGGCAAAGGAGGAGCAGGAAATGCAGGTATAAATAGACAGAGGGGGCGGGAGCAAGCTCCGTCTGGCCAGGCTGTGATAGGCTCTCCCACTCCTCAGTCTCCCAGCCTGACTGGTAGAAGATCGTGTCACTCTCTCAGACTTAGGAGCAGGTGCAGACTGATTACCCACGGGCGTCGACACAGAAGCTGTGTCTGGCAGATCCTTAAGGGCATGCCCACACGTGGCGGATTTCCTCCGCATCAATGCCGCACAGAATCTGCGTTGCAGATTCTGCGGCGGATCTGCCCAAAATGTGCAGTAAATTGATGCGGACTAGCTGCTGCGGACTGCGGTAAAAGTGCTTCCCTTCTCTCTATCAGTGCAGGATAGAGAGAAGGGCCAGCACTTTCCCTAGTGAAAGTAAACGAATTTCATACTTACCGGCCATTGTCTTGGTGACGCGTCCCTCTTTCGGCATCCAGCCCGACCTCCCTGGATGACGCGGCAGTCCATGTGACCGCTGCAGCCTGTGATTGGCTGCAGCCGTCAATTAGACTGAAACGTCATCCTGGGAAGCCGGACTGGAGACAGAAGCAGGGAGTTCTCGGTAAGTATGAACTTCTATTTTTTTTACAGGTTGCTGTATATTGTGATCGGTAGTCACTGTCCAGGGTGAAGAAACAGTTACTGCCGATCGCTTAACTCTTTCAGCACCCTGGACAGTGACTATTTACTGACGTCTCCTAGCAACGCTCCCGTAATTACAGGAGCCCCATTGACTTCCTCAGTCTGGCTGTAGACCTAGAAATACATAGGTCCAGCCAGAATGAAGAAATGTCATGTCAAAAAAGCAAGACGCATCCGCAGCACACATAACATGTGCATGACAGCTGCGGACTTCATTGCGGAAATTAGAATCTCCATTGAAGTCAATGGAGAAATTCCGCCATGAGTCCGCAACCAGTCCGCCACAACTCCGCAACATCCATTGCATGCTGCGGACACCAAATTCCGCACCGCAGCCTATGCTCCACAGCGGAATTTTCAGCCTCGTCTAAACGAACCCTACTAAATAGAAGTGGAAGTCAATGGAGAAACTGCTCCGCTGCGGATTAACGCTGCGGAGTGTCCGCAGCGGAATTCAAGAGCAATTCCGCCACGTGTGGCTTTGCCCTTACAGTGCGGTTCTGTAACCCTTAACCATTAACTGCGTGTGACAATCCCAACTCCCTTAAGCTACCCCTTACCTTTCCCACCAATGATGACACTGAGACCTAGAGCTGGAATGAATTTGGCCACAGCAGCCATTTTATTAACAAAAAAACTGAAAAAAACACAATAAATACCAGTAAAAAATACCAAATAAATAACCATAACTTAATAACCTTTTCACGCAAACCCCACATACAAACATCATTCCCATGAAAAGCCACACACCCCCATACGGGAAAATTTGGAAGGCCCTTGGAGCTAATAAAAAGGATCTGGCGCCATTCTGCCAATATCTGTATTTTACCCCCAGCCGTCCTACTACAGGTTCAGGGACACCGTAGCCATATAAGCCAGATACCCCACCATGTATAATCTGGGAGGGACCATCACCAGTATGAATACCTCCCCCACCAATTTTAACCAACTCCAAGGACCCCCCAAAACCCACAATATGCTGCCATGACGACTGGACATACAACATGAACTCCTAACAACATAACTAACAACACAAAAAAGGGGAGTGTGGGTGGGACAACTGCTCCTCACTGTGTTTCCAGACAGACTGGCGCTCAAACCAGAGCGCCGTCTATCCGACCTAGTGGCTCAAGCTCCTCCCCTTCCTGTTTCCCCGGTCATGTGGCCTCCTCCTAAGCCCGGGGCTCAGCTCCGGCCGTTCTTCATCAATGCAAATTTGCTATTGATGATGTATCATACTGCAAGCCATTTTGCAGAGTTGTCCCCATTTCCTACTGTTCTTGTTGTTAGAAAATGACCCAGTTGTACCCATGTTGAGATTATTGCTCACACAGTCATACCCTCATAGTATATGTATTTATTTGAATAAGGTTATTTCTGCACCAGTTGCATGGATTTCTGCAGGTTCCATTCAGTTGAATCGCACTGATTTTCAGACGCAGCAATTTAAGTGATAACTTAACCCCTTCACGACCACCCCACGTAGATTAACGGGTTGCAAAGCTGGTCATTGTGCCTGCAGCCCGTTAATCCACGTGTGCTCCTAACAGAGCACACAGACACTCCCCGCAGCCCGGCATCTCCCAGTACAGGCTGCTACTAGCAGCCTTAGTACTGGGGGAAAACATCGGGTCGGATCACAGGGGTGATCCGAACCGATTAACCCCTTAATTGCGGCAGTCAATAGTGACCGCCGCATTTAAGTTCTTCTAGCAATATCGGCACCCCGCTACGCTATTGCGGGGGCCGATTGTTGCGGGAGGGGCGATTGCTATGGCAAACGGAAGCCTAACAAAGGCTTCCTATCTGCCATTACGTTAGCCGATTAGGCCCCGCCCGGAGGCGGAGCCTGATCGGCTTGCTGTCAGTGAACAACTGACAGTTCTAATACATTGCACTACATGGGTAGTGCAATGTATTAGAACATCAAACAAACAGTTGGACCTTCAAGTCCCCTAGTGGGACTAAAGAAAAGTGTAAAAAAAAAGTGTAAAAAAAAGTAAAAATAAAAGTTGTAAAAATACAATAAAAGTTTAAAATAATAACACAAAACACAAATCACCCTTTTTCCCTTATCAAGTCATTTATTATTGAAAAAAATAATAAAGCCATACATATTTGGTATCGCTGCGACCGTAACGACCATAACTATAAAAATATTATGTTATTTATTCCGCACAGTGAACGCCGTAAAAAAAAATCTAAAAAATACTGACATAATTGCTATTTTTTGGTCACTTTGTCTTCCAAAAATTGAAATAAAAAGTGATCAAAAAGTCGCATGTACCCAAAAATGGTACCTATAAAAACTATAACTCGTCTCGCTAAAAATAAGCCCTCATACAGCTCCGTCAACGAAAAAATTAAAACCGTTATGGCTCTCACAACATGGCGACAGAAAAAATCCATTCTCTTTACAAAGGTTATTTTATTGTGCAAAAAGTTGTAAAACATAAAAAAGTTCTATAAATTAGTTATCACCGGAATCGGACTGACCCGCAGAATAAAGGTAACGTGTAATTTATAACGCGTGGTGAACGCTGTATAAAAAGAATTAAAAAAATAATGTCAGAA
The DNA here is from genome assembly GCF_050947455.1 of Rhinoderma darwinii. NCBI lineage: Eukaryota > Metazoa > Chordata > Amphibia > Anura > Rhinodermatidae > Rhinoderma > Rhinoderma darwinii. The sequence goes on from NC_134688.1 coordinate 104,118,614, forward strand.
TTGCTGTTTTTTGGTCACCTTGCCTCCCAAAAAAAAAAGGATAACATGTGATCAAAAAGTTGCATGTACCCCAAAATGGTACCAATAAAAGCTACAGCTCGTCCCGCAAAAAAAACAGCCCTCATACCACTACGTCTATGAAAAAATAAAATTAGTTAAGGCTCCAATAAGCCAGGAAATAAAAATATGCAGTTGTGCCGGCCCGAGGGAAACATTTCTTCTGTTTCAAGTGGCGAATTATCAAGGCCCCTAAAATTAGGGAACCAGGTAGGGGAGGGCCCAAACATATCTGCTGAAAGCGAGGGTGCCCGTATTATACCAGGGCAACACTTCTCAGCAAAATTCCTCAAACTGCAAAGGTGCGGAGTGTGGACCAAAAGAGGGATAAGAAAGGACACAGTTTATCAGTGCGACACCGGCCTGTGCAGAAAGGATTGTGTCACAGCGTAAAACACCTCTATGGATTATTTTATTGTTTTTGTTTACCCCATTATTATACCACCTGACTATGCCCCTTATATACTCCGCCCGGCTTACATGTACCCCACATTATAAACGGAAACACCAGTAAGACTCAATACAAGACTACTACAAGCAAAATCCACACTCCAAAAGCCAAATGGCGCTACCTCCCTTCTGAACCCCACAGTGTGCCCAAACAGCAGTTTACTTCCACATATATGGCATCACCATACCCGGGAGAACCCGTTTAACAATTTTTGGGGTGTGTGTCTCCAGTGGCACAAGCTGGGTGCCACATATTGGCATATCTATAGAAAAAAAATCCCATTTTCACTCTGCAACATCGAGTGCACACTAATTTCTTCCAATCACCTGTGGTGTTAATATGCTCACTACACCCCTAAGTGAATACCTTGAGGGGTGTAGTTTCCAAAATGGGGTCACTTCTGGGGGGGATCCACTGTTTTGGTCCCACAGGGACTTTGCAAATGCGACATAGCGCCCAGAAACCAATCCAGCAAAATCTGTACTCCAAAAGCCAAATGGCGCTCCTTCCCTTCTGAGCCCTACTGTGTGCCCAAACAGCAGTTTATGACCACATATGTGGTATTGCCGTACACAGGAGAAGTTGCTTTACAAGTGTTGTGGTGCTTTTTTTCATTTATTTGTTGAGAAAATGAAAAATATTCAGCTAAAATGACGTCTTATTGAAGAAAAAGGATTTTTTTAAATTTTCACTGCCCAATTCTAATAAAATCTATGAAACACCTGTGGGGTCAAAATGCTCACTACACCCCTAGATGAATTCCTCAAGGGGTGTAGTTTTGTGAATGGAATCACTTTTGGGGAGTTTCCACTGTACTGACACCTTAGGAGCTTTGCAATAGTGACATGGTGTCAAGAAACCAATCCAGCAAAATCTGTGCTCCAAAAGCCAAATGGCGCTCCTTCTCTTCAGATCCTTGCCGTGTGCCCAAACAGCAGTTTATGACAACAAATGGGGTATTGCCGTACTCCAGAGAAGTTGATTTACAAATGTTTTTTTTTTTTTATTCCTTTATTTGTTGAGAAAATGAAAAATTTTGAGCTAAAGCTACGTCTTATTGGAAAAAAAGTATTTTTTTTATCTTCACTGCCCAATTCTAATAAAATCTATGAAACCCCTGTGGGTTCAAGATGCTCACTACACCCCTAGATGGATTCTTCAAGGGGTGTAGTTTCCTAAATGGAGTCACTTTTTTGGTGTTTTCACTGTTTTGGTCCCTTAGGGGCTTTGCAATTGCGACGTGGTCTCCGCAAACCATTTCTGCTAAATTTGAGCTGCAAAAACCAAATGTCGCTCTTTCCCTTCTAAGCCCTGCCGTGTGTCCAAACAACCGTTTATTACCACATGTGGGGTATTGTTTTACTCGGGAGAAATTGCTTTACAAATGTAGTGGTGCATTTTCTCCTTTTAGCCCTTGTGGAAATTAGAAAAAATTAGCTAAACCTACATTTTCTTTGAAAGAATGTAGATTTTCATTTTCACGGCCTAATTCCAATAATTTCTCCAAAAAACCTGCGGGGTCAAAATGCTCACTATACCCCTAGATAATTTCCTCAAGGGGTATAGTTTCCGAAATGGGGTCACTTTTGGGGGATTTCCACTGTTTTGGCAACACAAGAGCCTTTCAGACCCGACATGGTGCCTAAAATATTTTCTAATAAAAAAGGAGGCCCCAAAATCCTCTAGGTGTTCCTTTGTTTCTGAGGCCTGTGCTGCAGTCAATAAGTGCACTAGGGCCACATGTGGGGTATTTCTAAAAACTTCAGAATCTGGGCAATAGATATTGAGTTGTGTTTCTCTGGTAAAACTTTCTGTGTTACAAAAAAAATAGATGAAAAATTAATTTCTGCAACAAAAAAAAAAGAAATTTGAAAATTTCACATCTACTTTGCCTTAATTCCTGTGAAACATCTAAAGGGTTAAGAAACTTTCTAAATGCTGTTTTGAATACTTTGAGGGGTGACGTTTTTAAAATGGGGTGACTTATCGAGGGTTTCTAATATATAAGGCCCTAAAATCCACTTCACAACTGAACTGGCCCCTGTAAAAATAGCCTTTTGAAATTTTCTTGAAAATGTGAGAAATTGCTGCTAAAGTTCTATGCCTTGTGATGTCATAGAAAAATAAAAGGATGTTCAAAAAACAATGCCAATCTAAAGTAGACATGTGGGGGATGTTAATTAGCAACAATTTTGTGTGGTATTACCATCTGTCTTACAAGCAGATACATATAAATTTAGAAAAATGCTAATTTTTGCAATTTTTCGCTACATTTTGGTGTTTTTCACAATTAAATACTTAATGTATCGAGCAAATTTTGCCAGTAACATAAAGTCCAATGTGTCACGAGAAAACAATCTCAGAATCGCTTGGATAGGTAAAAGCATTCCGAAGTTATTACCACATAAAGTGAAACATGTCAGATTTGAAAAAATTGGCTGCGTCCTGAAGGCCAAAACAGGCTGTGTCCTGAAGGGGTTAAAGGGGTTTTCCACTACTGAACAACCGATGACCTATCCACTGCATAGGTCATCAGTATATGATCGGTGTGGGTTTGACACCCGAACCCCGCACTGAGCAGCTGCTCCGGCTGCCTGAGGACACCTGATGTCATTGCACAGTGTGCAGTGCACTGCGCCAGAAGCAGTTGGCTCTGTACACTATATACGGTAGCTATTCCGTGACCGGAGCCATCTGCTTCCAGCATGGACGTTCGGTGCCTGCAGGCAGCCGGAGAAACAGATCGGTGTGGGGTCCAGGTGGATAGGCAATCACTCCCCGTCTTTCAAGAATCAAAACTCTTTTATTTTTCCGTCAATAGAGTGGTATGAGGGCTTATTTTTTTTCAGGAAGAGTAGTAGTTTCTATTGGTAGCATTTAAAGCACCATATAATGTACTGGGAAAATGCAAAAAAAAATATTTATGGGCTGAAATTAAAAAAACTGTGATTCCTCGATTGTTTTTTGGGTTTCATTTTGACGGCTTTCAACGTGTGGTAAAAACGACAACTTACCTTTATTCTGTGGCTCAATACGATTATGGAGATACCAAATTTATATAATTTTTTTAATTTATTACTACTTTTAAATAAAAAACACTTTTTTGTTAAAAAAAATAGTTTTGTGTCGCCACATTGTGAGAGCCATAACTTTTTTATTTCTTCATCGATTTGAGCGGTATGAGGGTTTATTTTTTGCGGCAAGACCTGTAGTTTTTACCAGTAGTATTTTTTGGTACATACATACAACTTTTTGATCACTTTTTATTACATATATAAAAAACCAAAGTTAACCAAAACACAGCGTTTTAATTTTTTTTTTTATGGTGTTCACTGTGCGCATTAAATAGTGCTATATTGTAATAGTTCAGACTGTTAGGGATGCAGCGATACCAATTTTGTTAACTTTTTTATTTTTTACATTATTTTAGAGGAACAATGGGAAAAGGGTTGTTTTTTTTACTATTAATATACAGTATATATATTTTTTTTCACTACCAAAAACTTAATTTCACTTTTTTTTTACACAGAATATTAGCCCCGATATTGATTGCTGATACAATACACTGCAATACTAGTGTATTGCAGTATATTGTCATTTTTACAGGCTTCTGTTAAGTCCTGCCACCGGCCTTCATTAGGCCCCTGGGCTGCCATGACAACCATCGTCCCCCCAATCTCGTTGAGTACGGAGCGCGCCCAGCGCGTCAGCACGCTCCAAATATCAACCCGGACGTAATAGCATGTCGAGGTGCGCGAAGGGGTTAAATGCTATGTAAACCTTTGAAGACTTTTTTTTTTCTAACTAAAACAATGTATTATAGTGTTTAATGCAACTTTGTAATTGTTTTTTTTTGTAAATTTTTCATTTTTTCGATGTGATCGATAACAGGTGGATTCTGCGTGTCAGAGACACGCAGGACCCACTGTCACCGAAGCCGTCAGTCCCGCTGACTTGACGGATCCGTGTTTTAGCTCAAGATACAGCTTCTATCTCCAAAAGTAAATATTGTTTTTGTAATAAAAACGAATTACAAAGTTGCATTAAACACCATAATACATTGTTTTAATAAAAAAAAATCTTCAAAGGTTTACATATCCTTCAAGCCAATGAAAACTATTACAAAAGTCAAGTTAAAGTTTCTTGCTACTATGTGTTTGGCGGTTTAAAAGTCAAGTTAAGGATTGCTACATCTGTAGTAAAGAGTACATTAAAATAATGCCTACTTATTAATTCCAAGATAGCAATGCCGGCCATGAAAGTAATGCCCACCTAGCAATTTATTTCACTCAGAAATTTGTGTCGTCACTGTCACATGCATATGAAACTTGTATTCATATAGCAGAGCCCACATGACAAAACTGCATGAACCCTAGTTATCACAAAGCAGTAGTATTTCCACTCTAGGGCATGCATAATAATTTATTCCCATAGTTATATATGAGTGCCTTCAGAATAAAGAAGATATATAGCTTACACCTACATGTAGTCACTACATTATGGTTGTGAATACATAATAGACCCCAAAACCAAGTGAATGAATGCAAATGACATATAGCACATATACACATATAGGGAAAGCACCGAACACATCTGGCATTATAATGTAGTCATTGGAACCATCCAGACTGACCTGTATAAACTTGTCAATCAAATGACATACGACTTAAATAGATCTCTAAAGGCAGATTTATTACTATCGCACATTGAAAATCTGAAACTTAGAATGCCTAATTTTTTATTTAACCTGTTAATTTACCTCATGATAGTAAATCAAAAATTAATAAGAAAAAGAAGTGTAAAAACCTCAATCTAGATTAATCTCTAAAACAGTTCCTAAATTGGCAAATATTTCCTTTCCTTGTGCTTGCCATGCAATTAACCTGACAGCAAAACATGTTACAAGAAAATGAGCATGTTAATATTCCAATCAGAAGTGATTAGAAATAAACAGTTTGATAACTGCACTGGAGGAAGGTGTCAGAGGACGACTGCAGTAAGTGGATGGACACACACAATGATGTGGCAAGTTGGAGTTGCCTTTGGCTATTTGGCTAATTGCTGATCATAATTACTAAAATGTAATGGGTTTACTTTAGGCCTCTTTCACACCGCAGTATTTTAGACAGTATTTTGCTTCAGTATTTATAAGCCAAAACCAGTAAAGAAACCTACACAATGAAAAAGTATAATGGAAACATTTGCCCCTCTCCGAGTTTCGGACCTACTCCTGGTTTTAGCTTCCAAATTCTGATTCTAAGTACTGGGAGATCTTAAATCCTACAGGGGCCAGAAGCAGCAGCCCTTTAGTAATAATGGTGAGTAATTGTGCTCTGTACAGGCAGCAGCTTCGGTGCAATGATTTATTTTTATGTCGTCCCCATTGGCCCCCCACAGAGCCCCTGTCAGACTGCATCTCCTTCCCGGCCCTCCTCACAACTGTCATTTCTTCTTTCCCCAGCCATCTCTTCTCCCCACAGAACTCTGCCACTTAACTAATTCCTCTTCTCTGCCCCCTGACAAAGCCTCTGGCCACTTACAGTCTCCACCCTGCTCCACAGAGCACCTGATAGTTTGCATCATTTCGCTGTCCCCTCCCGCCATTTTCCTTAGCCTCCCCCCCCCCCCCGAGTAGAATCCTTGGCTTTATGGGGCCCAGAAAATTCAAATGGCAGCACTGTCTAGTCTTGTTATCTCATTGAAGATTGCCTAGAGTGGATATAATTGTAACCACTTCTCAGCTGTATTAGGTCTGTATGAGTTTTCTACCTCTAATGTAAACAGGACTATTCCCATTCACTGACAGCAATATCTTGACATTGGTATGGAATAGACAAACAAAGTACATTAGAAAGTTATAAAGCTTTAAATTAACACTTTAACTACATGCCACATACGGTGGCAGCCGTTGAGCGGAAAAATAGAGCGGGCTCACGGGCTGTGCGTGCTCCTTACTTACCGGGTATCAGCTGTGTAATACAGCCGACATCTCAAGTCAATGGGCGGAATCAAAGATCACTATAATTCCGCCCATTTATCCCTTTAGATGCAGTGATCAATCGCAACCACGACATCTAAAGCTTTAGAATGAAGGGGACGGCCCCCTCCGATGTGCCATCACTCCCCCGTGATCGTGGGGTGCCGATGGCCGTCATGGCAGCGTGTGGGCCTATTAAAGGCCCCTCAGATCTGCCATCCTTGTAAGAATCATGATATATCATAATTTATCAGAATGATCGCTGGTTCAAGGCCTCTAATGGGACTTCTACAAAAAACTGTTAAATGAAGTTTCTTTTTAATGTTCCAAGAAAAAAATATATATATTAAAAGTTAAAAAAGCAAAAACTTTTCCCTAAAGTATTGTTAACAAAATATAAGTTAACATAACTGTTATAGCCGCATCCATAAAAGTCTGAACTATTACAATATAATGTTATTTAACCCACTCGGTGAACGGCGTAAAAAAAAAAACAACAAATTGATGTTTTTTGGTCACCTTAGTTCCCAAAAAAATGGAATAAAAAGTGATCAAAATGTCGCATGTAACCCAAAATTTTACCAATAAAAACGTCAGTTTTCCCCGCAAAAAATAAGCTCTCACATCACTCAATCGACTGAAAAATAACAAAGATATGCCTCTCCGAATATGGCAACACTTTTTTTTTCTTTTAACAGCTTTTTTTTAATATAAAAGTTGTCAAACATAAAAACAAAAAATATCCATTTGGTATCGCAGTAATCATATCAACTCGCAGAATAAATAGAATATGTAGATTTTAACGCACAATTTTCTTTCTCAAAGATGCAGTATGAATCTATGACAAAAACCAGTGTGCCTCTGAAGAAACACAGAAGTACAGTAATACAGATAACACAGACCCATAACCACATAGAACCATAATACAACCATAAACATTTGTATTTAAAGGGGTAGGCCAGGAAAAAAATATTTTCTAAAAAGTGTCCCTCAGCCATGGTTTGCCTTCCCTAAAACCCCGTACATACCTACTAACCAGTTTCTGTTTGATCTCAATCGTCACTGTTGCTCTGTTTGTTTACATCCTTGCTTCTGGTCCTGGCTGTTTCCTGTCTTGTAACCCACCATACCCATGATCCCTTGCTGCATCTGAGGAGACAGCTTAAATCCCCCTTCCTCCCTCCACAGCATCTCAGCTATTTGCATACTGCCACACCCCTCTATGTTCACAGGATCATTCCCTGCTCTAATTACAGTCACCCAGCTCCCTGTCACACACACCCAGTAATAATCACACAGGGGAGGGGGTTTATATACAGGGATGATGGGGTTATACACACGGATGTTGTGGTTATAAACATGGATGATGATGTAATACACAGGGATGATGGGGGGTTATACACAGGGATGATATTGTAACGTCTATGGCCACAGCCCATCGTTCTGACTTACCTCTTGACTGCCGCGGCCATGGACATGTGAGTTCCCTGCAGTGTCGTCCCCCTGTCAGGCGCCGGCCCTCACTTCCTGGTATCGAGACTGTCTCTGGAGGGTGCGCGCCCACGCGTGCATGGTCTTAAAGGGCCAGTGCGCGCATAGTTGCAGGAAGTCTGCATCAAGCCCAGAATGCTACTAGACTATAAAAGGGGATCTGCCCTCTTGTTCTTTGCCTGAGCGTTGTTCGTTACCCAAAGTTTGTCTTGCAAATGGTCTCCTAGTGTCTTCCAGTTCCCAAGTGTATCCTGTATCCAGTGCTGGCCTGGTCAAGTGCCGTGCTGAAGCTGTTGTCGTGTTCTGCTCCTCCACGCCTCACGTCTACCTGCTGCCTGGTCCCAGCCGAGCCTTCCTTGCTACTATCCGAGTTGCCACAGGTACCCTTTCTGGACTATAGACTCTGTACTATACCTGTTTGGCCAGCTGCCATCCCGCTACGCGGTATGGCCCAGTGGGTCCACACCCCGCATCGTGACAGTACGCTCAGGCCATGGACCCGCTGGTCAATTCAAGGGCATGTCACCCTCCCAAGCCATGCAGGCGGACCTGCAGGATCTCCGAGCAAGACAGGATCAACTTCTTGTGGCAGTGGACTCCATTGCACAGCAGCTAGGGACGCTAGCTGCTTCCCTTCCGGCTCCTATGCAAGCTCCTTTGTTTGACCCTCCTGCTACACCTCCTGGCAGTTCCAGTTCGGATCCTCAGTTTTAGCTGCCATTACCTTCTTGGTTCCATGGAGACGCAAGTATGTGCAGAGACTTTCTGAACCAATGCCATATCATTTTACCCTGCACGCCCAGGCATTTCCGTCGGATGGAGCCAAGATCGCCTTCATCGTGTCTCTACTTGCCGGCAAGGCCCTGGCATGGGCGAACCCATGACCTAAGACTTTGTGCGGTTATTCCGTACTGTTTTCGAGGAGCCAGGACGAGTCTTGTCAGCAGCCACTGCTATCTTTAACCTTCGCCAGGGGGACACCTCCGTGGGCAAATACACCATCCAGTTCCGGACCCTGGCAGGAGAACTGTCCTGGGACAATGATGCCTTGGTAGCATCCTTCTGGCATGGTCTATCGCCCGAGATCAGGGTTGAACTTCCTGATCGAGATCTACCACCTGCCTTGGACGACTTGATTCTACTTGCCACTTGAGTGGACATGAGGCTCAAAGAAAGACCTCAAGAGGTTCTACAAGAGAGACGGCTTCCTAGACTGGCGCCCAACTTCCAGCAACCCCTCTTGCCGCCTCCTACTGCTTTGCCCGAGGTTCCGATGCAGGTGGATCGGCTTAAATTGTCCGTTCAAGAGAAACAGCACAGGCGCACCTCTGGACTCTGTTTATATTGTGGCCTCACTGGCCATGTTGTGCGTCTGTGTCCTCAGAAGCCAAAAACCATAACGCCTAGATTTGGTTGGAGAGACAAACCTGGGTGCTACTGTATTTAATCGAGAACTCTCCTCCAAACTGTTCATTCCTGTGACCATCATTGCTGGCGAGAAGCCCCATCCGGTCTCTGCCTACCTGGACTCTGGCTCTGCAGCCAATTTCATCTTTCAAGACCTTGTGGATCTTCTTCAGTTGCCCACTGTTCTGCTGGAAAGGCCGTTGATCGTTGCCTCGGTAGATAGACTGCCTTTGCCTGACCCAGTTTTGGCTGAGGGTGCCGTCCTGCAAATTTGCTCCTAGGTTCCTCGGACCCTTTGAGATACTGCTACAGATTAACCCAGCGTCTTACAAGCTGTGGCTGCCTCCTACCCTCAAGATCCCTAACTCCTTCCATCTCTCCTTGCTGAAGCCTGTGGTCCTGAACCGCTACTCCAGAACTCCTAGTTCCGCAGTGACCCCTGGCGGATCGTCAGGGACTTTCGAAGTAAGGGAGATTCTGGCCACCAAGGTAGGAGGAAGGACTTTTTATTTGGTGGATTGGAGGGTATTTGGTCCAGAAGAGAGGTCTTGGGAGCAAGAGGAGAACATTGATGCCCCTGTCCTCGTGAGGAAGTTTCTCTCCTGCTCTGGTCCCATGAAGAGGGGTCATAAGAGGGGGGATACTGTAACTTCTATGGCCACGGCCCGTCGTTCTGACTTACCCCTCGACTGCCGCGGCCATGGATATGTGAGTTCCCTGCAGCATCGTCCCCCTGTGAGGCACCGGTACTCACTTCCTGGTGTCGAGACTGTCTTCGGAGGGCGCTCGCGCGTGCATGGTCTTAAAGGGCCAGTGCACGCATAGTTGCAGGAAGTCTGCATCAAGCCCAAAATGCTACTGGACTATAAAAGGGGCTTTGCCCTCTTGTTCTTTGTCTGAGCGTTGTTCATTACCCAAAGTTTGTCTTGCAAATGGTCTCCTAGTATCTTCCAGTTCCCAAGTGTATTCTGTATCCTGTATCCCGTGCTGGCCTGGTCAAGTGCCGTGCTGAAGCTGTTGCCATGTTCTGCTCCTCCACGCTTGACATCTACCTGCTGCCTGGTCCCAGCCGAGCCTGCCTTGCTACTATCCGAGTTGCCACAGGTACCCTTTCTGAACTATAGACTCTGTACTATACCTGTTTGGCCAGCTGCCGTCCCGCTACACGGTACGGCCCAGTGGGTCCACACCCCATATCGTGATAGATATAACTCCATCATACCTGTATACAACCTATATGTAACACCATCATCCCTGTGTATTACCTCATCATCCCTGTATATAACCCACATCATCCCTGTGTATTACCTCATCATCGCTGTATATAACCCCCATCATCCCTGTGTATTACCTCATCTTCCCTGTGTATATAACCCCCATCATCCGTGTATTACCTCATCATCCACAGGGATGATGAGGTAATTAACGGATGATGAGGTAATAAACAGGGATGATGGGGGTTATATACAGGGATGATGAGGTAATACACAGGGATGATGGAGGTTATATACAGGGATAATGGGGTAATACACAGGGATGATGGGGCTTGTATACAGGGATGATAGGAGTTATATACAATGTTGATGGGGTAATACACAGGGATGATGGGGGTTATGCACAGGGATGATGGGAGTTATATTCACAGATGATGGCCCCATTATTTCTGTATATAACCCCCATCATCCCTGTATTAATATAACCCCTGTAATAACTGTATATACCATCAGGGGGGTGCCGCCGCCGGAGGGCGGCTCCATGAGGGGGGATAGTAGGGGCTGTGGGAGGGTGGAGGCCATTTGGGGAAGCGTGGGAGATGAGAGGAGATGGGCAGGCAGTGCGGGAACTCCGAGATAGGAGGAGGGGGCGTGTACAAGCAAAGACGACGTTCCGTGTCTCTGCTCAGCCAGTACTCTTTGCTGTGTAGAGACATGGTGCGTCATCAACTATGTTAATAGGCGGCAGGACCAGAGGAGGCGGAGCTCTGAAGAGCTCATGAAACATCCGCCCGGCCCACCGCCTGTAAATGTAGTTGCCTTTCTCAGTCGGAAGTGCTGGCTGAGCAAAGACACGGAACGTCACAGGAAATGAAAAATTTACATTGATTTAGATCAGAACAGAGTAACGCTGCCACAGGTAAACGGACATTATATTAGAAATGTACTTAAATATGTCCAATTCAGTTAAAATATAAATAAAATGTATTCCTGGACAGCCCCTTTAAGGCGTCTTTCACACGAGTGCATTGTAAACGTTGGTAATACAGATCCGCAATACAAACGTATTTCGGATGACATTGCATCAATATGTCATTAGTATGTAGTCAGTATTGCATCAGTATTACTGATCAGACAGGAAATTGACTGTCTTCTAGGCAGGACATTGAACCACATGAGATAGTCACTGCGAAAAACAGATGCTAAACTAATGAAATACTGATGTAAAATGGACCATATACGGGTACATCAGTATCCCTCTCTAAAGACTTCTTGATCATTTTCCATCTGCAAAACAGATGAAAGAAGTGCATGCTGCGTTTTTAAAATATGCACGTCATTTATATGCCCATATGAGTAGACTCAGAAAAAAACATATGTGGAAATGATGAAAATATGCTGGCGTGAAAGCAGCCTAAGGCCACTTTCATACGGCAGTATTTTGGTCAGTATTTTGCTTCAGTATTTTGCTTCAGTATTTGAAAGTCTGCAAGGGTCAATTCACACCGTTTTCTGGCGCTGAATTTGACTCAGAAACCGTGTTGGAATCAGCGCCAAAAACCTGCCCAAATCTTTCCCGATTGAGCTTAATAAGAGACTTTTTTTTCCCGGGCAGATTTTGGTCGCTCGTGGAAAATAAAATGCGGCATGCTCTTGCTTTAAGCAGTCTCCGTCTGACCTCTTGTTGAAATTAATGGGAGGCAGAAAAAGGCGCTCGTTTTCTGCAGCGTCTTTTTGCCTGTGGTCCTTGCACTAGATTAATTGGCCATGAAACGCAGCCAAAAACGCAGTAAAAACAAAAGCATTAAAGCAACACTGGCAGTACAAAATCTGCTTCAAAATTCCTGAAGTAGGACTAAAGCAGATTTGGACTAGTTCCTGCTGTTTTATTCTAGGCAGCACAGCGACTTTTGTGAAGATATTATTTTACCCCTTGCATTAACTTATGAGATTCAGCAAGCAGTCCTTCGCAGCAAAACCCAAACCCAGTTTGTTCAAACCAAAAGGTAACATCAAAATCTTGCAATAGTTTGGTTTGAAATACTTGTGGTTTGGGTTTGAGCTTTTACTTTTTAAGAATTGGGAGCTGAATTACTTTTTTCTCCATTTACAGATGGGAGAATTGTAATAAAAGTGCATGTGGCCAAGTCAGAGTTATTAGACCCACATAATGACTCAAAGTATCCGACAGGGTTCACATTGTGTATTTTTGTTGCGTTTGTGAAATTCTGGAAAGAAAAACGCATCTGAAAAACGCATGCCATTTTGTAAAATACACTTTTTAAATACCCATGCATTTTTACACACAATGTAAAAACCAAAAGGTAACATCAAAATCTTGATCAATGTAATTTGGTTATCAATTTACTAGTAATAGACTGAGGGTATGTGCACACGTAGTGACCAAAAACGTCTGAAAATACAGAGCTGTTTTCAAGGGAAAACAGCCCCTGCTTTTCAGACGTTTTTTGAGCAACTCGCGTTTTTCGCTGTATTTTTCGCTGCTTTTTTTACGTCCGTTTTTGGAGCTGTTTTCATTGGAGTCTATGAGAAAACAGCTCCAAAAACGTCCAAAGAAGTGTCCTGCACTTCTTTTGACGAGGCTGTATTTTTACGCGTCGTCGTTTGACAGCTGTCAAACGACGACACGTAAATGACAGGTCGTCTGCACAGTACGTCGGCAAACCCATTCAAATGAATGGGCAGATGTTTGCCGACGTATTGTAGCCTTATTTTCAGACGTAAAACGAGGCATAATACGCCTCAATTACGTCTGAAAATAGGTCGTGTGAACCCAGCCTTACAGCTAAACAGTTTGTAAAATGCATGGGTAATTGTAAAACACGTGTTTTTCAGATGTGTTTTTTTTTTACAGCATTTCAAAATTGCAACACAAATTCTCCATGAACAGAGGAATTTCAGCACAAGTTTGAAAAACAGAGAGGTGGTTTGTTAAGTTATCTCAGGGGATCACCTAACACTACTCCTGCACATTTCATATATAAATAATGAATCTGCGGGGGGGGGGGGGGGGTCAATAGAAATATGCTTAAAATGCAGATTTACACCTTACTCAATGCATCTATTTAAACCATATTAAAATATGTTCTTTCACATTCATGCAATGTTCACTAATGGGATTCCGCATTACCTCCACTAAGAATATGAGCAAATATTTCAAGAAATATAACAATCTTGCTTGCAATATAACATAAATTACACCTAAAATATAGATACCATAGTAATAAGACCTATTAGTAAAACAAAACAATTCTTATGGAAAAGTGCTATGAAAAAGTTATTTCAACCGTGTAGGAGGTGCGAAGGTTACAGTTACATATGGGTCTTGGTGCCTAATGGTGCCCAAAGACCCATCTGCAGGCCTGGACTGACAATCTGTTGATTTTGTAAATTTTTTAGAAGGGCTGTTCTGAGTCCTTTCATGTGGGCCAATTATCGGGCAAACCAGTATTTATATGAACACTTGTTCCCGGTCATTGCCCTGTGCAAACTGAGATCCTACAGAGTAATATAATGCATACATTTTGGCCAGTGTTTTTAAGGAGAAGCATTAATGAAATTTTAGGTAGGAAGACTTTTTTTTCCCAGCTTTTTAAAATGCATGTAAAAATGGTATGAGCGGCAAGCTTTTTACCCCTTCCCGCTGCAGCCACTTTTGACCTTCCTGACAGAACCTCATTTTTCAAATCTAACATGTCACTTTATGTAGTAATAACTTCGGAATGCTTTTACCTATCCAAGCGATTCTGGGATTGTTTTCTCGTCACATATTGTACTTTAATTTGTGGAAAACATGAAAATAAAGAGCAAATTTATGTATCTGCTGGTGAGACAGACCGTTTCGCTCACAAAATAGTAAGTAATTAAAATTTTCCATATGTCTACTTTATGTTGGCTTTTTTTTTTAACATCCTTTTTGTTTTTATAGGACTCAACAGGGCTTATAAGTTTAGCAGAGATTTCTCACGTTTTCAAAAAACATTTCAAAAGCCTATTTTTTTAGTGACAAGTTCAGTTGTGAAGTGGCTTTGAGGGGCCTACACAATACAAACCCCCATAAAATCACCCCATTTTAAAAATGTCACTCCTCAAAGTATTTAAAACAGCAATTAGAAAGTTTCTTAACCCTTTTAGCACTTCACAAGAATTAAAGCAAAGTGGTGGTCAAATTTACAAATTTCATATTTTTTTGCAGAAATTCCAGTTTAATAAAAGAAATCTGTAACACAGAAGGTTTTACCAGAGAAACACAAATCGATATTTATTACCCAGATTCTTCAGTTTTTCTAAATATCCCACATGTGGCCCTAGTGTTCTAATGGACTGAAGAACTGGCCTCAAAAGCAAAGGAGCACCTAGTGGACTTTTTTATAATTACCATATATTTTATGCACCATGTCAGGTTTGAAGAGGTCTTGTGGGGCCAAAACAAAGGAAACACCCCAAAAAGACCCCATTTTGGAAACTACACTAGACAAGGAATTAATCTAGGTTTGTAGTGAGCATTTTTAAAAGCCTCTAAGGTACCAGTACAGTGGAAATTCCCCAAAAGTGACTCCATTTCGGAAACTACACCCCTTGAGGAATTCTTCTAGGGGTGTAGTGAGCATTTCGACCCCACAGGTGTTTCATAGATTTTGTTAGAATTGGCAAGTGAAAATAAAAATTATTTTTTCTTTCCAATAAGATGTAGATTTAGCTTAAAATCTTTTATTTTCTTAACAAATAAAAGGAGAAAAATAAATATTTGTAAAGCAATTTCTCGCGAGTACGGCAATGCCCCATATGTGGTCATAAAATGCTGTTTGGGCGCACAGTAGGGCTCAGAAGGAAAGCAGCGCCATTTGGCTTTTGGAGTGCAGATTCTGTTGAATTTGTTTCTGGGCACCATGTCACATTTACAAGCTCCTGTGGGACCAAAACAGTGGAAACTCCCCAGAAGTGACCCCAATTTGGAAACTGTACCCCTCAAGGTATTCACCTAGGGGTGTAGTGAGCATGTTAACCCCGCAGGTATTTTCCAGAAGTTAGTGTGCACTCGATATTGCAGAGTGAAAATAGCAATTTTTCTATAGATATGCCATTTCAGTGTCCAATATTTTTCACCATGAAAAGACAGTTCTCTTATTATTATGCTGTGTTTTCCAGTATTAGAAACACCCTATATGTGGACCTAATCTTTTACCTTGACATTTGACAGGGCTCAGGAGTGAAAGAGTACCATGCGAAGTTGAGGCCTAATTTGGCGACTTACATAGTATTGGTTCAAAATTGCAGAGTCTCTGATGTGAAGTAATAAAGAAAACCACTAAGAAGTGAACCTATTTTGGAAACTACACCCCTCAAGGCATTTATTAAGGGGTGTAGTGAGCATTTTCACCCCACAGGTCTTTTCCATAAATGATTGCGCTGCGGATTGGGCAAAGTAAAAATGTATATTCCCTAGATGTGACATTTCAGTGACAAACATGTTGTGCCCAGTTTGTGCCACTGGAGACACACACCCAAAAAATTGTTAAAGGATTCTCCCGGGTAAACTGCTGTTTGGGCACACTGTAGGGCTCAGAAGGGAGGGAGCGCTATTTGGCTTTTGGAGCGCGGATTTTACTTGGTAGTATTTTTGTTTGGGGTTTTACTGGTATTTTAGTTTATAATGTGGGGGCATATGTAATCTGTGCGTAGTACATCAGGGCATAATAAGAGGGTATAATAATGTGGTAAAAAAAACAATAAAATAATCCATAGATATTTGTTATCCTTTCTGCACAGGCCGGTGTCGCACTGATAAATGGTGTCCTTTCTTGGCCGCCTTTTGGTCCACATTCTGAACCTTTGCAGTTTGGGGAATTTTGCTGGGAAGTGTTGTCCTGGTATAAAACGGGCGGTCCTCCTCTTCCTGGTTCCCTAATTTTGGGGCCTTGATAAATCACCTCTTGAAACAGAAGAAATGTTCCCCTCGGGTCAGCAAAACTGCATATTTTTTCTTTCCTGACTTATCGAAGCCTTAACTTATTTTACTTTTCCATAGACGTAATGGTATGAGGGCTCTTTTTTTGCGGGACGAGCTGCAGTTTTTATGGTTACCATATTCGGGTACATGCAACTTTTTTTTATCACTTTTTATTCTATTTTTTGGCAAGATGACCAAAAAACAGCAATTCTGGCATAGTTATTTAGTTGTTTTTTTTATGCAGCGTTCACCATGCATTATAAATGACATGCTTGGAAAAGGGTATATAAAAAAAGAGGGAGAAAGGGCGCTCCTCTGGGGTGATGTTGTATTTGCTCTTAAAATATATTTTTACGGTGAAGTTGTTATCGACTCACTTTGCTTAGTTGTGCAGGATCATCAGCACAACTTTACTTAATTGCTCGTCTGGTAAACTTTCCGGTACACTGTGCAAGCCTCGGGAGCGGACCCACGGTGGATACCTTCAAGCCTGGAGTTTCCTCGACGTGGTCTTTTGATTTGTTTTTCGGGATATAGAAAAAAGATCCTTGTTTCGGATGCTTCTGTGTAGCAGGATTTTCGTTCACTCCAGACCCATTTTTTGATAAAAATATTTTTTATTTTCACATGACGTGAGTGACAACTGTGAAACATAAAAGGATAAAATATATGTGGGCTGCAACGCGTTTCAACGCGTCTTCGTCAGGCAGATAAAAAAGAGATATGCTATAGATGTAGATAGATAAGCTCTAAGCATATATTGGTTGCAGGCTAGGTAAAGTATGGAGAACCAACTTCCCCCCATATTATATCAAAATAGACTGCTCCATAATTATAGAACCATACCGAAGAAAAAGAGCTATAGCGTCTAAGTATACAAGAATATATAAATTTTATTAATAGAAAATAACATACATTTAAAAACACATCATAAAAAGACTCTAGTACTAATACCGTGGTATACAATACAGCACAGGACAAAATTAAACAGCAGAGTGGTATATTAGGGCAGACCCGTATTCACTACCCATACAATAAAGTATATAAAGTCTCTCATCCAAGTGGATCATATACTGATAATTCTCAAAGTCCTAATGTTTATGTGGCAACAATGGATCAATACCTGGCCAAAATATAGTGACATAGGGAAAATCAGTAATTGTATGGTGAGCAATTATAGTGATGCTGTCTTACCCATTAAAAAGTGAGAGTCTCACGATATGTCCGTGCTGAGAGGTCCACAGTATAACCCCAACGCGCGTTTCGCTATCTTTGATTGCTTCCTCAGGGGGTACATTAAGCCCATAGTGATATTACCATATGTACACAATTTGTATATCCTAATGCTGTACTCTTAATTTATGTCTAATGCAATACAATGTATGTGCATTGACATATCATGCACTATTTTATATATTTATTTGTTTGTTTCTCACTTTATTCATAAAATTTATTTTCTTTATTTTGATCATACTGCATATAATTGTGCATCACGTTTCTAAATATATTTAATTATTTATTTATTTTTATCACCGTCCCTCTCTTGTTGCATGTTCACATATGCCTCTGATTCCTATTGTAATCTAAGACGATCTTATAATTATATCATGATGTTAACGGAACTACAAAAATGTGATATACAGTGTACATTTATAATTCTGGGACCCTGATCTTGTCAATTGTGTCTTTTGAATCCACTTACCTCCTTGATGACGTGCGCTTGCTCGGTGGGGCGGCCTGCGGCGACGCCTGCCCCCTTCGGCCTCGACACATGCACTGCGCATGTCCGGAACTCCCGTTACGCGTCGGGGGTCCGGATATGCGCTCCTGCATGCGGGGCCGGATGTGGGGCATGCCTCTCTTCCGGTCGCGTCATCGGACAAGCGCCGACTCTTGTCTCGGCGCTAATATGGATTCACTTCTTTATGCACACACACTATAAAAGGACTACACACACTATGGGCTTAATGTACCCCCTGAGGAAGCAATCAAAGATAGCGAAACGCGCGTTGGGGTTATACTGTGGACCTCTCAGCACGGACATATCGTGAGACTCTCACTTTTTAATGGGTAAGACAGCATCACTATAATTGCTCACCATACAATTACTGATTTTCCCTATGTCACTATATTTTGGCCAGGTATTGATCCATTGTTGCCACATAAACATTAGGACTTTGAGAATTATCAGTATATGATCCACTTGGATGAGAGACTTTATATACTTTATTGTATGGGTAGTGAATACGGGTCTGCCCTAATATACCACTCTGCTGTTTAATTTTGTCCTGTGCTGTATTGTATACCACGGTATTAGTACGAGTCTTTTTATGATGTGTTTTTAAATGTATGTTATTTTCTATTAATAAAATTTATATATTCTTGTATACTTAGACGCTATAGCTCTTTTTCTTCGGTATGATGCTATAGATGTGTATATATATATATATATATATATAGACATATTGCTTTGTTTGCGGTAATGCTGATTGCACTAATTAAGATGGAACTTCAAAGAAAAAACCGCCAAAAAACAAAGGCGGGTCAGGGTTCAAAGGTATAAGGTGGAGACATGCGTTATATAAACAATTAAAAAAGTTAATGTAAAAAAGCACACAGGTAATCATCTAGATATATAGTTTCTTGAAAAGAGTACTTCCTATGTCCATATTAAACTGTTTTTTGTATCTCCCTAGCAGGGGTATTTTAATTTAGTTTTGCTGTCTTCCTGTGAAAGGTCCCGTCGGTGTTTTCATTAAGGGCATGACCACACGTGGCGGATTTCCTCCGCAACTGTCCGCATCAATGCCGCACAGAATCTGCGTTGCAGATTCTGCTGCGGATCTGCACAAAATGTGCAGTAAATTGATGCGGACTAGCTGCTGCGGACTGCGGGAAAAGTGCTTCCCATCTCCCTATTCAGTGCAGGATAGAGAGAAGGGACAGCACTTTCCCTAGTGAAAGTAAACGAATTTCATACTTACCGGCCGTTGTCTTGGTGACGCGTCCCTCTTTCGGCATCCAGCCCGACCTCCCTGGATGACGCGCCAGTCCATGTGACCGCTGCAGCCTGTGCTTGGCCAGTGATTGGCTGCAGCCGTCACTTAGACTGAAACGTCATCCTGGGAGGCCGGACTGGAGACAGAAGCAGGGAGTTCTCGGTAAGTATGAACTTATATTTTTTGACAGGTTGCTGTATATTGGGATCGGTAGTCACTGTCCAGGGTGCAGAAACAGTCACTGCCGATCGCTTAACTCTTTCAGCACCCTGGACAGTGACTATTTACAGACGTCTCCTAGCAACGCTCCCGTCATTACGGGAGCCCCATTGACTTCCTCAGTCTGGCTGTAGACCTAGAAATACATAGGTCCAGCCAGAATTAAGAAATGTCATGGCAAAAAAGCAAGACGTATCCGCAGCACACATAACATGTGCATGACAGCTGCGGACTTCATTGCGGAATTTAGAATCTCCATTGAAGTCAATGGAGAAATTCCGCCATGAGTCCGCCACTGCTCCGCAACAGACAGAGCATGCTGCGGACACCAAATTCCGCTCCGCAGCCTATGCTCCGCAGCGGAATGTTACGCATCGTCTAAACGAACACTTCTAAATAGAAGTGGAAGTCAATGCAGAAACGGCTCCGCTGCGGATTAACGCTGGGGAGTGTCCGCAGCGGAATTTAAGTGAAATTCCGCCACGTGTGAACCCAGCCTAACACCTTCCTTTTGGAGTATCATATTGCTTCTCTGTACTGAGGGACACTGTTTGGCTTCTATCTATATTTTATAAAATTGTACGTTTCTCTCTAGTCAGGGTATTATGATTTCGTTTTGGTGTCTTAATTTGAACAGTCTAATTAGTGTTTTTACTTTAAACATCCTTTTGGAGTGTCATGTTTCTTCTTTGCCTCAGTGAACACCGCTTTACTTGTGTCTATATTTTACTGGTTTTTCTTTTCTCTAATGGGGATATTATAATTTCGTTCTGGTGTCTTATTTCGAAAAAAGTCCTATTTATATTTATTTTTTCTTGTCAGCTTCCTTTTGGAGTATCATGGTTCTTCTCTGCATCGCGGAGCGCAAGCCGGACAGGAGCACAGACGATGGTGATGTTATAATTTCATAAGTGTTCTGTTCTTTCTTATATTTATTTATGTTCACCAGAGTCTTGATCTGTTGGTAATACTTTTTTGTTGTTTTTTTTTTTTGGGGTGTGTGTATTGTTGTTAGTTCAAAGAGGGAGTCTATTTTTTCATTGAGTCCGTTTGGGCTCAGTGATTCAAATTTAAAGATCCAAAACGATTCTCTTTTGTTCAATGTTTGTATTCTGTTGTGTGTATTTGCATCTATTTGTTCTATGGGCGAAATTTTGATATTTTTAAAATTTGATTGATGATGCTGTAGTAGATGTCTTGATAAACTGTGTTTAAGAAAACCCTTTTTAGCATTAAAACGGTGTCCATTCAGCCTGCTACGGAGTGTCTGAGTCGTTCTCCCTATATACTGGAGCCCGCATTCACATTCGATCATATCGATTACATAATCTGAATCACAGTTGAAGTGTGAATGGATTTGAAATTTTTCTGTTACCAGCGTTGCTGTTCCATTCCTGGCTCAAGCAGCAGCTCGGCCAGCAACGTGGACAGAAGGCAATCTATCTCAGTGAGCAGCTAGCTGGTCACCGAGTGCGTTTTGTGTTCTTAGCGTTGCCGCTGCGGTTCTTAATTATGCGGCAATGCAGAGAGACAAACTGCCTGTTGTGTTTTATTTAGCGTTGCCGCTGCGATACACAATTCAGCGGCAATACAGAGACAGCAGCTGCTCACTGAGATAGATTGCCTTCTGTCCACGTTGCTGGCCGAGCTGCTGCTTGAGCCAGGAATGGAACAGCAACGCTGGTAACAGAACAAATACAACACAATCTGAAGACTAATTAACTGTTCATTGACACAAAAAATTTAATCCTTATGCGCTGCTACTTACCAAAAGTTTGGAGCGGCAACGCTTAAAAGGTAGTCAATGATCAGGCAGTTGCTCATAGAGTTTTAACACAACCTCCTGTAGTGTGCACATGCAAGGTATCTTACAGATACAAAAATAACCCTTGCAGCACCACCTCGTTTATTTCCACCTGAGTAGTAGGGCCAACAAGCTCCCTACCCAGTGAAATTTGTTTAAAGCTGTAATCACACTGTGCAATAATTTAATCAAAATACCACACAATGTGGCAATAAAGGGGACATTGCACAGTATAATCCTTCTCCTACTACACTAGTCGGTATCAATAAAAAATTGAAGACGACATTGTCCACCATGCTCTACCTTTCCTCCTCTCTCCCTATACCTACAAATTGTCAGATCTAAAAAAACGATCTAAAAAAACGATTTCTTGTTTCGATGTACTGGGGGTAAACTGTATTCCCCATTCGTTGATGTTGAAATAATTTATGAAATTATCAGCTTCCTCTGGGGTGCCAGCCCATATAAAGAACAGGTTCATCGATATATCTCCGATAATATACTATGTTTTTTGTATATAGACAATTGTTTTCTATATGTTGTTGTTCGAAATGTCCCATAAATAAGTTGGCATAGCTGGGTGCTACCCTAGTTCCCATTGCTGTTCCTTTGTTCTGTTTATAGAGATTGGTGTTGTGTGTGAAAATGTTGTGGTTCAAAATGAAGGATAATCCTTCTATTAGAAACTTGTTTTGTAGCTCTTTGAGTGATCTTTTTTCTAATTTGTTGAGATTATTCTGATTGTTTCTAATTGACCTTTGATTATAAATTTTTTTCATATAATTTAGAACTAACGTGTAAAAAGTTTCTAGGGAGTTACCTCTGTGATGTAGTGGATAAAAGTTCGGGTTTCTGGTTGTTTTGGTTTGCTGTTCTCGATAGCAAAATGTCGTTGTAGTGTGAGTTTTCTGATGTAGTTATTAAGATCTAGAAAAAGTTGGAAATCGTCTGCTTTTTGGGTGGGGCAAAATGATAGTCCTTTTAGTAAGAGATTTCTTTCATCTTTTTTGAGTTTGTATTTTGATAGGTTAAAAATATTATTGTCTTTTTTCTCTTCCCCCATGGGGTCAGATTCTAGGGGCAATGTCGTATCAGCTTGGGCTGTCATTAAACACCTCTGCTTTTTTTGTTTGATTCTATGTTTCCCCCCTCTACATCCTCTGGTCTTTCTTTTCTTTTTGTGGATGTTAATAGGTGTCCCCTGTTCGGAAGAGTCTGGAAATATTTGGTGATCACATGATTGTCTGTCACTGTGGCTATATTTGGTTTGTGTATTTGGGGACTTATCTCTGGGATGAGGGGAAACTCTAAAAAAGAAATGTTGGACAGTGTACTGCGTGGAGATGGATTGGGGGATGGGATGGTAGGGGTGGATGTGTTACTTCATGATGGTATCGATTCATTTAGATAGAAGACTAAAGGGGATGGATGTGTTTGTTCTTGAATTATATCTGCATGGAATGGTGTCCCTATCCAACGGAGAGTAGTGTTGGTACCATCTGGGGAATCATGGGTAGTGAAGAAAGTATTTTCTATAGAACTGGAGATGTAGGATGCGTCTAAAAGTGATGGTTCTTTTGTATTTTCAGGGAATAGGGGAGGTAGATGGCTATTGGGAGGAATGAGATTGTCTTTTAATGTTGTTTTGGAGGTGGATGGTTCTGTTAGGCATGATTTCTTGGGTGTTTTAGTGATAGTATCTTTGGAGTGTCTTGCAATTCCAGTGTGGTATTTTTTTGTCTGTAATATGTTGGGGCTGCTTCTAAAAACATTCCTTTTAAATCTTTTTGTTATAGCTGGTCTTTCTGTATTCTGTCTAGAGTTATAGTTATTTTGGAAACGGGGTTGAAGACTCCTTGGATGTGTATTGGTCATTATAAATGACATGTTAACTTTATTCTGCGGGTCAGTACGATTCCGGCGATACCTAATTTATAGCACTTTTTTTTATGTTTTACAACTTTGTGCACAATAAAATTATTTTTGTAAAAAGAATGTATTTTTTCTGTCGCCATGTTGTGAGAACCATAACGTCTTAATTTTTTCATCGACGGAGCTGTGTGAGGGCTTGTTTTTTGCAAGACAAGCTCCTGTTTTTATTGGTACCATTTTTGGATACATGAAACTATTTGATTACTTTTTATTCCAAGTTTTGGAAGGCAAGGTGACCAAAAAACAGCAATTTTGGCATTGTTTTTTAGTTTTTTTTACGGGGTTCAACGCGCGATAAATAACATACAATTTTTATCGTTTAGGCTGTTACGGGTGTGGCGATATCAAATATGTATGGTTTATTTATTGTTTCCAATAATAAAGGAATTGATAAGGAAAAAGGGCGATTGTTTTATTTTATTACTTAAAACTTTTATTTTTTGACAACTTTTTTTTCACTTCTTTTTAGTTCCACTACGGGACTTGAAGGTCCAACTGTTTGACTGCTGTTCTAATACATTGCACTACCTTGGTAGCGCAATGTATTAGAACTGTCAGTCGTTCACTGACAGCAAGCAGATTAGGCTCTCTCTCCCCCCTGGGTGGGGCCTAATTGACTTCCGTAATTGGCAGACCAGGTGGCCATTATTAGGTCTCCTGTTGCCATACCAGCCGTCTGAACCCCTGCAATCTTGTTGCTTAAATGCAGTGATTGAAGCAACTAAGGAGCTTATGGTGGTGATTGGAGCTAGCTCCGGTCCCTGCCGTTACAGCAGGGTGTTAGCTGTAACATACACCATCTTCCCGTCGCTACCGGAAGCCGTTTAGGCCATGCCTCCGTGCGGGTCTAGGAGGTTTCCATACTGGACAGACAGGGAGGCCAGTGTTAGGCCTCCGGTTCCAATTGCTGCCTTCGGGGTGCCGATTGACTACAAAACCCTTAAATTCAGCAGGCTCTTTTGACTGCTGCATTTAAGGGTTAATGGCGGAGATCGGAGCTAACTTCAGTCCCCGCCATTACAGCAGGGTGTCAGCTGTAACATACAGCTGACACCCGCGGCTGATGGCATGGGCTCAGCTCCAGAGCCCGTGCCATCCATTTGTTGTAAGTATACAATGAATTTGCGGTAAGCACTAGCTTTCCATAAGGCCTTATTTACACAAACGTAGTTCACGTCCGTGATACGCGCGTGAAAATCACGCGCGTCGCACGGACCTATGTAAGGCAATTGGGACATTCAGACATTTCGTGTTTTTCTTGCAGCATGTGTCCGCTGCGTGAAACTCACGACATGTCCTATACTTGAGTGTTTTTTGCTTCAATGTGCTGCGCGTGATTCGCGCAACAGTAGATCAAGAAATGAAGGGAAAAATAAAACCACCTCCCTCCTTTCTTTTTTTAAACCTCAAAACCGCTGTAGCTTCCATGGCCACGGGCCATCGGGTTTACTCACCTCCCGACGCCCGCAGCCATGGATCCGTGAGCGCTGGTCCCCATCTCTTCCTAGGAGACGCCAGCGCTCACTTCCGCTCCGGTCCGCTGTGTCCCGAATGGTGCGCGCGCACGCTCGTGCCCGACCTTAAAGGGCCAGCGCGCGCACAAAGGAAATCGTCATTATCATCAACTGCCACGATTTCCTGGTCTATAAGAAGGCCCCAGGCCTTCTGATCCTTGCCTGAGCGTTGTTAGTTTTCCCTGTCTGTCTTGCAAATGGTCCCTTAGTGTTTCCCGTTCCAGTTGTTACCCGTGCCTTGTTACCTGTTCCTGTATCCCGTGCTGTTCTTGTTCCTGTGCCTATTAGTGTCGGAGTTGTGTCACGTCCTGTGTCATCTGCCACGTCCAGAGGAATCTGCCACGTCCTGTGTCATTTGCCACGTCCGGAGGAATCCGCCACATCCTGTGTCATCTGCCACGTCCAGAGGAACTCGCCACGTCTGGGGCAACCTGCGGCACCTGTGTCATCCGCGATGTTTGGTGTTACCTGCTACACCCATCTCCATCTGTACCAGAGCTGCGGCCACTGTTTGGACTATCCAGGTACCCTTGTGCGGGACATTGTATTGCTGGGGTTTCCTGTTGTTTGGCCAGCTGCCACCCCGCTACTGCGGTATGGCCTAGTGGGTCCACTAACCCGCTACGTGACAACCGCGTGTCATAAGGATGGCATATGCACGAAAATCACGCAGCCACGCACCAAGCACTGATGACACATGGAACTGCAACGAGCAAAAAACGCGCCATTTTTTGTGCGTGCAAAACGCACACGTTTGTATGAATTTCGCCTAACATATACTTACGACAAATGTCACGAAGATTTTAGTGGAATTTTTTCCATTCGTTTTTTCTGGAATTTTTTATTCAGTGTCATTTTGTTCATGCATTTTTCCTGGTGTTTTTAAAGTCCTATAGAGAAGCCTATTGAAAAAATGACAAAAAAAAACTCCATACCTAAAGCTTGCTGCCAACGCAGAGGCGTAGCTAGGTTCTCCAGCACCCGGGGCAAAGATTCAGTTTGGCGCCCCCCCCCCAACTTCTTTCCCGACATCTCCTTCCCCCTTGCCGTGTTTGTTTTCTCTACCAATTAATGACGTGTCATTTCTTTTTATGTAACGCAAGCATAAAATTATTTGTACATTTCACAAGCAATATGGTTCTATACACAACACCAGAACCAAGCTCAGTACATAAATACAGCCCCAGAACAAATACAGCTCAATTTAGTGCAACCCCTGCCGTATAGGTTTGTACGGCGTAAAACTACAGCTCCAGCATGGTCCGAACAATGGTAAGGATATGCTGGGAGATGCTGTTTCACAAAAATAAATCCTATCATAATCACACCATCCATCATCTCGCTGCAGATCATACAGTGACTACAGTACTGATTAGAGGCAGAATAAACATTTACATTAAGTGACTCACCGGTGACGTCTCAGATTCTAGTTCTTTTTCTCCATCCGGTCCAGACCTCTATGATGACTTCTCCCGGTCACAGCCCATTTCTGCAGTTTACCGCTCACATGTCTTCAGCTTCTCACTTTACCAACATTTCTACACCTATAAATAAAGATAAAGTTATCATTATACCACACACTACGCCCCTAAATATAATAGCGCCAAACACTGCACCTCTAATTATAATAGCACCATACACCGTGTCCCACACACACACTGTGCCCCCTGTAGATAGTGCCTGCCATAGAGCCCCTGTAGATAGTGCCCCCATATAGACCACCCCTGTATATAGTATCCCAAAAATAACTCCCCTATAGTGCTCTACAGATAGCCCACCCCTGTATATAGCCCCCTATAGATATAGCCCACCCCTGTATATAGAGCTCTACAGATAGCCCAACCATGTATGTAGCCCCCCTGTAGATATAGCCCACCCCTGTATATAGTGCTCGACATATAGTCCACCCCTGTATATAGTGTTTCACAGATAGCCCACCCCTGTATATAGCCCCCCTTGTACATATAGTCCACCCCTGTATATAGTGCTCCACTAGATAGTCCACCCCTGTATATAGTGCTCCACAGATAGCCCACCCCTGTATATACTATATACAAAGGTGGGCTATCTGTGGAGCACTATATACAGGTGTGGACTATATGTACAAGGGGGCTATATACAGGGGTGGGCTTTCTGTGGAGCACTATAGGGGGGAGCTATTTGTGGGATACTATATACAGGGGTGGGCTATATCTACAGTGGGACTATATACAGAGGTGGGCTATCTACAGGGGGACCATATCTACAGGGGGACCATATCTACAGGGGGACCATATCTACAGGGGGACCATATCTACAGGGCTGGGCTATATCTACAGGGCTGGGCTATATCTACAGGGCTGGGCTATATCTACAGGGCTGGGATATACACAGGGGGGCTATATAAACAGGGGTGGGCTATACACAGGGGGCTATATCTACAGAGGGGGGCTATACACAGGGGGCTATATCTACAGGGCTGGGCTATATCTACAGGGCTGGGCTATATCTACAGGGCTGGGCTATATCTACAGGGCTGGGATATACACAGGGGGGCTATATATACAGGGGTGGGCTATACACAGGGGGGCTATATCTACAGAGGGGGGCTATACACAGGGGGGCTATATCTACAGGGGTGGGCTATATACAGGGGTGGGCTATATACAGGGGGAATATATCTACAGGGGGCTATATCTACTACTATATAGCACAGCCCTGTATATGGTGCTCTATAGACAGCCCACTCCAGTATATAGCCCCCCTGTATATAGCCCAGCCCTGTAGATATAGTCCCCCTGTAGATATAGTCCCCCTGTAGATATAGTCCCCCTGTATATAGCCCAGCAGATATAGTCCCCCTGTATATAGCCCAGCCCTGTAGATATAGTCCCCCTGTAGATATAGTCCCCCTGTATATAGCCCAGCAGATATAGTCCCCCTGTATATAGCCCAGCCCTGTAGATATAGTCCCCCTGTATATAGCCCCCCTGTAGATATAGTCCCCCTGTATATAGCCCAGCAGATATAGTCCCACTGTATATAGCCCAGCCCTGTAGATATAGTCCCCCTGTATATAGCCCAGCCCTGTAGATATAGTCCCCCTGTATATAGCCCAGCAGATATAGTCCCCCTGTATATAGCCCAGCCCTGTAGATATAGTCCCCCTGTATATAGCCCCCCTGTATATAGCCCAGCAGATATAGTCCACCTGTATATAGCCCAGCCCTGTAGATATAGTCCCCCTGTATATAGCCCACCCCCTGTAGATATAGTCCCCCTGTATATAGCGCAGCCCTGTAGATATAGTCCCCCTGTATATAGCCCAGCAGATATAGTCCCCCTGTATATAGCCCAGCCCTGTAGATATAGTCCCCCTGTAGATAGACACCCCCCGTAGATAAAGTCCCCCGTGTAGACAAAGTCCCCCCCGCAGATACGGCCACACACTTCTATTACAATTTAAAAAAGAAAAAAAACAAAAAAAACTCACCTTATTCCCGCTCCCACGCCGTCCGGCAGCCATGGAGACCTGCTCTCTTCTGCGCAGGTCTCCAGGGGGTTGAACACAGCGTCTATGAAAGGCGCTGATTGGCTGGGCAGGATGACATTCCCTGCCAGTGAGTCAGCGCCTTTCATCGACGGAAGCGTCACTGGTACAAAAGGTACCAGTCGCTTCATTCGTGGAAAGGCGCTGAATGGCCGGGCACGGAACGTGCCCAGTCATTCATTGCTTCTAATTGTACCGGTGTCCTTGCGACACAGGTACAATTATAGTGCAGGAGGAGGGGGCGCTGGCGCTTGCCCCCCTCTAGCTACGCCCCTGGCCAACGACCACAAAAATGCTAAAAAGACGCCACAAACCAAAAATGTATGTATGTAGGCTTTGTGATATTTTATTATGTAACATCTGTCCGCAGTGTTTTTGGGCAGAAAAAGGTGCACAAAACGCGTGAAAAATTGGCACTGAAAATGCGAGTAACAACTGTGTGTGAATCCAGCCCGATAAAAACTGAGAAAATATATAGTTATTCCTTAAAATAGATGTAGCAAACGACAATTGACTGTCACATATGGTGGTTTCTCTGTTTCCATAATGGATTCTTGATGCGTTTTTTCCTGCATCTTTGTGTAAAAATAACAGGAAAAATCAGCAGAGAAATGGCGATGTATGAACATACCCTTAGGCCTCATGCACGCGATCGTAGCCATGTGCGCAGCCATTATTTTTCAGGTTAAACGGCCGCGGAGTGTCACCCGCAGGCAGCCCGCACATCGCGGGCCGTGCACATGGCAGCGTGCATTCATTTCTATGAGCCTGGACCGCAAAACACGGCAGTAATAACACATGTCCATTCTTTTTGCGGTCCAGGCTCTTTGGCCATGCACGGACCGAGAAAACCACGGTCGTTTGCATGGGTCCATTGAAATGAATGGGGCCGCAAGTCACCCGCAGATTTGCGGGTGAATTGCGGCCGCAAAAATAAGTTTGTGTGCATGGGGCCTAACCATGTGTTTTTCTATGTTTTCAGCAAAGCAATGCAACTCTGAGGCCACATGCACACGATGCGTATGACGTGTGGATTTGCTGCGCAGATTTTGCTGCGGCAAATCCACAGCATATTAAAGTGCCAGCAAAATAAATGAGATTTCAAGTAATCTCATCTACACGTCTGCACATGAATTGACCTGTGGTGCAGATTTAACATCTGAAGCATGTAAATTTATCTTGCATTTCCGTCTCAGAATTGTATTTGACAAGGTTCTAAAAAAACGCACCCAAATCCACAGCTTAAAAACCACACCTAAAAACGCGTAAAAATCCCCAGGATTTTACCTGTTAAATTACCAATGCATATCTGCGGCTTTGATGCGTTTTTTGCACATCAAATGATGCAACGTGTGAACATAGCCTTAGTGGTAACTGTCAATGTTCAAGTCTATGGCTCATACAACATGTAACAACAGTTTATACATCCATCGATATAATCATGATCTCTCTATATATGTTCTATATACAGTGAAGGAAATAAGTATTTGATCCCTTGCTGATTTTGTAAGTTTGCCCACTGTCAAAGACATGAACAGTCTAGAATTTTTAGGCTAAGTTAATTTTACCAGTGAGAGATAGATTATATTTAAAAAAAAAACAGAAAATCACATTGTCAAAATGATATATATTTATTTGCATTGTGCACAGAGAAATAATTATTTGATCCCCTACCAACCATTAAGAGTTCAGCCTCCTCCAGACCAGTTACACGCTCCAAATCAACTTTGTGCCTGCATTAAAGACAGCTGTCTTACATGGTCACCTGTATAACAGACTCCTGTCCACAGACTCAATTAATCAGTCTGACTCTAACCTCTACAACATGGGCAAGACCACAGAGCTTTCTAAGGATGTCAGGGACAAGATCATAGACCTGCACAAGGCTGGAATGGGCTACAAAACCATAAGTAAGACGCTGGGTGAGAAGGAGACAACTGTTGGTACAATAGTAAGAAAATGCAAGACATACAAAATGACTGTCAATCGACATCGATCTGGGGCTCCATGCAAAATCTCACCTCGTGGGGTATCCTTGATCCTGAGGAAGGTGAGAGCTCAGCCGAAAACTACACGGGGGGAACTTGTTAATGATCTCAAGGCAGCTGGGACCACAGTCACCAAGAAAACCATTGGTAACACATTACGCCGTAATGGATTAAAATCCTGCAGTGCCCGCAAGGCCCCCTGCTCAAGAAGGCACATGTACAGGCCCGTCTGAAGTTTGCAAATGAACATCTGGATGATTCTTAGAGTGATTGGGAGAAGGTGCTGTGGTCAGATGAGACTAAAATTGAGCTCTTTGGCATTAACTTAACTCGCCGTGTTTGGAGGAAGAGAAATGCTGCCTATGACCCAAAGAACACCGTCCCCACTGTCAAGCATGGAGGTGGAAACATTATGTTTTGGGGGTGTTTCTCTGCTAAGGGCACAGGACTACTTCACCGCATCAATGGGAGAATGGATGGAGCCATGTACCGTCAAATCCTGAGTGACAACCTCCTTCCCTCCACCAGGACATTAAAAATGGCTCGTGGCTGGGTCTTCCAGCTTGACAATGACCCGAAACATACAGCCAAGGCAACAAAGGAGTGGCTCAAAAATAAGCACATTAAGGTCATGGAGTGGCCTAGCCAGTCTCCAGACCTTAATCCCATCAAAAACTTATGGAGGGAGCTGAAGATCCGAGTTGCCAAGCGACAGCCTCGAAATCTTAATGATTTACAGATGATCTGCAAAAGAGGAGTGAGCCAAAATTCCATCTAACATGTGTGCAAACCTCATCATCAACTACAAAAAACGTCTGACTGCTGTGCTCGCCAACAAGGGTTTTGCCACCAAGTATTAAGTCTTGTTTGCCAAAGGGATCAAATACTTATTTCTCTGTGCACAATGCAAATAAATATATATCATTTTGACAATGTGATTTTCTGTTTTTTTTTTAAATATAATCTATCTCTCACTGGTAAAATTAACCTAGCCTAAAAATTCTAGACTGCTCATGTCTTTGACAGTGGGCAAACTTACAAAATCAGCAAGGGATCAAATACTTATTTCCTTCACTGTATGCACACAGTCTCGTTTTGCCTCTTTTAATATTTCAAATACATAGGTCTTGAGGCAAAGACTTTATTCTCGAAAAGTTTTTTAAGCTTTACTAGAAATATAAATGTTCCTATTTATTCCTGGGAATGCTATCCATAGTTTATACTGAGACAATGAGTATGTGTATTGTTTGGCTACACTGAACCGTCCATAGTTTATCAGATGGTTTTTCATTCTGACCGCTGTTAACCTGTTCATACAATTTTTACTTCTCTGAAATTGATTGGAAAGATGTGCACTTAGGTTGGGGGGGGGGGTGGATGTTCTATGTAACTATGTTGCCTGCTCTCCCACAGAACACTGGCATTAGTTGTAGTTTCATCTTTATAATATGAAAGTTTCTGTATGAAAATTAAAATTTCTATCTCGCCCCACACCTTCCCTTTCCTCATCCTCCCTCCCTGATTAAGTGAGTCTGGCAAGGAACAGCTCTGCAGAAGCATAAAAGCAATTTCAATCTGTCCGGCAGCTATCTTGCGAGGTCCTGAGTTAATGATCCGTAGGTTTCCCTCTTAACTCATCCTGCCACCACTACTGATTTTTCTTGATTACTGTAATGAAACGGTCAGAGGATTATTAAACAACCCGCCCGGTATCATTTCATCTGCTGCCCGCCTGATAACACCATCTGACATTGATTCATAGAGGCTTCCCATTGGCTGGGAGGAAAGCCTACTGATGATGTCTGATCTGCTTTGATTAGCACAATGAGAAGGGGGACATTGATATATTGGCCATTTTAAGGGTTCGCTTGCAGCAGGGGTGAAGTTAAGTTAGGTAGGGTTTGAAGAAGGGATAATTGTGGTAAAGATAAATTGATTTAATCCCGAGCAACTTTCCATTTTCAATGTTCTCCATGGTTGTATAACCACCTCAGGTCTCTTAGATAGGCAGCTGCTTTCTGATTGATAAGAAAAGAATTGAATAAAAGAAAAAATTCAATTATTTGAGCATAGAAATATTACATCCTGATAGTGTAATATATAATTTTGTTTCATCAATTATCAGTGTTACAACATTTCCTATTTATTTTTAAAAAAAATGAAGCAGGACTTTTAATAAACAGCACTTTACAGCAATCCACGGCTGTACCAAAGTTGTTCCCCATTGGCATTGTTGCTAAAATCCACATAATAATAATAATAATAAAAATATTTTAGCTCAGAACAAAAAATTATGTCTTGTAATTCTTCAGATTTATTTTGTAGTTGTATTTGATGCCAGAGGCTTAGTGCGTGCGACGTTTCGATCGTAACAAGACCTTCATCAGGCACTTTGCACTGCTGGTCGCTGGTGTATCCAGTCGTTGGCGCTATCTTCCGTATGGCGGCTAACCGCTATTTTTGGCGCCAAAATATAAATCTGAAGAATTACAAATCCTTATTTTGTGTGCCGAATACTTCTTTAATACGATTGGGTTGGGGCCCTATTCGTGCACCTACCTTGGTCTAGTGCGTTCTGAACCACTATCTACCAAAAAATAATGTCTGTTAAGGCTCTTTTCACACTGCGTTTAATGGTCTCCGTTTGATGTAAATGCCAGGAAATCTCCTACCATAAATGTTAAATGTAGGCTGTGACGAATGCCTGAATGAGTGACATTCATCATGTATACAATATAATTGTATCGATTTAACGGATACGTCATAAACTTTTATGACCCTTTTCTCAACGTATGGTTTAAACGTACACCATTATAGCCTAAGGGTAATGGATGCCCTGCTAGACATTTGCTTAACGCATCTGTCACCCATAGACTATAATGGTATCCAATTAACTGATACATCATGAATAGTTATTGAAAAAACACGAAATAGACGCTAAACAGTTGCCTGTGACGGATGCCACACAGTGTATAACGTATACATTTTTTTACTGGATGCCTCTGGATAGAATAGCGTTGTAAATGATGCTTTTCAATACAGCAAAAAAAAAGAAAAACAGTATCCCCCCCCCCATATACCACCAGACAGAGGCAAAAAGGACACTCTGTTTGCCGCCATTGGTATAATAGGAGCCTATGTGTATGTTTTACCTATTCGCCGGGAGCTTTCCTGATGCATAAGTCCAATGTACAGGGAAAATGCAGTATGAAAAGTACAAAACATGAATTTTTATGCAAAACTGGAAATGATTAATGCATAGTTTGGGTATTGAATGGAGCCATACTGCACCCATAGACATCTGTGGCACCCAACTATACCTTTATATAAAGCCTCCAATTCCATATGTAGGCATACAGAGTTTTTTTTCTGGAGTAATCGGTAATAATCCAGAAAAACAAGATTAAAACACGAAGGTCCCCCTCGTGCCATCAAACACCTCTGACCCGTCGAGACACAGACTCCACAAGACTCCTGAAGGTGTACTGTGGTATCTAGCACCAAGGCTTTCGCAACAGATCCTGAAGTCCTGTAAATTGCAAGTTCACTCCCCTTTGCACATCAATGAGTCTTGGGTGCCCATGACCATGGTGTCGGTTCATTAGTTGTCCATCCGTGGACCACTTTTGGTAGGTTCTAGCCACTGCATATGGGGAACATCCCGCAAGACCGGCCATTTTGCATAGTGACATAGTTGGGAAGATTGAAAAAAGACAAACGTCCATCTAGTCCAACCTATAATCCTACCATGTTGCATAGTTACATAGTTCGTACAGTTGAAAAAAGACACATGTCCATCAAGTTCAACAAAGGGATGGGAAAAGGGAAGTAAAAAATTTCTACACATAAGAGCTTATATTTTTTTGTTCTAGGAAATTATCTAAGCCTTTTTTAAAGCTATCTACTGTCAATACTGTGACCAGCTCCTGCGGTGACTATTCCATAGATTCACAGTTCTCACAGTAAAGAAGGCTTGTCGCCTCTGCAGGTTGAACCTTTTTTTCTCCAGACGGAGGGAGTGCGCCCTTGTTTTTTGTGGGGGTTTTACAATGAACAGGATTTCACCATATTTTTTGTATGTGCCATTAATATATTTATAGAAGTTAATCATGTCCCCCCTTGGTCGTCTTTTTTCAAGGCTAAATAGGTTTAGTTCTTTTAATCTTTCCTCATAACTTAGATTCTCCATGCCCCTTATTAGCTTTGTTGCTTTTCTTTGTATTTTTTTCTAACTCCAGGGCATCCTTTCTATGAAGTGGAGCCCAGAACTGAATTGCATATTCTTGATGGGGCCTCACTAATGCATTTTAAAGTGGCAATATTACATCCCTGTCCCGTGAGTCCATGCCTCTTTTAATACACGACAATATCTTGCTGGCCTTTGAAGCAGCTGATTGACATTGCATGCTGTT
The DNA here is from genome assembly GCF_050947455.1 of Rhinoderma darwinii. Lineage (NCBI taxonomy): Eukaryota > Metazoa > Chordata > Amphibia > Anura > Rhinodermatidae > Rhinoderma > Rhinoderma darwinii. The sequence goes on from NC_134688.1 coordinate 104,153,579, forward strand.
ATTTAGTTTATTATTTACAAGTACACCCAGATCCTTATCAACAAGTGAATCCCCCAGTGTAGCTCCCCATAGGACATATGATGCATGCAGGTTGTCCGTACCCAGGTGCATAACTTTACATTTATCTACATTAAACATTTGCCAAGTGGACACCCAAATACTAAGTTTGTTTAAATCTGCTTGCAATTCACGAACATCTTCCATAGACTGAACATTACTACATAGCTTTGTGTCATTTGCAAAAATAGAAATAGTGCTATTAATCCCATCCTCTATATCATTAATAAATAAGTTGAATAATAGTGGTCCCAGCACTGAACCCTAGGGTACACCACTTATAACCGGGGACCATTCAGAGTAGGAATCATTGACCACAACTCTCTGGATACGGTCCTTGAGTCAATTCTCAATCCAATACAAAGGATACTTTCTAAACCTATAGTCCTTAATTTACCCATTAGACGTCTATGAGGGACAGTGTCAAATGCCTTTGCAAAGTCTAAAAACACTATATCCACAGCGGCCCCTCTGTCTAGGCTTCTGCTCACCTCTTCATAAAAACAAATCAAGTTGGTTTGACAGCTTATGTCCTTAGTAAAAACGTGCTGGCTGTCACTTATAATACTATTTTTTGTCACATAATTCTGTATATAGTCCCTCAATAGCCCCTCAAAAATTTTCGCCACTATGAATGTTAAGCTTACTGGTCTATAATTACCCGGGGAAGACCTAGAGCCGTTTTTGAAAATAGGCACCACATTTGCTCTGCGACAGTCCCTTGGCACTATACCAGTCACTAGAGAATCTCTAAATATTATGAAGAGGGGGACAGAAATAACTGAACTAAGCTCTTTAAGAACTCTAGGGTGTAACCCATCTGGTCCCAGGGCCTTGTGTACATTTATTTTGTTTAATTTAGCTTGGACCATCTCTACATTCATCCAATTCAGTATATCAACTGATATATTAACAGCACTGGCACCGGCTACATCAGCTGCTCTTTCTTCTGTTGTATATACAGAGCTAAAGAACCCATTTAGTAACTCTGCCTTCTCTTGATCCCCTGTGTCCAACTCCCCATCACCACTATCTAGTGGTCCTACATGTTCAGACCTTGGCTTTTTTTGCACTTATATACTTGAAGAATTTTTTGGGATTTGTTTTACTATCCTTGGCCACCTGCCTTTCATTTTGTATTTTTGCTTATTTTATTACTTTTTTTACAAATTTTATTAAGCTCTTTATAATTTACAAAGGCTACAGCTGTATCCTCAGATTTGTATTTTCAAATGCACTTTTTTTGTCATGTATTGCCATTTTTACAGAAGGTGTAAGCCATGTGGGGTTTAATTTTAGTCGTTTATACTTGTTACCTATAGGAATATATTTTGCACTATAATTACCCAAAGTAGATAAGTAGATTTGAGAATCTCCCATTTATCATTTGTACCATTATTTGACATTAGTTATTCCCAGTCTATATCATTTCCTGGATAAATTGGCCTTCTAAAAATTAAGTGTTTTTGCCCTCCCAGCCTGTGTTTGTTTTTTACAGTATATTTAAAATATAACTATATTATGATCACTTTTACCGAGGTTGTTGATCCAGAGAAAGGCAATAATCCCTATGAAGTTGGTCCCAATTTCCCCATATTAGGGGCAAATTCCTTGCATAATCTCAATTATGGCAATCAGAATAAATCCCTGAATTAACGTCCCAACTCCTGAAATCTAGTACCCATTACTTCTAATATTATAGTCTTTCAAGAAAGAAATCCAGGCCCCTCATGAACCTATTCAATGAATCAACCATCACAACATCTTGTGGCCAGAAGCTCCATCTAAGATTATTGTGAAACCTTCTCTCCTCTAACAGAGAGGATGCCTCTTTGGTATGCTTACAGGCCGAGGTATAAAAAGATCATTAGACAGATCTCTGCACCTTTCAGATGTTCATATATTTGCATATTGTAATTAGATCGCCCCTAAGCCGTCTATTTCCCCAAACTGAATAACCCCATGTTTGATAACCAGTCTTGTTACTGCAATTCAACCCCCTCTGCACCCGCACAAGTTTAGCTATGCCCTTATACTCAGGAGCCTAATATTATACACAATATTCCATACCTTTTTTAATGCATCCCATGATTCTATTTGCCTTGGCAACAGCTGCCTGGCACTGTTTGCTCAAGTTAAATTTACTGTTCACCAATATACCCAAGTCTTTTTCAGTGGCAGTTTTACCTAGTGTTTTACTATTTATTTCATAATTGTGCAATTTGTTTCCTCGGCCAAGTGAATAACGTTCCATTTATCCACATTAAACTTAATTTGTCAGTTCTCCACCGACACCTCCAGCTTCCCCAAATTCCTCTGTAATACAGGGGCATAACTGGAAAAGACTGGGCCCCATGGCAAACTTTTGACTGGGCCCACCCTCCCCTGGGCGCCACACACAACCCCCCTTGTAGATTCTGGCATACAGCCCCGCCTGTAGAGAGTGCTATACAGCTCCCCTGTAGACAGTGCTATACAGCCCCCTGCAAATAGTTCCATACAGCCCCCCTGTAGATAGCGCCATACAGCCTCCCCTTGTAGATAGCGCCATGCAGCCCCTCCCTGTAGATAGCGTTATACAGTCCCCCTGTAGATAGTGTCATAGAGCCCCCCTTGTAGATAGTGCCATACAGCCCCCCCTTGTAGATAGCGCCATACAGCTTCCCCTTTTAGGTAGCGCCCCCACCTCCCATACAGCCCCCCTGTAGATGGCGCCATACAGCCCCCATGTAGATAGCACCATACAGCCCCCCTGTATATAGTGCCATACAGTCCCCCATAGATAGCACCATACAGCCCCCCTGTAGATAGCGGCCACACCTCCCCCTTGTAGATAGTGCCATACAGCTCCTCCTTGTATATAGCGCCCCCCAAACAAATAAAACAAAAAAAAATTATACTCACCTAGGCCTCGTTCCTGTGACGAACGGAGCTGCTCAAATGCATCAACGCCGACGGGATGCTTGCGTAGGGCTGCGGGATCCATTGACGTTACCACTCCGGCCTGTACATGGATCCGGTCACTGTGCCTGATAGTCTGCAGGCCAAACAGCCCGTAGCCTAGTAAATGGAAAACCTGCTCTGCCATAGTGTTCAAGAGTATCTGCATCCTAAGGACGCAGATACTATTGAATGTGTGTCGCTACTGCTGTAGCAGCCATGGCGGCTGCTAGTGGTGCCACCGGGTATGGGGGGCCCCCTCATGCCACAGGCCCTGTAGCAGCCGCTGTGGCTACTACAGAGGTAGTTACGTCACTGCTGTAATAGTTTAGTATCCTCTTCTGTGTTGATTATGTTACAGAGCTTAGTATAATCTTCAAATATTGACATTATACTAAGCCCTCTACAAGTCATTAATAAACATATTAAAAAGAAGAGGAACCAGTACTGACCCCTGTGGAACCCCACTGGTAATTGTGACCACCCTCTGTTTTCTATCACTAAGCCAGTTTTTAACTTAATTACATATATTTTCCCTAATATTCTCATTTTATACATTAACCTTTTAGTTCAGTCCAGATACACAACATCCACGTTTCTAAGTGTTAGAACTTTATTACAAAGTGTTAGAACTTCCAAGTGATGGCACTATGTAACTTAGATTTTGAATTCTAGAGAACCGCTTTAATTATAAAATATTTCATTTTCATATTGACTTTTAGAGCAACAGCAAAGTTAGCAAGACATAATAGGTAGTGTTATCTTAAAGAGGCTCTGTCACCAGATTTTGCAGCCCCTATCTGCTATTGCAGCAGATAGGCGCTGCAATGTAGATTACAGTAACGTTTTTATTTTTAAAAAACGAGCATTTTTGGCCAAGTTATGACCATTTTCGTATTTATGCAAATGAGGCTTGCAAAAGTACAACTGGGCGTGTTGAAAAGTAAAAGTACAACTGGGCGTGTATTATGTGCATACATCGGGGCGTGTTTACTACTTTTACTAGCTGGGCTTTCTGATGAGAAGTATCATCCACTTCTCTTCACAACGCCCAGCTTCTGGCAGTGCAGCACTGTGACGTCACTCACAGGTCCTGCATCGTGTCGGCACCAGAGGCTACACTTGATTCTGCAGCAGCATCAGCATTTGCAGGTAAGTAGCTACATCGACTTACCTGCAAACACCGATGCTGCTGCAGAATCATCTGAAGCCTCTGGTGCCGACACGATGCAGGACCTGTGAGTGACGTCACAGTGCTGCACTGCCAGAAGCTGGGCGTTGTGAAGAGAAGTGGATGACACTTCTATACACAACGCCCAGCTAGTAAAAGTAGTAAACACGCCCCGATGTACGCACATAATACACGCCCAGTTGTACTTTTACTTTTCAACACGCCCAGTTGTACTTTTGCAAGCCTCATTTGCATAAATACGAAAATGGTCATAACTTGGCCAAAAATGCTCGTTTTTAAAAAATAAAAACGTTACTGTAATCTACATTGCAGCGCCTATCTGCTGCAATAGCAGATATGGGTTGCAAAATCTGGTGACAGAGCCTCTTTAAGTGCCCCCGCCCCAGTAACTTCTGTTAGTATACAACATTGATAACTGTTCTGAGTACAACGTTTTACACATTTTATTCTCCATTCTCCTCTTAGCTTCTGTTCCATTGCAAATTATGATATTTTGCTTAAACCCACGTTTAGGTTTGTTGCAGATTATCTGCACTGAAAATTTGCAGTAAAGTACAGTATACCAGTGAATGGGGTTTTACAAATCAGGAATCAGTTGTGGCAGAAATAATTCATGCAGATTTTAAGGCAAGCTGCTGATGTTATAAATTTGCAGCATGTCCGATATGTTTCAGATTTTTTTACAGTTGCAAAAGGTGATATTCTTTAGCAAATCCATAAATCAGGTCTAGCACTGTTTGCACATGTAAAGTGCTTTCATTGGTACTGAAAAAAACAGGGAAAGCCCGGTGTAAGGCAGTTGTATTCCACATTTAAAATTGTACAAGTGGATGTACTTGTACAATTTTAAATGTGAAATAAAACTGCCTTACACTGGGCTTTCCCGTTTTTTTTCACTACAAATGAAAGCACTTTGCACATGCAAACAGTGTTACAGCCCTGACGAAGGGACCGGTCCAGTGGCGTAACTACCGCTGTAGCAGCCGTAGCGGCTGCGATGGGTCCCGCAGCATGAGGGGGCCCGCCCCGCCAGCACGGCCCCCCCCACATGGCTGGAGGCTCCACTAGCAGCGGCTGCTACAGCGCGACGCCACTGAAGGGATTGTTCCTACAAGAGACATGCATCCCCTATCCACAGGATAGGGGATACATGTGGGATCGCTGGCAGAGATAAGGAGAACGGGGGACCGAAAGTTCCGGGGTCTGTCGGCAGCTGCATAGAAATGAATTGTGCACCAGTCGCCTGTGCACATGCGTGACCGGCGCTCCTTTCATTTTTATTGAACTGCGCAGACTCCGGAAGTCTGAGGTTTGTCATGGAGAACTTCGGGGGGACTTTCGGTCCCCCGTTCTCCTTATCGCTACCAGAGATCACACATGTGTCCCCTATCGTGTGGATAGGGGATACATCTCTTTTGTAGGACAAACTATAGGCCATTTTTCTTTGGGGGGGGGGGGTTGGGGGCTGTATGGCATTACCTACAGGGGGGGCTGTATGGCATTACCTACAGGGGTGGCTGTATGGCATTATCTACAGGGGGGCTCTATGACTTTATCTACAGGGGGGGCTGTATGCCGTTATATACAGGGGGGGTTTGGGGCTGTGTGGCGTTATCTACAGGGGGGGCTGTATGGCGTTATCTACAGGGGGGCTGTATGGCGTTATCTACAGGGGGGCTGTATGGAGTTATCTACAGGGGGGCTGTATGGCGTTATCTACAGGGGCGCTGTATGGCGTTATCTACAGGGGCGCTGTATGGCGTTATCTACAGGGGGGCTATATGGTGCTATCTAAAGGGGCGCTTTGTGGCGGAATCTACAGGGAGTCACTATCTACAAGGGGGGGTTGTGTGATACCCAGGAGAGGGGGGCCCAGTCAAAAGTTTGCTATGGGGCCCAGTCTTTCCTAGTTACGCCCCTGGACCGGTCTGGTCCAGAAACGCGTTGTCGTTCCAATAAGGAGTACCTTTGCAAAATACCTCAGAGAACCCTTTCTTTTTCTTCAAAGCCTGGCGCCGATACCACACATTATACTGCATCATTTACCCATCTCTTCATTACATATTTGCGCAGCAAGGCAGCGTTCATTATGTAAAATGTGCAAATAATTAAAACTAACTGACATCTGTTTGCTTTAACTTAGTACAAATTCAGTAGCACCTACAAGTAGTGTCAGTAAATAAGCTATGTCTAAAACAGGAAAGTCTTCACACGAAAGTCGGCAATATTGTTAGTTTCTGAACTATAACAAGATTCTATAAATTCTTATTACTTCTTATTTCATGTCTACAAAAGAGTCCATGAGAATAATCAGAATCAGGGTTGGCTAGTAAAAATCATGAGTGAAGGCTATTCCTTCAGTGATGATGTGCCCACTGCAGCCAATCATTGGCAGCAGTGGTCACATGCCGTACATGCTAGTGTCACTGTTGAGGCCAGTGATTAACTGCAGTCACGTGGATGTTTGACATGTCTTCGCAGCAGGTAAATAAACGAAGACCGTCAGGGACCACTGGAGCTTTGGGGCTGAAGGGGCAGGCGACTTAACAGGATAGTATTGTTTATCTTTTTCTTTATTTTTATTTATTTATAACAGATCCAGATTTTTTTCTTAAAGTCTCGGAGAACCCTTTTAAGGGTATGTTCACACTGAGTTTTTTGCAGGCAGAAAATTCTTGCACGCCGTTTTCCGCGTTTTTCGAGGCATTTTTTGCTCTGTTTTTCGCCCGCGGCCATTGAGTGCCGATGGGCAAAAACGCAGCTAAATACATTTTCTCTGCCTACTATTGATGTCGTTGGGAGGTCAGAGATGTAAACGCCCGAAGATAGGGCATGTAGCCTCTTCTCCCGTGAGAAGGTTTTTCCGCTTGCGGGAAAAAAACGCCTCCGTCTCCCATTGAAATCAAAGGGAGGCATTTTCAGGCACTTTTTGTCGCGTTTTCCGATGCGGTTTCCGCATCAAAAAATGTGTAAAAAAACTCTGTGTGAACTTACCCTAAGGGCCTGCCCAGACGTGGCGGATTTCTTCCACAACTGTCCGCATCAATGCCGCACAGAATCTGCATTGCAGAATCTGTTGCGGATCTGCCCAAAATGGGCATTAAATTGATGCGGACTAGCCGCTACGTATTGAGGTGAAAGTACTTCCCTTCTCTCTATCAGTGCAGGATAGAGAGAAGGGACAGCACTTTCCCTAGTGAAAGTAAAAGAATTTCATACTTACCGGCTGTTGTCTTGGTGACGCGTCCCTCTTTCGGCATCCAGCCCGACCTCCCTGTGATTGGCTGCAGCCCTCACTTAGACTGAAACGTCATCCTGGGAAACCGGACTGGAGGAAGAAGCAGGGGGTTCTCGGTAAGTATGAACTTCTATTTTTTTTACAGGTTGATGTATATTGTGATCGGTAGTCACTGTCCAGGGTGCAGAAACAGTTACTGCAGATCGCTTAACTCTTTCAGCACCCTGGACAGTGACTATTTACTGATGTCGCCTAGCAACGCTCCCGTAATTACGGGTGCACACACGTAGTCACCCGTAATTATGGGTGCACACACGTAGTCACTCGTAATTACGGGAGCCCCATTGACTTCCTCAGTCTGGCTGTAGACCTAGAAATACACATAGGTCCAGCCAGAATGAAGAAATGTCATGTTAAAAAACAATACACTCCGCAGCACACATAACATCTTCATTACATCTGCGGACTTCATTGCGGAATTTTGAATCTCCAATGAAGTCAATGGAGAAATTCCGCAATGAGTCTGCAACCAGTCCGCCACACGTCCGCAACAACCATTGTATGCTGCGGACACCAAATTCCGCACCGCAGCCTATGCTCCGCAGCGGAATTGTCCGCAACGTGCAAACGAACCCAACCACAAAGCTGTGGAAGGCAATAGAGAAACAGGTCCGCTGCGGATTTCCGCTGCGGAGTGTCCGCAGCGGAATTCCAGAGCAAATCCGCTACGTCTGGCCATGCCCTAACAGTTTTGCGGGATGAGAATTGCATGCGTTACATCAGCCAATCAGGACTTTCCTTGTAGAACAAATGATGCATGACACAGGATCACTGAATTTTGATATATCTACAACTCTATTGGGTCTATTTTCTTCATGTATTGTCCCTAATATTTCATTAAAATGATTCCCCTTAAGGGATGTTTCAATTTGTTCCTAAACCACCGCTATGGAAAAACCATAAGTACAGAAAGGCAGCTTACAAACATTACTGAAATCCCCACTTTCCCATCTGGTTAATGTATGAACTATCACAGACGACTCATAGAATTACATTAAGATAATGACTTCAGAACATCTATTTGATGTATATTGGGAATTCAGTGTAAAAGAGTTACATGCACGGCTGTATCTTATTGAATGTGTAGCCCGCTAATTGATCTATTATCTGCACAGACAAGACCAATTCATATTAACAAATACATTAGCAACTTGTCAGAACAAACAGTTATAGATGTCAGAGGGAAATTAGAGTAGACGTTTGCCCCTGAGATTTTTTTTTTTATAAAGAGATCATGTAGCATTGAACATGGGTTAGAGTCACATCATTGTTGCAACCTACTTTTAAATTCGTATCTATGGCAGAGCCAGTCCCTTGAAATGAAATTTTTTTAGCATGTATTATTGCAATTTTTATCATTACAAATTATGATTTTATATGCAAGGCATATAGAAAGATTGTGTGTACACTACTTTGTTCAGTCCATTTCTGTCCCCAGTATCTAAACCTAGCAAAAAGCAATGACCCTTGAGTACGGAAGGATACCAGGGCCCTCTGGTGTCACCCACTTCTGCTTTCTTTTTATCTAGAACATGACATACAGTAAGGAGCAAAAACAGCCCTGGCATACATATACACATGACAGCGAAGTACCTTATTCTACAGTTGACATAGTTACAAATATTAAATAGTGAATGTCAATGGCGGATTATGTAGACCATGGGCCCTGGGCTGTTACCCAAACTTGGGCCCCCCTTCCGCACCGCCGCCCTGCCGCGCCGTAACTTTTGTTAACACTACCTTTTTGGGCAAGCATTAACAAATGGGTGTTACAATTCCCTTTGTCAAAGGGCTGTGTCCCTACATACTGACAGTATCACACTGTGCAGGGACACATCCTCCTGACAAGGGGAATTGTCTATCAGTCCTGGACTGCACAAAGACTTTTTGTGAAATACAAGGATTTCCTATAATAAACATGTCAGGAGACGGGACATATTCTCTATAAATCTAGTGACTACGTCTCAGATTCTAGTAGTTTTTTTGCTCTTTTCTTCTCCATCTGGTCCAGAGCTCATGACAACTTCTCCCGGCCATGACTCATTTCTGCAGAATTTGCAACGTCTCCTCACTTTTCCAATATTTCCAGACCTATAAACGAAAATAAAGTTATCATGGTGCCACATACTGTGCCCCTAAATATAATAGCACCAAACACTGCACGCCTGAATATAATAATGACACACAGGGAATATCCGGCGGACAACCCATACCAGTGATATCGTCTTACAGCGACCGTGACAAAGGCCGAGGTTCGGCCGAAACGTCTTTACCAAGTCGCTTTCCACCTCAACTTTACCATCTTTTGTTGCAATAAAACTTAAATTAGTTTGCATCTGGATCTTTTGCGTACCTCTGTGTGTGCTGGGGTTATATATTTCCTATAATAATACCACACACTGTAAAACACCACATACACACAGCCCCCTGAACATAGTGCCACACACATCCCCCTGTACATAGTGCCACACATAGCGCCTGTAGATATTACACACCCCCATAGATATCGCCATACACAGCCCCCTCTATATATCACACATCCCCCCGTAGAGAGCGTTACACACAGCCCCCTATAGATAGTGCCATACAGCCCCCATGTAGAGAGCGCCACACAGCCCTCCCCTCTTGTAAATAGCACCAAAAAGCCCCCCTATAAAGAGCGCCACACACATACCGCTGTGGATAGCGCTACACAGCCCCCTTGTATATAGTGCCTCACAGCGCTCCCCTTGTATATAGTGCCTCACAGCGCTCCCCTTGTATATAGTGCCACACAGCGCTCCCCCTTGTATATAGTGCCACAAGGCTATGTACACATTTAAAAACGTTATATATATATATATATATATATATGTATATATATATATATGTATATATATATATATATATATATAATGTATGTGTGTGTATCAGTGTGATTGATTGATTTTATTAAAAAATATTTTAACTTTTTGAGATACAGCTGCTTTGTATCCTGTATCCGTCAGGTCAGCAGGACTGACGGGATCAGTGAGACGCAGGATCCACCTCAAATCTATCCCATCTAAGATTATAATTTAGCGCAGGGCCCGTTTCACTGATCCAGGATACAAAGCAGCTGTATCTCAAAATTAAAAATATTTTTTAATAAAATGTAACTACAAAGTTGCACCAAACACACATTTTTATTAAAAAAATAAAATATAATAACTACTGAGAGCTCTATGGGGGGGGGAGAGTTATACTGCAAGGGGGTCTAACCATCTGACGGCAGGCAGAGGGCTCTAGGAATAATCCCCCCTTCCCCCATAGGGTCCTCAATAGTTAATATACTGCAAGGGGGGGGGGGTTGAGCGTCTAACTGACTGAAGAGAGCTCTATGGGGGGGAAACTATTATCCCCCCCATAGAGCTAGCTGCCGTCAGTTAGATGGTTAGCCCTCCCCCCATACTGCATAATCCCACACCTAGCGTCGGCCAATGAGGATAAACCGGCAGCCAGTACCACTAACCTCACCGACGGTGTCCGCCCCGCTCTTCTCTTCCAGCTTCCCTTCCAGCTTTGGAGTAACAGAACAGCCGTTAGTCGCTGTTCTGTTACTCAATGGCGGCGCTCGCAGACGTGCTTAACGCCTGCTACCTACCCCTATCCCGGCCAATTCCCTGCTCCTTCTCCCCATCTCCGTAGCGGCAGTTAGTAGCGCTAGCGCGCTGAATAGTTTTATAAGACTATGTGCGGTTCGGGGTGCCATGGGCCCCCTGGGAGCCTCGGGCCCCGGGCGGCCGCCCGAACCGCCCATATGATAATCCGCCACTGGTGAATGTAAGGTGGGCAAGGGTGGGGCAAAATGGTGGAGACCCTGCCAGAGTGTTACAGAAAAAGATGAAACGAAGAAGGAAGTTAGAATGCAAAACTTTAACTTTTACTTTGCATTTAAAAATGTGTACAGTTCTTTTGCTGGAGCTAATGGTACATATGGCCACATATATTATATACATTTCTCCCCATACTGGGAGGCACAAAAATTGGTTATGAAAATATTCTCAATACAGAGAGGCACAGTCTTATTTACGATTCAACAAGGCAAGATGGCTGGCTTGTTCTTATGTGACCGGCAGACACTGGGTCAAGACCACCCCCCCTTGATACAAGGGCTATCTGCTTGGGCCCAGGAGGCCTCAAGCCTCCTCAGCCCAAGCAGATCTGTCTGTATACTTCATGCCAAGTTCCCCCTTTTTATAGGTGGTTGTTAGCTGCTTCTCACACACACAGGCCCTACATATCTCTTCATGGACCTATTCTTTTCTCTCAATACAGATTGTAGTTCAGGTCACTCCAGCTTCCTCTCGACACTGAACACTAACCGCTATTTTATAGTACAAGTGCCACCCCCAGGAGTAATAACGCACGCTCATGCGTCCTCCTACACTCTAATACAGAGTGGTAAAGGCAGCCATAAAATGGTGTCCCAGCAATACATCGTAGGGCCTAAATTGAGAAGGTGACAAATCCAAGCACCTACCTTACCTGGTCAACACAGTCATCAGACACAAAACACATAAAGTGATGCAATTTGTTTGTGACTGCTTGCTGTCAGATAGACACCCGTCTTCTCCACTGCAGAACATCGCATCTGTTCTTCCCACAACTTGCAAGACATTGGTTGATTTCACCAATGTACAAGGTTCAACTATAGTGGAGGGAATAACAATACAACCGCGCCAACAACAATGCCAGACAGCAGGACCATAGTGCTTAAAGTGCAGTATACTATATAAGTTTCAAATATTAGCCCATGCTATTTTCCCTTTATTTGTGGGATTCAGTCCCCAAATGTTAAAACAGTATCATAATTTATGTACCTCTCATTATTAAAATTCTCCAGAAATCCTAATACCCAATTTCGCTATATAGTAAGGAAAAGTATATTCAGCGTTGTAGCTATGGGAGGTGAGGAGGTAGCAATCACACCTAGGTGCTAGAACCTGCGGGGGCCCAAAGTCTCTTATGCCACATAAGACAACACCAATATTATAAATTGCACATGTTAGGTGGGGGACCCTTGTTACAAATTTTGTTTTGGAACCCAGAGACTTCAAGTTACACCCCTGAGTACATTATTGATTGATAACCAGAGGCTTGAGAGCTATATATGACTCTTGAGACCCTTGGGCTCTCGAGCCAGGATTGTATGGCTTGGATTATATGAAGTATCTGGTTGCTTCATTTTTCTTTTGAATAATTAATTGTTAATTGTTATTAAAATGAACATTAGTTTGATTTAGGTCAGTAAATTGTTCAATAAACTGTTTAACCCCTTAGTGACCACCAATACACATTTTCATGGCGGTCACTAAGGGGCTTTAGGCTAGGACGTTGCATTATCACGGCGGCCCAGTCTAAGCTCTGCACGGGTGTCCCATACAGGCTGGAGTCGGGGCTCGGCTGTTTGATGATAGCCGGGTTCCTGCTCCAACGGCCGCAATCGAAGTTTACTTCGATTGCGGCCGTTTAACCCATTAAATGCTGCAGTCAATAGCGACCACGGCATTTAGATCATTTACAGTGGGACGGAGCTCCCTCTCTCACCCATCGGCGGCCCGCAAATTCAATCTAATAGTTTTACACTGACAGTCAATAATTCTTTGGTATACTAAGTATACCAAAGCATTTTAGCAGCAATCTAAAGATCGCATAGTAAAGTCCCCTAGTGGGACTAAAAAATAAGTAAGTAATGTGAAATAAAAATTATTAATAAAAATTGCAGTAAAAAAATAAATAAAACCATTTTTTTTCCTAAAAAGTGGTTTTGTTTAGTAAAAGTATAAAAAATAAATAAAAGTACACATATATGTTATTGTTGTGACCATAATGACCAAAACAATAAAGTTAATATGTAATTTAAACCGCAAGGTGAACACCGTAAAAAAACCTGCAAAAAACAATGGCGAAATTGCTATTTTTTTACATTGCCCCCAAAAAAGTCATAATAAAAGTTAATCAATAAATCCATAGTACCCCAAAACAGTAACAATCAAAACTACGTCTCGTCCCGCAAAAAACAAGCCAAAAAAATCTCTACATTGACAGAGAAATAAAAAAATCTCTTTGAAAGCAACGATACAAAAACAAATAATTGTAGTTCAAAAGTGTTTTTATTGTGCAAAAGTCGTAAAACATAAAAATCCTATACATATGTGATATCAACGTAATCGTACCGACCCATAGAATAAAGGTAACATGTTATTTACGATGCAAAGTGAACGGCGTCAATTTAAAATGCATAGAGCAATGGTGGATTTTCAGGGTTTTTTTCTGTTCCACCCAAAAAAAGTTTACAAACGTTAATCAAAAAATGATATGTACCCCAAAATGGTGCCATTAAAAAGTACAACTAAACCCGCAAAAAACAAATCCTCATAGAGCTATGTCGACGGAAAAATAAAAGTTATAGCTTGAATGTGACTATAGAAAAACGAAAAAATAAAAATAAATAGCTTGGTCATTAGGGCCTAAAATAGGCTGGTCACTACGGGGTTAAAGGGGTTCTCTGCTTTAGACAATTGGCTTTTGAAAAAAAGTTTGACAATAAGCTGATCACAGGATGTCCCTGTGAGGTTAGGGTCCTAAATGTGGGAAGCCCACTGTATTAAAAAGTAAAATTGCCTAAAGGAACACTTGAAAATTAGTTTTCTAGAGAACCCTTTAACAATATATTTATTAGACTTATTTCCATTGATAGTTAATGTGACTCAAATCAGCCTTCTAATATTGTAAAATGGCTTGTAAATCTCTGGTTTAAGTTTACAATATTACACATAAGACTAAACTCATAGTAACTGTATAGATAAAGCAGGATCCAGTATATGAGATGACACTGCGCCAGCAACTCATCAATGTCCATGGTACAGAAACTACACACAAAGTATATTTTATATAGAAACGGTGGTAGCAATCACATTTCTGGTTTTATGTAAATAAAAAATGTAAATAGTGAAATGTTTTGCTGTTTTCTAATATATATTGGGTTTCATGAACAAAAACCCTTCTAAGGAAAAAGACCAGATCATCTTTTATTTTCAAATATGCTCTTGAAAAATTTAAGCAGTGATCTGATTGGTTGAAACCCCCAGACATCATCAGAGAGTGCTACATTTACTATACTATACTATAATATATAGCCCACATTTACTAAGCAGTATGTGTCGTAAACTGCAAGAAAAGGTTGCAAATGGTGACGTGTGACAAATTTGATATAAAATTTGTGGCTTTTCTCTTGTATTCACCAAATTTAAAAAGTGACAAGTAAAGTGGGCAAGGTCTCTAAGAAGACATCGTTTAGGCCACATATAACACATAGCTTAATAAATGTGGGCTAATATATTCCTGTTGCACGTTTGAAGTGGGATTAAAGTATAAATATTACATAGTTACATACTGTAATTACATAGTTTATACGGTTGAAAAAAGACACATGTCCATCAAGTTGAACCAACGGATGGGAAAAGGGAAGGTAAAAAATTTCTACACATAGGAGCTAAAAAAATTTTGTTCTAGGAAATTATCTAAGCCTTTTTTAAAGCCATCTACTGTCCCTGCTCTGACCAGCTCCTGTGATAGATTATTCCATAGATTCACCGTTCTCACAGTAAAGAAAGCTTGTCGCCTCTGCAGGTTGAACCTTTTTTTCTCTAGACGGAGGGAGTGCCCCCTTGTTTTTTGAGGGGTTTTACATGGAACAGGATTTCACCATATTTTTTGTATGTGCCATTCATATATTTATATAACAAAGGGGAGAGAATAGACATGGACCGCACATCCACTGTATACAATGATCAATTGCGGCTAGGCAAAATATTTAAATATGAACGAGAGGTTCTTTGTAACATTTTGATCAAATTGTATGCAAGCCCACTTGCCACTTCACGGCAACCTTTAAAAGTGGGTCCCTACTCTAACGGTTGCAGCACCGCATGGCGGCTACTGCCACCGCAGCACCGCTCCTGCAGAGGGAGCAACCCAGGGGCCCAAAAGCACCCATGCCTTCAGACCGTGCCAAGCCTCCTTGGCTCTGGGCCACGTCCCCCCACAAGTGCAGCACTACAGCAACAGACACCACCACACAGCACCACAACATGTGAACAGATGGAATGAGCTCACCTTGCCATGCGCCCCCAGTGGCCAACTGAGAGTACAAGCAGGAGCAGGAACACTTATGAGGTCATTCCTAAATTAAAATCAGCTGGGCCAAAAGTGTGGAGTGCTGGTACCAAGTAAAACAAAACAACAGAGGGGATAGACTCTATCATATCAAAGGGGAGAGAATAGACATGGACCGCACATCCACTGTATACTATGATCAATTGCGGCTAGGCAAAATATTAAATATGTTGTGGTGCTGTGTAGTGGTGTCTGTTGCTGTAGTGCTGCACTTGTGGGGGGACGTGGCCCAGAGCCAAGGAGGCTTGGCACGGTCTGAAGGCATGGGTGCTTTTGGGCCCCTGGGTTGCTCCCTCTGCAGGAGCGGTGCTGCGGTGGCGGTAGCCGCCATGCGGTGCTGCAACCGTTAGAGTAGGGACCCACTTTTAGAGGTCGCCGTGAAGTGGCAAGTGGGCTTGCATACAATTTGATCAAAATGTTACAAAGAACCTCTCGTTCATATTTAAATATTTTGCCTAGCCGCAATTGATCATTGTATACAGTGGATGTGCGGTCCATGTCTATTCTCTCCCCTTTGATATATATTTATATAAGTTAATCATGTCCCCCTCAGTCGTCTTTTTTCAAGGCTAAATAGGTTTAGTTCTTTTAATCTTTCCTCATAACTTAGATTCTCCATGCCCATTATTAGCTTCGTTGCTCTTCTTTGTATTTTTTCCAACTCCAGGGCATTCTTTCTATGAACTGGAGCCCAGAACTGAACTGCATATTCTAGATGAGGCCTCACTAATGCTTTGTAAAGTGGTAATATTACATCCCTGTCCCGCGAGTCCATGCCTCTTTTAATACACAACAATATCTTGCTGGCCTTTGAAGCAGCTGATTGACATTGCATGCTGTTATTTAGTTTATGATTTACAAGTACACCCAGATCCTTCTCAACAAGTGACTCCCCCAGTGTAGCTCCCCCTAGGACATATGATGCATGCAGGTTGTTCGTACCCAGATGCATAACTTTACATTTATCTACATTAAACTTAATTTACCAAGTGGACGCCCAAACACTCAGTTTGTTTAAATCCGCTTGCAATTCACGAACATCTTAACTATATTACATAGCTTGGTGTCATCTGCAAAAATAGAAATAGTGCTATTAATCCCATCCTCTATATCATTAATAAATAAGTTGAATGATAAATATAAATTATTAATTTATTACTTATATAAATTATTTACAAATAATAAAATGAAGTATAAACATATAAAAAACATTTAACTGCTTTACCAATCTCTCCTATAAACCCTTCTTAAGATATATATATGTATGTATATATATATATATATATATATATATATATATATATATATATATATATAAAGCATCAATATGCATTTAATGGCACGTGGTACATTGAAAATGTTTATGTTTACTCAATCAAATACACTGCAAGAGTATATATTCTAAACAGGTAGAAGGAAGGGTTAAAATAATTGGACCTTTTAATGTGTCTCTGTTTCATTCTATGAAAAATTAGACATGGCTAAGCACTGTACAAATATACCATACAAAAATAAAACATCACATCTGTTAGCAAGATAGCAGGCAGGCCTCACTGTAACAACCTAATCTGCCTGTAACTACTCAGAGCAAGCGATCCGTGGAGGAGGAAGCATTTGATTTCAATAGTCCGTCTGCCGCCTACTTCATTTAGCAAACAGCAGAAAAAAGAACAACCTAATTATAGCTATAAAGGCAATCACATATTACCACTGCAAACAAAAAGGTTGTGCAGTGTGCGAGAACATTAGTGGCTAGTCACTCAAAAGAATAATATTAAAAGTTACCTATAAAGTAGTAATTAAAAGCAGTATGTGGTTTATTTGATTAAAATTTATTTCTATTTTCCAATGTATATGATTCCTATGAAGTAAAATTTTTGATAAATCGATGGTTAGGTAATACATATCAGAATTTACATATGCTGAAAGCCACCCACTTGTCTTTGAGATTCTGTTAACAATGCAGGAGTAAGGGTTGGAGTTTAGTCATAAGGGGTGCAGAGGTAGCTGTCGCACCCAGGGCATTCGAGGGTGAGGTGGCCCAAAGACACCTCTGCCACATAAGGTGCCCTTCACACCTTCATGATTTAATGAGGAATTGGGGGAAATTCCGTGCACAAATACTTATCAAACACAGTAACATTGTACATTTTAACCTCGTTCACATGCAGCAGAAAAAAATCCATGTAGATTTTTGTCTGTGCTGAAGAATAAAAATCTGTCAGTATGCGTTTTTCACACATAAAAGCCAGCGGCCAGGTGTCATTGAATGGCGCTAAAGTGTCAACCTCACATTTCTGCCATGGATCCTCTCGTAAGTACTTGTTGGATTTGCCATGGGAAAATCCGCCTCGTGTGAACATACCATAAGAAGGCACCATTGTTATAAAGGACATATGGTAGGTGGGATACATGTTGCAGGTTTTACATTGAGGCCCAGGAGCTTCATGTTAGGCTGGGGCTAGATCTAGATTTTTGTAGTGAGCGATAAATCGCTGTCCATTGGAATTTATTAAGCACCTAAGTGCCATCTCTGGTTACAGAAAGCCCCAAAATAATTCCATAAATACTTTAATTTTGAATAATTGCACCATATATCATGTGGAAATAAAGAGAAAAGTGACATATTGCTTTCTCTTATTGACATAATTGAGGTTTCATTCACATCTTCGTCAGGGCTCCGTTCTGGCGTTCCATCGGAGCTTCCCGTCAGAACGGAACCCTAACTGAAACAAACGGAAATCATAGTTTTTTTTTGGAATCACCATTGATTTCAATGGTAACGGATCCAGTGCAAATGGTTTCCGTTTGTCTCAGTTTTGCAAGGGTTCCATCGTTTTGACGGAATGAATACCGTAGTTGACTATACTATTGCTTCCCTCAAAACGACGGAACCCTTGTAAAACTGAGACAAACGGAAACCATTTGCACCGGATCCGTCACCATTGAAATCAATGGTGATGCAAATGTAAACCTATGTTAGGGTTGCGTTCTGACGGGAACCTCCAATGGAACGCCAGAACGGAGCCCTGACGCAGATGTGAACGAAGCCTTAATTGTGTTCATAAGAGAAAACAATATGTCACTTTTCTCTTTTTTTCCACATTAAAGTAACTAATATATGGTTCAATTATTAAAACATAAAGTATTTATGGAATTATTTTGGAGCTTTGTGTAACCAGAGATGTATCAGAGGTGTTTAATACATTCTTATGGACAACGATTTATCGCTCACTACAAAAGTGAACAAAGCCTAACTTGTATTAAGACTCACCAGGGTTTAAGAATGTAATGTTTATTGGGTTCCTGACAATTAATCTAACCAGATGGTCCATATAGTTTATGCTATTATCCCTTGTGCAAAAAAAACCATTATGATAAAATGTGAGCACATATGCTTTTTAAAGA
Source organism: Rhinoderma darwinii (assembly GCF_050947455.1). NCBI lineage: Eukaryota > Metazoa > Chordata > Amphibia > Anura > Rhinodermatidae > Rhinoderma > Rhinoderma darwinii. The sequence goes on from NC_134688.1 coordinate 104,172,673, forward strand.
TAACAGTAATATCTCCACCAGAGTGCAGCAGATGTCGGTAGGTGCAGAATCATGGTTTAGGACCACATATTGGGCACCAGGAATATATCACTATAAGATATGCAATGCATTCTAATTGTGATGAGAATAATGTTATGGGGCTTTAGTACAAGTAATGTTAGCCAACACTATCTAAGGGTACATACAAAGGGAACACTGAGTTTCTCCATCTCCCTTTTGCTCATTCCTGCTTTCATTGTGAAGAAGAAAATCAGTATCTCTGTAGATTTAAGGAGAGCAGATGGGTCTAATTATACAGTGTCTGTAATTGGATTGATCAGCAGTTAATAGGAAAAGAGAAAAGCAGACTTTGTTTGAGTAAAAATCATCCCCCCGGTGCTCTGGGTCTAATCTCGCCCTCCCTCCCTCCTAATCTTCACTATTTTCCAAAAACAATGTTTTGCTGCCCAGGATTGTGCTGTTTTAATCTATCATTGAGAAGTCTTGATTATGAGATGTGTCTAATGGCAGCAAAGCATTATAAGGAAATAATTCACACAAATTACACATACGGAAATCCAAACACTGCCATTGTCGGCCTAGGAGCAGACTATCATCAGTAGTAAATGTAATGTATTCAGGAGTTTCTAATAAAAAAAACAGCAGTTTGCAAATTTTTGATGTTTTTGTCATTAAAAATGCCAACTGTGTGCCGATTGTAATAAAACTATGTGCAGTATGTTCTAGAGATAGTTACTCCATAAAATTCCCTTACCGGAGGCCTCATGCACATGGATGTATTCCAGATGTTGAATGCAGCATCCATAGAATGCTATGCGCCTATAATGTACTTACTGTATGTGTGGCTCTTCGCTTCTACAGATGGCTTTTCTCACAGATTCCATTTAGTGCGAGAAAAAATTGTATCTTGTACTATTATTAAAGATAATCTCACCTAGAAGCATTGCAGAATAAAGTGCCACACAAAGGCACCCCACAGGGGAACAAAGGTCATTCAATATGGGTTCCTACTACCAACCCATAGTACACATCATCCATATGGAATTTATTTGTGCATGACATGCAGGTTTGGACAGACCCACAAAAGTACCAGAAGGTCCTCTGGTAGGCCCAAACTCTGAGACAATAATGGTGTCCTAATACAGGGCCTACTAGTTCAGTTAAGACAACCCCAGTTGGAGCTGACTTTTAGACCATATTGATAAGAATTTCTGCATGTGCAATACTAACAACAAATTTACAATGTAATTAAATGAGGACAGGGACATGCGTTGTATAGATGGGTGGTGAGTCCTCAGAATTATTTCCTCTGGTGAGCCCAAGGAACCCCAGTCACAAAATAGGCCTATGTCCATAATAATCAGAGCTGATTTTCAATTATTAAAAATAGACATTTCTAAAATACACTTTTTATGTTGTTCAAGCCAGATATGAATTAAAACAATCCCAAACAGAAGATGTTTAACAGCTCACATTTATTAAGAGAAAAACATAGGCTTGTTCACAAAAAAAAAAAAAGTTTACAGAGCTCTAATGAATGCATCCCCAAAAGTAAAAGGTAAAAACTCTGTATTTGTGGCTATTAGGCCCTGTTCACACTGAGTTTTTTGGACGCAAAACTCGTCAAAAACCTCCCGAAAATGCCTCCCATTGATTTCAATGGGAGGCGTCGCGGTAAAAAGAAGCGACATGACCTATCTTGAGGCGGTTTCCGCCTCCAAAACCCCATTTCAATCTGTTAGAAACGGGGGAAAAACGCCTCGACGAGTGTTTTGACGAGTTTTTGTCAAACCACTGTGCAAAAAACGTCTGGAGCAGTTTTTGCAGGAGGAATTTTCCTTCTGCAAATAACTCCGTATGAACGGCCCTCGAGGCAATGTAAATGCATCATCAGTGAAATGTCGGTGCTGCGATGTTGAGTTGTTGTTGCTTTCTTCTTTATCTCTCCTCTAGGTGGCACTTGTGCAGTGGTGAAACCAGTCACTGTATGGCAATGTATGTATGAGTGAAGAACTGCTCTTGCTATGATATTCTACATTGGAGAAGAGGTTGCCTAAGCCAGCCACCAAAGACGTTGTGTACATATTGCATTTATTGACTATTTTTAATAAGGTAAAGCAAGATACTTGGCTTGCTCATATGTAATTTTAGGGGGCCGGGATGTACGCCATTTTGAGGCTGCACTTACCGATCCGTAACAGGGTGATGGCGCTTGACGTATAAAACAGTGGTGAGTCTGCCAAGTAGTATTCAGTGTTGGGAGAAAACTGGCATAACTTTTGCTCTGCATACTATACAGGAGAGGTGTTGCTGCAAGGAGGGGAAAGTCGTAAAACTGCTGTGGAGGTGATAAAACAGAGAGGGAGACCAACTGCTTTGGACCTGGAACTGTGGAGCCTGAGTTAGACTGGTGAGGATCGACCTATTCTGTATTCATCGCTGGGCCTGGGATGGCGACAGCTAGTTAAATTTACTACACTTCTCTTATCACATGCCTTCAACCAGGGCAGATTCAGTTCGCTACAATGGTCAAGCCAGAGTGGTTTGTTGGCACCCCCGGTTACCCAGCACCTGGGGAACATGCCCCACCAGATCCCCCTAACTACACCTGTGACCACAGTGCACTTTATATTTGTGTCGGCAAAGATACTGACTAGGTTTATGGTTCATGCAAAATTATTATTAGTTCATAGTTTTTCTAAGTGCATAATCCACTGAGTTTCCCATGCTTCATTTCCTTCACAGATGGTAAGCTCCCATGAGCAGAGTCCTCTCTTATCTTATTTTAATGTCAGTAGATGTTTGTTTTCCAATATCTGCCTTTTTGTGCATTTATTACTTTCCCTGATATGCTTTCTCTACATAAATAAAGGTTATTATAATTATTATTGGGATGCAGGCAACAGTCTGTCTTCATGCTGCAGCGATATAACAATGTCAGTAGGTTGATAATGCATTCTGTATTACTATCATGAATTTAGCAGATTTCATAAATCCTAACAAATCATAAATGTCTATCTGCCCAGGGACTTGACATTGTAGTACATTTATTATATACCAGCTGCGTACTCTGAAATGGGCTAGTTAAATATCTCTAGATCAACACAGTAAAAAATAATTTGTCTTACTTCTTTTTCGAAGCATCATGGAATAGAGAATAGTTATTTACTGATATATTTTTTACAAGAAAATTACTACATACAGTCATATCTGTCTTACAGAGTTATTCACTCATCTAACTCATCTCATTAAGTTATCATCATTGTTTATAACTTCAAGTCGGACAAACGTGGGTCATTTTGAAGCTGGGTGTTAGCACTCTGAGAAAGTCATGCACATGGATGGCCAGATTCAATAAAATCTTGCTATAGGCCATGTTGATGATTTCTTTCTGACAGGAATTTAGGCTGTTAATGTGGTTGAAGGATGACCATAGGTATAGGGACTGCAGTTTTAGGCTCTGTTCACATCTGTGTCGGAGGCTCCATTAGTGGCCTCCGTAAAAGATCCAGGAGAGATTTCCAGAAACAATAGGGCTGCATGTAGCGCTATTGTTTTCGGTAAAACCACGGAAAAACTGACGGAAAGCTGACAGAACCCATTAAAGTCAATGGGTACCGTCGGCTGCCAGTGGTGTCAGTGGTGCAACGAAACCGTCGGTTCCGGTTTTCCATTGTTCGGCCCACTGACGAAACACAACAACAAAAAGCTCCTACACAGGTGTAAATATAGACTAAAGGTTCTTTTACACGGCCCAATGTGGGTCATGTAAACAAGCGCCAATTAACGAGACAGCTTATTGATCGGCGTTCGTTTGCTTCTTTCACAAGGCGATATTATGGTGATGAGCGCTTGTTACTCCGATCACTCGTCCCCATAAATTTTTATCATGTCGGCAGCGCATCTCCCCGTTTACACAGGGAGATGTTCTGCCGACAATGATAATAGTTTCAGTATTTAAAACGATACGACCAGCTAATGAAAAAAGTTTAATTATAAAAAAGTCCTCCCCCAAAATAACATTATTTTCCCCCTTTTGTTCATTAAAATCAATTTTACTATGTAAAAATAGTAAGAAATAAAATATGGTATCGCCACAAAGATAATTATTTATGCCGCACTGCGCATGGTGTAAAAAAAACTTAAAACGGAGGCAGACTTGTTGTTTTTTTCCCATTCTCCTCATAAAAATCTATAAAGCCTAATCCAAAAATTATATGTACTCTAAAGTGGTGGCAATAAACACTACAACTCATCCCGCAAAAAAATAAAGATGCTCTCATACAGCTCTGTTGATGGAAAAATAAAATAGTTATGTTATGTCTCGGAATGCGGCTACACAAAAATGACTCTGTTCCATAAAAGATGCTTATATTGTGCAAAAGCTCTAAAAAACAATAATTTTATATATATATATATATATATATATATATATATATATATATATATATATATATATATATATATACTGTCGAGTCACATTATTATGACAACAAGCTAATATCCAGAGTAACCGCCGTGTGCAGCATGGACAGCAGCAGGCTGGGAGTGACTCAATAAGGTGCTGATAGGTTGTCTCAGCTATCTGGAGTCATGCTAACTGTAGGGCATCCCCCATTTGTTGGAGGGTGCGTGGGGGAGGAACCATAGAGCGAACAAGACAATTGAGGTGGTCCCACAGATGCTCAATTGGGTTCAAGTCTGGTGAATTAGGGGGCCAGGGAAGTACTTGGAAGTCTTGGTCGTGCTCTTCCAACCACTGTCAGACATTTCTAGCCGTGTGACACATCACATTGTCTTGCTGGAAGATTCCATCTCTCCCAGGGAAGACAAATAGCATGTATGGGTGGTCATAATCTGCAACGATGGATTCATATCCAAATCAGTCCAGAGTGCCTTCCACATGGATGAGTGGGCCCAGAGAATGCCATGAAAAAATTCCCCAGACCATAATGCTGCCGCCACCAACTTGTGTTCATCCAGCAATGGTTGCAGGGTGTTTGTTCTCGATGTTTCTCGCCTAACACGCCAACGTCTATCCTTTCGATGAAGCAGAAAACGCGAATCATCAGAGAAGGCAACCCTTTGCCAATCATCGGTGGTCCAATTCCGATACTGCCATGCATATTTTTTTTCTGATGCGTCGGAGCCCCATACACAGTAGGATTCGCTAAACTTTTGTTTTTGATACACGTCTGGTAGCCCCCTGGTTGATTTTCAGGGTGGACTGCTCCCCTGTAGCGTGTCGTTCAGCCCTTTCACAACGGAGTGTTTTAGTTGAAGGCATACACTGGTAATCCCAGGGAATTTTTTACTAGATAAAAAACATATAAACATTATTTCCAACTTAAACGAAAATATTTTTTCATCAACAATATGCTACTATCTGGAGTTTCCACACCTTCAGGTAATTTCCTCATTTACACAACGTCAGCCTTGGGGTATGAATGCTGAGGGCAAGGGACCCAGACACCTCACACTCCTGTGTCATTGTCCAACCCAATTATTGCAGAGCTTCTTCTTATACTTGGACTCAATTGTCCTAAGTGCAGAGTTAGGGGACATCTGCATCAGATGCCTGATGAAAACGCCAGTTCGGCGTTGAAACGCGTTGCATAGCAATAAATCATTTTACGTTTACCTGGCTCTTGGACCTCATCCTGTCTACACCACGCAGCAGCGCCAACATAGATCCTATTTTCATTTCACTCTGCACTCATCATAATCAAGCGGTTACCTCGGCAACTATGCTTGAGAAAGGTCCCAAGGTGGGACGGAAACGTTGCATTGCCATGTTGGCATAATAAATTTCACCACTTTTTCATCTTGATCATTGGAGTGCTGCTGAATTTTCTTTTTGGTTATACACATGGTCTTTGGATCGGGACTATCAGCTTGCACCCTTCATTACTGGTATTTATACACTGAATTTGAGTGCTGCAGTTTTTTCTACTGGTATATATATATATATATATATATATATATATATATATATATATATATATATATACTGTCGAGTCACATTATTATGACAACAAGCTAATATCCAGAGTAACCGCCGTGTGCAGCATGGACAGCAGCAGGCTGGGAGTGACTCAATAAGGTGCTGATAGGTTGTCTCAGCTATCTGGAGTCATGCTAACTGTAGGGCATCCCCCATTTGTTGGAGGGTGCGTGGGGGAGGAACCATAGAGCGAACAAGACAATTGAGGTGGTCCCACAGATGCTCAATTGGGTTCAAGTCTGGTGAATTAGGGGGCCAGGGAAGTACTTGGAAGTCTTGGTCGTGCTCTTCCAACCACTGTCAGACATTTCTAGCCGTGTGACACATCACATTGTCTTGCTGGAAGATTCCATCTCTCCCAGGGAAGACAAATAGCATGTATGGGTGGTCATAATCTGCAACGATGGATTCATATCCAAATCAGTCCAGAGTGCCTTCCACATGGATGTGTGGGCCCAGAGAATGCCATGAAAAAATTCCCCAGACCATAATGCTGCCGCCACCAACTTGTGTTCATCCAGCAATGGTTGCAGGGTGTTTGTTCTCGATGTTTCTCGCCTAACACGCCAACGTCTATCCTTTCGATGAAGCAGAAAACGCGAATCATCAGAGAAGGCAACCCTTTGCCAATCATCGGTGGTCCAATTCCGATACTGCCATGCATATTTTTTTTCTGATGCGTCGGAGCCCCATACACAGTAGGATTCGCTAAACTTTTGTTTTTGATACACGTCTGGTAGCCCCCTGGTTGATTTTCAGGGTGGACTGCTCCCCTGTAGCGTGTCGTTCAGCCCTTTCACAACGGAGTGTTTTAGTTGAAGGCATACACTGGTAATCCCAGGGAATTTTTTACTAGATAAAAAACATATAAACATTATTTCCAACTTAAACGAAAATATTTTTTCATCAACAATATGCTACTATCTGGAGTTTCCACACCTTCAGGTAATTTCCTCATTTACACAACGTCAGCCTTGGGGTATGAATGCTGAGGGCAAGGGACCCAGACACCTCACACTCCTGTGTCATTGTCCAACCCAATTATTGCAGAGCTTCTTCTTATACTTGGACTCAATTGTCCTAAGTGCAGAGTTAGGGGACATCTGCATCAGATGCCTGATGAAAACGCCAGTTCGGCGTTGAAACGCGTTGCATAGCAATAAATCATTTTACGTTTACCTGGCTCTTGGACCTCATCCTGTCTACACCACGCAGCAGCGCCAACATAGATCCTATTTTCATTTCACTCTGCACTCATCATAATCAAGCGGTTACCTCGGCAACCGGCATCGGATCTGGCAGCAGCTATTTCGTGGTTTTCTCCATTCTACTCCTCTAACCTAACGGTGAGCATTTATTATTTCTATTTCTCACCTACACCTTCTTTGATCCACACCAAGTGGCGCCGTGGCTTTTTGCCCTTTCTCTATGTTACATACTGACATTGGATATTTTAATAGTACATATTAGTTTACAATAATAATAAAAAAAAAAATATTTATCTTTTGTTATACTCTTCTTGGAGCCATACATCTTTCTTCCCCCTTTTCTAATAATATTTGATACATTTATATTGGTGATGTACACCGAGTGTGGCTCTTCTGGCTACAATCATCTAATTTATTTATTCTGAGGGCAGTTGCCCACCTTATTTGTTGAGGCTTCTTTCTGGACACTCTGCCATAAGGCCCGGATTGGTGGAGTGCTGCAGTGATGGTTGACCTTCTGGAAGTTTCTCCCATCTGCGCACAGGATCTTTGGAGCTCAGCCAGATTGATCACAAGGTTCTTGGTCACCTCTCTTACCAAGGCCCTTCTCCCCTGATTATTTAGCTTGGTGGGGTGGCCAGCTCTAGCAAGAGTCTTCGTTGTTCCAAATTTCTGCCATTTAAGAATTATGGAGGCCACTGTGCTCTTGGGAACTTTCAGTGCAGTAAAAACTTTTTTGTGCATTCCTCCAGATCTGAGCCTCCACACAATTCTGTCTCTGAGCTCTACAGGCAGTTCTTTCCTCCTCATGGTGGGATTTTTTGCTCTGATATGCATTGTCAGCCGTGAAACCTTATATAGAAAGGGGTGTGTCTTTCCAAATCAAGTCCAATTAAATGAATTTACCACAGGTGGACTCTAATGAAGATGATATAGATAAATGGGAGGCCCCAGAGCTAAATTGCAAGTGTCATAGCAAAGGGTCTGAATACTTATGTCCATGCAAAATTTAAGTTTTTCATTTTTAATAAATTTGCAAAAATTTCTAGAATTCTGTTTTCACTTTGTCATTATGGGGTATTGAGTGCAGAATGATGGGGAAAAACCTAAAGTTTTATTTTATTTTAGCAAAAGGCCTCAACATAACAAAATGTGAAAAAAATGGAAGGTTCTGAAGACTTTCTGAATGCACATGTATATATCTAATATAGCTAAATCCTGCTGTTACCAAAGCTGTCAGTCCTGCTGACCTGTCGGATTCGGCTACAGAATACATAGAAGCTTTATCTCAAAAAGTAAGAAAATGTTTTAATAAAAACCTATTTAAAAGTTGGTTCAAATGAAATTAGACACAGTTTTAAAAAAAGAAAAATTGACTTTAAAGTTTTTTATAGCCTTCGACATGTTATTTATAATGCCCCAACAGTGTGCCTAAACATTTTTGTAAAAGCTAATCAATAAATGTATTGGTACCCTAAAGAGGCGGCAATAAAAACTAAAACTCATGCTTCAAAAACGAAAGCCATGATAGTGCTACGTTGTCAAGAAAATAAAAAAGTTGTATCTCTTGGAATGTGATTATTAAAAAAAAAAACTCAGTCCTTGAAGGCCCAAAATCATCTGGTCCTAAAGTAAAAATCTCTTATCCTATGCACACCTATGTGTCTACTTAGCAACAGACGCGATATAAAACCAAAAATTTGTTATACAGGTGGAAATTTATGAGCAGACTATAACAAAAGGAGATCTTTGGTCAGTGTCCGTAATAGAAAATAGATGCAAATGTGACTTTTGTGAAGCTGGAGGAGCTGGTGCCGATTACTGTGATTGTAATTATCATAATTTTACAGTAGATGCTGTTAATGTGTTCATATTAGTATTCTGAGCTGTAAAGATCTATTACTTACAAATCCCCTGACATCCATTGTTGAAGAAGGGTTTCCACCCCCCTGCTGTCTGGTTTGGCCTTCATTTGCTCAACATAAGGCCTCTTTCAGGCACGCATATTTTACATCAGTATTCCATCTGGTTTTTGTGGACCATAATACGGAGCTAATATTATTCAATGAAGCTATTTACATGGGCGTATAAAATACAGCATGCACTACTTTCCTCCGTCTTGCGGATGGAAAACGCCCATTAAAGTCTATGGATGCATTCACACACTAATTCTGAACACTATCACTACTGTCTATAAGCAGAAGAAGCCAATATGTAGTTCAATGGGGAGCAATAATGGGACAATTAAACAATAAAATGTAAACTGCCCCCTGTGCTTTCTGCTATAGTGAAATGTTCATATCTAACAGTCCTTCAGCTACGTACATCTTAGCTGTGATGGAAACATTATTACATTGCATCATTTATGATTATTGGGGTTGAGGATAACCGGTTCTGCACCGGGATATTCAGAGCCTTCAGGACCAGACATCGATCAGCCATTTTTAGCCCAGCTCAATTAAATAACGATGTATTTTTTATTTTGCAACTTTTATTTTCTGTGAACAATGCAGGTATCTTTTTTCATAATTTCTATACACATAATTTTTGCTTTTTCCATTTTTTTGCTTATAAATGTAAAAAAATATAGTAAAAAAAAATAGCTTTTTTTACTCCCTAGCTTATTCTTTCTGGTAATAATACATTGTTACAATAAAATAGACTTTATTTTTGTGACCGGAATTGTCTACTATAAATTTTGATATAGTACATGTCTAGTTTAGGGTAACTGGGTCATGCTTGTGTCACAATAATGATTGGTGGTGGGAACTTAATTTTTGTTTTGGTCTATTGTAGTGTGTATTTTATTTTTATTTTTGTCATTTTGCTTTTCTAGACTTTTCTGTCCCTCAAAGGTCAGAAAAGAGCTTTGGGGAACTTTATTATTTATTTTTTTTATACCATATTTTTCCCACTGTAGCTGGGGTTGCACAGTTAAAGAATGTGGGGACATCTAAGACCAGTAGGTTTTAGCTACACTTCTACCTAAAAGCCTTCCGAGTCTGCCAAGCTACAGTAGATAGCATGTGGGAAAAGGGCTGCCAATCTAGTTAGGACAAGAGAAACCTTGGCAAAGTGATAGTTGCGTAAAAAATCTCCTGAAGTTGCCCATACACTTACAATAGCTGTTGACTGAATAATCACAAGCAGGGGCGTGGCTAAAGGCTCATGGGCCCCGATGCAAAAATTCTTACCTGGCCCCCCCCCCCCTGCAAACTTCTAATGGCCGACGGTCCGCAGCTTTCAGCTGCATCGCTGGGTCTCCTAAGTGACCCAACAATGCAGCACTAGCAGCCAGGGGCGTCACTAAGGCTGGGTTCACGCAACCTATTTACGGATGTAATTCGGGCGTTTTAGCATTGAATTATGTCCGAAAATGCGGCTCAAAAGCGTTGGCAAACATCTGCCCATTCACTTGAATGGGTCTTACGATGTTCTGTGCCGACGGTCATTTTTTTTTACGCGCCGCTGTCAAAAGGCGGCGCGTAAAAAAGACGCCCGCGTCAAAGAAGTGCCTGTCACTTCTTCAGACGTAAATGGAGCCGTTTCCAATGGACTCCATAGAAAAACAGCTCCAATTACATCCGTAATGGACGCAGCGAAAGACGCCTGCACATGCCATTACGGCAGAAATTACGGTGCTGTTTTCTCCTGAAAACAGCACCGTCATTTCAGCCGTAACAGACGATGCCGTGTGAACATACCCTAAGGGGTTAAAATGTCAGGGAAATAGCCCCAATACATGTGTGTCCGCCCAAAAAAAAATGTGTATATGAGACAGCATAGCATATCTATAGCACTATGACCCTATAAACTATGGATAGGATTAGATACAGTGGCTCAGCAGACAGTATCACACATGATAGGATTAGATACAGTGGAACAGCAGACAGTATCACACATGATAGGATTAGATACAGTGGCTCAGAAAACAGTATCACACATGATAGGATTAGATACAGTGTCCCAGCAGACAGTATCACACATGATAGGATTAGATACAGTGGGCCAGCAGACAGTATCGCACATGATAGGATTAGATACAGTGGCTCAGCAGACAGTATCACACATGATAGGATTAGATACAGTGGCTCAGCAGACAGTATCACACATGATAGGATTAGATACAGTGGCCCAGCAAACAGTATCACACATGATAGGATTAGATACAGTGGCTCAGCAGACAGTACCACACATGATAGGATTAGATACAGTGGCTCAGAAGGCAGTATCACACATGATAGGATTAGATACAGTGGCCCAGCAGACAGTATCACACATGATAGGATTAGATACAGTGGCTCAGTAGACAGTACCACACATGATAGGATTAGATACAGTGGCTCAGAAGGCAGTATCACACATGATAGGATTAGATACAGTGGCTCAGCAGACAGTACCACACATGATAGGATTAGATACAGTGGCTCAGAAAGCAGTATCACACATGATAGGATTAGATACAGTGGCTCAGCAGACAGTATCACACATGATCGGATTAGATACAGTGGCTCAGCAGACAGTATCACACAAGATACGATTAGATACAGGGCTCAGCAGACAGTATCACACATGATCGGATTAGATATAGGGCCCAGCAGACAGTATCACACAAGATACGATTAGATACAGGGCCCAGTAGACAGTATCACACATGATTGGATTAGATACACAGCTCAGCAGACAGTATCACACATGATTGGATTCGATACAGGGCCCAGCTCGCTGACATTGGGTCTCCAGCGCTGGACCCAGGATAGGTAAGAATAATAATTTTGCTTCTTTATGTGTTACTGATTATTTTTGTGTGTGTGTGTTTTTTTTTACAGGTTCGGTTGTTGGACTTCGGATACGAGGACTTCAATGACGGCGTTTTTTTTATTCTCAATAAAATGGTTAATGAGGGTTGTGTTTTTTTATTTCAATAAAATATTTTTTCTATGTGCTTGTATCTTTTTAAACTTTATTATCACCGCCTTAGTAATGGCCACTGGCTGATTGACAATCTCCATTACTTAGGCGAGGCTTAATGTTAGCAGGTGCAGAGGCCAACACTAACCCCCATTATTACCCCGGTACCCACCGCCACCAGGGGTGCTGGGAAGAGCCGGGTACGAACCAGTACCCGACCATCTGTAGTGACAGGCAGGCACCGGGGTGGCCGCAGGCTGGTAGCATTAGGCTGGGGAAGGCCAAAAACAGTGGCCCTTCCCCCCCATTTTTCATAACCAGCCAGATACAATAAAGCAGCAGCAGCCTAGCATCACCAGGGTAGGAAGGGCCACTGTTTTTGGCCTTTCCCCTCCTGATAATACCAGCCTGCGGCCACCCCAGTGGCCGACCATCACTACAGATGGTCAAGTACTGGATCGTACCCGACTCTTCCCAGCACCCCTGGTGGCGGTGGGTACCGGGGTAATAAAGGGGGTTAGTGTTAGCCTCTGCATCGGCTAACACTAAGCCTCGCCTTAGCAATGGATGCTGTCAATCAGCCGGCGGCCATTACTAAGGCGGTAATAATATAGTTTAAAAAAAAACAGACATAGAATAAATATTTTATTGAAATAAAAAAAAAACCCACACAACCCTCATTAACCATTTTATTGATAATAAAAAAAAGCTGTCATCGAAGTAGTCCTGGAATCCGACGTAGTCCAACGACCGAACCTGTAAGAAAACACACAAAAAAAACGATTAGTAACACATGTGTTAGGCTTAGATACAGGGCCCATGTGTGATACTGTCTGTGGGACCCTGTATCTAAGCCTACCACAACGTAGGCTTAGATACAGGGTCCAGCAGGCAGTAATCTTATACCGTATAAGATTACTGTGTGCTGGACCCTGTATCTAAACCTACAGTGTGGTAGGCTTATATACAGGGCCCATCAGACAGGATCACACATGGGCCATGTATCTAAGCCTACCATGTGATTGGCTTATATACAGGGCCCATCAGACAGGATCACACATGGGCCATGTATCTAAGCCTACCATGTGATTGGCTTATATACGGGGCCCATCAGACAGGATCACACATGGGCCATGTATCTAAGCCTACCATGTGATTGGCTTAGATACAGGGCCGAGCAGACAGGATCACACAATCTGTGATCCTGTCTCATGGGCCCCCTAAGCCTGCTACATCGTAGGCTTAGGGGTTGTACCGTCCCTAAACATTGATTGCCTATCCTCAGGATAGGCCATCAATAGCTGATGTGTCTCTCGGGACCCGCAAATCAGCTGTTTTGAAGGGGCCGCAGCACTCGTACGAGAGCTGCTTCCCCTTCATTTCACTACTCGCCCACACTGTGAATCGCCGACACGGATTCACAGTGTGACCAGAATGAAGTGACAGGAATGAAGGGGAGCAGCTCTCGTACGAGTGCTGCGGCCCCTTCAAAACAGCTGATTGGCGGGTCCCGGGAGTCGGACCCCGCCAGTCAGGGCTAATCTTACCTTCCTCTTCGGCCGCGGCGGGAGTTCTGTCGTCTCGATACTGTGCGCGGCGCATAGCGCTGTGACGTCATGCGCTGCGCACAGCGCTTGACGTCAGGACCTCCGCTGCAATCCGGAACAAGGAAGGTAAGTAAAGTATGTTACTATAGTAACAGGGGCCCGCGGCCCGAGTTACTATAGTAACTTTTTATTGATGTGGTGCGGTGGGCCGTGGGCCCCCCTGGCTTCGGGGCCCGGTCGCAATTGCGACCGCTGCGACCCCTATAGCTACGCCAGTGATCACAAGCCATAAACATCCAACCTCAGCACGGCGGGGCATGCATGTGTTTTTAAAGAAAAGAGGGGAATAAGTCAGAATAAGCCACTGCCAGACTCCTCTGGCAGTGACTTTTTCTTTGCAAGAACAAGTTTCCCCCAACACTCGCCATCTGGGTTGGGATGCCACCCTCCACATTGGATAATCTGCAGGTTCAGACGACTATTATATAATGTGCATGGGCACCCATATAGGTTATAGAAACTTTATTCCTTATGTAAACCAGTATACTCTTGATAAAAGAGACCAAGATAACATACCGTATTTTTTGGACTATAAGGCTGGGTTCACACACCCTATTTATGGACGTAATTCGGGCTTTTTAACCTCGAATTACGTCCGAAAATACAGCTCCAATGCACCAGCAAACATCTGCCCATTCATTTGAATGGGCTTTACGATGTTCTGTGCCGACGGTCATTTTTTTTACGCGTCGCTGTCAAAAGACGGCGCGTAAAAAAGCGCTGACAAACATCTGCCCATTGAAAGCAATGGGCAGACGTTTGTCTGTTCACACGAGGCGTATATTTAAACGCCGCTGTCAAATGACGGCGCGTAAATAGACGCCCGCGTCAAAGAAGTGCCTGTCACTTCTTGGGACGTAATTGGAGCCGTTTTCCATTGGCACCATAGAAAAATAGCTCCAATTACGTCTGTAATGGACGCAGCGAAAAACACCTGCAACATGCCATTACGTCTGAAATTCAGGAGCCGTTTTCCCCTGAAAACAGCTCCGTGATTTCAGCCGTATCGGACGCTGCCGTGTGAACATACCCTAAGACGCACCTGACCATAAGACGCACCCATGTTTTAGACAACAGAAAATAGGAAAAAAAATATTTGTTAAAAAATAATTTATTCTGTTTCACCACATTCTGAGAGCCAATTTTTTTTATATATTTTTCATCGATTGAGCAGTGTGAGGGCTTATTTTTTTGCGGGACGAGCAGTAGTTTTATTGGCACCATTTTTTGGTACATACGATTTTATTGATCACTTTTTTCTTTATTTAATATTTTAAGCACTAAGGTGACCAAAAATGTTGATGTTTTACATTTTTAAACTCACCGTGCGAGTTAAATAATGGTATAGTGTAATATATCGGACTTTTACGCAGAAATTATTTCATTTTTTACATTGTGCTTGGGGGAAAAATTGGAAAAGGTGTTTTTTGAACTTTTAATATATATATTTTTTTTACACTCCTTAAAATTTATCTAACATTTATTTATTTTTTTACACATTTTATTAGTTCCCCTAAGGGACTTGAACCAGCGGCTACTTGGTTACATGTGGAGTACGCTGTTTTCCCTAACTCCCATAGTAGTGAATGGCAGTTACGGAAGCAGCGTAGCATGCAAGCTACGCTGCTTCGCTAACTACTGTTCAGTTCTATGGGAGTTACGGAAACAGCGTAGCGCAGCAAGTTACGCTGTTTCAGTAACTCCACATGCAATCAAGTGGCCGGGATAGCACAGAAAGCTAGAACGGGGTTTAGGGGGCCCCGTTCTAGAGATAGGTGCGGGTCCTGCATCTATCCGACATTTATGACATATCCTGTGGATATCCAAAGAAGTAGTAGGACAACAGCACACGTCTTCAAATCATCAAAGTGGTTTTATTGTCAAGACATCCACAAACGACAAGCAACGTTTCGACCCATAGTGAGTGAAGGGTCTTTGTCAAGCCTAACATTATGTCTAAAAACATCGTTATAAATGGGTGAATACAAATGATCACATGGCCCATTCCAACCAGTGAACATCGTGAATCTGGTCTCCCAGGTGAAGCATACATTAGTCTTAATGACATACATCAAATAGTTATATAATCTTCAAAAACGTGAAAAACTACAATGTGTAATACATCTTTAATACATCATCATCAATCATATGTCAATCATTGTTATTACAATAGAAAAGTGAAGGAGGAAAGTTCACCACACTCCAGGTTCCAGCTACGATCACAGAGCTCTACTGTGCATGCTCAGCAATCAATCATCTCTGCTGTGCAAAAGATAAATAAAGACCAGCGTTCGATCAAAAATGGTAATCAAAGTATGTATAAATGTAAGACATCCTCAGTCATAACAGGAATCCATCATACTGCAGCTCCATATCTGTATATTTTAAGGCAAAATTAATTCAATAATTAAAAACGTCTTCACTCTGTATAAGTCACATGTGAACAGGGCAGACGGAGGGAGAAGGGATCAGGTTCATATTACTTCATGATATCAATCACTAGAAGTTAAATATAAGACATCCTCAGTCATAAACAAGAATCCATCATACTGCAGCTCCAAATCTGTATATTTTTGAGGCAAAATTAATTCGATAATTAAAAACGCCTTCACTCTGTTTAAGTCACATGTGAACAGGGCAGACGGAGGGATAAGGGATCAGGTTCATATTGCTACATGATATCAATCCCTAGGAGTTAATGTCATCAAATACTGTTTAGTGTTAAACCGCCTACATAAATCGGATCACCGAAGTGATTCAAAAACTTTCTAGGGAATGCTTGTAACTTCTGTCCGACAAATCATGTTGGACAATCATACCGCACAAAACACGAGATTTATATGATGATGATAAAAACGCCTTCATTCCGTGATGTTAAGTCACATGTGAACAGGGCAGACGGAAGGAAAAGGGATCAGGTTCATATTACTACATGATATCAATCACTAAAAGTTAGTGTCATCAAATACTCTTTAGTGTTAATTAGCCTACATAAATCGAATCACTCAAAGTGATTCAAAGACTTTCTAGGGAATGCTCGTAATATCTGTCCAACAAATCATGTCGGACACCTATACCGCACAGAACACAAGATTTATATAATGATGATAGAGCATCAACCATAGCCCACCCAATCAAAAAATCACTATACTCAAAAACATTGCATAAAAAATACAGATGGATGCCAACATGAAAGGAACCGCTATAATCTTCGTTCTGATCATAAATCCGCTGGCGTGTGGTGAATAAACCTCCATCACGAACATGCTCAAATCTGTAAGAAATATTCCAAAAATATCAAGACCCTCAGGAATACAAGACGATGCAAAAAATAGATGCTACACAATGTGTCAGAAATCACCCATCAAGTGTACAATATTAAAATTAAAAAAATGTTAAAAACAGCAATGGGATTTCAGAGTCCAGGAATTATCTTGTATTCTAGATTCAAACCTTTGGGGTATAGGGAATCTAACTCAAAGATCCAACGTAATTCTTTCTTTTTCAATAGCTTCTGTCTATCCCCTCCCCTCCTGAGTATCGGGACACAATCTATTACACTAAATCTCAATTGATTTAACTGATGATTCTTTTCAACAAAATGCCTTGGTAATGGAAGTTCCATCATTTTCTTTCTGATTGTACTTTTATGCTTATTAATTCTCAATTTAATAGGCATAGTTGTCTCTTCTATGTAAATCAATGAACAAGGACATGTAATCATATATACAACGAAATCTGAATTGCATGTAAATCTGTGTCTGATATTAAAGACCCTCCCCGTATGTGGATGCTGAAAACTATTCCCTTTCACAATATTATTGCAATTGCAGCAATTCAGACAGGGAAAATTACCATTTTTGGGGGGGCAAAGTAGTAATTGTGTATTTTTCTTTCTACTACCCACGTCTGACTTAACCAGAGTGTCTCTGATATTCTTAGTCCTCCGATATGACATAATGGGTGGTATTCTCAACGTGTCAATCTCATTATGTCCCTTGGACACTATAGGCCAATTCTTTCGCAGAATGTTACCTATGCGACCACTCAAATTGCCAAAAGTTGATATAAATGGTATACGTTCACCTTGTACACCCTTAATATTGGATTCCAAACTATTGTGTAGTCTATCCTTATGTTTCTGTACAAGTTTCCTAGGATACCCTCTCTTCTTAAATTTATTACACATCTGAGTCAACCTAATTTGTTTCTGTGTAGTATCTGACACAATCCTATCTACCCTCAATAATTGACTCCATGGTAACGACTCAATCATGTGTCTAGGATGGTTACTACTATATAAAAGGAGATTATTTCTGTCTGTGGGTTTCACAAATAAATCTGTGGAAAATACTCCGTCTTTCCATTGTACCAAAGTGTCCAAAAATTGTAATTCTCGATCAGAACAAACCATGGTAAATTGAAGAGCTGGAATATGAGTGTTAAGTTCTAACAAAAACTGATCAAGACCCAACCTATCACCTTCCCATATGACAAAAATGTCATCAATAAATCTCCACCAGCAGCGGATGTGACCCATATGGGGGGAGGTGTAGACATACTCCTCCTCAAAGGTGGACATGAAGATGTTCGCGTACGTTGGGGCCACGTTGGACCCCATCGCCGTCCCCCTTAGCTGTAAATAGAACTGGTCACCAAAGAGAAAATAATTCTTCCTTAGTACCAGCTCCAACAGCTGGAGGATGAAGCGTCTACACCCTGGGTCACATCCGGTGCTGGCGAGACATTTCTCTATTGCCCTTAAACCTCTGTTGTGTTCAATGCTAGTATATAGAGATACAATATCAAATGATACAAGTAATACAGGACCACTGGCCTCAATCAGTTGTAATTTATGTAAAAAATCTGTTGTATCTTTAATGTAAGACGAGGCCTTCAAAACATGTTCTCTCAGGATTTTGTCAAGGAAGATAGCAATATTATTAAAAATTGAACCCCTCCCCGACACAATTGGTCTGCCTGGGGGGGGCATGGAGATTTTTGTGAATCTTAGGTAGTGTATATAATATCGGAGTAATTGGTTCCTCCACCTTCAGAAACTTCCCCAATTGTTGGTCAATAATACCCTGTTCCACTGCAACATCAATAATACCTTTGATCTCTTTCAATAGCTCTAACTTGGGGTCTCTAGGTAACAATTGATATATCTCACTATCTGCCAATTGACTATAAATCTCTGACTCATATTTACTACTGTCCAAAATGACCGTGGCTCCACCTTTATCGGCCTGCTTTATGGTAATCTCCTTATTATTCATAAGTTCCTTTAAAGCCTTCCTTTCCTTATTTGTAAGATTCAAATTACCCCTTGTATCATGTATAGTACTCTCTTTTAATGATTTAATCTCATCTAACACAATCTTTGAAAACGTATCAATAATCGGGCTAGAGGGAGGCATATATGAGCTAGTCGGTCTAAGACCCAATTTGCTAGACTGAAACATACAATCAGAATCACTTTTCTCACAGACAGTAACATTATCTTTAGAAAACATTACTTTAAGGTTCAGACGTCTAAAAAAACTTTTAAGATCAAGGTCCAATTGGAACCAATCCACATCAGTGTCAAGACAAAATGAAAGACCCTTCTGTAACACCTGAAGTTGGTCATTCGTGAGGTCTATAGATGAGATATTTACCACTATATTTTCGTTCTTGGAGGGTTCCTCCTCATTGGGGGTCTCGATCTCGAACGAAATCGGCCTCTTGCGTTGCCGTTGGTGTTTCCGTCCACCCCTCCTAGACCGTCCATACTTCCAAGTGGACCTTTGTCTAAAAAAGGTGCATGATTGGCGTCATCAGTTGAATCAGAATCACCAGTAGTGTATAACAGGTTGCCACTCCCCAATTTCCTCGGTTTTCTCCGCCTCTGGGAAGGACCATATGAATTCATATTTTGCCAATTGTAGATTTTACCATTGCGATAGTCCTCCAAATCCCGATGCCATTTATCTCTTTTCGTTCTCTCTATCTCGGTCTTCACTCTATCCAAATTCATGGAGATTTTCTCCTTTAGAGAACCAAAAATTAGCTCATTGGAAGATTGGACAATTGACACTTCAACTTCCTTCAATTTATTTTCAATCAATGCAATTTCTGATTGTAGATATTCCACATTGAGAAGTATTAAATCGAAGGCATATTTATTAGATATGTGTTCAAACTTCGTACAGAAGTACTCATTATTAGGAAACAGATTCGGGCGTAAATGTGATCTTAAGCCTCTGGGGATTCTCTGTGCCTTGTAGTACTCCAATAATGTGGATAGATGTAACTCCAGTAAAATCTTTCTTTTAGCTTCACTTTCATATTGCCTCTTCAAGGCATCCATTGATGGAGTACTTAAAAACGCTGAATCATAAGTTGCACTCTGTACAATCCTTAACGCATCCTCATTGCTGTATGCGAATGTCTTTGACATACCTTGTAAAGTTGATGCACTAGAAAGTGCGGTAGTATCTCGGGAAATCAAGCCCATAACACTGGGCGGATTCGGATTCATTCTCCAAAAGTGCACGCCTCTGTGGTTTGATATCAGAAAAAAGGAGATTTTTGAAGCAGCACTAGTCCCGAGTATGGTGCGGTGCACGCTGTCAAGCCAGGCAAACCCACTCCAGCACGATGTATATCCAAAGAAGTAGTAGGACAACAGCACACGTCTTCAAATCATCAAAGTGGTTTTATTGTCAAGACATCCACAAACGACAAGCAACGTTTCGACCCATAGTGAGTGAAGGGTCTTTGTCAAGCCTAACATTATGTCTAAAAACATCGTTATAAATGGGTGAATACAAATGATCACATGGCCCATTCCAACCAGTGAACATCGTGAATCTGGTCTCCCAGGTGAAGCATACATTAGTCTTAATGACATACATCAAATAGTTATATAATCTTCAAAAACGTGAAAAACTACAATGTGTAATACATCTTTGATACATCATCATCTATGGGTCGAAACGTTGCTTGTCGTTTGTGGATGTCTTGACAATAAAACCACTTTGATGATTTGAAGACGTGTGCTGTTGTCCTACTACTTCTTTGGATATACATCGTGCTGGAGTGGGTTTGCCTGGCTTGACAGCGTGCACCGCACCATACTCGGGACTAGTGCTGCTTCAAAAATCTCCTTTTTTCTGATATCAAACCACAGAGGCGTGCACTTTTGGAGAATGAATCCGAATCCGCCCAGTGTTATGGGCTTGATTTCCCGAGATACTACCGCACTTTCTAGTGCATCAACTTTACAAGGTATGTCAAAGACATTCGCATACAGCAATGAGGATGCGTTAAGGATTGTACAGAGTGCAACTTATGATTCAGCGTTTTTAAGTACTCCATCAATGGATGCCTTGAAGAGGCAATATGAAAGTGAAGCTAAAAGAAAGATTTCACTGGAGTTACATCTATCCACATTATTGGAGTACTACAAGGCACAGAGAATCCCCAGAGGCTTAAGATCACATTTACGCCCGAATCTGTTTCCTAATAATGAGTACTTCTGTACGAAGTTTGAACACATATCTAATAAATATGCCTTCGATTTAATACTTCTCATGAATTTGGATAGAGTGAAGACCGAGATAGAGAGAACGAAAAGAGATAAATGGCATCGGGATTTGGAGGACTATCGCAATGGTAAAATCTACAATTGGCAAAATATGAATTCATATGGTCCTTCCCAGAGGCGGAGAAAACCGAGGAAATTGGGGAGTGGCAACCTGTTATACACTACTGGTGATTCTGATTCAACTGATGACGCCAATCATGCACCTTTTTTAGACAAAGGTCCACTTGGAAGTATGGACGGTCTAGGAGGGGTGGACGGAAACACCAACGGCAACGCAAGAGGCCGATTTCGTTCGAGATCGAGACCCCCAATGAGGAGGAACCCTCCAAGAACGAAAATATAGTGGTAAATATCTCATCTATAGACCTCACGAATGACCAACTTCAGGTGTTACAGAAGGGTCTTTCATTTTGTCTTGACACTGATGTGGATTGGTTCCAATTGGACCTTGATCTTAAAAGTTTTTTTAGACGTCTGAACCTTAAAGTAATGTTTTCTAAAGATAATGTTACTGTCTGTGAGAAAAGTGATTCTGATTGTATGTTTCAGTCTAGCAAATTGGGTCTTAGACCGACTAGCTCATATATGCCTCCCTCTAGCCCGATTATTGATACGTTTTCAAAGATTGTGTTAGATGAGATTAAATCATTAAAAGAGAGTACTATACATGATACAAGGGGTAATTTGAATCTTACAAATAAGGAAAGGAAGGCTTTAAAGGAACTTATGAATAATAAGGAGATTACCATAAAGCAGGCCGATAAAGGTGGAGCCACGGTCATTTTGGACAGTAGTAAATATGAGTCAGAGATTTATAGTCAATTGGCAGATAGTGAGATATATCAATTGTTACCTAGAGACCCCAAGTTAGAGCTATTGAAAGAGATCAAAGGTATTATTGATGTTGCAGTGGAACAGGGTATTATTGACCAACAATTGGGGAAGTTTCTGAAGGTGGAGGAACCAATTACTCCGATATTATATACACTACCTAAGATTCACAAAAATCTCCATGCCCCCCCAGGCAGACCAATTGTGTCGGGGAGGGGTTCAATTTTTAATAATATTGCTATCTTCCTTGACAAAATCCTGAGAGAACATGTTTTGAAGGCCTCGTCTTACATTAAAGATACAACAGATTTTTTACATAAATTACAACTGATTGAGGCCAGTGGTCCTGTATTACTTGTATCATTTGATATTGTATCTCTATATACTAGCATTGAACACAACAGAGGTTTAAGGGCAATAGAGAAATGTCTCGCCAGCACCGGATGTGACCCAGGGTGTAGACGCTTCATCCTCCAGCTGTTGGAGCTGGTACTAAGGAAGAATTATTTTCTCTTTGGTGACCAGTTCTATTTACAGCTAAGGGGGACGGCGATGGGGTCCAACGTGGCCCCAACGTACGCGAACATCTTCATGTCCACCTTTGAGGAGGAGTATGTCTACACCTCCCCCCATATGGGTCACATCCGCTGCTGGTGGAGATTTATTGATGACATTTTTGTCATATGGGAAGGTGATAGGTTGGGTCTTGATCAGTTTTTGTTAGAACTTAACACTCATATTCCAGCTCTTCAATTTACCATGGTTTGTTCTGATCGAGAATTACAATTTTTGGACACTTTGGTACAATGGAAAGACGGAGTATTTTCCACAGATTTATTTGTGAAACCCACAGACAGAAATAATCTCCTTTTATATAGTAGTAACCATCCTAGACACATGATTGAGTCGTTACCATGGAGTCAATTATTGAGGGTAGATAGGATTGTGTCAGATACTACACAGAAACAAATTAGGTTGACTCAGATGTGTAATAAATTTAAGAAGAGAGGGTATCCTAGGAAACTTGTACAGAAACATAAGGATAGACTACACAATAGTTTGGAATCCAATATTAAGGGTGTACAAGGTGAACGTATACCATTTATATCAACTTTTGGCAATTTGAGTGGTCGCATAGGTAACATTCTGCGAAAGAATTGGCCTATAGTGTCCAAGGGACATAATGAGATTGACACGTTGAGAATACCACCCATTATGTCATATCGGAGGACTAAGAATATCAGAGACACTCTGGTTAAGTCAGACGTGGGTAGTAGAAAGAAAAATACACAATTACTACTTTGCCCCCCCAAAAATGGTAATTTTCCCTGTCTGAATTGCTGCAATTGCAATAATATTGTGAAAGGGAATAGTTTTCAGCATCCACATACGGGGAGGGTCTTTAATATCAGACACAGATTTACATGCAATTCAGATTTCGTTGTATATATGATTACATGTCCTTGTTCATTGATTTACATAGGAGAGACAACTATGCCTATTAAATTGAGAATTAATAAGCATAAAAGTACAATCAGAAAGAAAATGATGGAACTTCCATTACCAAGGCATTTTGTTGAAAAGAATCATCAGTTAAATCAATTGAGATTTAGGGTAATAGATTGTGTCCCGATACTCAGGAGGGGAGGGGATAGACAGAAGCTATTGAAAAAGAAAGAATTACGTTGGATCTTTGAGTTAGATTCCCTATACCCCAAAGGTTTGAATCTAGAATACAAGATAATTCCTGGACTCTGAAATCCCATTGCTGTTTTTAACATTTTTTTAATTTTAATATTGTACACTTGATGGGTGATTTCTGACACATTGTGTAGCATCTATTTTTTGCATCGTCTTGTATTCCTGAGGGTCTTGATATTTTTGGAATATTTCTTACAGATTTGAGCATGTTCGTGATGGAGGTTTATTCACCACACGCCAGCGGATTTATGATCAGAACGAAGATTATAGCGGTTCCTTTCATGTTGGCATCCATCTGTATTTTTTATGCAATGTTTTTGAGTATAGTGATTTTTTGATTGGGTGGGCTATGGTTGATGCTCTATCATCATTATATAAATCTTGTGTTCTGTGCGGTATAGGTGTCCGACATGATTTGTTGGACAGATATTACGAGCATTCCCTAGAAAGTCTTTGAATCACTTTGAGTGATTCGATTTATGTAGGCTAATTAACACTAAAGAGTATTTGATGACACTAACTTTTAGTGATTGATATCATGTAGTAATATGAACCTGATCCCTTTTCCTTCCGTCTGCCCTGTTCACATGTGACTTAACATCACGGAATGAAGGCGTTTTTATCATCATCATATAAATCTCGTGTTTTGTGCGGTATGATTGTCCAACATGATTTGTCGGACAGAAGTTACAAGCATTCCCTAGAAAGTTTTTGAATCACTTCGGTGATCCGATTTATGTAGGCGGTTTAACACTAAACAGTATTTGATGACATTAACTCCTAGGGATTGATATCATGTAGCAATATGAACCTGATCCCTTCTCCCTCCGTCTGCCCTGTTCACATGTGACTTAAACAGAGTGAAGGCGTTTTTAATTATCGAATTAATTTTGCCTCAAAAATATACAGATTTGGAGCTGCAGTATGATGGATTCTTGTTTATGACTGAGGATGTCTTATATTTAACTTCTAGTGATTGATATCATGAAGTAATATGAACCTGATCCCTTCTCCCTCCGTCTGCCCTGTTCACATGTGACTTATACAGAGTGAAGACGTTTTTAATTATTGAATTAATTTTGCCTTAAAATATACAGATATGGAGCTGCAGTATGATGGATTCCTGTTATAACTGAGGATGTCTTACATTTATACATACTTTGATTACCATTTTTGATCGAACGCTGGTCTTTATTTATCTTTTGCACAGCAGAGATGATTGATTGCTGAGCATGCACAGTAGAGCTCTGTGATCGTAGCTGGAACCTGGAGTGTGGTGAACTTTCCTCCTTCACTTTTCTATTGTAATAACAATGATTGACATATGATTGATGATGATGTATTAAAGATGTATTACACATTGTAGTTTTTCACGTTTTTGAAGATTATATAACTATTTGATGTATGTCATTAAGACTAATGTATGCTTCACCTGGGAGACCAGATTCACGATGTTCACTGGTTGGAATGGGCCATGTGATCATTTGTATTCACCCATTTATAACGATGTTTTTAGACATAATGTTAGGCTTGACAAAGACCCTTCACTCACTATGGGTCGAAACGTTGCTTGTCGTTTGTGGATGTCTTGACAATAAAACCACTTTGATGATTTGAAGACGTGTGCTGTTGTCCTACTACTTCTTTGGATATACATCGTGCTGGAGTGGGTTTGCCTGGCTTGACAGCGTGCACCGCACCATACTCGGGACTAGTGCTGCTTCAAAAATCTCCTTTTTTCTGATATCCTGTGGATATGTCATAAATGTCCTTCATAGAAAAACCCCTATAAATGCCGCGGTCGCTATTGACCATGGCATTTAACTAGTTAAAGGGGTTTGCCATAAAACACATTTATCCCCTATCCACAGTATAGGGGCTACATGTGAGATCGCTGGGGGTCCCAGTGATAAAGAGAACAGGGGACCGAAAGTCACCCAAAGCGCTACATGAGAAGCCTGGACTTCCGGATTCTGTGTTCGGCTTATCTGTTCCGCAGCTCCATAGAGATCAATGGAGAGCCGCTCGCGCATGCGCAGAAGAATCCCATTGATCTCTATGAAGCTGCCGGACACAGAACGCGGAAGTCACAGCTTCTCATGTAGCGCTCTTGGTGAGTTTTGGTCCCCGTTCTCCTTATCGTTGGGGGTCCGACCCCCAGCAATCACACATGTATCCCCTATCCTGTGGATAGGGGATACATGTGTTTTATGGCACAGGCCCTTTAAACTGCCAGAGCAACATGTCAGAAGCTGACACCTGCAGTGTATGGTGTGGGCTCTGCGCGTGAGCCCGCTCCATACATCATCCCCCCCAGCTCCATGATGTGCCGGCACATCATGGGTCGAAAAGGGGTTAAGTAATGAAGCGTTCATGATGCCCGGCGATGCCGGGTTCCTTGAATGTGGACTATAAGATGCAGGGACTTTTTAGCAAGATTTATTCTTGCTAAAAACTACGTCTTATAGTCCGAAAAATACGGTATATAAAACAGAAGAAGAAAATTATATCAAGACAAATTCCATTATTTCATTCAGTTTGTGTTTTAGGATTGATATGCTTTACAAATTTCTAGGTATGCAATTTAAAATGAAATGTATTGTTATATAAATTAATTTTAGCTCTTTTCTATCAAGCATTGTAGATTAGTAGTAGTAGTAGTAGTAGTAGTAGTAGTAGTAGTAGTAGTTGTATGGTTTTGTAATTTTATTGTGACAATGGTGGCAACTGACCAGAAAAACTCAATAGAATATATGATATTTCATGAGTTTCTCAGCCTTGTCATAATTAATACTAGGCATATATTTGTATGAGTGCTTTAACTTGTAGTAGTATAATAAGAAACACATTATAAAAAGTACCTGTTATTAATGCCACCAAAGAAAAATAACATGATAAAAAATTTTATGTGTATATTGCTTGACGCTCTATTCAAGCTGGTTTAAACCTGCCCACCAAAATCCCAAGACACAGTTTTGATGTGTTAATTTTGTACATATTGATTTTGAAAGGGTACTTGGAGGGTGGCTGGTTGCATTAAGCTCACATTGATTTACCATATAATTAACTCCTCGTTATTTAAGCACTGGTCCTGTAATTTGACTCTTATTAATGCAGTTCCTATTGGAACACTGTTTTAGCCATTTTGCAAGCAGGTAACAAGCTAGTGATATCAATTTAATTGGAATCTGGACGAAAAATGTACGCAAGCATATTTAAAAAATAGCAACTGTTTTCTAGCCACTGGGAAACATAAAACTATGTCATCGATCGAATAAAACGTCAATGTAATTACTGGAGAGGTTAGGTTTAAAAGATACTGGAATTTTGAGGTATGACTCCTGTATTAATTTATGCATAATTACACCATAGTGAGAAACAACTACAGGTGGCAATATTACATACAATAATATACACAATTCAGCCATGTATTAGAACCATCTGTAAAATATTGTGTAGGTCCTCCGTGTGCCAATAAAAACCTCCTCAGTCACAAAAAAGCTTGTGATCAGTTACAAAGTAAGTTAAAACAGAGGAAAGGGGAAGTAAAGTGTTTAATTGATACATCTAGGTGGTCTAAGGTGGTGAAGTGGTTAGTGTCACTGTCATTTTACTTATTTAAATTGATCCAAATATAGACTGAGCAGCCATAACGTTAAACTACCTGCCTAATATTGTGTCTCCTCGTATCACCAAAACAGCTCTGACCCATCAAGGACTCCACAAAACCTCTGAAGGTGTCCTGTGGTATCTGGCACCAAGACGTTACCAACAAATCCTCTAAGTCCTGTAAGTTGCGAGGTGGGATGGATCAGATGTGTTTTTCCAGCACATTCCACAAATGCTCAATTAGATTGAGATCTGGGAAATTTGGAAGCTAAGTCAACACCTTGAACTCTTTGTCGTGTTCCTCAAATCATTCCTCAACAATTTTTGTAATGTGGCAGAGCACATTATTCTGCTGAAAGAAGGCCACTGCCGTTAGGAAATACTGTTGTCATGAAGAGCTGTACTTGGTCTGCAACAATGTTTAGTTGTTACGGTAGTGCTTACCTGCTAATATATGACACCACAGCCAGCTTAGCGCTGGCTAAATTGGGATACTGAGTCTAAGGAATCCCTGGTATTCACCCTGGACTTTAGACTTTGCTGCAGGGAATCGCCATGTCACAGATTCCATAGTAGCCGCCAACTGGCAGATAAGGTAGGAATAAACCGGGAGCAGAAAGTAGTTGTTACCATGTATCACTCTAGAGAGCAACAAAAGCAGAGTTTGAGGAAGAATCAGGGTCAAGGACGGGCCAAGGTTAAAAATACCAGGAGGAGAACTACATATACAAAAACAAAAGGCAGATGAATGGTTCGAGAGTTTAAATTTTCAGTAACTGATAGCATCAACAAGTTTGAAGGAGAACCCAGAAGGCGTGGTTGGACAAGCTGGGTCAGAAAGTGTTCTTCTCAATAGCAATACACAGGCACAGAACCAGGATAGATAAACTATCAATTGGTACTGAAGCAAGGACACATAGCCTTCAAATAGATCACCTAGCACTCTGAATCGCCAGAGACAGATTGGCCAGACTGCCAAGCTTGCGCCGCCTGACAGCTCTTCCAGTCCCATCATGACTCTCCCCATCGTCAGCAACTGGCAGAGGAGGAGAACACTGTAGCAGGGAAAGATAAGTATTTAACATTAGGTAGGTAGTCCATGTAACATTCACATGAGTGCAGGACCCAAGCTTTCCCAGGAAAACATTGGCCAGAGCATTACACTGGTTCCGCTGGCTTGCTTTTTTCCATAGTGCATTTTGGTGCCATCTTTTCCCCAAGAAAGTGACGCACACGCGCCCGGCCGTCCACACAATGTAAAATAAAACATGATTCATCAGACCAGACCACCTTCTTCGATTGCTCCCTTTTCCAGTTATGATGCTCACATGTCCACTGTAGGAAATTTATCGATGAACAGGGATTATCATTGGCACATTAACCAGTCTGCAGCTATGCAGTTCCAAACAGAGCAACCTGCGATGCACTGTGTGTTCCAACACCTTTCTGTCATAGCCAGCATTAACTTTTTCAGCAACTTGTGCTACAATAGCTTTTCTGTAAGATTGGAATAGACAGGCTAGCATTCGCTCCCTATGCGCATCACCTTGGGTGCCCATGAACCTGTGGCAAGTTCACCTGTTGTTCTTCCTTGAATTACTTTGGTAGGTACTAACTACTGCAGACCAGGAACACCTCACAAGACCTGCCATTTTGGAGATACTCTGATCCAGTCTTCTAGTCATCACACTTTGGCCCTTGTCAAACGCGCTCAATTCTTACTCTTGCCCATTTTCACTGCTTACAACACATCAACTTCAGGAATTGAATGTTCACTTGCTGCCTAATAAATCTCCCCTTAACATTGTACATGGTCCAATGGTGCCCTTCTAACATTGTTATTAATGTTATTCACTTTACCCGTCAATGGTTTTAATGTTATACAGAAACTTGCTTTATATACATTGTTCAGCTATAACAAGTCAGAGTATATCCAAAGCTGATGTTAATCTACAACTATTAGTATTCTTTAAGACAAGTATGAGATATGTAGTCACTATTGGCCAGAGTTTAGAGATTAAATTTGTTCACCACAAATCTGACGACTATTGCAGAAAGAAATACAGGACAGGTTGCTTGACAATTGCTAAGTTTTCTTGCACTTTCTCAACCTCCTACTTAGTGCCAATTCAGTCTTGAGTTGAGGACCTCAGTAATTTGAGAGAAGCGTGTTGCAAAGGACAAACTATCTTACAACCCTATGTAAAAGTCTGAATCTATTAGGCTAAAATCTCACATGAAGACAACTAATGACCCTGGTGAATCAGAATGCAGGGCCATACACTGACCAAGTCTATGCAATGGAAGCATCCATGGCTGAGGTGTACCTTGAAGCTCCTGGGACCAAATGCAAAAATTGTAACAGGGCCTACACCTACCATGTACCAGTTATAATTATGTGAAAGAGGGGGTCATTGGGCCCCGCAAGCACTAGGACTGGTTGACAATACTACCACTGCACCCCTATGCTTTTGGTTGAAGGTTATGTACAGTCAATGTTTTTGTTTTCTCGATGTACTAACTGCTTGTAAAGAAATTTGATAATTGCGTCCCTGGCTGCAAATAACAAATTGGTACAATTACTGTACTGTATATATTATCCACCAATGTTATCTGACCTCAGTGAGACTGAATAAAATGTGTGCTTTATCTCATTTTAGGTGTTATAGGTGCAACATGGATAGAGATTATTATTACCATATAATTTAGGGCACTCATATTCTAATAACATTTTCATTTGAGGTCACAGATCTCTTATCGGATGTGATCTAAGCTCCAGTACCGCTCTCCCTGGATATATGTCTGTTGGGCCTCCTGAAGGGGGATATGTGGTCTCATAATCGTAAGATATTTTTAAGAGAAACCAATTAAATCCTGTGAACTAATTGTGTTTATGAAAAAGACGATGCCCCCAGAAATTGAGTTTCGGGACAATGGTGCTTCTTAGACCTCACCTTATTCTGACCTACCTCATTTTCCCGATTAATAGAGCAAATACGGCAATGACACAGATAGGTTTCCACCCTGAAATCCAACACATGCATACGTATTAATAGCTCTGTTGCACTGCAATTTCTATTTGTACTTTATTACAATTTACCTTCTTGATTGTATTCAATAAAGAAAAAAAAATATTGAGGGCAAAACCAGCTATATTCTTCACTAATTCATCACGGACTGAGAGTTTTCCAAAACTCAAGGAAAAAAAGAAAATAGTCAGCACCTCCTAATATATCATTTAGCAGAGCGTAAATGTGATGACAAAATAATAATTAGTGCAGAAACAAAAATGGAAGCATACTAGAAATATATTATTTTCGTGTCTATAATATGTCTGCTTTTTTGTTTGTGTTGGTAGCATGGGACATAAATGTTCATTCAACTAGTATAAGAGGAGCTTAAAAAGGTGGTATAGTGGTATTTATATATTGCAATCATCAGCCCAACCTACCCACAACTGCAATCATCAACCCTCCCTACCCAGACAGCACTAGTGACTGGGGGACACGGCACTGTTTGTCAGGTTGTAAATACTGCTTTTTAAAGTAAAGATTCCATCAAGCACTTCGAGGGTAACTAAACGTTAAACAAACTTCTGACATGTTAGTGCTCAGACCCAAGCGATCAAAACTTCTGACATGCCACTATGACATGTCAGAAGTTTGTTAAACATTTAGTTACCCTTTCGGGATACAGAGACATATGTAATTGTGTGTCCTTGAAGGTGAGCTTGTCCATACCCAGAGCCAAACTAGCTGTCCTTTATTCTGCATTACAATTTGGCACTAACTGAAAGGAGCATTATTGCCATTATTTGGGCACTGTATGATATTATTTATCTGGGCTTTGTTTGCACCATTTATCTGGGCACTGCATGTCAATGTTATTGTAATGAATTTACTATTAGTACAGCATTACATAGTTACATAGTTACATAGTTAGTACGGCTGAAAAAAGACACATGTCCATCAAGTTCAACCAAGGGACGGGAAAAGGGAAGGAAAAATTTAAATGTTGTGTTGTAATGTCCGTGGCTGCGGGCTGTTAGCTCCAACCTCCCCCTGACAGCCACAGCCACGAGTGGGCAAGCACTGGCCCCAACCTCCTCCTCAGGAGACTCCAGCGCTCGCGTCCACTCCCCTCTGCTGGATCCCGTAGGGTGCACGCTCGTGCCCGCTCTTAAAGGGGCAGCGGGCGCACCGGACCTCATGGACGAACTTTGACTCGTGAGTACCCTGGATTATAAGAGGGGTCCAGCCCCCTAGTTCTATGCCTGAGCATTGTTGTGTTCCCTTATTTGTCTATGTGATGGCTTCCTAGTGTGTTTCCTGTTCCAGTCCCTGTTCCAGTCCCTGCCCCTGCACCTATACTTGTTTCCAGTTCCTGTTCCTAGCAATCCATACCTTCCTGGTCTAGGACTGTGCTGTGCCAAATTCGTGCCGTGCTGCATCCACGTCTGACCTGCTTCACGTCTCCTGACGTCCGCCTGCTACCCAGCCGAGCCTGCCCTGCTGCTGTCCGAGCTGGCACAGGTACCCTATACGAACTATAGACATTCACCTGCTCCCTGTTGGCCAGCTGCCTTACCATCAAGGCGGTACGGCCCAGTGGGTCCACAGACCCTTCGTCACAAGCGTATTGCACTTTACCTGATTGTCATTTCATGGCACTGTTCAACACTAACTGGGGCACTATTTTCACTATTTATCTTAGCACTGTATGGAACTATCTGAGCACTGCAGGGCAGCATGCAGACACTGTGTAGAATTATCTGTGTAATATATATACTATTTATCTAGCTAATTTACACCATTAGTTATCATGGGGCTGTATTATTTATAAGCAGAACCTAAGGTACCTCATCTGGGCACTCTGTGACACTATTTTATCTAGGTAATGTATGGCACTATTAAATGTTTAGTCTATGGAAATACTATTTGGGTACTGTATCTCATGATATATTCGGTAATTATAGTCATACTATCTATCTATCTATCTATCTATCTATCTATCTATCTATCATTTATCCTTGGCATGAACTATACATGTGTTTATGCCTGCCCGTGTTTGTAGGTCTGCATGAGTATATTACGGTGTTTCCACATGTGTATGTATGTATGTGTCACGGTGTGGACCCACTGAGCCGTACTGCGTAGCGGGATGGCAGCTGGCCAAACAGGTATAGTACAGAGTCTATAGTCCAGAAAGGGTACCTGTGGCAACTCGAACAGTAGCAAGGCAGGCTCGGCTGGGACCAGGCAGCAGGTAGACGTCAGGCATGGAGTAGCAGAACATGACAACAGCTTCAGCACGGCACTTGACCAGGACAGCACGGGATACAGGATACAGGGAACCCTTGGGAACTGGAAGACACTAGGAGACCATTTGCAAGACAAACTTTGGGTAACGAACAACGCTCAGGCAAAGAACAAGAGGGCAGAGCCCTTTTTATAGTCCAGTAACATTCTGGGCTTGATTGCAGACCTCCTGCAATTATGCATGCACTGGCCCTTTAAGACCGTGCACGCGCGTGGGCGCGCGCCCTCCGGAGACAGTCTCGATACCAGGAAGTTAGTGCCGATGTCTCACAGGGGGGGCGACGATGCAGGGAACTCACATGTCCATGGCTGCGGCCGTCAAGGGGTAAGTCAGAACGACGGGCCATGGCCATAGACGTTACAGTATGTATGTGTGTATGTATGTGTGTGTGTGTGTGTGTACATATTCATGTCTCTGCTTTATTTTCAAGCTCTTTGACCATGTCCGAGGGGGCCCCATTACAAAATATTACCGGCTGTAGTTACTTGGTACTCCCCTGCTGCAAAACTAATACCGGGCTTTCACAAGAGTTAATAGTTCAATGTTATATATTACAGATGAGTTCTGGTCACCTAAGGTTACAGTGATATGCCCAGTTACCTCCAGTAATGAGAGACAGGGAAGTGTTTAAACGCCTTCTTGTTCTATATAAGAGGCTTCAGTGTCTGCATCACAGTAGTAAATGGCCGCTTTCAAATGAGTTTTTGAAACAACATCAGCTTTAATTGCTTCTATTTTAATTGAATTGCCCATTGGTTATCATAGCAGCCTCGGATATATGAAGATTATAATGTGAAACACTTTGTGGTGTCATTATTTGTAGCTGGCAACACTCCCTGAATAAGATGAACACTCCACAGGCGGAGAGAAACAGAACTCATTCTACGGGGGTTTTGGTATCCATGCAAATCATAGGAAATATTCTTTTCTCTAAGCTTCGTTGTGTATAATAAGGAGCTGTGCATTGCAACACTGAATAATACACACACAAAATAAGTGGAGTTTCTGTATCTAGCCAATGCATTCACCATGTGTTTATTTACTCGCTTGAAGCACACATTTATATTAGCAGGGAGATTTAAAACAGCACACAAGCTTAGTGGAAATCTGAAATCCCGGTATTGTTGTTAGAAGTATTCAAATGCACACATAGATAAGAA
Source organism: Rhinoderma darwinii (assembly GCF_050947455.1). Classification (NCBI taxonomy): domain Eukaryota; kingdom Metazoa; phylum Chordata; class Amphibia; order Anura; family Rhinodermatidae; genus Rhinoderma; species Rhinoderma darwinii. Next base: position 104,206,614 of record NC_134688.1, read on the forward strand.
GGGGCTCGATGTTGTTCAGTCTCTTTCAGTAAGGTATGACCCATGGGCTTCCTTCTCTTATCTTCTAACAATGAGCTGCTTGTAGAGAAGTGTGGAGGTTAACAATATCTATGGGGATGGATAATTGTTTGGAGTTCTTCTCAATCCACAGGCTAAATAGCATTATTATTATTATTTTGCTTTCGTGCATATTAAATTGTATATATATACTTTCATTACTTGCATGCTAATTTACATCAACATAGAAGGCGTTATAAAAGACAATTTATCGGAAACATTGCTATTGACATATATTGAAGTCTGAAATATATTGTGTGTTATTTAATTATAAGCATAGGGCTGGCCTTTGGGGTGTGCGTCCTGTGCGATCGCGTTAGGCTCATCACTCCAGCAAGAGGGAAGGGGCGCTGTCCCCTCCCCTTGCAAACTAGGCAATTGCCCAGGGCCCCCTGCCCACTACAGCAGCCGCCCAGCACATAACATTTATGGGCCGGGCGGCACGGGCGCCCTAATGCCCGGTGGGTCACTAGAACCGGGGGCCCCGGTGCTAGCGGCTGCCACATTTACTTGTATCTGCGTCCTCTAGAAGCAGATACAATTGAATACTATAAGCTGCAGGCCACGTTGGGTCTGCAGCCTATAAAACGTTGGGACAGAGTCCCTGCACAGGCCGGCATAATGACGTCACTGCATCATGCTGATCTATACATGTGTCCTGTCTGGAGGCTGTGGAGCGCTACTTCCGTCGCGGCAACGGGGCTAGGTAAGTAAACATTTTTTTATTTTTTTTGAGGGGGCTGTCTGGCACTATCTACAAGGGGGGCTGTGTATCTAAAATGGGGGGATTGCTGTGTGGCACTATCTACAAGTAGGGTCTGTGTGGTACTATACAGGGAGGAGGGTTGTGTGGCACTAATTACAAGGGGTTTGTGTCACTATACAGGGGGAGAGCTGTCTAGCACTATACAGGGGGAGGGCTGTGTGGCACTGCACAGGGGGAGGGCTGTATGGCACTATCTACTAGGGGAGGCTGTGTGGCACTATACAGGGAAGAAGGGCTGTATGGCACTATACAGGGGGGCTGTGTGGCACTATCTACAAGGGGAGCTGTGTGGCACTTTACAGGGGGAGGGCTGTTTGGCACTATCTACACGAGGGGGGCTGTATGTGTGTGGCACTATCTACAGGGGCGTGTGTGTGGCACTATCTACAGGGGGCTGTGTGTGTTTTGCTATCTACAGGGGGCTGTGTGCGTGGTGCTATCGACAGGGGCACAAAGGGGACATTATTACTGTGTGGAGGCACAAAGAGGGCATGGTTACAGAGGGGCAATTTTATTTTGTAGAGCACTGAGGGTTCATTATTACCATCTGGGGCACTGTGGATTACGAGTTAGTTTAGAGGATGGGGTATAGGTAGGGAGGGTGCTGGAGAAGCAAGAAACCAACTTGTCTGTGTGTAAAATTCTGCAGAGACGAGTCGTGGCTGGAATTAGTCGTCACAAGGTCTGGGCCTGATGGAGAAAAAAAGGGAAAGTGAACGACTAATCACAGAAAACATCACCTGTGAGTCACTGTATATAAATGCACTGTTATCACTTATATGGTCTGCAGAGCTCATGTGTATAACTGCCATCTACCACTATATGGTGACTATATGGTGGTAGTATTGGTCTTTGTGTCGCGGTTTTTATTCAGTAACTCTATGGGGGTATTATTCAGTAACTATGTGGTTATGGTGTGGCGGTATTATTCAGTAATAGTATGGTGTATTATTTAGTCACTATGTGGTTATGGTGTGACAGTATTATTCAGTAACAGTATGGGGTTATTATTCAGTCACTATGTGGTTATGGTGCGGTGGTATTATTCAGTAACAGTATAAGGGTATTTTTCAGTCACTATGTGGTTATGGTGTGGAGGTATTATTGAGTAACAGTATGGGGGTATTATTCAGTCACTGTTATGGTGTGGGGGTATTATTCAGTAACAGTATGGGGGTATTATTCAGTCACTGGTTATGGTGTGGCGGTATTATTTGTACCTTATAATGTATTATTATTGGTAATATTTGTCTTATAATAGTTAGTTGTGTTCAGTAACAGTAACGGGGCCGAAGCAGAGAAGGAGCACCCAGTGGTAAATGAAAAAAAACACTGCCCACTCCCTGGACCTCCAAGGCATTATTTATACTTTGTGGGGACCCATGGGGGACATTATACTGTGTGGCGCCACTGAAGAGGACATTATACTATGGAGGAGGGCAATAAGGGGCATTATACTGTGTAAGGGCATTAAAGGGGCATGATACTGCATGGTGGGCACTAAAGAAAGAAGTATACTGTGTGGGGGGCACTAAAAGGGGCATTATATTGTGTGTAGGGCATAAGGGGGTATTATACTGTGTGGGGGCAGTAAACGTGGCATTATACTGTGTGGGCACTACAGGGGGTACTATACTGGGGGAGTTAGCTATGGGGCATTATACTGTATGAGGCATCTATGGGGGAATTATACTGTGTGAGGGCATTAAAGGGGGCATTATACTGTGTGGTGGGCACTAAAGATGGCAATATACCATGTGTGGGGGCAATAAAGGGGGCATTATACTGTGTGGGGCAGCTATGGGGGCATTATACTGTATGGAACAGCTATGGGGCAATATACCGTATAAGGGCACTAAAAGGGCATTATACTGTGTGGGGGGCAATATACTATGTGGGGGCACTAAAAAGGGCATTATACAGTTTGGGGTTATTATACTCTTTTATGGGGAATTTTTTTATGATAGGGTGGGGTGCCGAAAGAAAATTTCACACAGGGCACCATCTATTCTAAGGCTGGCCCTACATAGGCATATTAAAAGTGAAACGTGGTATTTTGTATCCTGGATGGAGTGCTTCTCTATTTTTTGTATTTGTGTTGTATTAAAATGATAATGGAGTGACAAAAAGGACCAAAAGTGCACCAGGACTTAGCCCCGACATTTCTTTTCAGCCAACGCTGTCAGTACACAATCTGTTCTTTTTCCCATAGCATAAAGCCTACTTGGGAGCCACTGACCTGAATTTCTGGTTGCAATGTGGGCAGTGTTACGCTGTCAGCTATGAAGAGAAATGAACAAGTAAACAAAGTCACATCAGATACTCCACATGGTAGACAATAAGCTTGTTACATAATTCATACTCTGTGCTGTAGAGTAGCCCGTTCCTTTTTCTTCAAAGCAGATAGTGTGAAATGACATCTGGTTGCCCATGAACATGATAGCTCATGTGAAGACCAAAAGTTCAGGTGGCCAGAGCAGTGTCTCCCATGGATATTTTGGGCTATAGTAACCCGTAAGTAACCATGGCATCCGCACCATATAGTTTGTGACTTAAAAGATGAATGAACCTCTCCAAAAATTATATGACTCTACATATTAGCCATCCAAAATAACACAAGAAATACAACTGTGCAAGATATATTAATATATAAATTCAATTTATTAAACCATATAGTGTCAAAAATATGTTTACAATACCACAATCAGTTAAAGGAAAATGGGCACAAGATGATACGGATCTCGCACTGAAAATCACAGCGCGCACCTCCAAGAAAACCAAAGCACACGGCATAGGCCAATAAATAGGTATGATATCATAATATTAATAAATAAAGCTCTGCAGCTATATATCACACGTAGGCCAGTGTGTTAACAAGAATTGGTGTAGTTCTAATCCAAAGTCAAAAGGCTTGTCTGAGTTAAGGAAAATAAGGCTGCTTTCTTCTAGATACAGAGTCATTTATGTCCATCAGATGTGTTTTATTGCAGTTCAGCTCCATTCAAGTGGATGATATATATATATATATATATATATACACACTACCGTTCAAAAGTTTAGGGTCACTTAGAAATTTCCTTAGTTTTGAAAGAAAAGCACAGTTTTTTTCAATGAAGATAACATTAAATTAATCAGAAATACACTCTATACATTGTTAATGTGCTAAATGACTATTCTAGCTGCAAACGTCTGGTTTTTAATGCAATATCTACATAAGTGTATAGAGGCCCATTTCCAGCAAGCATCACTCCAGTGTTCTAATGGTACATTGTGTTTGCTAACTGTGTTAGAAGGCTAATGGATCATTAGAAAACACTTGTAAACCCTTGTGCAATTATGTTAGCACCGCTGTAAACAGTTTGCTGTTTGGAGGAGCTATAAAACTGACCTTCCTTTGCGCTAGTTGAGAATCTGGAGCATTACATTTGTGGGTTCGATTAAACTCTCAAAATGGCTAGAAAAAGAGAGCTTTCATGTGAAACTCGACAGTCTATTCTTGTTCTTAGAAATGGCTATTCCATGCGAGAAATTGCCAAGAAACTGAAGATTTCCTACAATGGTGTGTACTACTCCCTTCAGAGGACAGCACACACAGGCTCTAACCAGAGTAGAAACAGAAGTGGGAGGCCCCGCTGCACAACTGAGCAACAAGACAAGTACATTAGAGTCTCCAGTTTGAGAAATAGACGCCTCACAGGTCCTCAACTGGCAGCTTCATTAAATAGTACCCGCAAAACGCCAGTGTCAACGTCTACAGTGAAGAGGCGACTCCGGGATGCTGGCCTTCAGGGCAGAGTTGCAAAGAAAAAGCCATATCTGAGACTGGCTAATAAAAGGAAAAGATTAATATGGGCAAAAGCACACAGACATTGGACAGAGGAAGATTGCATATGTACATGTATATGCTTACATTTCAGTTGGTTTCTGTTTGTTTCCGTCCCGTAAAGTTTCCGTTTTTTTAACGGATACAATAGCATGGTCGAATACTTTATTGTTTCCGTTAAAAAAACGGAAACCTTATGGAACGGAAACAAGCGGAAACCAATTGCAACGGAAGCATTACCATTGAAATCAATAGTAATGCAAACGGAAGCTATAGTTTCCTTTCGGCTTTCCGTTCATCTGCTCCTGTGACAGATTCGATAAACGAAAACCCCAAACGGAACCCGACCGAGATGTGAGCTATCCCTAATACAGTGGGAAGAATTAACAAACTCCAAATAAACATCAAGTGAAAACCAATATTTTTCTGTCATGTAGATAAATGTCTCATTGTAACACGAAAGGCGTTAAGCGGTCGCTTGATGTTTTGCGGTGTACGCTTTCTGTAGCATTGTGTGTAAGGTACAGTAGAGAGGAGGAGGGTACTACTGCCTCGGGATCTTCATCTACTTTAACCGCACCTTATCTGCCGCTCTCAGGAAATGAATCAAGCGAATTTCATCTCCTTGTAATAGCTTTATTTTATTTATTTATTTTTCTGAGCGCATTGTTTTAATGTGAGTGTAGGAGGGGGCAACATTTGCGCAGCCACGGGTGGTAATACAAATTTAACTTCCTGCCACTTAAATCTCCATCCATGAAAGGCCCATTAGTATAATCGCATTTTCTACTTGCTCTACATCAGCTGAAAGAGCAGTTCTGCCGCTCTCAGTGACAGGAGAACCGCAGAGTGAAAAGACAAATGACCAGCTTTATGTGTCCGGGGTTAACTCCTTCAGCACTAGACTGGTCAAGCAATTTTGCTTGCAAAATCATCCCAACATTAGACGTGGGTATCATATGACAGTCAGCTGCTGTAAAACTATAAATTGCATGCTTTTACATCCAAACTCTCTAGATGTTAAACAGGCAAAGCAATGTAATTTATTTAATTGCATTTCAGGGCTGTTTGGTTCACTTCTTTTGAATAAATTTGTAACGGTTTTATATATGCTTTACAGTAAATGCATTATGTCGACGTTCTTTTCTTTATAGCACATAACAAATCACAACATTTTACGGTTAAAATCTACATATATTGTATACTTTGCTTATTTATTACTGATATTGAGTAACAAGATGTTTCATTCATTCAGCTCCTGTTACTTATATAGTACCAACATATTCTGCAGTGCTATACAGAGATTGTCATCACTCACATCAGTCACGGTTCCCAATGCGGTTCATAATTTATTTTCCATAACTCAAACGTGCACACACAAACACTAGGGCCAATTTTATAGGAAGTCAATTGACCCATCCATATGTTTTTAAGGTGTGGAAAGAAAGCTACATAAACACAGGGAGAACATTCAAACTCAATGCAGATGTTGCCCATTGCTGGATTCAAACCCAGGACACAAGTGCAGCAGGGCAACCATGCTCACCACTTCACTCAATTCTGTTAGTTTTCTGCTATCAGAGAGCAGTGCATTGTGGTCCGGAGCTCAGACAGTTATAAAAGTAGAGAAAAACTGTTATTTCAAATGTCTGTCAGCGGAGTGCAGAAAAACAACTGTCTGTTACTAAGGGCTAGCAGTGATGTATGTATAAATAGAGAAAACAACATGAAATAACCCAAAATTACTATAAAAACAGTAAATCAATATATTTACAAATTCACTTGACATTGTTTTACTCTTGATACAGATGTGTTCATCCTTACCTTTGCTTGAATTTGGTTAAGGACTCTAATTTCTCATGAAACCAATTCAATACAATATCACGACATGCTAGCATAACCCTTGACAGGCAGCAATTCACACCACAACCACTGGGTGGCCACACATAGACACATATAGCATAGTCATCTTGTGACAGAGAATCGCAAAATCATATTGATTTTTTTCAAAGCTGGTCATCTCGCGACACACATCTTGGGATATGTTTAGATAAGAGTAAAGGTATGGAACGACAAATCTGTATTTGAATCTGATCAAAGTAAAATGATTTCTTCAGTTTTAAAAATAAACACATTCTATTGTGGTTTTTTCTATAGATTACGCAAACTAGTATGGGTTTAGGTTTTAACTTGCATTTAAATTGCCCTGAGATATCCATTAAACTCATAGGTTCTGTACATTTCTACATTTTAAAAAAATGTACAATTAGCACAGATCCCGCCCGTTCAATCCCTCAGATGCGGCGGTCAATAGCAACCGCTGCATCGCAATGGTTTTAGAGGGAGGAGGCTCCCTCTCTAACTCCATCGGCACACCCTGTTAGGCCATGCCAGATGAAATAATACACTGCAATACAGAATTATTGCAGTGTATTATAACAGCGATCAAATGATCGCATAGAAAAGTCCCCTAGTGGGACTAAAAAAAAAAGTTAAAAAAGTTTAACCCCTTGCGTACCTTCGACGTAATAGTACGTCGCTGGCCGCTTATTCCAGCGTACCTTCGACGTACTATTACGGCGCAGGAATAAACTGTCACTATGTGAAATCACATAGTGACAGAACAGCGGCGGCAGCTGTCATTGACAGCTAACCATCTCTGCTACCGGCCTGGGGACCAATTAGCAGTCCCCAATGCCGGCGATTGCTGTGATTGGTCAGTCTCTGAAGACTGACCAATCACAGCCGTCTGTGACGTCGTCTGCAGGAGAAAGCTCCTGTCACTTTCTCTGATCTCCTCACTTCTGTGAGATACGTGAGGAGATCAGAGAAAGCGGTGTAAAAAAACAAAACACTATTTTTATTAACCCCTTCCCGAAAATGGGCGTATAGTAACGCCCTGAGGATAAAGCGGGCACTGGAGCTGTGCTCGCTCCATCTTCATCGGATGTCGGCTGTAATATACAGCCGACATCCCACTGCAACTATAGCGATCACTGTCCTCTCCGATCGCTGTAGTTTAACCCCTTAAATGTCGCTGTCAATAGCGACAGCGGCATTTAAGTGATTGATACAGAGGGAGGGGGCTCCCTCTGCACCCCATTGCTCCCCCCGCGAAAAATCGCGGGGTTCTGATGGTTGCGATGGCAACCAGGAAGCCTAGCAACGGCTTCCTGGTTGCCAGGTACGGGAGCCTATTAGGTCCTGCCCAAGGCAGGACGTAATAGGCTCAACTGTCAGTTGTAAAGTGACAGTTACAATACACTGCACTACATCAGTACATACAGAAGTAGTGCAGTGTATTGTGCAGGGGATCAGAAGATCAGATCTTCCAGTCCCCTAGTATGTGTAAAATAAAAAGTGAAAAAAAAGTAAAAAAAAAGTTTTAGATAAATAAATACAAGTTTTACGTAATAAAAACAATAATCGCCTTGTTTCCCTGATCAAGCCCTTTATAATTAGAAAAAAATGAAAAAAAAGACAAAAACTAGACATAATAGGTATCGCCGCGTTCGTATCGGCCTGACCTAAAAAAATATCATATTATTTATCCCGCACGGTGAACACCGTAAAAAAAATACCATAAAAAACAATGGCAGAATTTCCTTTTTTGGTCACGTTGTTTCCAAAAAAATGGAATAAAAAGTGATCAAAAAGTCGCACGTAGCCAAACATGGTACCAATAAAAACGACAGTGTGTCACGCAAAAAATGTATGTACTCCGCACAGATTACATATGCCCCCACATTATAAACTGAAAGACCAGTAAAACACTAAACAAAACTACTACCAAGCAACATGTGCTCTCCAAAAGCAAAATGGCGCTCCTTCTGGGCCTGGCAGTGTGCCCAAAAAGCGGTTTATGACCACATATGGGGTATTACCGTACTCTGGAGAACCGCTTAACAATTTATGGGGCGTATGTCTCCAGTGGTACAAGCTGGGCCCAACGCATTGGGCACTGAAATAGCATATATGTCGAAAATGTCAATTTTCAATCTGCAACATCCACTGTGCACTAATTTCTGCAAAACCTTTGGTAGTCAAAATGCTCACTACACTTCTAGATGAATTCCTTGAGGGGTGTAGTTTCCTAAATGGGGTCACTTCTCGGGAGTTTTCACTGTACTCGTACCTCAGCGCAATGCAACATGGCGTCAAAAACAAATTTTGTAAAATCTCCACTCCAAAAACGAAATTGCACTTTTTCCGTTTAGACCCTTGCCGTATGTCCAAATAGCCGTTTACAACCACATATGGGGTATTTCCGTAATCAGGAGAAATTGTGTAACACATTTTGGGGTGTCTTTTCTCCTGTATTCCTTGTGGAAATGAAAAATTCTGAGCTAAAGCTACAGGTTATTGGAAAAAAAAAATGTTTTCATTTTCACGGACCAATTCTAATAAAATCTATAAAACACCTGAGGGCTCAAAATGCTCACTACACCTCTAATTTAATTCTTTCAGGGGTATAGTCTCCAAATTGGGATCACATCTGGGGAATTTCTACTGTACTGGTACTTCAGGGACTCTGCAAATGCGACATGGCCCCCAGAAACCAATTCAGCAAAATCTGAGCTGCAAAATCCAAATGGTGCTCCGTCCCTTTTGAGCCCTGCCGTGCGTCCAAACAGCAGTTTATTACCACATAATGGGGTATTTCCGTAATCAGGAGAAATTGCTTTACAAATGTTGAGGTGCTTTTTCTCCTTTATTCCTTATAAAAATTAGAAAATTCTGTGTTTTTTCCAAAAAAAAGTCTCTTTTCATCTTCACAGACTAATTCCAATAAATTCAGCAAAAAACCTGTGGGGTCAAAATGATAACTATACCACTAGAAAAATTCCTTGAGGGGTATTGTAAAGGATCTGCCAGGCACAGCTTCGGGGTTAACTCCCTTAATTAATCAGTCAGCACCTGAATCTACATCCCTGAGACTGACTCCAGCTTCCACCACTCAGGCTGGCAGGCTTAGGAGTGGGAGAGCCTATCGCAGCCTGGCCAGACTCAGCTAGCTCCCGCCCTCTGTCTATTTATACCTCCATTTCCTGTTCCTCCTTGCTTGTTATTCTTTTTCGTGTGGTTTCCTGGCCCAGCTACAGCTCCTTCTATTTTGTTCCTGCTCCATACAGACCCTGGCTTACTGACTACTCTTCTGCTCTTCGTTTGGTACCTCGCACGCTCCTGGCTTGACTCGGCTCGTTCACCACTCTGATTGCTCACGGTGTTGCCGTGGGCAACTGCCCCTTTCCCTTGCTTGTATTCCCTTGTATGTTTGTCGTGTTTGTCGTGCACTTACTTAGTGCAGGGACCGCCGCCCAGTTGTACCCCGTCGCCTAGGGCGGGTCGTTGCAAGTAGGCAGGGACAGAGTGGCGGGTAGATTAGGGCTCACTTGTCCGTTTCCCTACCCCCCGGTCATTACAGGTATAGTTTCCAAAATGGGGTCACTTTTGGGGGGATTCCACTGTTTAGGTCCCTCCAGGGCGTTGCAAACGTGACACGGCACTGAAAACCATTCCCGGTCATTACATAATAACAAGCCCATACCTAGTCTACCCTGGTCCCTGACACCACTATGGACCCCCGTGAGACCCTGGCTCAGCAAATGCAGGGTCTCTCCCTACAGGTCCAGGCCCTGGCTCAGAGGGTCAACCAGCCTGATGCTACTTTGGTAGTTCCCCTCACCGCACCTCTTGAACCCCACCTCAAGTTGCCCGACCGGTTCTCAGGGGACCGGAGGGCTTTTCTCTCCTTTCGGGAGAGTTGTAGGCTTTACTTTCGTTTAAAGCCTCATTCCTCAGGTTCTGAGAGCCAGCGGGTGGGTATAATTATGTCCCGGCTCCAGGAAGGGCCCCAAGAGTGGGCCTTCTCCTTGGCTCCTGACGCCCCTGAACTTTCCTCCGTTGATTGTTTCTTTTCTGCTCTCGGACTTATTTATGACGAGACTGACAGGACTGCCTTTGCCGAGAGTCAGCTGGTGACCTTACGTCAGGGTAAGAGACCTGTTGAGGAGTATTGCTATGACTTTAGGAAGTGGTGCGTAGCTTCTCGGTGGAATGACCCTGCCTTAAGGTGCCAGTTTAGGTTGGGTCTGTCGAATGCCCTGAAAGACCTGCTAGTTAGCTATCCCTCTTCTGACTCCCTAGACCAGGCTATGGCTTTAGCGGTACGACTTGACCGACGTCTTAGGGAACGACAACATGAACGTTTATGTGTTTTCTCCTCCGACTCCCCCATGATGCCTCCCGAAGTTCCGTTGCTTCGTTCCTCCCCGAAAGACTCAGAGATACCTATGCAACTCGGGGCCTCCGTGTCCCCCCAACAACGTAGAGAATTCCGCAGGAAGAATGGTCTCTGCTTCTACTGTGGGGATGACAAGCATCAAGTGAACAACTGTCCTAAGCGTAAGAATGCAGCCAGAGAACTTCCGCGCCTAAGTGATCATCGGGGAGGTCACTTGGGCGCACAGGGATTTCCAGTAAATAGGAAACGTACTAAGATCTTGCTTCCCTTTCAGGTCTCTTTTGGTGGTAGGTCTGCTACCGGCAGTGCCTTCGTGGATTCAGGGTCCTCTACTAATATTATGTCTGTGGAATTTGCTATGTCTCTTGCTATGCCTCTGATTGATTTGCCTAAACTTGTCCCGGTAGTGGGTATTGACTCCACTCCTCTTGCTAATGGTTATTTTACACAGCATACCCCTGTTTTTGAACTCCTTGTTGGCTCCATGCATTTGGAGCAATGCTCTGTACTGTTGATGCAGGGATTATCGTACGATTTGGTTCTAGGCCTTCTCTGGTTGCAGTTGCATAATCCCACGTTTGACTGGAATACTGGGGAGCTAACCAAATGGGGTAATAAATGTTGTACGTCATGTTTTTCTGTTAATTCTATTTCTCCCCCTGAGGAGGCGAATACGCTACCCGAGTTTGTTCAGGACTTCGCTGATGTTTTCTCTAGGGAGGCCTCCGAAGTGTTACCTCCTCATAGAGAATACGATTGCGCCATCGAATTGGTACCAGGAGCTAAGCTTCCTAAGGGTAGGATATTTAATCTTTCTTGTCCCGAACGTGAAGCCATGAGAGAGTATATCCAGGAATCCCTGGCCAAGGGTTACATTCATCCCTCTTCCTCTCCGGTAGGTGCTGGCTTCTTCTTCGTGGGGAAGAAGGATGGTGGTCTTAGGTCATGCATTGACTACCGTAGCCTGAATAAGGTCACGGTAAGGAACCAGTATCCCCTTCCTTTGATTCCTGATCTCTTTAATCAGGTTCAGGGGGCCCAATGGTTCTCTAAATTGGATCTACGGGGGGCGTATAACCTTATTCGCATCAAAGAGGGGGATGAGTGGAAGACTGCGTTTAACACGCCCGAAGGCCATTTCGAATACCTCGTCATGCCCTTTGGGTTGTGTAATGCCCCTGCGGTCTTCCAGAATTTCATAAATGAGATTTTGAGACATTACCTGGGGATATTTCTTGTAGTGTACCTTGATGACATACTGGTGTTTTCCAAGGACTGGTCCTCCCACATTGAGCATGTCAGGAAGGTGCTCCAGGTCCTTCGGGAAAACAAACTGTTTGCCAAAACCGAAAAATGTGTGTTTGGGGTACAGGAGATACCATTTTTGGGTCAAATCCTCACTCCTCATGAATTCCGCATGGACCCCGCCAAGGTTCAGGCTGTGGCGGAATGGGTCCAACCTGCCTCCCTGAAGGCGTTACAGTGTTTTTTGGGGTTCGCTAATTATTACAGGAGATTTATTGCTAACTTCTCGGTCATCGCTAAGCCTCTTACGGACCTCACTCGCAAAGGTGCTGATCTCCTCCACTGGCCTCCTGAGGCTGTCCAGGCTTTTGAGGTCCTTAAGAAGTGCTTTATCTCGGCCCCGATGCTGGTTCAGCCCAACCAAATGGAGCCATTTATCATGGAAGTTGACGCATCTGAGGTGGGAGTGGGGGCTGTCTTGTCCCAGGGTACCAGGTCCCTCACCCATCTCCGCCCCTGTGCCTACTTCTCCAGGAAGTTTTCGCCAACTGAGAGTAACTATGATATTGGCAACCGCGAACTCTTAGCCATTAAATGGGCATTTGAAGAGTGGTGCCACTTCCTGGAGGGGGCTAGACACCAGATAACGGTCCTTACCGACCACAAGAATCTGGTTTTCCTAGAATCTGCCCGGAGGCTAAACCCGAGACAAGCTCGATGGGCGTTATTTTTTACCAGATTCAATTTTTTGGTTACCTATAGGGCTGGGTCTAAAAATATTAAGGCTGATGCACTGTCGCGTAGCTTCATGGCCAGCCCTCCTTCGGAGGAAGATCCTGCTTGTATTTTGCCTCCAGGTATAATCATTTCCTCGATCGATTCTGATTTAGTCTCTGAAATTGCTGCTGATCAAGGTTCAGCTCCCGGGAACCTACCTGAAAACAAGCTGTTTGTTCCACTGCAATTCCGGCTAAGGGTACTTAGGGAAAATCATGACTCTGCACTATCTGGTCATCCAGGCATCCTGGGTACCAAACACCTCATTACCAGAAATTATTGGTGGCCTGGGTTGCCTAAAGATGTTAAGGCCTACGTCGCCGCTTGTGAGGTTTGTGCTAGGTCCAAGACTCCCAGGTCCCGACCAGCGGGCTTACTGCGTTCGTTGCCCATTCCCCAAAGACCTTGGACACATATCTCCATGGATTTTATCACCGATTTGCCTCCATCCCAAGGCAAGTCGGTGGTGTGGGTGGTGGTAGACCGCTTCAGTAAGATGTGCCACTTTGTGCCCCTCAAGAAACTACCCAACGCCAAGACGTTGGCTACCTTGTTTGTCAAACACATCCTGCGTCTCCATGGGGTCCCTGTCAATATTGTTTCGGACAGAGGGGTACAATTTATTTCATTGTTTTGGAGAGCAATCTGTATGAAGTTGGGGATTGATCTGTCCTTCTCCTCTGCCTTCCATCCTGAAACCAATGGTCAAACGGAGTTGACTAATCAATCTCTAGAACAATACTTAAGGTGTTTTGTCTCTGACTGTCAATATGATTGGGTCTCATTCATTCCCCTCACCGAATTTTCCCTTAATAACCGGGTCAGTAACTCGTCAGGGGTCTCTCCCTTTTTCTGTAATTTTGGGTTTAATCCACGGTTCTCCTCCGTTTCACCTGGTAGTTCCAACAATCCCGAGGTAGAGGTCGTTCATCGGGAACTGTGCACAGTCTGGGCCCAGGTTCAGAAGAACCTAGAGGCGTCCCAGAGAGTACAAAAAACTCAGGCTGATAGAAAACGTTCTGCTAACCCCCTGTTTATGGTCGGGGATCTGGTGTGGTTGTCGTCTAGGAACTTGCGTTTCAAGGTTCCGTCCAAGAAGTTTGCTCCCCGCTTTATTGGGCCGTATAAGGTCATTGAGGTCCTCAATCCTGTCTCCTTCCGGCTGGAGTTACCCCCGTCTTTTCGTATACACGACGTGTTTCATGCCTCCCTCCTTAAACGCTGCTCCCCGTCCTTGGCTCCCTCGAGGAGACCTCCTGTTCCCGTCCTCACCCCTGAGGGGGTGGAATTCGAGGTGGCCAGGATTGTGGACAGCAAGATGGTCCAAGGCTCCCTCCAGTACCTGGTCCATTGGAGAGGTTACGGGCCCGAGGAGAGGACTTGGGTACCCGCCCGGGATGTTCACGCTGGGGTATTGGTCAGGAGGTTCCACCTGCGTTTCCCCAGTAAGCCAGGTCCACTTACAAAGGGTCCGGTGGCCCCTCATAAAAGGGGGGGTACTGTAAAGGATCTGCCAGGCACAGCTTCGGGGTTAACTCCCTTAATTAATCAGTCAGCACCTGAATCTACATCCCTGAGACTGACTCCAGCTTCCACCACTCAGGCTGGCAGGCTTAGGAGTGGGAGAGCCTATCGCAGCCTGGCCAGACTCAGCTAGCTCCCGCCCTCTGTCTATTTATACCTCCATTTCCTGTTCCTCCTTGCTTGTTATTCTTTTTCGTGTGGTTTCCTGGCCCAGCTACAGCTCCTTCTATTTTGTTCCTGCTCCATACAGACCCTGGCTTACTGACTACTCTTCTGCTCTTCGTTTGGTACCTCGCACGCTCCTAGCTTGACTCGGCTCGTTCACCACTCTGGTTGCTCACGGTGTTGCCGTGGGCAACTGCCCCTTTCCCTTGCTTGTATTCCCTTGTATGTTTGTCGCGTTTGTCGTGCACTTACTTAGTGCAGGGACCGCCGCCCAGTTGTACCCCGTCGCCTAGGGCGGGTCGTTGCAAGTAGGCAGGGACAGAGTGGCGGGTAGATTAGGGCTCACTTGTCCGTTTCCCTACCCCCGGTCATTACAGGTGGACTATATGTACAAGGGGGCTATATACAGGGGTGTTCTTTCTGTGGAGCACTATAGGGGGAGCTATTTGTGAGATACTATATACAGGGGTGGGCTATATATACAGGGGTGGGCTATATCTACAGGGGGACCATATCTACAGGGGGACTATATACAGGGATGGGCTATATCTACAGGGGGACTATATACAGGGGTGGGCTATATCTACAGGGGGACCATATCTACAGGGGGACCATATCTACAGGGGGACCATATCTACAGGGGGACCATATCTACAGGGGGAACATATCTACAGGGGGACCATATCTACAGGGGGACCATATCTACAGGGCTGGGCTATATACAGGGCTGGGCTATATACAGGGCTGGGCTATATACAGGGCTGGGCTATATACAGGGCTGGGCTATATACAGGGCTGGGCTATATACAGGGCTGGGCTATATACAGGGCTGGACTATATACAGGGCTGGGCTATATACAGAGCTGGGCTATATACAGGGCGGCTATATCTACAGGGGTGGGCTATATACAGGGCTGGGCTATATACAGGGCTGGGCTATATACAGGGGGACTATATACAGGGGGCTATATACTATAGTAGCTATACTGTAGCTATATCCCAACCCTGTAGATATAGCCCCCCTGTAGATATAGTCCCCCTGTATATAGCCCACCCCCTGTAGATATAGTCCCCCTGAATATAGCCCAACCCCTGTAGATATAGTCCCCCTGTATATAGCCCACCCCCTGTAGATATAGTCCCCCTGTAGATAGACACCCCCCCATAGATAAAGCCCCCCACGTGTAGACAAAGTCCCCCCCACGTGTAGACAAAGTCCCCCCCCCCCCGCAGATACAGCCACGCTTTTATTACAATTAAAAAAATAAAACTATTCAAACTCACGTTATTCCCGCTCCCACGCCGTCCGGCAGCCATGGAGACCTGCTCTCTTCTGCGCAGGTCTCCAGGGGTTGAACGCGGCGTCTATGAAAGGCGCTGATTGGCTGGGCACGGAACGTACCCGGTCATTCATTGCTTCTAATTGTACCTGTGTCCTTGCGACACAGGTACAATTATAGTGCAGGAGGTACATGCCCCGCCTGCCCCCCCTAGCTACGCCCCTTTGTGTATATATATATATATATATATATATATATATATATATAAGCACATACAAGCACATACAATAAACATGAGTTTGCAGAGTGACAGACTAGTACAGAAGGAGAGAGGGCACTGCCCATGAGGGTTGGCAATCTATGAGCATTCTGTGTTAATTAAGAAGAATTCCTTATTTGGGACTTCCATCAATTACCTGGAGTGAAGAGCAGCTACAAACAGTATCTGTCTGTATATTTCTTCATTTCACCTGAAGTTTTGAATCAGGGAAATTGAACACTTGCTACCAGGTTTTCTCACACATTACAGCTGATCGCTGGGGTTCCCACCAACAAGACAACCTGTCGGCTTATGTTTGGGGGCCATTTTTAGATGGACAACCTCTTTCAGCAGATTATTATTCTTTAAGTATTATTGCATAACCCCTTCTCACCTTGCATTTTAATAGTACGTTGCAGCTCGTGGGTCCCATAAGCCAGGGAACTATTACTGCACAGTGATGGTGCAGACACAGGAGCTGTGCGCGCGTCATCACTTGTAGGTGTCGGCTATAAAAAAACAAAGTGTAAAAAAATTAAAATGGTCCAAAATGATAAAATTACCCCCATTTTTTTTTATAAAACATGTTTCTACTATACAAAAGTACTAAACCAACATAACGCATGCGTAAATAAAAAAAACCACAAAAAACTGTCCGAATTGCTGTTTTTTTACTCACCCCTCCAATAATATGAGTAAAAGTTAAACAATAAATTATATGTACCCCCAAAAGGCTTCATTGCAAAATACAACCCATCCCACAAACGACTAGCCCTCATAGAACTACGTTGATGGTAAAATAAAAAAAAGTTATGACTCTTGGAATGTGATGATAAAATAACAAAATATGACGTTGTGTCCTCAAGGCCCAAAATAGGCTGAACCTTAATGTGTTAATGGTAATCATCTTACATTATTCCCAAGGAGGCAACGTATGTGCTGAATTTTCTTTCTTTTTTTTTTAAATGTATGTTGTTTTTAATGCAGTATATCCCAGTAATGACAAATATATTAAAATCTTTTTGTTCACTGGAGGTTTTTCCTTTTTTTATAACCAACTTTACAGTTGACTTTTTGTTTATTTCTGATAAATAATAGGTAATTATGGTGGGGTACATATCTCTTGCATTTACTATACGGGTCTCTTGTGAATTGACAGATACTGTAGTAAGTGATTAGATAAATGTTTGTCTCTGCTTTTCTTTTATGACAATCTGTGTCACTGCTAATGACCAGCATGGAGCCACTGATGTCCCTTAACAATGCCTCAGAGCTGTTTAAATGGACATGCAGAAAGACAGGTGACAGCTGCTGCCTTCGGCTGTTTGTATTTACCTGCGGGGAGATTGGTCTTATGAAGCCCCTAAAAAACAATGAGGAGCAACAGACTGATGAAGCCTTGGTAGAAAAAAAAGCATATATAGATGTCTATTGCCTGTGGATAATGTTCAATTACTGACTATATCCAGCACTCACTTTTACATTAAATCAAACATTTATGAAGGTAGATCGGTTAGCTTTTTGTTAATTTTATTGTTCACCCCATGACATCTTGCCATAGAATGGAAATGTTTCATGTCATATTTGCAAATTAGAATGCCCATAAAGAAAAACAAGCCAGCACTCCTCTCCATACAAATCATTAGTTTATTGCAAATATATTCAATGTAAAACATTACAAGACAAGTTCAAATATCTTTGCTTACGCGTTTCGAGCGCCATCTGCACACGTAGTCATACCTAGATCTGAACTGACTCCACTGAACATGTAAAACTAGCCCCTCCCCCTCAACCCATACCAGGATGGCTTTAAATGTTTCATAGAGTCAGTTTAGATATAGCCTGTGAGAAGAAAGAAAAAGAGCACATATACAAATAGCGCACACCCAAAACGATAATTAGAAAGATGAAAAAAAGCTATCTTAATTATGTATTCAGTACACAACCAGCATGGCTTTGAATGTTTGATAGAGTCAGTTTAGATATAGCTATGACTAAGACGCAGTTGGCGCTTTAAATGCGTAAACGCGTAACCCATGAACGGAAACCAAACTAAAACAAACGGAAACCATAGCTTTCTGTTTGCATTACCATTGATTCAATGGTAACGAATTTGTTGAAATAGTTTTCATTTGTCACCGTTCTGTAAGGTTTCCATCGTTTTGACGGAATCAATAGTGCAGTCGACTGCGCTTTTCATTGTCAAAACAATGGAAACCTTACAGAACGGCGAGAAACGGAAACTATTTGCAACGGATGTGTTACTATTGAAGTCAATGGTAATGCAAACGGAAACCTATGGTTTCCGTTTGTTTCAGTTTGGTTTCCGTTCATTGGTTCCCCTGACGGTAAGGTCCGATGGAACCCATTAACGAAACCTCCGATACAGATGTGAACAAAGCCTAACTTGTCTTTTGATGTCTTTACATAGAATATATTTACAATAAACTAATATATTGTATGGAATGGAGTGCTGGATTGTTTTCAATGGACATTCTACTTAAACACAGGGAAATGATACGTGCACCTGTTGAATGTTTATTCATGAGCCATTCAACTTAGAGCTGCTGGAGTCGGGCAATCTGTGTTCCTCTTTTTTGTCTCCATACAGTAGCAGTCAAAGGTTTGGATATAACTTTTGATGTTTTTTCTTGTTTTTTTTTATTTTCTACATTGTAGATTACTTTTGAAGACATAATAACTATAAAGGAACACATATGGAATTAAGCAGTAAACAAAAAGTGTTAAACAAACCAGAATATGTCTTAGATTTTAGAATCTTTAAAGTAGCCCCCTTTTGCTTTGATGACAGCTTTACACACTCTTGGCTTTCTCTTAATCAGCATCATGAGGTAGCCACCTAAAAAATGGTTTGCCAACATTCTTGAAGGAGTTCCCAGAGGTGCTGAGCACTTGTTGGCTGCTTTTCCTTCACTGAGCGGTCCAACCAGAATTTTGCATAAATCACCAACAGTGTCACCAGCAAAACACCCTCACCCCATTACACATCCTCCTCCATGCTTCACGGTGGGAACAACACATGTAGAAATCATCCGCTCATCTTTTCAAATTGTGACTCATCAGACCAAAGTACAGATATTTCACTGGTCTAATGTCCATTCCTTGTGTTTCTTAGCCCAAGCTATTCTCTTCTTCTTCTTGTTCCTCCCCAGTATTGGCTTCTTTGCAGCAATTCGACCATAAAAGCCTGATTCGCACAGTCTCCTCTGAACAGTTGATGTTGAGATGTGTCTGGTACTTGTTCTCTGTGAAGCATTTATGTGGGCTCTAATCTGAGGTGCTGGTAATTTGCGATTTCTGCGGCTGGTAACTCTGAAGAACTTATCCTCTGCATCACAGGTATCCTCTTGGTCTTCCTTTCCTGCGGCGGTCATCACGAGAGCCAGTTTCATCATAGCATTGGATGGTTTTCCTGACTGCACTTGAGGATACCTTCAAAGTTCTTGCAATTTTCCAGATTGCCGACCTTCACGTCTTAAAGTAATGATGGACTGTCTTTTCTCTTTACTTAGTTGAGTGCTTCTGGTCATAATGTGAATTAGAACAGTAGATGAATAGGGCTAAACACTGTATGGAAGTATGTACCAATCCTACTTTTGCACAACACTACGGATGGTCTCAATCACATTATGGAGGCAAGAAATTCAACAAATTAACTCTTGACAAGGCATACTTGTTAACTGAAAACCATTCTAGGTGACTACCTCATGGAGTTGATTGAAGGAATGCCAAGAGTGTGCAAAGCTGTCCTCAAAGCAAAAGGGGGCTACTTTGAAGAATCTAAAAAAAAAAATAATTCTGGTTTGTTTAACACTTTTTTGTTTACTCCTTAATTCCATATGTGTTCTTTCAAACTTTTCATGTCTTCAATATAAATCTACAATAATTGTGTTTATCTCCTACCTAAAGCAGTTATTATAGGTTATTATGTATAGCAACATGATGACGTTCTGTTAGCTGATTTATTACATATAATTACCAATAATAACAGCTGTCATGAATGAGATAGACACACATTGGACCATGTATAGTAATCTATGTTACATTTTTCTAATGCATTTTTGTTACATATTTTTTATTTTTTTTAAATGGCACACAGCAGTTTATATATATGGCACATTTTCCTTCATATATACATTAGGTCCTTGATGGCATTAAAATTTGCATATATTCAGTATAAAAAATAAATATACATTTCCAAGACGGCTCAACATTCAAACCTCTTTAGCCATGCCCCTTTCTCCCAACAGATTTAGATATTGTCACAGCAGAAACAAATATGTGATTGGCAAAAAACACAGTGGACCATATTTACATTTACATAAATTTAAATAAAGAAGATAAATGGAGTGATTTGCGCCAAATTTATTCAAAGGTGAATGCCTTTTAACAAATTTGGTTCATTTCAAGCTGTCTGACAGTTAGGAAATCAAATTTAACCCTGCTATGAACAGGTAAAGATTTGCGCCCAAATGTGCGCCATTTTAACCTATTGAACATAATAATCTGTCCTAAACTACGTTTCTTCTGGAGGCCTTGCTTACTTTTCTCATCACTTTCCAAATTGATAAAAAAAATCACAAATGTTACTTCTAAAATGGCGTACGTGATAATTGGCAACATTTTAGCAGTGGAGTTTCTGCTGCTAATCTTGTGGGTAGACTGGCAGTACCCAGGAGATTTTCTTGTAAAAATGATCATCATGGTGCACTCGCACAGGTCGCACACCCTTAAGGCCGGCCCTGGGAGTAGTCGTAGCAGTTGTCCCTGGCCCTCATACCTGAGAGAGCCTAAAGGCCCCTCAGCTACATAAGAAAAAACACCAGTATTATAAATGGCACATGGTAGGTGGGTACTCCTGTAACCAATTTTGTATTGGGGCCCAGCAGCTCCAAGTTACACCTCTGCATGATCATCACATGACCGGAATAGATTTATATCCATGACAGTAAACAATAAAGATTTCCATTCAGTGACTGTTAGCAGAAAATTGCATAATTATACAATTATCAAATTTAATTTGTTGTAACTAAACTACCACTTTAAAGGAACAGTGTCACGAAAAAAATTTTTTTTTACATCAGTTTGATTTTAGTGCTTTATTAAAAACTTTTATATTTATTTGTGTGTTTTACTTTTTTTTATTTTTTAACTTTTTCTTTCCTATGGGGGCTGCCATTTTTTTCTTCATTTCTGTATGTGTCGATTAACTACACATACAGACATGGAGTACGGCAGCTACAGTCCCATAGTGAATGCGAACGGGGCCCGTTCCATCCACTATGGTGTACGCCGCCTGCGTGGGAACGGTGCATGCGCCGCTCCCACACAGTCCAAGTTGAAATGTGCGCCGTCCGGCGCCATTTTCCTGTAGACCGGAAGTCGCAGCCGGACAGTAAGATTACTACTTCCGGTCGCGGCTTCCGGACTTGTGCATTTGGAGAGGCGGTAGCAGACGGAGCGGACGGACCGGAGGGAGCGGCGGCGACTGGAGCAGGTCAGTGATTTCTGTGTATGTAAGTGTTTTACTGTGTGTTTACTAGTGTATGTTAACCTACTACACTGTGTGTTAGCTCAAAAAATGGCGACACACATTGTAGGAGGTTTAACCGTTCAATCCCCTCGTTTCTCCCGGCACTAGCCAGGATAAAGGAGGGGGGGATTCTGAGAGCTCACTAGAGCGAGTGAGTTTTCCCAAATTTTGCAGCATAAAGCAATGTGGTTGC
This sequence comes from Rhinoderma darwinii, assembly GCF_050947455.1. Classification (NCBI taxonomy): domain Eukaryota; kingdom Metazoa; phylum Chordata; class Amphibia; order Anura; family Rhinodermatidae; genus Rhinoderma; species Rhinoderma darwinii. The sequence continues at coordinate 104,228,501 of NC_134688.1, forward strand.
TTTACCACATGCATTGCTGCAATTTTGGGAATTGCTCCATCTAGTGACCAGCACTGGGAAATATTATAAATTAGAATCTAATTTATAATATTTCCTGACTCGTGAAAAAAATAAAAAAAATTAGAACAATGTTTAATCACCTATACACTAATTGTTTAACTAAAAAAAATATACATTTTTTTCTAGCAACACATTCCTTTTAAGAAATGTATCTGGATTCTGTAATTAATCGGATTGCCCTGCTGATGGGATTCCACTTATAAGCCTGTAGGGAAGCAGCTGGAACCCAGGGAGAGTACTATCAAATGTCTATGCAACTTGGGATCGTCTGGAGGGGAAAAAGTGCAATGTGCTGGCCTTTTTCCATGCCTATTAAGGGAATATAATCTGAAAATAACTATATATTTATACAATGAATTAAATAGATATTAAAAATGATAAATGATGACAAATGATAGTGATGTGGTGTTGCCCCCATATTTCAATAGTCTGACCTAGGTGAAAACTGAAGCGTGCAATATGTAAATCAAAGACTTGTTGTGAGGTGCTTGGGGCCCTACTGTACATCCATATGCCTCCGTTTTCATATGGAATTTATTTTAAAAAATCATGGCATGCTCCATCGGATGCCATATTATGGAGGTATTCCCCATTAGAGGCATTGCTTTTAGGGGAGAACATCTCCAATATATGTATGGAGCACCATGGGGAGGACCGCAGAGTGCCTGTGGCTACATAGTCTCATACCTCCCAACTTTTGAATTCGGAAAAGAGGAACATTTTTAAGCCACGCCCCTAACCACGCCCAATATCAACACATCAAATCACAGTCAGATCCTTCTGCAAATAACGCGCGTACATTGTCACTGCGGATCTGTAGACTGTCTGGGTATCACAGATATTATGGATCCGGTTATATCGTCTTTATGTTACTTTTCCTAACTTGGATATAACATTTTCTCATCACGGCGGCAGCAGCTGCAGGACAAACTAAAAGGCTGAGAACACTGAAAGTCAAGAGGGAGACCCTGTGGTGGATGACTTTTCAATTGACAGGTAGCAGACTTACATGATGGGGATTTTTTTTTCCAGTTGTGTAACTCTGCTACCGGTCAATGGAAAAATCATCCACCAGAGTCCCCTGTAGATTGCTCCACACACAGCCCCCCTGTACATAGTGCCAGACACAGCCCCCCTGTAGATAGCTCCACACACTGCCCCCTGTAGATAGCTTCACACACAGCTCACCTGTAGATAGCTCCACACACAGCCCCCCTGTACATAGTGCCAGACACAGCCCCCCTGTAGATAGCTCCACACACTGCCCCCTGTAGATAGCTTCACACACAGCTCACCTGTAGATAGCTCCACACACAGCCCCCCTGTACATAGCGCCACACACAGCCCCCTGTAGATAGCTCCACACACTGCCCCCTGTAGATAGCTTCACACACAGCTCACCTGTAGATAGCTCCACACACAGCCCCCCTGTACATAGCGCCACACACAGCCCCCTGTAGATAGCGTCAGATACAGCCCCCTGTAGAAAGTGACAGACACAGCCCCCCTGTAGATAGCTCCAGATACAGCCCCCCTGTAGATAGCACCACACACAGCCCCCCTGTAGATAGCTCCACACACAGCCCCCTGTAGATAGCTCCACACACAGCCCCCTGTAGATAGCTCCACACACAGCCCCCTGTAGATAGCGTCAGATACAGCCCCCTGTAGATAGCGTCAGACACAGCCCCCTTGTAGATAGCGCCACACACAGCCCCCTGTATATAGCGCCACACACAGCCCCCCTGTACATAGCTCCACACACAGCCCCCCCTGTACATAGCGTCAGATACAGACCCCTGTAGATAGTGCCACACACAGCCCCCCTGTAGATAGCGCCAGACACAGGCCCCCTGTAGATAGTGCCAGACACAGCCCCCCTGTAGATAGCTCCACACACAGCCCCCTGTAGATAGCTCCACACACAGCCCCCCTGTAGATAGCTCCACACACACCGTTTTTCACGGCCGTTTTGCATCTGTTACGATTCTGCTCCAAGCCGTGTTGCCGTTTTTAACGGCTGATTTTGACCCGTTTTGCATCCGTTTTTTTCCCTGTCCGTTTTGAAATCGGATGAATTTCATTTAAATTTGTTGCCACACACAGCCCTCTGTAGATAATGCCACAGCCCCCCTGGTAGGTAATGCCACACAGCCCCCTGTAGGTAATGCCACCCAGTCCCCTGCAGGTAATGCCACCCAGCCCCCTGCAGGTAATGCCACCCAGCCCCCTGCAGGTAATGCCACCCAACCCCTGTAGATAATGCCACACAGCCCCTTGTAGGTTGCAACCACCCCCCCTTCCAGGAGAAGTCAATGACTTCAATGTCCATATATGGATAGTGTAGTCACTGACTTCTCCTGGAGAGGAATCCCCGGCCACAGGGTCGGGGATTCCGCTTCAGAAGTGAGTGACGTCACTGTGTATATATATGGACAGTGTGGTCACTCACTTCTTCTGTAGCGGAATCCCCAGCCACAGGGTCGGGGATTCCGCTTCACAAGTGAGTGACATCACTGTGTCAATATATGGACAGTGTAGTCACTCACTTCTCCTGTAGCGGAATCCCCGGCCATAGGGTCGGTGATTCCGCTTCAGAAGTGAGTGACGTCGCTGTGTCCACAGTGTAGTCACTCACTTCTCCTGTAGCTGAATCCCCAATCCCCGGCCGTGGATTGGGGATTCCGACTCCTACAAGGAGCAAAAAAAGACCCTCCTCCTCACATGCACTCTGCACTGTGAGGAGGAGGAGGAGGAGGAGAGAGAGCGTGAGCGATGGAAGACACGGCCATCACTCTGGACACATCCGGTGATGGCCGTGTATTACCCGGCCCCATAGACTTCTATGGGAGCCGGGCGGCCAGGTAAACGGCCGAAAATAGGGCATGTCCCATTTTTTGACGGCCAGGTTTCCCGGGCCATCAAAAAATTGGTTGTGTGAATAGCCCCATCACTCACCGTCTCGGTTTCTTACCGCTGTCCCGGGCGGTCTGCAAACGTCCCGCTGGGCGATGAATCAGAACAGCTGATCGCTGCTGACTGCAGCAGCGATCAGAAGAAGGCAGGAGTCTTGCGGCGGTGTTCTCACTGGGATCGATGCCGGCCCGTGAGTGGACCAGTCCAGTCACCTGACCTGTCACCTGACCTCACCGGTCAGGTGACTGGACTGGTTCACTCCCGGGCCGGCATAGACACCAGTGAGAACGCCGCTGCAAGACTCCTGCCTTCTTCTGATCGCTGCTGCAGTCAGCAGCGATCAGCTGTTCTGATTCATCGCCCAGCGGGACATTTGCAGACCGCCCGGGACAGCGGTAAGAAACCGAGACTGTCCCGCCGGATCCGGGACGGTTGGGAGGTATGTAGTCTGGAGGTACCCAGAGTTTGGAATCACATGGAGTCCCTGCAGCTACACAGTATGGAGGCACATGGAGCCCATGCAGCTACATAAAAATCTATTAAAATCTCATAATCAGCGCGAGGAGGACCAGAATGCATATTAGCAGTGTACTCACATACTGCAGCTAGTACACTGCTAATCAGGGGCGTAACTAGGAAAGACTGGGCCCCATAGCAAACTTTTGACTGGGGCCCCCCCTCCCCTGGGTGTCACACAACCCCCCCCCCTTGTAGATAGTGCCTTTTTTACAGCCCCCCTCTGTGGATAACGCCATACAGCCCCCCTGCAGATAACGCCATACAGCCCCCCCTGTAGGTAACGCCATACAGCCCCCCTGTAGGTAACGCCATACAGCCCCCCTGTAGGTAACGCCATACAGCCCCCCCTGTAGGTAACGCCATACAGCCCCCCCTGTAGGTAACGCCATACAGCCCCCCCTGTAGGTAACGCCATACAGCCCCCCTGTAGGTAACGCCATACAGCCCCCCCTGTAGGTAACGCCATACAGCCCCCCCTGTAGGTAACGCCATACAGCCCCCCTGTAGGTAACGTCATGCAGCCCCAACCCCCCAAAAAAATCAGACCTATAGTGTCCTACAAAAGACATGTATCCCCTATCCACATGTGTGATCGCTGGCAGCGATAGGGAGAACGGGGGACTAAAAGTCCCCCCAGGTTCTCCATGACTAACCTCTGACTTCCGGCGTCTGCGCAGCTCAATAAAAATGAAAGGAGCGCTGGTCACGCATGCGCACAAGCGCTCCATTCATTTCTACGGAGCTGCCGACACAGAACCCGGAAGTCCGAGGTTTGTGATGCAGAACTTCAGGGGACTTTCGGTCCCCCGTTCTCCCTATCTATGCCAGCGATCACACATGTATCCCCTATCCATAGGTGATACATGTCTTATGTAGGAACAACCCGTTTAATGGCAGAGCGGGGAGATACCTCCCTGCTCTGCCGTAGTGCTCAGTGGCGTCGCTGTAGTAGCCATAGTGGCAGCTAGCGGAGCCTCCGGCCATGGTGGGGGCCCGTGCCGGCGGGTGACACGGGCCCCCTCATGCCGCGGGCCCCGTAGCGGCCGCTACAGTTGCTACAGCGATAGTTACGCCACTGGCCTGGACACCTTCCCGTAAATATACGGGAAGGTGTCCGTGGGCAATAGAAATGAATGGGTCCGTATTATGCGGATCAAAATTACGGCCATGTGCATGGGGCCTTAGACACAGTACATTAATTTCAATATACTGTATATTAAGAAGCGCACAGACATACAACGAACTGACAACAAAAAAAAAGTCTAATTTCGGTTTTTGCCATACATTACTAAGCTAAAATAATACAACACTACCAAAAATACAAAAAAAAAAGTACCTGTCTGAAATAATGTGGAAAAAGCACAAAGGTAAAGGAAACAATTAATGATTACTCGTTAATCTAATTAAAAATAAAAAAAATGACTTGTTTAATTTAATTCTACAGTCAATTTATGCTGCGTTTTTGTTTATTTTCTGTTGCGGGTTTTCCCCATTGAATTCAATTCGCAACAGAAGGCCAAGTGTTGCGACCTTTGCGACGTAATCGCAGCAACTACACCGCAAAAAAAAAAATCACAACTCAGGAAAAAAATAAGAAAAAAAAATAAAAATCATACTTACCCAGAATGCTCTCCTTCCTGCAGTCCGGCCTCCTGGGATGACGTTTCGTCCCATATGACCGCTGCAGCCTGTCACATAGCCTGTAACATCATCGCAGGAGGCCGGACTACGCGCAGAGAAGACGGAGGGGGTAAGTATTAGCGTTATTTTTCACAGCGCAAATTACGTTCGGAAAAAAGAGAAAAAAGTGAGATTTTTCGCAAGGAATGTACTGCGGGTTCCAGGTCGGATACGCTGCATGATTTTTACGCAACTTATTCGACCCATGGGAGAACGACCTAATAGGGAAAAATGTGTCAAACAGCAGCTGGTGGGCCGGCGGAGCAGGCTTAACATGCTCATCATTTAACTCAAGTGCTACAGCTCTGACCACCATGAGCCTTCAGCTACCCCCCTGGAAATATTAATATAGTTTATCATGTACATTAGGAGACAAATAAGGGAGATTTGAAAATAGTTCTGTAGGGTGCACAAATTTAGGCCTCATGCACACGGCCAGCCGCCGACACCCGCGGGCCACTTTTTCGGGAGCACGGCCCGCAAAATTAGAAAAGTAGGACATACTCCACAATTCCCAGCACGGTTATACGGCACTGACACATTTTCGGAGCGCTAGAACCGGGAGGGTTCGTAATTGCGGACTGTATTGCGGTCCGCAATTACGGAGTTTTTTTTACAGTCGTGTGCATGGGGCCTAACCAAAATAGCAAACATAGAATTAGATATATTCCCCAACTTGCTAGACACATTTGTAATTCTTACACCACCTCATGGCTGGGGTTCCCGTACATGTCTATAATACATTTGGCGCATTTTGACAACTCAGCCACACCCCTTTCACATTACACTTTTGCGTACTGTCATCGTTGGCGCAAAAAGCATTAAAAACACACATTTGCTGCTCGACGTCTACTCCATTTTTACGAATTCCCGATTATTCTGGCGCTGACTGTTAGGGCTGATTCAGACGACCGTGAATTGCATCCGTGCAGGTCGCGTGGTTTTCACGCGGCACGCATGGACCAATAGAAGTCAATGGGCCAGTACAGACAGTCCGTGCTTTTTGCGCAGCGTTTGTCCGCTGCGTAAAAAGCGCAGCACGTTCAATATCTCCGCGTATTTCGCGCATCACGCACCCATTGAAGTCAATGGGTGCGTGAAAACCACGCAGGTCGCACGGAAGTGCTTCCGTGCGAACTGCCTCTTTCGCGCACCAGCTGTCAAAAGGATGAATGTAAACAGAAAAGCACCACGTGCTTTTCTGTTTACAAACATCCGAATGGCGTGTCATAATGATGGCGGCTGCGCGAAAACCACGCAGCCGCGCATCATATGATGCTGCCACACGGAGCAGGTAAGTGGCTTTTGCGCAGGCAAAACGCCGCGTGTTTTGCGTGCGCAAAAACGCCACGGTCGTCTGAATCAGCCCTTAGTTACATAGTCATGCATGACCCCTGGAATCATTCCAGTAACAGGTCCAGCAAAGGAACATTTGCACTGGACTTCATGCAGCAGGTGATTATTAACCCTCTAAAACCCAGACACAGCGGCATCACCATACACACTGTGGATAAGATAGAATATCCACATAACGCAGGTCCTGGCCTGGATAGAAACATCAGGCACTGCAAAGCCTGCACCAACTTCTGGTCTGCCCTGTATAATATCGTCCTCTATGCCAAGCTAAACACAAACACCCCCTGTAAGCGTTACACAGGCAACTAGTGCATTTATTACACACAGCAGTAAGCGCACCTATAACATGGCGGCGGCGGCAGGATGCACTGGCACAGAGCTGGTTGTGTTGCTACTTTACCGCCCTCACGGAGCAGCGGGCTCCCCCTCCGCCACTGTAGCTGAAGACACAGTCAGTCCGGACACTTCCTGGATCCGTGTGACACAGAGGCTGATGGGAGGAGCTTAGTGTCAGCGCTGTGTGTAATGGCTGAGGGAGCTCTGGTCCGTCCCTCATAGAAGACATAGACTAGCGGCAGTCCTGACTGTACTGTCCTCCGCCCGAAGTCTCGCATCGTTCGTTCCTTTTAGCTCCGCCCCCTGTCCTCTCCCCTGCCTGAGCACTCCTCCTATCACCTATTGCCGTCCTATTCAACTGCACAGTGTGCAGTGCAGCGGCTATCACCGGGCTCCCGGACCCCCCCCCCTGCGGCTATCACCGGGCCCCCGGCCCAGCCACCCCCGGATGCCTAGTGTCACGTTAGTGATGCTGCTACTATGCATGAAGGGGCCCGTGCCTCCAGGCCTGGCACATAATGTAATGTGCCTGTCAGGGCGACATGGGCCCCCCCATGCCGCGGGCCCCGTAGCAGCTGCTACGGCTGCTACTGTGGTAGTTACGCCACTGCTGCTAATACTTTTCGGTCCCCACATAACCCATTTAAGTGTCCAAATCGCTGTAGACCATGTTACTCCTCTTTTAATAGTGTCATCTGTCCTCTTACATAATATTCTTTTATCCCTGTACCTCTCATAATCATCTTTTATTCTGATTCTCTGACTACATAATAATAAGAGATGATTGTAAATGTAATAACAAAAAAGCTTAATAAGAATTTCTAATCTACAAAGACATTATTATAACGTCCTTCCTAAATGTGCAGGTTTCATATGCAGCACACTTTAAATGATTGCATGGTATAGAAGATCTATGTTACTGAATGGAAAGCCTTTAATTCTCTTCTGCTTCCTGGTGATTATTTAATGTTCCATTTGCAACTGAGCATATTTGATGCTGCCATTCTGAGTAGTGTGGTTTAACTCGCTCCTCTATCATGAATAAGCTGTCAATGATTCCCTCCTCAATATACTTTGCATTTTTCTTCTTTATTAAATATAACGTACAATAGTATGTTGTAGTTCTGTTTTTCAGCTGGAATGTCCGCTGCGGTAAACTGCGCGTCAAAAAAGTTTCATATTTGGGCTTCATTCACAACTGCGTTGGGGTTCCGTTCAGGGGTTCCGTCAGACTTTTGCGTAAGGGGAACCTATGAACGGAAACAAAATGGAAACCATAGCTTTCCGTCTGCATTACATTGATTTCAATGGTAACAGTTCCGTTGCTAATGGTTTCCGTTTGTCTCCGTTCCGTAAGGTTTCCTTTTTTTGGTGGAATCAATAGCGTAGTCGACTGCGCTATTGATTCCGCCCAGAAAACCTTACGGAACGGGACAAACGGAAACGTTAGCAACGGAAGCGTTACCATTGAAATCAATGGTAATGCAAACGGTAAGCTATGGTTTCCATTTGGTTTCCGTGCATGGGTTCCCCTGATGGAAAGGTCTGATGGAACCCCTGAACGGAAACCCGACGCAGATGTGAACGAAGCCTTATCCGTAGCCATGGCCACACGTCCCTCTGCCGTCCTGCAGCTTGGCCTCCTGGGATGACGATTAATCCCATGTGACCACTGCAGCATGTGATTGGCTGCAGCGGTCACAAGGGATGAAACATCATCCCAGGAGGCCGGCCCGATGAAGTAGCACAAAATTCTGGGCAAGAATAAGACTTTGTTTCTTTTATCAGTTGCGATCCTTGTGGCAAAATCACAGCTGTTCAGCCGCAAAAATGTTGTGCTTATTCAGATATATATATATATATATATATATATATATATATATATATATATATATATATTATATATATATAAACTCCCCTCCCCCAAAAAAATGAAGAGGCAGCACTCCAAGGAGATTGGTGGAAAAAAGTGGTGTGTTTATTCACCCCAGGCAGGCAACGTTGCAATCCGTCCCTATGGGATCTTTGTTAAGCTTTGTCACTTTTTTTAACAAATTTCCTTGGAGTGCTGCCTCTTCATTTTTTGTGGGATTTCATTAACAAGGGTTCCTAGCCTCAACCTAGGAGGCCTGCACCCACTGCTGTCACTGTGCTGCTTTATTCTTACTCTTTTACTCATTATATATATATATATATATATATATATATATATATATATATATATATATATATATATACACTACCGTTCAAAAGTTTAGGGTCACTTAGAAATTTCCTTATTTTTGCAAGAAAAGCACAGTTTTTTTCAATGAAGATAACATTCAATTAATCAGAAATACACTCTATACATTGTTAATGTGCTAAATGACTATTCTAGCTGAAAACGTCTGTTTTTTAATGCAATAACTACATAGGTGTATAGAGGCCCATTTCCAGCAACCATCACTCCAGTGTTCTAATGGTGCATTGTGTTTGCTATCTATGTTAGAAGGCTAATGGATGTTTAGAAAACACTTGAAAACCCTTGTGCAATTATGTTAGCACCGCTGTAAACAGTTTTGCTGTTTAGAGGAGCTATAAAATTGACCTTCCTTTGAGCTAGTTGAGAATCTGGAGCATTACATTTGTGGGTTCGATTAAACTCTCAAAATGGCTAGAAAAAGAGAGCTTTCATGTGAAACTCGACAGTCTATTCTTGTTCTTAGAAATGAAGGCTATTCCATGCGAGAAATTGCCAAGAAACTGAAGATTTCCTACAACGGTGTGTACTACTCCCTTCAGAGGACAGCACACACAGGCTCTAACCAGAGTAGAAAGAGAAGTGGGAGGCCCCGCTGCACAACTGAGCAACAAGACAAGTACATTAGAGTCTCTAGTTTGAGAAATAGACGCCTCACAGGTCCTCAACTGGCAGCTTCATTAAATAGTACCCGCAAAACGCCAGTGTCAACGTCTACAGTGAAGAGGCGACTCCGGGATGCTGGCCTTCAGGGCAGAGGGGCAAAGAAAAAGCCATATCTGAGACTGGCTAATAAAAGGAAAAGATTAATATGGGCAAAAGCAGACAGACATTGGACAGAGGAAGATTGGAAAAAAGTGTTATGGACAGACGAATTGAAGTTTGAGGTGTTTGGATCACACAGAAGAACATTTGTGAGACGCAGAACAACTGAAAAGATGCTGGAAGAGTGCCTGACGCCATCTGTCAAGCATGGTGGAGGTAATGTGATGGTCTGGGGTTGCTTTGGTGCTGGTAAAGTGGGAGATTTGTACAAGGTAAAAGGGATTTTGAATAAGGAAGGCTATCACTCCATTTTGCAACGCCATGCCATACCCTGTGGACAGCGCTTGATTGGAGCCAATTTCATCCTACAATAGGACAATGACCCAAAGCACACCTCCAAATTATGCAAGAACTATTTAGGGAACAAGCAGGCAGCTGGTATTCTATCTGTAATGGAGTGGCCCGCGCAGTCACCAGATCTCAACCCCATAGAGCTGTTGTGGGAGCAGCTTGACCGTATGGTACGCAAGAAGTGCCCATCAAGCCAATCCAACTTGTGGGAGGGGCTTCTGGAAGCATGGGGGGAAATTTCTCCCGATTACCTCAGCAAATTAACAGCTAGAATGCCAAAGGTCTGCAATGCTGTAATTGCTGCAAATGGAGCATTCTTTGACGAAAGCAAAGTTTGAAGGAGAAAATTATTATATGAAATAAAAATCATTATTTCTAACCTTGTCAATGTCTTGACTATATTTTCTAGTCATTTTGCAACTCATTTGATAAATATAAGTTTGAGTTTTCATGGAAAACACAAAATTGTCTTGGTGACCCCAAACTTTTGAACGGTAGTGTATATATATATATATATATATATGAATTAGAATAGACATGAAGTAAATATAACATTCTAGCAGCCTGCAGTCACCACTAGAGGGAATTTAGGAATTTGTTGCCTACTGTTCATACATTGAACTCAATAATAACACAGTACAGCCGGAATGGTAGCTTTTAACTCTAGGTAGAAATAAATTAATAATTACATTATTTTGACCTATTTTGATTAACCCCTTAATGACCAGCCTGTTTTAGACCTTAAAGAGGCTCTGTCACCAGATTTTGCAGCCCCTATCTGCTATTGCCTGTGATCGGCGCTGCAATGTAGATTACAGTAACGTTTTTATTTTTTTAAAACGAGCATTTTTGGCCAAGTTATGACCATTTTTGTAGTTATGCAAATGAGGCTTGCAAATGTCCAAGTGGGTGTGTTTAAAAGTAAAAGTCCAAGTGGGCGTGTATTATGTGCGTACATCGGGGCGTTTTTAATACTTTTACTAGCTGGGCGCTCTGATGATTAGTATCATCCACTTCTCTTCAGAACGCCCAGCTTCTGGCAGATCACGCTGTGTCGTCACTCACAGGTCCTGCATCGTGTCGGCCACATCGGCTACAGTTGATTCTGCAGCATCAGCGTTTGCAGGTAAGTAGCTACATCGACTTACCTGCTAACGCCGATGCTGCTGCTAAATCAACTGAAGCCTCTGGTGCCGATGTGTCCGACACGATGCAGGACCTGTGAGTGACGTCACAGATCTGCACTGCCAGAAGCTGGGCATTCTGAAGAGAAGTGGATGATACTTCTCATCAGAACGCCCAGCTAGTAAAAGTATTAAAAACGCCCCGATGTACGCACATAATACACGCCCACTTGTACTTTTACTTTAAACACACCCACTTGGACTTTTGCAAGCCTCATTTGCATAACTACAAAAATGGTCATAACTTGGCCAAAAATGCTCGTTTTTTAAAAATAAAAACGTTACTCTTATCTACATTGCAGCGCCGATCACAGGCAATAGCAGATAGGGGTTGCAAAATCTGGTGACAGAGCCTCTTTAATGACCAAGCCATTCTTTACGTTTTTCCATCGTCTCATTCAAAGAGCTATAACCTTTTTATTATTGCTTCGACATATCTGTATAATGTCTTGTTTTTGCAGGACAAGTTAAAATTTTTAATAGCACCATTTTGGGGTACATAGAATTTATTTATTAACTTTTATTAACTGTTTTTGTGGGGGAATAGAAAAAAAACAGCAATTTCGACACACTTTTTGCGTCCTAAATTTACACCGTATACCGTGTGGTATAAATAACACAATAACTTTATTCAGTGGGTTGTTGCGATTGAAACCGTACCAAATTTGTATAGTTTTTGTATGTTTTACTACTTTTACACAGTGAAAACACTTTTTTTTCAAAATTATTTGTTTTTGTGTCTCCATATTTGAGTGGCCGTAATGTTTTTATTTTTTTGCCGATGCAATTGTAGGAGGGCTTTTTTTTGTGGGACGACTTGTATTTTTTATCCGTACCATTTTGGAGTAGATGCGACTTTTTGATCACTTTTTATCACATTTTTTTTAAGGCTGGAATCAAAGAAAACAGCCATTTTTGCATGGTTTTTTATTTTATTTTTTACGACGTTCACCGTGCGGGTTAAATGATGCAACAAGTTTATAGTTGGGGTCGTTACGGACGTGGCGATACCAAATATGTGTAACTTTTTTACTTTATTTTGTTTGTTAATAATAAAGCAGTTTGTAAGGGGGAAAAGTGGGTTTTTCATTATTTTTTTTCACTTTTTTTTTTTCTTCACTTTTTGTTAAACTTTTTTTTCACTTTTTTACCAGTCCCACTAGGAGACTTCACTATGCGATTATCCAATCGCATTTATAATACACTGCAATAATTTTGTATTGCAGTGTATTATGCCTGTCTGTGTAAAACGGACAGGCATCTGCTAGGTCATGCCAGAGGCATGATCTAGCAGGCATTCACTACAGGCAGACCTGGGGGCCTTTATTAGGCCCCCGGCTGCCATTGGAGACACAGACACTTGGTAATCTTATCACCGGGTGTCGGTGGGATGAGAGGGAGCTCCCTCCCTCTCTCCAAAACCATTCAGATGCGGTGCTCGCTATTGAGCGCCACATCTGAGGGGTTAAATGGGTGAGATCGATACTAATATCGATCTCACCTGGTCGAGCAGGGACGCCCCCAGCCCTCAGCTACCTCTGGCAGCTGAGACCAGGGACATTTACTGGCTCCCTGCTCAGTTTATTTATTTCGATGCAGTGACGTAAAAAGGCTATTGCATCGGAATAAAGCCCATTTGCGTGTGGCATGTGTTTTTCATGCACTCGCAAGCACTTCTTTTTTTTTTTTCAATGTAACTGATGCGTAAAACATTGACATCTGTGTGCTGTCCGTGTTTTACTTCAATGGGCTGCTTGGTGTGTGAAAACGTATCAATATAGGACATGCAGTGTGTTTCACGCAATGGATGCTCGCTGCATGAAAACTCACGCATGTGTGAATAGCCCCTTTGAAATCAATGGGGCTGTGTGCTGTGCGTTGTTTCAACGCACAGCACACAGACGCTTGTGTGATGGAGCCCTAAGACTGGTAACATCTTTAGGATCCTGCAGCCATAACTGTGATATATTCTGAGGATAGTCCATAAATTTTATGTCCCCCCTCCCCCTTTAAGTCCTGCTTTTATAATGAGGCTACGGTGTAAAAATGGTTGATCTTTAGACTCGACAGGGGGACTCCAACAGGCAATAGACACGATTCTTGTGAAGTCAATTTTCTATAAAGATAGCAGTAGAGTAATAAATTATTTTAACAAATAAGTTAAGCATACATATACTATTCTGTTCACATCCGAGTTACATATTTCCGTTGTGCGTTCTATATTTCCACTGTTCTACTCCATCATAGGAGCTGACTAATAAACATAATGGCAGTAACTGATCCGTCGCATGATGAACCCCAAGGGCATCCGATGAACCCAATTGACTATAGTGGGGTCCGTTGGGTTTTCATCATGGTGTCCGTCATTGTACAGTACAGAACTCGGCTATCTCTTGCAGTCCCATAGAGAATGAATGGTGCGGCAGAGCAAATGTTTGACTGCCACTCCGTACATGCATGCCTGCCGCTGTGGATAGGTGATAAGCTGTTATGGTGAGATAACCACTTTTAATTCCAGTCTTTTATTTAACTAAGTTGATATAAAAAAAAATATTTTTACTGGAATTTGTAATGTGGTAGAAATTAGTACAGCCAATTTTGGGTGGTACAATCAAGCAGAAATCATCATCTGCTGTTTTACCATTACTGGCAGAATAATATTTGTATTTGGTAGGTAGATAGAAGAAATAATAGTGAACACAAGATATATAGAAGTAAAGCTGCTTCCTTCCCCTGTATCTGGAAGGTTAATTAATGGGAAGTCTCAGCTGTCTTTGGAGACTATTCAACCTGCACTTGGCAAAATATTGGAATGAAAGAAATGAGTCTCCATCTCCTTTCTATTCCCTCATTCTCTCTCAATCAAAAAACAGTAATACATATACATATACTGGATATTATAGTCCTCACTAGGCAGAATGAGAAGCAGGACGGACTGAGATGTAACAGGGAAGGTACATAGTCACCGGAATGGACATGTTGAGATTCTAATCTGAATACAAATGTTACCTGTCTGTTTTCAAGCATCTATGAACCATTTATTGACCAGTCAGGACAGAATGATTCATTTATCTTGTAACAAATAGTATTGTTTGTCATAATATTGATATAATGTTGGAAATGAATGAATGTTATTGTCATTCATAGTTGTAGTTTATAGAGGAAATAAATCCCCACAACAGTAGAATGTAGTATTAGGCTGGGTTCACACAGAGTTTTTTGCAGACAGAAAATCTGCCTCAAAATTCTCTGCCTGCACGCCGATTTTCACTGAGTTTTTCGCCCGCAGCCATTGAGGGCCGCGGGTAAAAAATGCAGCGAGATACGCTTCTTCTGCTTTCCATTGATGTCAATGGGAGGTCAGAAGCGTAAACGCCCGAAGATAGTCATGTCCTATTTTCTAGATTTTGGCTGGGATCTCCACTGCTGAAAACAATAGTTGAAAAAAAAAGTTTGTCCTTACTCCCAGGGCGTTGTCATAGCGACGCGTCCCTCTGTTCCTTGTGCAGTCCGGCCTCCTGGGATGACGCTGCAGCCCATGTGACCACTGCAGCCTGTGTTTGGCTGCAGCAGTCAGATGGGATGAAATGTCACCCCAGGAAGCCAGCTGCACAAGGAACAGAGGGAAAGCGTCGCTAGGTCTATGGCAGGTGGTAAGTATTAACCTTTTTATTAATTTTAAACCAAAAAAAGTTTTGTTTTTTTCTGATTTGTGATTTTTGCCTTGGAATCGCAGCTTTTCCACTGAAAAAATTGCAACACCTGCTATTTGTTGCAGGTTTTACCTCCCCTTTGAGTTCAATAGGGAAAACTTTTCCGCAGCGTGTGGATGAGATTTGTTCGAACCGCATCCACTCAATAGGGAATGAAATCCGTTGCGGAAAATCCGCAGTGTTTCCACTATGTGTGAATTTACCCTAAGGGTATGTTCACACGAGGGCGTCCGTGTCGGCTGAAATTACGGGGATGTTTCAGCCTGAAAACATCCCCGTAATTTCAGTCGTAACGGCATGTGCAGGCGCTAGAACGCCGCGTCAATTACGGACGTAATTGGCGCTGCTATTCATTGGAGTCAATGAATAACGGCTCCAATTACGGCCAAAGAAGTGACAGGTCACTTCTTTGACGCGGGCGTCTATTTACGCGCCGTCATTTGACAGCGGCGCGTAAATTACACCTCGTGTGAACAGACAAACGTCTGCCCATTGCTTTCAATGGGCAGATGTTTGTCAGCGCTATTGAGGCGCTATTTTTGGACGTAATTCGGGGCAAAAACGCCCGAATTACGTCCGTAAATAGGCCGTGTGAACATACCCTAATAGTTAATTGGATGTTTGGGCAACAAAGTTTGGTGGTTAGGTTTTATTTATTTACAGAGATATTGGCATCGTTGTGCATACGTCATGAAAAGCCAATGCTTCCCACAAAATGTCGTATACTTACGACAAATGGATGGCACCGACTCAGCTTCTGAGTATCTTACAGCTGACACCCAGCTAGCTCCGATCCCTGCCATTTTAGATGCAGAGATCGCTGCATCTATGTGGTTGTCAGCAGATCTGCAGCCCTTGCATTGCAATCACCGCTGTGGACAGCTACTATGGCAACAGGAGACCTAATAATGGCCTCCTGCTCTGCCATTACGGAAGCCGAATAGCTAAACCTACATTTTCTTTGAAAGAATGTAGATTTTCATTTTCATGGCCTACTTTTACTAATTTCTGCAATAAACCTGTAGGGTCAAAATTCTCACTATACCCCTAGATAATTTCCTTGAGGGGTGTAGTTTTACAAATGGGGTAACTTTTGGGCGATTTCCACAGTTTTTGCACCGCAAGAGCCCTTCAAACCTGACATGGTGCCTAAAATATATTCTAATAAAAAGGAGGCCACAAAATCCACTAGGTGCTCCTTTGCTTCTGAGGCCTGTGCTTCAGTCTATAAGCACACTAGGACCACATGTCTAAAACTACAGAACCTTGGCAATAAATATTGAGTTGCGTTTCTCTGGTAAAACTTTGGGTTCCAAAAAAAATTGGATTAATAAAAAAAATGTGCAAAAAAAGATGAAATTTGTCAATTTCACTTCTACTTTGCTTTAATTCACGTCTAAAGGGTTAAGAACCTTTCTAAATGCTGTTTTGAATACTTTGAGGGGTGACGTTTTTAAAATGGGGTGAATTTTTGGGGGTTTCTAATATATAAGGCTCTAAAAGCCACTTCACAACTGAACTGGTTCCTGAAAAAATAGCCTTTTGACATTTTATTGAACATTTTAGAAATTGCTACTAAAGTTCTAAGCCTTCTAACGTCCTATAAAATTAAAAGGATATTAAAAAAATGACGCCAATCTAAAGTAGACAAATGGGGGATGTTAATTAAAAACTATTTTGTGTGGTATAACTGCCTGTCTTACAAGCAGATACATTTAAATTTATAAAAATGCAAATTTTTGCAATTTTTCACTAAATTTTGGTGTTTTAAATACTAAATGTACAGAGCAAATCTTAACAGTAACATAAAGTCCAATGTGTCACGAGAAAACAATCTCAGAATTGCTTGGATAGGTAAGAGCATTCCGAAGTTATTACCACATAAAGTGAAACATGGCGGATTTGAAAAATGAGGCTCTTTCAGGAAGGTCAAAAGTGGCCAAAGCGGAAAGGGGTAAAACTTTTTGACAGATTGACATTTTTACCTTGGGGTTTATAAAAATATTTTCCTACACTACAATAGACAGGAATCTTAATTCCCTAACAGTGCCCTGGAAAGCATAATCTGAGAAACATAAAAGATAACCGCGTTTACCATTGACATTATATTGTGTTTAACATGATGAAGATGAATAGGAAGGACGCCAATCTAAAGTAGACAAATGGGGGATGTGGTATAACTGCCTGTCTTACAAGCAGATACATTTAAATTTAGAAAAATGCTAAATTTTGCAATTTTTCACTACATTTTGGTGTTTTTCACAATTAAATACTAAATGTACCGAGCCAATCTTAACAGTAACATAAAGTCCAATGTGTCACGAGAAAACAATCTCAGAATCGCTTGGATAGGTAAGATCATTCCGAAGTTATTACCACATAAAGTGAAACATGTCAGATTTAAAAAATGAGGCTGTCAGGAAGGTCAAAAGTGGCCAAAGCGGGAAGGGGTAAAACTTTTTGACAGATTAACATTTTTACCTTCAGATTCTTAGAAGCTATTCCAAAGGTGACAACAAATATGGATGGAGTACGAAACAACAATCATTCTATACTGTGTATGGCATTTGTGCATTTCCTTTCTAGTCTATTTAAAATGTTGCTCTGGAAACATGGAACTACGTCATCAAACCATTAAAGCATGTACTGAATCGAATCGGCTGGTCATACATGTTTAGGAGTCCCCGTATTGATCCTGTTGGGTATGATCACACCTTGCAGATTTGTTGCAGAAATTTCTCCATACATGTGAATGGGTTTTATAAAAATATTTTCCTACACTACAATAGACAGGAATATTAATTCCCTAACAGTGCCCTGGAAAGCTTAATCTGAGAAACATAAAAGATAACCGCGTTTACCATTGACATTATATTGTTAACATGATGAAGATGAATAGGGAGGAGGGGGTTAATGCTATATTATACAGTGAGCAAAAACATATATGTTGTAATAATACAAGGGTATGCTAATACATTGAAGTAAATGGAGGAATCCTCCAGCTCACCGATCCTTTGGCTGAGCCCGGACAGCACACAGATCCTCGTGGCGGCACACAATGGAGATCAAAGGCAGAAAAAGGGAGACTTGATCCAGCGCTGAGTTTAAAAAGAAGTAATATTCCAACTTTATTCCAAATGTATTAAAAAGTCCATACAAGTCACTTGTCCTTATTCATGCAACACGCCATGAGTAAGGACAAGTGACTTGTCCGAAACGCGTAGGCCCGCTATCTGATGCATCCACCCCTTTGTGTAGGGACTTTTTAATTTTGAATATAGTTAAAATATTACTTCATTTTAAATTAGGTGTTGGATTAAGTCTCTCTTTTTCTGCCTATGCTAATACATTGTAAGTACAAAATAAAGTTATCTCTTAATGGGAGTAAAAAAACATTTTTTTACAAAAAAATAAATAATAAACCTTTCCTGTAGCAGAATGCTAGATGGCAGGCCGGAGAGCTCAGCCAGGGTCCCCAGATTGTCTTGAATGTAGATAAAGCGTTTCTAATCTATTATACTGTTAATTCTAGTCTTAACCCGTTGGCGTCATGTGATGTAACCGTACGTCACAACCGCCAAGGGGGAGTATGGAGCGAGGTCACTGACTGGGCCCGTAACATACAGCCGACACCTTACTGCAACAACCAAAGGGGATGGGAGATATTGTTATAGCAGTCCCAGATGCCCTTCAGGTCAGCCATCTCTCTGATCCTAGTATGTACATAGATTTTGCAGTACATTGTATCAGCGATCAAATGATCACTTGTTCAAGTTCCCTAGGGGGACTAAAAGAAAAAGTAAAAAACAGTTAAATAAAAATTTGAATCTGCAAAAAAAATTGTAAAAGTAAAAAAAATACTTTTTCCATTTTACCCCTAAAGCAATGTTTAAAAAAAAAGAAAACATAAACCCACCAAATAAAATCACAATGGCAGAATTGCAGTTTTCATTCACCTTGCTTTTAAAATAAAAATTAAGTAAAAATTTATCAAAAAGTTGTATTTCCCCAGAATGGTATCAACAAAAAATATAGCTTGCCCTGCAAAAAACAAGCATATTACACCTCTCCATTGACAGAAAATCATAAAAGTTACATCCCAGAATATGGCGATACAAAAGAATAATTTTTTAACAAATAGTTTTTCCTTTGTAAAAGTAGTACACTATACGGTACATAAAAACTATATAAATTTGGTATCGCTTTAATCCTATTCACTCGCAAATATCACATTTTTACTGCACACAACAAAACCCAAAACCGAATGGAGGGGAAAAGCAGTTTTTCTTCCAATTTCACCCCACAAAGAATGTTATTTTTAAATTTTCCATTACACTATATACGTTATATAGTGACATTAAAAACTACAACTCGTCCCACAAATAACAAACCCCCATACAACTATGTTAATGGAGAATGTTTTTTGGAAGGCGGGGAAGAAAAAAACGGAAATGAAAAAATGAAAAATGCCTGCAGTGCCAAGACATGAAACTCACTAATTGTGTGTGTGTGTGTGGTGGGGGGGGGGGGGGGGGGGAATCACAAAGAACTGAAAGTCAAATAGGTTGTGCAGTTATAAAAATAAAATCTAGTAGCAGCTTGTGAAAAAAACCACAATAACCACCTGTGAATCCCCCGCCACACTAGCACCGTCCCTTTGTGTACATGGCAGCAGCATAAACATGCCATACTTACTGGCTCAATCCTTATTGTGAACAGTTGGCTGCTGGTATGGCACATCATCGTTGCTGTCATATAAACAAATACTGACAGGGGACAATGGCAACATTATTATAAACTACCCCTGTAGTCAGGGGACAGTGCCCCAATATACATTAAATGTAACAAAACTAGTGCATAGGAAAAGTGGTGCAATTGCCCATGGCAACCAATCAGATTACACTGCTCCACTTTTCCTTTGCACTAGTTTTGATGCATATGCCCCAATCTGATCATACCTCATAGTGAGCTGCCACATACACAATGACTGACATGTACACACGACCAGAGCGGAACACTGCGAATGTCCTACGCTCCTGACAGTGTGTACAGAGTCATGGGTTACATCAGTTATGTGGCATCTCACAATGCCCAGGCCACACATGTCTATGAGCTGATGCAGGTGCACCCCCACCACCACCATTATTGTGACTGCACTGATCACAAGGTATCATCACTTAACCATGGACCGATTCTATGGGAACACTGAGGGTGTCAGAACCGATTGGCAGTACCGTGTAATAGAATATGATGTGGCACTGGATAACCTATCGGTCAGCAGAATACAACACGAGCCATATCCACTGTGACCAAAATAAACTCATACTGCCTGCAACACCACCACCACACTGCATGGTACCTTCATTAGACCCAAAACTTAAATCAGAACCCAGACTTCAGTGTGTTTCCTTGGTGTGACAGCTCCCACCCAGCTAATCTTTGGTTAACTTACAGCAATAGCTGCCTGCTTGTCGGTGGTCGCATCTCTGGCAATGGTCTGGACTTCAAGGGGCATTTGGTGCTTGTGAGCGCAGAAGGACTCATCAAGTCGGGTGAGAAAAGTCGGCATGTGACTGTAGCGGCGGGAGGAGGTGACAAAGCTGGTAAACAGATGCCGCTCTCTTCAACAATGATCACGTTCAGAAGGCCAGTCTTCTTTGCACTGCGCATATTACTAAATTCTGCCAGTGCACTCACAGTGCAAACAAGGGCAAAACAACTCTGGAATCAAGGACAGTGTTTTTTTTTCTGCCGGACACTATGCACGGCAAAAAAAACAAAAAAAGAAATATTTTCCCGGACTGTCTGTAAATTTACAGGGTTGGCAACCCTGGCCAGAAGTATCCTAGTCTGATAGAGCATATAGGAAATACCTACATACATAGGCCTCTCATCAACAGAGTCCCCAATCATTCCAAGAATGCAAACCTTTGGGTCATTCTGAAAGGGGATCCAATAGACTTTGGATAATAGCCAGCATTCATTTCTAAAACCAGCCTATAGAGAAGCACTTCCATAGCATGTGGATTAGAGATGCTTCTAACATCCCACATCTCGGGCAAGCAGAGTCTTCTCTTATCCCAATTGTATGCAGTAAGATTGGTGTTTTATAAAACCTGTGAATAAGAATGAGCCCAAAATATTCTTCCACTGTTCATCTGCGATTGGGCTAATATCCCTCTACCATTTATGTTTGGCATGGACTGGATATTTGTTGAAATAAAAAGTTAGCAGTTGTCTATAAAGGAGGGACATGAGTCTTCAAGATACACCCGTGGGTAAAAACGTATTTACAATCATATTAGTTTTTACCCTAAGATTCAGTTTCCTGAGTTGCACAAAACTCTTCAGTAACCCATTTACTTGAATCTGCTCAAGAGTTTGTATTCCTCTTTCCTCCCAACAGTCGAATTTATCAAGCTTAGAGAACTTGGGTAACTTTGGGTTGTTCCATATCAGAGTAAACCGTGAACAACCTGAACGACCCTGGATCTTCTTTGCTTTGTCCCACACATTGTATATCAAGGCCAACGTTGGCAAGAAGAGACCTCTACCTGATTCCGCATGGACTACACAACGGGGAAGAATTTTTTGACCCTTGTGTACGTAGCTGGCCTATGATGGCTAACTTCTCCCTTTATCCCTATGGTGTTATTGTAGCCACTTATTATGCTGCCTACTGTATCTTACTGCGTGACTGACATGTACTGCTTCTTCAATCTTGTCACTCTGTGCCTCCATCACTGATACATGTCAGATAGATGTGTCAGCTCACAGCTATGAATAAATGTGTTTCCAATATCTTGTTTCTTAGAGGAAAAAAAGCATCAAAATGCAGCTGGTTTAAAGTCCATCATTGCTCGGAGATTCTTATGAATAATTGAATAAGCAACATGCTTACCGAGAGGCTCAGCAGTGCAGTGAGCGGAGGGAACGGATAATGTCCCTGTAGGTCTTGTTTAACCAAGTCTGTAAGATCCAAATTAGCGACATCTCTCAGGAGATCCCATTCGGGCAATCTTTACAAAGTAGTTATATTAGGCTTTTAGTACAATTCATTAAAGATTAGTGATAGGTAAAATTTGTTGTACTTGCTAGACTATTAGCACAGGTTTAACATAGACGTAGACAAAGTGGTTTTATTATAACTAATTTTTTTTACAATCATAATTTGCAAAGCTATAAATCAGTGGCGTTGGGCTAAAGGGTCCCATTAAACAAACAACAAAGCGACTACGCACAGAAGATGTGCACATACATTCTGATAAACAATATAAGAAAAATGCTTTATTAACATATGATATACAAAACAATTATATATATATATATATATATATATATATATATATATACACACACACTTATAGGCAATACAGATTAAAACATTAGTGAAAACACAGGGAAATCAGATGAGGGTCACAAGGAATAATGTGACCCCCTTGCGGTGAAGACCCAGAATAAGAAATAGCACCAGACTAAAGCTGTAAATGACAAATGCTCTCTATACAATGTTATGTTGCCTAAACAAAGTGCTATGTGCTCACTAAATATTTATCACAAGGTGCTAAGCGCATGACGAGATTACATATAAAGTGAAGACAAATGATTAAAATATGCAAAAGACATTTCAAAATACATAAACCCACCCATTAAGGAGGTAAATGATGTGTGTAAAAAACACACAAATGGAAAAGCAACACTAAGAAAAAGAGAAAAGTAATAATAATAAGTGAGAGGTAGAGTTTGGCCAGAGCAAACACCACAATTAGAGCCCCATGCGTATCGCTGGTCTAAAAACCATCTGACCCCTGAGGATGTATTTTGTAATTTCTTTTGTACGGTTCAATCATCTGATTTTTCCTGTGTTTTTAGTGGTGTTTTAATCTGTATTGTTTATGGGTGTGTATATATACAATGGTCCCTCAACCTACAATGGCCTCAGGTTACAATATTTTAAATGGTCTTTCCCGGGCCATTGTAACTTGAAATCACATTCAACATACAATGCCACAAAAGCTCTGGATCTCGGGGGTGTGTGATTGGCTGAAAGAACCAGCCAATCAGCATGAGCATTTTACTGGTAAAACACCTGCTGTAATGCTGTGCATGCCCCGATTAGCTGTCTAGTAGCGCCTCTCTACAGTACAGTACTACATGTCCTCTACTGTTCTTTACCTGGCCCAGGATGTGTTGCTCCTTTGGACACTTGGTGAAGACGGGTCCATGTTATATTTCTGGTACACTGTGCACTGTACAGGCTCCTGAAGAAGCTCAATCCTCATTGTAGAAAGTGATTTACAGCCTCCAGCAGTTACAGAATTTCTGACTATTATATGTGAGAACTTGCTTTATCTGTATTAGTTATCTGCTAAATCGTCTTTTTTTCTTATGTGTGGTTGACATTTTGGGGGCTTTGGAACGAATTCCTAGTTTTCCATAGGGTTACAGTCTCAAGTTACAATATTTTCAACTTATAATTATCGCCCCGGAACCAATTAATATTGTAACTTGAGGGACCACTGTACATGCTTTATTTGTATTTTTTTTTCCTTATTTGTCTTCAATACACCTTGTTTATCGTTTCAGGTGGACATTTTGGGGGATTCGGAACCAATTACCAGTTTTTTTTTTTATAGGGTTATGGTTTCAACATACAATGGTTTCAACATACAATGATCATACCGGAACCAATTAATATTGTATGTTGAGGGACCATTGAATATATATATATATATATATATATATATATATATATATATATATATATATATAGAGAGAGAGAGAGAGAGAGATAGAGAGGCATGGACTTGCCAGACTAGGACTTAATAACTGTGCCCTACAATGCATTTGTGCGGCCTCAGCTGGCATATGCAGTGCAGTGCTGGGCACCAGTTCATAGGCAGGATGCCCTGAAGTTGTAAAAAATACAAAGAAGGGCAACCGAACTAATAAGGACCATGAAGAATCTTAGTTTTGAGGAAATTTTTAAATATTTAGATGGTATTGTAGCTACCATTCTAGGAAACACCAATAAATAGAGAAGAATGAATTTCACGGAATTCGTTTTTGGGCCGATCTATCAATTGTCCAGTTCAATTTGGTCTGCATAAGTTTGCCGCAAATCGCAAGTGCCCCAAATACCCTGTCTCACTCTATGATGTCTTCCAGGGCTATATCCAAGTTGGATACAGTCATAGAAGATATCAGAGAGTCAAACAGGGCAATAGGGGCACTTGCAATTCCACCTCTAAAATAAAATAAATTACATACTCGTCTCCCCCTGGACTTCTGTAGTGATGCGTCCCTGCCGCCTCCTGAGATGACGTAATTTTGTCTAATTTACCACTGAAGCCTATGATTGGCTGCAGCAGTCACATGGCTCAAAGTGACATCTGACACATTTGTAGACCAGGTGAGTATGGTATTTTATTTTATTTTTGTCTCGTCTTCTCCCTTTTTCTTTTTTCTAATCTGTAAACTAGTGGCCTACTCCCCTCCGCTTTCAGGATAAGCAGACATAAAAGATCCTCCATGATGGGCTTCTTCTAGCTTCGTTGCTTCACAACTGCTGTGATAACATGCCGAGGATGCTTAAATTGCCTCTTTCCATT
This sequence comes from Rhinoderma darwinii, assembly GCF_050947455.1. NCBI lineage: Eukaryota > Metazoa > Chordata > Amphibia > Anura > Rhinodermatidae > Rhinoderma > Rhinoderma darwinii. Next base: position 104,253,231 of record NC_134688.1, read on the forward strand.
CCTGCAAACCAGCAGCCGTCCAATCAGGCAATAATGGGCAATAATCTGATTGGATGTCTTCTGTTTAGCAGGAACAAAGGGAGTTAATTTAAGCATCGGAAGTAGCTGTTTGGTGCTATTTGTGAAGCAATAAAGATAGAAGACGCCCGTCCTAGAGGACTTTTAAAGTCATCTAAGGCTTTGTTCACCTCTGCGTCAGGGCTCTGTCTGAGCTTTCCGTTGGAACGGAGCCCTGACTGACACAAACGGAAACCATGGGTTTCCGTTTCCATCACCATTGATTTCAATGGTGACAGATCTGGTGCCAATGGTTTTCGTTTGTCTCCGTTGTGCAAGGGTTCCGTCGTTTTGACAGAATCGATAACGTAGTTGACTACGCTATTGGCAGAGAAACCTCCCATTTGGCAAATATAGCCAAATTAGCATATTTAGAAAAATGATTGCCCCTTGGGATTGGAAGATAGTTATTTTTCCCTTTTTAGTGTAGATTGCTACTTGCATTGTCGTTGTTTTTTTTTTGTTACCTTATTCTGGATCAATAGGGGTAACACAAAGTTTTAAAGTTTACCCAAATCCCTTCCTTTTCTCCAATCCCTTGGTTAAACTTGATGGACATTTGCATTTTTTCAATCATACTTTGTACCTACGTAACTCTAACTGCCGCCATGATGCAATATCTAGTAGAAAGCTTCACCAATAGGTGAAGGTCCAGTGAGTGGACATTTCCAGTGACATGATCTTTGATGCAGTCAAAATTGCCACTAGTGAATGCAATAGCTAACTAAAACATTCAGCTGTAGCTTGATTTTCATTGTCCCTAAATTGTATGTCTTAATGTAAAATCAAGTAAAGAGAAAATTGCTTCTAAGAATCAGATGATGATAATCCTGTCATTCAAATTCTCTAGTCTTTAGTTACAAAAGGTGAAATGTCCTTGCCACATAGCATTCTGATTTTTACCTGTGCACCTTGGTAATCTGCCATGTGGAACATATATAAAGTCATTATAATTATTATCATTATTATTATTAATAATAATAATATTGTTTATTTATATAGAGCCAACATATTATTCAGTGTTAAAGTGGATCTGTCAGCATACAATGCAGATACACAGGAGTCAGCCTTCAATCACCATCATGAGGGGCAGGGAGAGATGGGGGAGCACTCTCCTCATGAACACGCTGGACTCATAAACTATGAGGCATATTTACTAAGACTGGCGTTTCACAGGCCAGTCTTAGCTATCTTCTCTGCTTAAATAGTAGGCACACGCCTCTTAATAAATCTGTTGCTGCCTGGCGTGCAGATCTTTTATTAGCCGCCGTATGCTGAGGGAACCTGAGGGTACATGGGGGGGAGGAGCGTGAGATGAGCATAACTTTTTTTTAATTTATTCACTTGTTTGAAGGGGAGCTTGGGTTATAGTCCAATCGGAGGGTCAAGATACGGGGCCTGGTACGAGTCTCTACCTTGCTACTCCCCAAAGAGTGAAGTCTATGCCAGCTCTTAGCTTACGTAGACTTCCACTATAATTTATGTCTGTTTTCTGGCGTAAGTTATATTTGTCAAGCCGCTTTGACCCCGCCCGCTTTTGCCACAAAAGTGGCAAGGGTTCTACACGGTTTAACAGAGCATGTCTAGTGTTATGAAGTACTAATATAGACCCTTCAATCATTAAAACCACTGACAGGTAAGGTGAATAACATTGATTTACTCATTCCAATGGCACTTGTCAAGGGGAGATATATTAGGCAGCAAGTGAACAGTTAGTTCATGAAGTTGATGTGTTGGAAACAGAAAAAAGTGTAAGTACCTGAGCAATTTTGACGAGAGCCAAATTGTGATGGCTAGACAACTGGGTCAGAGCATCTCCAAAATGGCAGGCCTAGTGGGGTGTTCCCAGTATATAGTGGTTAATACCCACCAAAAGGTGGCCCAAGGAAGACCAACCAGTGAACCGTCATGGGCGCCCAAGGCTCCTTGATGCGCGTGCGGAGAGAAGACTTGCCCATCTGGTCCGATCATACAGAAGGTGTCAGAACACACAGAGTGTAGCTGCAGACCATACTGACCCCTGTCAATTTGATCGAGTATCTGTGGGATGTGCGGGAAAAGTATGTCTGATTCAAGCAGCCCCCCCCCCCCTTACAACTTACAGGACTTAAAGAATCTGCTGTCTAGTGTTAGATACCACAGGACACCTTCAGAGGTCTTCTGGAGTCCATAGCTCAGTGGGTCAGAACTGTTCTGGTGGCACGATGGGGACCTACACAATATTAGTCAGGTGGTTTAAATATTATGACTGAACAATTTATAATTTCATGAATTCTGGTCTTGGAAGCAGCCACTGCTGTGCAAGTATTGATAATTTACATGCTTTCAATGCAGAATAAAATTGCCCGTCTGCTTTGTATGGAGACATCTTTAGAGAGCCCTTTCCAGCAACCATAGAAGTTATAGCCATGGGCGTAACTACAGCAGTAGCAGCCGTAGCACCTGCTTAGGGGACCCACTCATGTACAGGAATAGTGCTGGTTAGGTATAACAGGGGCTTAACTAGAGGGGTAGGCGGGGCATGTGAGAGAAGGTGGGGGGTGCCAGGTCTGCACCGTCCGGCTGCCTCTGAGGGGGCGGCAGCACGACTGAAACCAGCTGCCGCCACCCCCTCCTGCACTATAGGCGATGAACGTTCCATGCCCGGCCTTTCAGCGCCTTTCAATGACTCAAGCGGCACGATTACTTCTTTGCGCTGCTTGCATCGTTGAAAGGCGCTGATTGACAGGGAAAATCATAGTGCCCTGCCAATCAGCACCTTTCATAGACACATAGAATGACTTGCCCTGTCAATCAGCACCTTTCAACGACGCAAGTGGCGTGAGGACATCATCGTACCACTTGCATTGTTCAACCCCAGCAGACCTGCTCAAAAGAGAGCAGGTCTGCATGGCCACCGGACGGCGGGGGAACGGGATTAGGGTGTGTATGTAAAGTTTTTATTTTATCGTAATAAAAATCTGAGTGACATTATCTCCAGGTTAGCTCTATCTACAAGGGTCGGCTCTATCTACAGCGGGGGGCTGTATACAGGGGTGGGCTATATGTGGAGTACTATAGGGGGAGCTATATGTGAGGCACTATATACAGGGGTGGGCTATATACAGGGGTGGGCTATATGTAGAGCATTATAGGGGGAGCTATATGTGAGGCACTATATATAGGAGTAGGCTATATACAGGGGTGGGCTATATGTGGAGCACTATAGAGGGAGCTATATGTGAGGCACTATATACATGGGTGGGCTATATGTGGAGCACTATAGGGGAGCTATATGTGAGGCGCTATATACAGGGGTGGGCTATATGTGGAGGACTATTTATAGGGGGAGATATATGTAGGGCACTATCTACAGGGGTGGGCTATGTGTGGAGCACTATCTACAGGGGGCTATATGTGGGGCACTATCTACAGAGGGGGCTACATGTGGGGCACTATTTTCAGAGGGGGCTATATGTGGGGCACTATATACAGGGGGCTATATGTAGGGCACTATCTACAGGGGTGGCTATATGTGGACACTATCTACAGGGGCTGTATGTGGGGCATTATCTACAGGGTCTGTATGGTTGTCACTATCTACAGGGGCTCTTTGGGGGGCACTATCTACAGGGGGCACGGTGTGTGTAGGACACAGTGTATGGTGCTATTATACTTAGAGGTTCAGTGTATGGTGCTATTATAATCAGGGACACAGTGCATGGTGCTATTATAATCAGGGACAGTGTTTGGTGCTATTATAAGTAGCGGTACAGTGTGCGGTGCTATTATAATTAGAGGTACAGTGTATGGTGCTATTATATTTAGGGGCACAGTGTCTGGCATCATGAGAACTTTATCTTTGTTCATAGGTGCAGAAATGTTGGAAAAGTGAGACGCTGAAGACATCTGAGTTGCAAACTGCAAAAATGGTCTGTGGCCGGGAGAAGTCGTCACAGAGGTCTGGACCGGATGGAGAAGAAAAGAGAAAAAGGACAACTAGAATTTGGGATCGCTACTTGTGAGTCACTTAATGTAAAGGTTTATTCTGCCTCTAATTTTCAATGTAGTCACTGTATAGTCTGCAGCGAGATGATGGTGGTATGATTTTTTTTTTTGCAAAACAGCATCTCCCAACATAGCCTTACCATTGTTTGGGCTTTACTGGGAGCTGTATACAATTTTGTGCAAACCTATATGGCAGGGGTTGCACTGAATTGAGCTGTATTTGAGTTGGTGCTGTATATATGTACAGAATTTTGTTCTGGTACAGTATTTATGTGTTGAGCTTTGTTCTGGTGCTGTATGTATGTACTGAGCTTTGTTCTGGTGCTGTATATATGTACTGATCTTTGTTCTGGCACTGTATATATGTACTGAGCTTGGTTCTGGCACTGTATGTATATGTACTGCGCTTTGTTCTGGTGCTGTATATATATTGACATTGGTTTTGGTGCTGTATATATATTGAGCTTTGTTCTGGTGCTGTATTTATGTACTGAGCTTTTTTCTGGTGCTGTATATATGTACTGAGCTTTGTTCTGGTGCTGTGTATATGTAGTGATCTTGATCTGGTGCTGTATATATGTACTGAGCTTGATTCTGGTGTTGTGTTGGGGGGGGGGGGGCACCAAACTGAATCTTTGCCCCGGGTGCTGGAGAAACTATCTACGCCTCTGGGTATAACCATGTTATAACAGGAGCTATGTCTTCCGTTTATCCACAATAAATCCTTAAAGTGCTTTTCCCACTAAAGTTAGTGATAATATGCTATAATATATATCATCACTTACTGATCGATGGGTTTCTGACTGCAGAATAAGAAGACTGCAGTGCTTGTTAAGCGCTGTGGCTGCTTCACTGATCTTCCCAGTGGAACTCCTGGCCACCCAATGTGCAGGAAACTACCACACCGCCTCTTCATGTTAATGAAGCTGCATTGCAGTTCTCTGCAGAGTTGGTGGCCAGGAGCACCACCACCGATCATAAAGTTATGACATTTCCTAGCGATATGTCGTTTCATTAAAGGTTGTGAAGACCTCTTTAATAAGCGGATCCGCCTGCCTATTGCTGAACATTCGTGTTTGGCATTCTTGGACAAACCTGGTTTTTTTTTTATGGGCAACTTCTCTACTTTTTCTTTGAAACAATTTTGATAAATCTCCCCCATTGAGAAAGATGAGTTTGCGACACAATTCTGGCGGTGAAAAGTCGCAAATTATGGCGCATGCCACATCTGCACAATGATTTGCGCCTTTTTGGTGTTTTACGATTCTCTCGACACTTTTCAAAGTAGTCCAACAGATTTACCATAATTGATGCCATAAATTGGCGTAAATAATGGCGCAAATCTATGCCTGCTCATAGATGTCAAATTCCGGTGCACCTACATCCAAAAATGTGCTGAATTTTTTAAGAGGCGAGCGCTTCTTCAGAAATTTGGCGCATCCTACTCCAATGTATTTTGACATATTAAATGCCAGTCTAAAAATATCTCTAACATTGTCTTTTGTTTTTCAATTTTCACTTTTGTCTTGTTCGTTTGCAGAAGTTTCAGTCGATATTATTGTATATTTGTAATTTTGCAATAAAAAATACCATAAAAAATATAATATAATGAATAATAAAACATCTCCCCTGGGTCCAGTTTTTTTTTTTTTTACCATAGAGTTGACTCACAGGAACGTATACTTGACATATTTCTACTTGCATGCAAAGTCAGCTAAAAAGTCGGGAGTTGTATAAACTTGTACAATATTTTAGAAATTATCTACCTAATAGAAGATAATGAAAATTTCAAGGTAATGAGTCGTATTCAGCAAAGCCTATAACATTCTGTAGCTGGACACAAAACTCCATTGTGCTCATCTGCTCTTTTCAATATCTATGTCTCTCCTCATTACCACCTCTCTATACCTGTATTATCCTGCACTTGTCTCTTTATTATCACCTTACTGTCCTTTCTCTATTCCCCTTTCGTCCAGTTCTATATCCATCTACCTAATTTATATAGCTCCTTCCTGTTGAGCATTTATTTCCAGTTTCTTAACCCTTTCTTGTCTTTCTCACCCACAGCACATCCATGTTTTATTAAATTTTCTTTGTCCTTTCTCTAGACAGCAATAAACAGGCTATCCAGCATTTACGTGTTGATTGGGTGTTACACAACTCCTGACTCCTGCTACGTATCCCGATCTACTAATACCATGGAGAATATGTGGTGTCTTATTAATATACAATAACAGCACTAAAGATCACACAATATCGCCCTTTTCTAATGCTCTTAATTATATTCACTTTCTGCCAATACAATCAACTGGTGCCCACGCCCTCACAAGTGGATTAATTAGTAGGGACACTGGTGGGGGTCATCAGAGAAACAGTTCTTTTGCCATTCATTAACCAGATCATTGGGGATGATGTGAGCATGAGTCAGTGGAACATTTTTTAGTCAAAGCATATTAAGGACCATACTCTTAAGATAAGAAAAAGCTAATTATGCTGTTAAAGAAGCAATTAAATGAGGGAGAAAGTTGGAACGGGTAGCAAGGTTTTATAGATTAAAACAATGGGGATATTTTAAATAAGGCAATTAAAAATCGGGCAAGCGGTATTATGATAAGCTCTTACCCACAGGGATCATTTCATTGATGATAACCCAACTCTTAAGTTCCAGCAGCACAGTTAGGAACCTAAGCAATTTATCTTATATTTTATTCTAAGGAGGAAATAATCAAGAAGGTGTTGGATAGGTTGGTTATTTAATCAAAGGATTCATACCTGTAAAAGTGATTCTGTGAACCACAAATAGATTAAAATAATTGACTTTTTATTAAATGGTATTTAAATTATTTGATAAAATCTTTAAATTAAAGCAAAAACATTATAGATATATAGCAGAGCTAAATTTATAATTTACCCTTTCATACATCATGATGACTTTTTATGCACCACGATGATTGAGTTAAATGGTCACTGTCAAATATTACATAAATCAATAGCACAAATGAATATAAGGAACTTTGTAATATATCTTATTAGAGACAATTTTCTCTTTCTCCACTTACGGACCACTTCTCATCAGCTTACAACACTCAGGTTACCTGCTGCCAATAGAAGTCTATGGAGAAGGGAGGGGGTACAAGGAGGGAGCTACTGGAGGGAGACAGGCAGAGAGACACACAGGGACGCTGCTGCAGCTTCTAGTAAGTATTATTACTCACCTGTTGAGATATGGTTCCCTGTTAAACAAAATTAGGGGTTGCTGGCAGGGTATAGTAAAATAAAAGACAAAAAACAAAATTACCTCTGGTGTTAAAGGCATTGTCAAGATCAGACAACCCCCTGTAACTTCACACATGGTGTACATATACCTCACAATATCCACATTAAACATCCACCAGCATAATTTTCATAAACATGTGGATCTTGCTTTATTTTTACCTGCACAATGACAATTATGTATTTTGGGGCTTTTTGCTGTGGATTTATGTTGTGGATTTCAGTGTGGAATTTGAAATAACACTAATGTTTATAAAGAAATGAACACAAATAGGGTACGCAGAAGAAAGATTAACCGCTGTGGATGTAAATCCAGAACACTCAGGGTTTGTTCACACGCATAACCAAAAATGTCTGAAAATACGGAGCTGTTTTCAAGGGTAAACATATCCTGATTTTCAGACGTTTTTTTTAAGCAACTCGCGTTTTTTATGGACGTTTTTCCCATTGAAATCAATGGGCATATGTTTGGAGGCATTCTGCTTCCGATTTCTCTGTCATTTTTTTGCCGTTTAGGGCCCGAAAAACGGCCGAAAATAAGCCGTGTGAACATACCCTGTATGACTTACAGAATTTTTTTTCTCATAGAGTAAGGCTATGTTCACACAGAGTATTTTGGGGGAGGAATATCTGCCTCAAAATTCCGTTTGGAACTTGAGGCAGATATTCCTCTCCCTGCACGCCGATTTTCACGGCAATTATCGCGCCGTTTTTCACCCGCGGCCATTGAGCGCCGCGGGCATAAAACAGCGAGAAATACGCTTTCTCCTGCCTCCCATTGAAGTCAATGGGAGGTCAGAGACGGAAGCGCCCGAAGATAGGGCATGTCGCTTCTTTTTCCCGCGAGGCAATCAATGGGAGGCGTTCTCGGGCCGTTTTTGGCGAGTTTTGCGACGCGGTTTCCGCGTCAAAAAACTCGGCAAAATACCCCGTGTGAACATAGCCTTATAGTGGGGGATTTCTCGAAAAGCCCCCTGCTCTTTAAACCTTAGCAGAGAGTAGAAGCCAAAAGCATCTCACACTTTGGAGAACGCAGTGAATGTCTCACTGACACTATTGAAATGTAAATTACAAAGTTTCATAACATATTCTATTCATTTATACGACCATAAAATTAAATAAAAAAGTACGGGGCCTTTAGTATTGGAATAACTAAGTGATATTAAATCTTTAAGGCTGGTTTCACACACAGCGTTTTGCATTGTTTTTCAATAGTTTTTATTGGCGTTTTTATTTGCGCTTTTGCAGTGTTTTCTTATGCAGCCAGATGTTTCATTAAAGTCTATAGTAAAATTTAAAAAGAACTACATAGACTTAGTTTTTGCTTGTGGCATTTTGGTTGCATTTTTGCGGTCAGTGGCATTTTTTTCCAAACTCAGCATTCTTTTTTTTCAACTTCAACATCGCCAGAAAAAAACCTGTGTATCAAGGAAGCCTAAAGGAGTTGTTGACTCTGCACAACCCCTTACTTTATGCCCCGTGAGACTGGAATCACACAAGAGTGATTTGAATAATTCCTAATGCAGTTTTTTTCCAGCCAAAGCCAGGAGTTGTGATGTCTGATCGCTATGGACTCAAGGAAGAGAGAACTGCTGGATCTAACTCAACCTATTAAAGCTCTCTGTGTGAAAAATGTCACACATGTTTTTTCTGTAAAAAGGGGGCAAGTGGACAGTAAAAAAAAAAGTACAAACATTATCCAAAGCTAAAAGTTAAAAGTAAAAATTAAAAAAACTAATAGTAAAATAATCATAAAAAAAGAACATTATTGCACTGACTGTATATTTATCTCTAAGGGCTCATGCACACGACCGTAGTGGTGTGCACTGCCCGTGATTTGTGGCTCAGATGGACACGGAGTCTCATATGTGGGTCACCCGCAAATCACGGGTCGTGCACATGGCCGTGTGCATTCATTTCAATGAGCCTGGACCGCAAAATACAGCCGTAATAAGACATGTCCTATCTTTTTGCGGTCCAAGCTCCTGGGCAATGCACGGACCGTGGAAACCACTGTCGAGTGCATGGCCCATAGAAATTAATGGGGCTGCAATTCACACATAGATTTGCGGGTGAATTGTGGCCCCAAAAACACATTAGTGTGCATGGGTCCTAAGTATACAAATGCATGATTATATATTCAAATAAAGCTAACAATTTTAAATCCTATCTTGTTTAACTAGTGACGCAACACTACATATGACTAAATGTTTTAGGATATTAAGTGGGGAAAAAAAGCCTTATAACCTTAAAAGCCTAATAACTCTAGAAGTACAAGGACTAATTTTCGAAAACAAAAAAACAAAAAAAACACATTTGCTTGTAAAATAGGGCATATTTGTAGTAATATAGGGGGGTCCCTCATTTGGGACCCTATTCTATTAACAATTAAAGGATGTCCCACTGACACAATTGAAATGGAAATTACAATGTTTCATAACATATTCTGTTCATTCATATGACTATAAAATTTAATTTAAAGAATCCTTAAAGGGGTTGTTTGACATTAGAAAAAAAAGGCCTGGCATTGCAGTTCAGCCCTATTCAAGTGAATGGGGTTTAACTGTAATACCAGACACAGCTCATAGATAAGATGGAAGAAAGCAGACCTGTTTTTTAGCGCCCATTTTACGCCCGTAAGACCCAGACCGCTAGGGGTTATAGTGAGCTAAACTAGAATCCTCGTAGGGTTTTATGGTTCACATAACCATAAAACTATAATATAGATGATAAAATGTGACTGCATTACAACCATCTGAATGTGGCCTAAAATATATTGATATAGCGGAATGATGTTATAATTAATGAGCCTATTTTGTGTCTGCCCGGAAGACCACCTAACCATTTTGCTTATAATCATATGACTCATTCTTACCTGGACATTGGGGTACTATGTATTATACTGTTTCCCATTTCAGATACTAGGCAGTCAATGACCCCCAACCTTAGGTCGCGTAATTGTTAAATTTTTATTGTGGTCTCTTTTTTGAATTTCCTGAAGCTGCTTGTTTTGTATGGTTGAACTTCACTTCCCAATGCTCAGGTGCAAATAACATATATTACTACTAGAGATGAGCGAACCGGGACAACCGAACCCGGTTTCGGTCCGAACTTCCGGAAAAGTTCGGTTCGCAGCGAATCCGAACTTCACCGGGTTCGGCCGAACCCGTTTTGACCGAACCCGGTCAAAAACATTATACAAATCGGCAGCCACTTGTCTCTATCAATCACTGATAGAGAAAAGAGGCTGCTGATTAAAAATAAAATAAAAAGCATTTCATACGTACCCGGTCGTTGTCTTGGTGACGAGTCCCTCTTCTTCCTCCAGTCCGACCTTTTCTGACGCGGCAGCCTGTGATTGGCTGCAGAGGCCTCTGCAGCCTGTGATTGGCTGCAGAGGCCGCGGCAGCCTGTGATTGGCTGCAGCGCTCACATGGGCTGCATCGTCATCAAGGGATGTCGAGAGGGACGCGTCACCAAGGCAACGGCCAGGAGACCGGACTGGAGGAAGCAGGGAGTTCCCGGTAAGTATGAACGTCTTTTTTTTTACAGGTACTGTGATCGGTAGTCACTGTCCAGGGTACTGAAACAGTTACTGCCGATCAGTTAACTCTTTCAGCACCCTGAACAGTGACTATTTAGGGTATGTGCGCACACACTAATTACGTCCGTAATTGACGGACGTATTTCGGCCGCAAGTACCGGACCGAACACAGTGCAGGGAGCCGGGCTCCTAGCATCATAGTTATGTACGATGCTAGGAGTCCCTGCCTCTCTGCAGGACAACTGTCCCGTACTGTAATCATGTTTTCAGCACGGGACAGTAGTTCCACGGAGAGGCAGGGACTCCTAGCATCGTACATAAGTATGATGCTAGGAGCCCGGCTCCCTGCAGTGTGTTCGGTCCGGTACTTGCGGCCGAAATACGTCCGTCAGTTACGGACGTAATTAGTGTGTGTGCACATACCCTTACTGACGTCACCTAGCAACGCTGCCGTAACGACGGGTGCACACATGTAGCCACCCGTCATTACGGGGCCTCATGCACACGACCATAAAAACACCCGTTATCACGGGTCGTAATTAAGGTGCCCGTGCCGTTAAAAAGATAGAACATGTTCTATTTTTTTATTTTACGGGCCGTGCTCGTAATTACGACTCGTAACTACGAGCACGGCCGGCCGGCCACGGGCAGCCGGCCGCTTTTGCGAACCGTGCTGTCATTATAATTATAGCAGCACGGCCCGTAAAATAGAAAAATAGAACATGTTCTATTTTTTTAACGGCACGGGCGCCTTCCCGTGAGAAAACGGAAAGGTACCCGTTGGTAACAGAAGTCTATGAGCCCGTTATTGCGGGTCGTAATTCCGACCCGTAATAACAGGTGTTTTTACGGTCGTGTGCATAATGGGAGCACGGCTCGGAAAAACGAACGGCTGCCCGTGCTCATCTCCTGAAATACTCTGTGCTGCCTTAAACTCTGTGGACAGGTCAGGATCCTGTTTATTTTAAATGCTGCTAGGGAACCCGCTCGATCCACTATATAAGGCTACGCTACAGTGCAGCATTTAAAAGAAACAGGATCCTGACCTGTCCACAGAGTTTAAGGCAGCACAGAGTATTTCAGGAGATGAGCGTGCAGATTCAGTGCTGCTGTGAACTCTGCTCTTACCATTACGTAGCTCTCAGTCTGTTACCTCTCCTCCACTCCTGTCCTCAAGAACACCTTCACATGATTGGCAAGTCACCACGTAATGGTAAGAGCAGAGTTCACAGCAGCACAGAGTATTTCAGGAGATGAGCATGCGGATCATGTGCGTGGTGGTGACTTGCCAATCATGTGAACGTGTTATAGAGGACAGGAGTGGAGGAGATGTAACAGACTGAGCTACGTAATGGTAAGAACGGAGTTCACAGCAGCACAGAGTATTTCAGGAGAGGAGCTTGCAGATTCAGTGCTGCTGTGAACTCTGCATGCTCATCTCCTGAAATACTCTGTGCTGCCTTAAACTCTATGGACAGGTCAGGATCCTGTTTCTTTTAAATGCTGCACTGTAGCGCAGCCTTATATAGTGGATCGAGCGGGTTCCCCAGCAGCATTTAAAAGAAACCGTGTTTGTGTATGTGTGTGTTTGTGTATATATGTGTGTTTGGGTATGTGACTTTGTCTGTTTTTGTTTTTATATGTGTGTTTGTGTATATGTGTGTGTGTGTATATATGGGTGTGTTTGTGTATATGCGTTTGTGTATATGTTTGTGTATATATGGGTGTATTTGTGTATATGTTTGTGTGTAGATGTTTGTGTGTGTTTTTGTATATGTGTGTGTTTGTGTATATGTGTGTATATGGGTGTGTGCTTGTGTGTATTTATGGGTGTGTTTGTGTATATGTGTTTGTGTATATGTGTGTTTGGGTATGTGTGTTTTTGTTTGTATATGTGTTTGTGTATATGTGTTCGTGTATGTGTGTGTATAACTGTGTGTGTGTGTGTGTGTGTGTGTGTGTGTTTGGATATGTGTTTTTGTTTGTATATGTGTGAGTGTTTGTCTGTTTATGTGTGTGTGTGTGTGTGTGTGTGTGTGTATATCTTGTTGTGTTTGTGTATATGTGTGTGTTTGTGTATGGTTGTTTGTTTGTGTGTGCGTGTATATATGTGTGTAGGTGAGTAGAAGTATTGGTATTGTTCACATTGATAACTGTTTTTTTATGTTGTTGCAGATTTTGATGTACCGATTGGACTACATCTTTGATTCGTTGGACTACTGCGTAGATCTACGTTTTTTCAAATTTTAATAAAATGGTTAACGAGGGTTTTGTTGGGGATTTCTTATTTCAATAAAAAAGAATTGTCTTTGTGGTTTTTTTTAAACTTTATTAGTGCCTAGATAATGGCAGTTGGCTGATTGACAGCATCCATTATTAAGGCGGTACTTAGTGTTAGCCGGTGCAGAGGCTAGCACTAACCACCCATTATTACCCCGGTACCCACCACCACCAGGGGTGCCGGGAAGAGCTTGGTACGATCCAGTACCCGACCATCTGTTGTGATGGTCGGGTACTGGGGCGGCCGTAGGCTGGTATTATGAGGCTGGGAAGGGCCAAAATCAGTGGACCTTCCCACCCTTGTAATGCTAGGCTGCTGCTGCTGTGTTGTATCGGGCTGGTTATAAAAATGGGGGGGACCCCCACGTCGTTTTTTTTTTTGAATTTAACAAATTTAGCAATAGACGGGTCCCCCACATTTTTAATAACCAGCCATATACAAGGCCGCAGCAGTCTGGCATTACATTGGTGGGAAGGGCCACTGGTTTTGTCCATTCCCAGGCTAATAACACTGTGTTGTATGTGGCTGGTTATGATAAATTGGGTGGAACCCCATGTCTTTTAAAAAAATAAAAATTAAATAAATAATTTAAATAAATGACGTGGGGTCCCCCCCACTTTTATAACCAGCCAGATACAACACAGCAGCAGCAGCCTAGCATTACAAGGGTGGGAAGGTCCACTGTTTTTGGCCCTTCCCAGCCTCATAATACCAGCCTGCGGCCGCCCCAGAGCCCGACCATCACAACAGATGGTCGGGTACTGGATCGTACCTGGCTCTTCCCGGCACCCCTGGTGGTGGTGGGTACCGGGGTAATAATGGTGGTTAGTGTTAGCCTCTGCACCGGCTAACACTAAGCCTCGCCTTAGTAATGGATGTTGTCACTCAGACAGCGGCCATTACTAAAGTGGTAGTAATAAAATTTTAAAAGAAAAAGACAAAGATATAGATAAAATATTTTATTGAAATAAAGCACCCCCAACACAACCCTCATTAACCATTTTATTGTAGAAAAAAAACACGTCATCTAAGTAGTCCTCGAAACCGACGTAGTCCAAACACCAAACCTGTGAAAAAAAAAAATTAAATAAAACATGTCGTAGGCTTAGATTCAGTTTAATGTGTGATACTGACTGTTATACCATGTATAGAAGGCTGCCGTGAAGTTGACTTAGATACAGGGCGCCAGCAGACAGTATCATACATGGCCATACATACATATATACAAACATACATACAAGCATGCACATATATACATGCAAATATACATACATGCAAACATACACACATATATACATGCAAACTATCATACATACATGCATACACACACACACACACATGAAAACATACATACATACAAACAAACATGCAAAGATACATCCATACATATATACAAGCATGCACAAATATACATGCAAACATAAATACATGCAAACATAATTACATACATGCACATATATATAAACATACATGCAAACATACATGCAAAAATAAAAACATGCAAACATACATACATGCACATATATACAGGGTGGGCCATTTATATGGATACACCTAAATAAAATGGGAATGGTTGGTGATAGTAACTTCCTGTTTGTGGCACATTAGTATATGGGAGGGGGGAAACTTTTCAAGCTGGGTGTTGACCATGGCAGCCATTTTGAAGTCGGCCATTTTGTATCCAACTTTAGTTTTTTCAATGGGAAGAGGGTCATGTGACACATCAAACTTATCGAGAATTTCACAAGAAAAACAATGGTGTGCTTGGTTTTAACGTTACTTTATTCTTTCATGAGTTATTTACAAGTTTCTGACCACGCTGGAGGCCGGACAGGAGGAAAGTAAGTACGAACGTATAATTTTTATTTTTTTATTACATTTAAATTGTATTTTACGCGCGCCGAGCATGTACTGTGAAGGTTGCTGAAAGAGTTAGTGCAGCCCATTAACTCTATCAGCACCCCGGACAGTAGCATGCTCGGCGCACGTAAGTGACAGGTTCGGTCAGAACTAGTTCGGTCCGAACCGAACTTTTTTGTGAAATTCGGCGAACTAGCCGAACCGAACTTTTGATAAGTTCGCTCATCTCTAATTACTACAAATGGAAAATGGAGCTAACAGCAATATCATATCAGAGTGTGAAATGTGCCAAGGGCCCCACATGTGCACTGAAAATGCTTACCGGAGTGTCAACAATGTTCCTCAACAGCAGAAGATGTGACGTACATACATATAGGATTAAAGGATAGAAAAACTGCATGACTAAACAAAGGCTGTTAAAAATTGGAGGTGGTTCTTTTACGACAATAATTGTTGTGTTACATATCACATTTCACTATTTGCTCTGCCAAAAGGTGTTTTACTATTTTAACCATAGAGTTGCATTTTTTTTAAGCAAGCTTACCAAAGATGGTAATATTTGTCATCTCTTTTAAGATAATCTGTAAATTATGTTTCAAACTATAAATAAATACCCTATAGGAGTCTGTATAAGCATCTGTTCACATTAGTGTCATACAGATCTGTTCATAAACTGTCAGTATGTTTTCCATTGAGTTTCAATTCTTTCACGGCACGAAGACTGCCTCAGACTGTGATATTCTTGCCATCAAAAAGCATCAAAAACCACATCAGTGTTGTTCTGCGTTCTGTCTGAACAGAACCTAAAAAGTACTGCAAATAGAAAGTCAGATCATAACATTTATTTTCTGACCTACAGATAAAAAATGAAAGCTGGAATATTATTATTTAGGTTAGTGGTTGGACTATTTTTATCCATTCGTTATTTGTATGGTACACATATACACAGAATTCATTTCTTTCAAGTAAAAACAAATTTGGAGTTTTCTTTACTTTCTCTGTAATTTGTTATTTGTGCAAGAGATAGACCAGTAACATCACGACTAACCATTAAGCCTTATAACAAAACTTAATGCTGATCTATTCCGCCATGACCACATCATCAACAAATAAGTTCAGGTAATGGAAAGGCCAAGATTTTCAAGATTTTCACGTAAAGCCATCTGTCTTTTCCTCCAGTCATAACTTGAATCTACAACAGCCCTTGTCCCCCAACTATCACATGTTGTTTATAGCACTGTTGTTCTCTTATGTTGCACTCCCTATAGTTTACAATTTGTTTTACTCTCATTTTCTGCATTCTATTATCTACTTGCAGGTCCCTCTCCTTAATCTGTAGTATTAGCATAGTGAGAGAATACTAACTGTTCCTTTACCTGAGAGCTTACTTTACCAATGAATTGGTTACCTAGTAGTTCCAACTTGTAGATAGACCACATCTATACAGATATAGCTACAGATACAATTATATAATATAAATACCAGTATATCAATCTTCCATATAGAAAGCCTAAATTTTTTTAATACAAATAGGTATAATGTCATTTTTTTTCCTGAAATACATCATAGCTGAATTTTGAAACACGCTGACAAAAAATTAATTGAATAAAAATCCTATTGGCCTATTGTCAACTTTATTGATTTGTAGAAATGAATATAAAAGTGACAAGCAGTTGAACAGTAGCATTGGCTGATTATGTTGTTATCAACTTCTACTAGAAAATATCATAAGGACAGCAGTTCACAAACAGTTAATACTTTCCCATACAGTAAAATAATGTACATAAAAGTATACATTACTGACATGCAGTTTTATAATCTTATAAACTCTTCTGTCTTCTACAACCATCAGATCACAAACTGGCATTCTCAGAGCTGAGGCAAATTAAATGGATTTAAATATACTAGGAATCTGAAAATTTGAATCCCATACAATATATTAGAGATTTAAAATTTTATTTGAGTTTTTACTGATATAGATTAATATATAGATTTATGACTCCGATGGAAGCGTGCAATATATCCCACTGTATAGGCATAGAGTGGGAAACGTCGCTCACCCGCAGCCTTCATCCCCGGACACTAGCAGCCGAAGTCTGGGCATTCAGCTTCCCCTCTGCACAGGAAAACTCCAGTGATAACTGTCCATATATGGGCAATGACATCACTGGAGCTTCCAGCTGCATATATTTAATGGAGACCTGTGACAGATTCCATACAGTGGCATCCGTTAAACGTTTAAGTTCTTTACTGTGTGCCTCTGGATACAATAGCAGACACTATTCTATTCAGCAAAAATACGGTATATCCGATGCGTACTGCCCGGCAGAGGCTAAAAGAATACTCTTTTTGCCTACCTCGGTATAATAAAGCCATATAGACAGGTTTAACTAGGGCCTACCATCCTCAGTCCAATGGTCAGGTAGAGAGGATCAATCAGATCTTGGAGAACTACCTACGCCACTTCATTTCCAAGCAGCATGGTGACGCACGTTTCGCTAATATAGCTTCCTCACCCCATGAGGAAGCTATATTAGCGAAACGCGCATCGGGGCGCTACTACATCAGGCCGCAGTGTGGGGCTACAACACCATTCATCCCTATGGGTAAGCTTGGATATATACTGGGTAATACGTAACTGATTTTTTTCTGTTGCAAGATTACTATAGATGTTAGATCCTTCTTTCCACTTGTACTTACCTTGACTTTGACCCTCTTTTCTGGACTTATCTATAATTGGCATAAATCATGCAATCCTCTTACTGTGGGCACTCAGGAGTACATGGCTTTGCATAAACCCTCTGTCTCCCCCAATAGAACCTGTCATTTCACAAACTAGGATACATGTATGCTCATATGTTATTATCTAGATACCTAATTTTGGTCTCTGTGAGGTATATGCAATTACCAAGAACTATTCTATGCAAGCTTTCCTGGATTCAAATTATTTGATGCATCCACATTGATTTTTTAGATCTCTTTAAAATTTTATATTATGTCATTTTATATTGTATGTTTCAATAAAATTTTGTAGTTATTTTCTAAACTAACTGTGGCGTTTTGGCTTCTGTTTCTCCAATTGTTCTATAATATCATGAAGCTTGCTATGATATAACTATATACTGGAGGTGCTTAGACACTTGTCAGGGGCACCTAACCTGTGATTTGACCTGCTGAGTCTATATATTTACAATGTACCATTAGAACACTGGAGTGATGGTTGCTGGAAATGGGCCTCTATACACCTATGTAGATATTGCATTAAAAACCAGACGTTTGCAGCTAGAATATTCATTTAGCACATTAACAATGTATAGAGTGTATTTCTGATTAATTTATTGTTATCTTCATTGAAAAAAACTGTGCTTTTCTTTAAAAAATAAGGAAATTTCTAAGTGACCCTAAACTTTTGAACTGTAGTGTGAGCTAGTTGAGAATCTGGAGCATTACATTTGTGGGTTCGATTAAACTCTCCAAATGGCTAGAAAAAGAGAGCTTTCATGTGAAACTCGACAGTCTATTCTTGTTCTTAGAAATTAAGGCTATTCCATGCGAGAAATTGGCAAGAAACTGAAGATTTCCTACAACGGTGTGTACTACTCCCTTCAGAGGACAGCACACACAGGCTCTAACCAGAGTAGAAAGAGAAGTGGGAGGCCCCGCTGCACAACTGAGCAACAAGACAAGTACATTAGAGTCTCTAGTTTGAGAAATAGATGCCTCACAGGTCCTCAATTGGCAGCTTCATTAAATAGTACCCGCAAAACGCCAGTGTCAACGTCTACAGTGAAGAGGCGACTCCGGGATGCTGGCCTTCAGGACAGAGTGGCAAAGAAAAAGCCATGTCTGAGACTGGCTAATAAAAGGAAAAGATTAATATGGGCAAAAGCACACAGACATTGGACAGAGGAAGATTGGAAAAAAGTGTCATGGACAGACGAATCGAAGTTTGAGGTGTTTGGATCACACAGAAGAACATTTGTGAGACGCAGAACAACTGAAAAGATGCTGGAAGAGCGCCTGACGCCATCTGTCAAGCATGGTGGAGGTAATGTGATGGTCTGGGGTTGCTTTGGTGCTGGTAAAGTGGGAAATTGTACAAGGTAAAAGGGATTTTGAATAAGGAAGGCTATCACTCCATTTTGCAACGCCATGCCATACCCTGTGGACAGCGCTTGATTGGAGCCAATTTCATCCTACAACAGGACAATGACCCAAAGCACACCTCCAAATTATGCAAGAACTATTTAGGGAAGAAGCAGGCAGCTGGTATTCTATCTGTAATGGAGTGGCCAGCGCAGTCACCAGATCTCAACCCCATAGAGCTGTTGTGGGAGCAGCATGACCGTATGGTACGCAAGAAGTGCCCATCAAGCCAATCCAACTTGTGGGAGGGCCTTCTGGAAGCATGGGGTGAAATTTCTCCCGATTACCTCAGCAAATTAACAGCTAGAATGCCAAAGGTCTGCAATGCTGTAATTGCTGCAAATGGAGCATTCTTTGACAAGGTTAGAAATAATGATTTTTATTTGAAATAATAATTTTCTCCTTCAAACTTTGCTTTTGTCAATGTCTTGACTATATTTTCTAGTCATTTTGCAACTCATTTGATAGATATAAGTGTGAGTTTTCATGGAAAACACAAAATTGTCTGGGTGACCCCAAACTTTTGAACGGTAGTGTATATATATGTATATATATATATATATATATATATATATATATATATATATATATATATATATACATACCAGAACAGAGAACACATTGACCAAAAGAGACAAATAACAGTGGAGAAATAATTTTTTCACACACAATGCTGTCATGTGGTAACCTCACAATAAAGCCATACAGTGCAGATAACAGGATAATACAATGTGTAAGCAATATCGTTATAAAGGACAAAAACTCCAGGTTCATAGAAGGCCTAAATCTCAAAAACATACAATGCACAAAAAAAATGTTTTTGTTTTCTCTTAAAAGTGTGAGTACCATTATCTACAGGGGTGGCTCTATATACAGGTGGTACTATCCACAGGGCGGACTATATGTGGGGCACTGTCTACAGGGGGGCTATATGTGGGGCACTAACTGCAGGGGGCTATATGTGGGCCACTAACTACATGGGGGGTTATATGTAGTCACTAACTACAGGGGGCTCTATGTAGGCCACTGTCTACAGGGGCACTATCTACAGGGGGCTCTATTGTGGGCACTATCTACAGGGGCTCTATGGGGGCACTATCTACATCCGGCTCTATGGGGGCAGTATCTAAAGGAGGCTCTATAGGGGGCACTATATATGTGGGGCACTGTCTACAGGGGGCACTATCTATAGGGGGCACTATCTACTGGGGGCACTGTGTGTGCGTGTGTGTGTGTGTGTGTGTGTGTGTGTGTGTGTGTGTGTGTGTGTGTGTGTGTGTGTGTGGAACACAGAATATGGCGCTATTATAATCAGGGACACAGTGTATGGCGCTATTATAATTTGAGGTAGAATGTATGGCGCTATTATTTTTAGGGGCATAGTATGTGGCACCATTTATCTTCGTTTATAGGTGCAGATATGTTTGGAAAGTGAGAAGCCGGAGACATTTGTGCATCAAACTGCGGAAATGGGCTGTGGCCAGGATAAATCTTCATAGAGGGATGGAGAATAAAAGAGAAAAAGAACAACAAAAATCGGAGATGTCACCTGTCAGTCACTTAATGTAAATGTTTATTTTGCCTCTAATCAGTAGAGTAGTCACTGTATGATCTGCAGCGAGATGATGTGTGGTATGATTTTTTTGGTGAAACAGCAACTCCCATATTACTTTTGTTAGGGCCATGCTGGGAGCTGTATTTTACGCCGTACAAACCTATACGACAGAGGTTGAACTAAATGAAGGTGTATTTGTGCTGGTGCTGTATTTATGTACTGTGTTTGGTTCTGGGGCTGTATTTATGCACTGCGCTTGGTTCTGGGGCTGTATTTATGTACTCAGATTTGCCCTGCTGCTGTATTGATGTACTGAGCTTGGTTCTGGAGCTGTATTTATGTACTGAGCTTTGTTCTGGGGCTGTATTTAGGTACTGAGCTTAGTTCTGGTGTTGTATATATGTACTGAGCTTAGATCTGGTGTTGTATATATGTACTGAGAATGGTTCTGATGTTGTATATATGTACTGAGCTTTGTTCTGGTGCTGTATATATGTAATGAGCTTGGTTCTAGTACTGTATATATGTACTGATCATGGTTCTGGTGTTGTATTTATGTACTGAGCTTGGTTCTGGTGTTGTATATACAGTATGCACTGAGCTTGGTTCTGTTGTTGTATATACAGTATGTAATGATCTTGGTTCTGGTACAGTATTTATGCACTAATCTTGGTTCTGGTGTTGTGTGTGTATCTATATGTATGCATGTATGTATGTATGTATGTATGAGTATATATATATATATATATATATATATATATATATATATATATATACAGGGTGGGCCATTTATATAGATACACCTAAATAAAATGGGAATGGTTGGTGATATTAACTTCCTGTTTGTGGCACATTAGTATATGGGAGGGGGGAAACCTTTCAAGCTGGGTGTTGACCATGGCGGCCATTTTGAAGTCGGACATTTTGTATCCAACTTTAGTTTTTTCAATGGGAAGAGGGTCATGTGACACATCAAACTTATCGAGAATTTCACAAGAAAAACAATGGTGTGCTTGGTTTTAACGTTACTTTATTCTTTCATGACCTTAATGTACTTCTTTTTGAGCCACTCCTTTGTTGCAATGGCTGTATGTTTCGGGTCATTGTCGTGCTGGAAGACCCAGCCACGAGCCATTTTTAATGTCCTGGTGGAGGGAAGGAGGTTGTCACTCAGGATTTGACAGTACATGGCTCCATCCATTCTCCCATTGATGCGGTGAAGTAGTCCTGTGCCCTTAGCAGCGAAACACCCCCAAAACATAATGTTTCCACCTCCATGCTTGACAGTGGGGACGGTGTTTTTTGGGTCATAGGCAGAATTTCTCTTCCTCCAAACACGGCGAGTTGAGTTAATGCCAAAGAGCTCAATTTTAGTCTCATCTGACCACAGCACCTTCTCCCAATCACTCTCAGAATCATCCAGATGTTCATTTGCAAACTTCAGACGGGCCTGTACATGTGCCTTCTTGAGCAGGGGGACCTTGCGGGCACTGCAGGATTTTAATCCATTACGGCGTAATGTGTTACCAATGGTTTTCTTGGTGACTGTTGTCCCAGCTGCCTTGAGATCATTAACAAGTTCCCCCCGTGTAGTTTTCGGCTGAGCTCTCACCTTCCTCAGGATCAAGGATACCCAACGAGGTGAGATTTTGCAAGGAGCCCCAGATCGATGTCGATTGACAGTCATTTTGTATGTCTTCCATTTTCTTACTATTTCACCAACAGTTGTCTCCTTCTCACCCAGCGTCTTACTTATGGTTGTGTAGCCCATTCCAGCCTTGTGCAGGTCTATGATCTTGTCCCTGATATCCTTAGAAAGCTCTTTGGTCTTGCCCATGTTGTAGAGGTTAGAGTCAGACTGATTAATTGAGTCTGTGGACAGGAGTCTTTTATACAGGTGACGATTTAAGACAGCTGTCTTTAATGCAGGCACCAAGTTGATTTGGAGCATGTAACTGGTCTGGAGGAGGCTGAACTCTTAATGGTTAGTAGGGGATCAAATACTTATTTCTCTGTGCACAATGCAAATAAATATATATAATTTTGACTATGTGATTTTCTTTTTTTTTTTTATATATATATAATCTATCTCTCACTGGTAAAATTAACCTAGCCTAAAAATTCTAGACTGTTCATGTCTTTGACAGTGGGCAAACTTACAAATCAGCAAGGGATCAAATACTTATTTCCTTCACTGTATGTACTGAGCTTGGTTCTAGTGCTGTATATATGTGCTGAGCTTGGTTCTGGTATTGTATTTATGTGCTGAGCTTGGTTCTGGTGCTGTATATATGTATTGAGCTTGGTTCTGGAGCTGTAATTATATAGGATATACTTAGAATAACCAAATTGCAGGGCAGATGGAATTGTTTTTAATTCATTTTATGTTTAATGGGAACCTGTCTGGTAGTTTTAACCCCTTGAACCACCACCATGCGGTAATACATGATCTGACAATATTTCCAGACATTCCCTTGTATGTTTTTTTCAGATGCATCAAAATCTATAAAATCAACTTTTAAAATGGCGCACACTATATACTAATAAGTCATTAAAAGGTCATGGGGCGGTACCGCTAACCTAAAGATTCACATAGTCCTGCCTCCAAACTGTGACACCCATGGCCGCGGACCATCGGGATTACTCAGTGAGCGCTGGCCCTCATCTCTTCAGGAGACGCCAGTGCTCACTTCCACTTCACTCTGCTGTGTCCCGTGAATTGTATGCCAAATTATCCCATAATCACCCTGGACTATAAGAAGGGCCCTGCCCCTTCCGTCATGGCCTGAGCGTCGTTGTGTTTACCCGTGTTTGTCTTTTCACATGGTCCCTTAGTGTTTTCCAGTTCCCAGTGTTCCCGTACCTGCTACCTGTATCCTGTATCCCGTGATACCTTGTTCCTGTGCCTTAGAGAGTTGAAGTCGTGTTGTACCACCGGTCTGTCTGCTGTGTTACACCACGCCTGGTGTCTGCTGCCAAGGTCCCATCTGAGCCTAGTCATCGCTACTGTCTGAACTACCACAGGTACCCTTGCTTGAACTATAAACTTGACTTTGCACTCTGTATTGGCCAGCTTATCCCGCTACGGAAACCCACCTTTCCATGCTTGATTGACTGGCTGTTACACTTCACTAGCAGCCTCCTCCAACTTTCTCAGATGCGCCATTGCCTTGTATTACTTGAACACGCACCGTGCAGCAAGGTGTACTCTGCCCGGCTTCATCGCTGCACCGCTTATGCCAGGAGAGTACAAGGCAATGGCACATCCGCAGGAGTTGGAGGAGGCCAGTAGTGATGTAGAACAACCAGGGGAATGTCAATCAAAATCTTGGGGGCGCTATTTCAATTTTTGCCTCAGGTAGCAGAAAAGCTAGAATCTGCCCTGCATACAGTGCACGGATAACAGCAATACAGAATGCAAATAATAGGGCCATACAGAGCCGAAATAACAAGGTGTTTTAAAGGAATTTGCCCAGAATGTAAGAATAGCATTTTTATGCTGACAATGTAAAAGCAAAAATCTTGTTATCTACTTGTAGATTCTGCACTGTTACTGCACCACCTATTCCTGCTTCTCACTTATACAGCAAAGGACAGAACGTACAGACACCCAAAGTCAAGCGCACGTTATACAACAAAGCCAGAATTGGGCATACGCTCATTCATATAAACGGTACACACACACTTACCATCCTTGCATTTACAGCACTAACAGCATGGTGCCTGTATCATACACAGCTTGTAGCAATCCAGCCCCACTACAGCAACATCTCTCCTTTCCCCACCACTGCATCTCCCCCATAGCGTCATAAAAGGGTAAAACTGTTTTGTTAGATAGATCCATTTGCCCTAATTCCCAGAATAACACGATTTGTCACATGAACAGTCGAACGCTAAAAGGAGAACTCTGGGCAAAACTGATATACTGTGTAATGCCTAGTGAGGGGATGGTGTATACATCAGAGTTTCTTTCTTTGGTGTTCTTTGAATCTCTGTTTCATGCACCACCTTCTCAGACCCTGCCATAAGCATAACACATCAGTTTTCCTTAAATGATGCACTATTTGGCCAAAAGTTTGTGGACACCTGATCACACCTATATGAGATTGCTAGACATCCCATTTCAAAACCATATTCGCTAAAATGGAGTTGAGCACCAGTTGCAACTATAACAGTTTCCACTCTACAGGGAAGGCTTTTCTCAAGGTTTTGGAGTGTGCCTCTGGTAATTTGTGCCCATTCAGACAAGCAAGCATTTGTGAGAACTTCTGTCTTTAAATCAAAATTCCAATTCATCCCAATGGTGTTTGATGGGATTGAAATCAAGGCTCTGTGCAGGCCACTTGGGATTCTCCATATAAAACTTGTTAAACAATGTCTTTATGGACAAGGGATGCAGTCATGCTGGAACAGGAAATGAGCTTCCCGAAACTGTTCCCACAAATAAGGCATACCATTGTCTAAAATGTCTTTGTATGCTTCACTGAAAATAGGCGCATAGTCTGAACCCTTAACAAAACTAGCCCCAGACCATTATCCCTCCTCCACCAAATTTTACAGTTATCGGTAGCAATCTCCTGGCATCCGCCAAAATCAGTTTCGGCCAACAAACTGCCAGTCTGCTAGTTAAATGGGATTAATCACCTCAGAGAATGTTTCTACTGCTCCAGAATCCAGTGGCGATGTGCTTTTTAACACTCCAGCCAATACTTGGCATTGCGCATGGTGATCTTAGGCTGATGTGCAGCTGCTCAACCATGGAAACAAATTTCTTGAAGCTTCCGACACACAGTTCTTGTGCAGATGTAATTTACAAAGGTCATTTGTGCGTGATGTAATAGGGTATAGACAATTTTTACGCGCCATGTGCTTTAGCACTCTGCGGCCCCGCTCTGAGTTTGCGTGGTCCACCGCTTCATTACTGTTACTCCTAGGCAAAGGTGGCATCCTATAATAATGCCATGATTAAAGTAATTGAGCTTTTCAGTACAACCCGTATTGCTACTAATGTTTGTCTATAGAGATTGCATGACTTGAGTGGTTGATATGTACCTGTTTGCCAAGGTTGTGGCTGAAATACCTGAACTAAATAATTAGGTTGTTCACCTACTTTTGGCCATATGGCCTATGTACAATATATTTGGAAAGTACTCAGACCATTTCAATTTTTTCACATTATGCTGAGGCCTTGTGCTAAAATTAAAAAAAATCAAGTTTTCCCCCTTTATTCTGCACGCAGTAGCCAATAATGACAAAGTGAAAACAGAATGTTAGTAATTGCTAATTTATTGAAAAGGAAAAACTAAAATATTGCATTCAGACTTTTTACTCAGTACTTAGTTGAAACACCTTTGGTAGTGATAACAGACTCCGGTCTTCCTGGGAATGATGCCAAAATGTTTTCACACCAGGATTTGGGGATTTTCTGCCATTTTTCTATGCAGACCCTCTCATGCTCTGTCAGGTTGGATGGGGACCGTTGGTGAATAGCCATTTTCAGGTCTCTCCAGAGATGTTCCATTGGGTTCAAGTCAGGGCTTTGGCTGGGCCACTCAAGGACATTCACAGAGTTGTCCCTAAGCCACTCCTGTGTCGTCTTGGCTTTATGCTTATGGTTATCGTCTTGTTGGAAGGTGAACCTTCGGCCCTCTGAGGTCCAGAGCACTCTGGATCAGGTTTTCATGAAGAATACCTCTGTACTTTGCTCCATTAATCCTTCCCTTAATCCTGACCAGTCTCCCTGTCCCAGCCACCGAAAACACCCCCACAGCATGATGCTGCCACCTCCATGCTGCACTGTAGGGATAGTAATGGACAGGTGATGAGCAGTGCCTCTTTTCCTCCAGACATGACGCTTACAATTGAGGCCAAAAAGTTCAATCTTGGTTTCATCAGACCACAGAATCTTGTTTCTCACAGTCTGAGTTTCCTTTAGGTGCTTTTTTTTTTGCAAACTCCAGATGGGCATTCACGTGTGTTTTACTGAGGAGAGGCGTCTTTCTGGCCACTCTGCCATAAAGCCCAGATTGGAAGGTTATCTTATCTGCACAAAAGATGTTTGGAGCTCAGCCAGAGTGACCATTGTGTTTTTGGTTACTTCTCTTACCAAGGCCCTTCTCCCCTGATTACTTAGTTTGGTGGGGCGGCCAGATCTAGGAAGAGTCTTGGTTGTTCCAAACTACTTTCATTTAAGAATTTTGGAGGCCACTGTGCTCTTGGGAACTTTCAGTGCAGCAGAATTTTTTTGTACCCTTATCCAGATCTGAGCCTCCACACAATTCTGTCTCTGAGCTCCACAGGCAGTTCTTTCCTCCTCATGGCTTGGTTTTTACTCTGATATGCATTGTCAGCTGTGAGATCATATATAGACAGGGGTGTCTCTTTCCAAATCATGTCCAATCAAATGAATTTAACACAGGTGGACTCCAATCAAGGTGTGGAAACATTTCAAAGATGATCTAGAGAAATAGGAGGCCCCCAGAGCTAAATTGCAAGTGTCATATCAAAGGCTCTCAATACTTATGTCCATGCGAAATTAGATTTTTTCATTGTTAATAAATTTTCAAAAATGTCTAAAATTCTGTTTTTTCACTTTGTCATTGGTGCAGAATGATGGGGAAAATGGAATTGTTTTTATTGTAGCACAAGGCCTCAACATAACAAAATGTAAAAACATTTAATGCACTGTACACATACTGTATATTGATTGAAATGGCAGAAGTGTTTAACTGGTTTTGCCTCACCTTTCCTCATATTTGGACCACCCACACATATAGTTCATCCAGTCCACAAGCCATTAACAAAATCCTTTTGGTTTTATTTCCAGCACTGTTAATGGTTTACCGTACATTGTGCAATATATGTCTACATCGATAGGTATTTTGTACATTACTGTATGCCAATTTGCAACATTCAAGTGTATGGGGGATTCAGTAAAGACTGCTCAGGTTTATTTGTGAGAGAATCCCCCCTCCTTCTCAAGCATTCTTGTCAAGGACTCTTTGTAGGACAGGTGTTAGAAAATGCTGCAGCTTAAGCTGTTTGCGAGTCTGTGTGGGTTGGGGAGAATGACAGGCAGGGGGTATGAATAATGTTGATCATGCAGTTTTACATCTGTTATCTAACTGCTGTGAAATTATATAATGATGATGAGGATTTAACCTTTCATTTGTGGAGATACTTATTAAATATTTGAATGCGTAAAAGTAGTGTTTGCAAGTCTGCAGAGTAGAAGAGGTTAAAGGTATGCTATTTGTGCACTGTACAGTATTTGACAGCAGGCCTCAAATCCAGATCTTTCATATCATATGTCTTTGTTGAGGTTAAAAGTCACATCTAAAAATACACTCATCAGTACACAATATTTTGCTGAATGGCTTTTCTCTTCTGTATACAATGTTTAACTTCTACACTTCAAACATATTTGTTTCCTGGACCAATAAATGCATTTACTGGAAAAATAGATTTAAAAAAAATATGCAACCAGAATATCTGTCTGTGAGCAATATACTTTTGAGTAATTTTGGCAGGCCAATCTTTCCTATGCGAAGTCTCTAATTGGTAATAAAGGGTTTATCATTGATTTAATTGAGTCCCAGAGACTACAAGTAACTATTCACATGAAATAGCTGTCGTATAAATGCTTGTACACCTTGAATTTTCTTGTTTCTTCTGAAATTTCTTTGTTATCATGGAATAGTGTTTGGGTAACTTTCTGGTGACTACTTCATTTTCATGCTTAAAGGGGCTCTCCCAGGATGCCCCTTAATTAGGAAAAGGAAATGGATGGCATGTTATTCTACATTTCCCCTACAGCAACTAGTGGAAGGGAAAGTAGTGGGTGCACAGAGCTTTCCCTGACGATTATAGTCGATCATCAGGCTTTAGAGAAGACCTGCGATCAGCTTATAAACTGGGTTGCAACATTCTGAGAAGGGGATGTTCGGTTGGGACATCCCCTGAGTAAACAGGTATAAATGAAAGGTAGGTGGCCAAGGATAATAAAACAAATCCCAAAAAATTCTTCAAGTATATAAATGCAAAAAAGCCAAGGTCTGAACATGTGTAGCGCCCATGGCCGCGGGCCGTCGGGTTCACTCACCTCCCGACGCCCGCAGCCTTGGATCTGTGAGCGCTGGCCTCCGTATCCCTCCTAGGAGATGCCAGCGCTCACTTCCGCTCCGTCCGGCCGGGTCCCGTAGGGTGCGTGCGCACGCTCGCGCCCGCTTTTAAAGGGCCAGCGCGCGCACATGAAAACAATGTTCATTAACCCACATGATTTCCTGCCATATAAGAATGCCCCAGCCCTTCTGATCCTTGCCTGAGTGTTGTTAGTCTTTCCATATCTGTTTCGCAAATGGTCCCTTAGTGTCTCCCGTTCCAGCTGTTACCCGTGCCCTGTTACCGTTCCTGTATTCCGCATTGTTCCTGTGCCTACACGTGTTCAAGTGCCATCTGCCACGTCAAGTGCCATCTGCCACGTCAAGTGCCATCTGCTCATCGGATACTGCCCGCCACGTCTGGCGCCACTTTCCGCACCTGCCTCCACCCGTGCTGAAGCCACAGTCACCGTCCGGACTATTTCAGGTACCTAAGCATTACTGTCTGCTATCTTACTTTCACATAGACTGTGACCTGGTCAGCTGCCTCCCCGCTACGGCGGAGCGGCCTAGTGGGTCAACAAACCCAGTGTCCGTGACAACATGTAGGACCCTTAGATAGTGGTAATGGGGAGTTGGTCACAGGGGATCAAGAGAAGGCTGAGTTACTAAATGGGTTCTTAAGCTCTGTATATACAACAGAAAAAAGAGCGGCTGATATAGCCGGGGACAGTGCTGTTAATATATCAGTTGATAAACGGAATTGGCTGAATGTAGATATGGTCCAAGCTAAATTAAATAAAATAAATGTGCACAAGGCCCGGGACCAGGTGGGTTACACCCTAGAATTCTTAAAGAGCTTAGTTCAGTTATTTCTGTCCCCCTTTTCATAATATTTAGAGATTCTCTAGTGACTGGTATAGTGCCAAGTGTCTGGCGCAGGTCAAATGTGTTGCCTATTTTCAAAAATGGCTCTAGGTCTTCCCCTGGAAATTATAGACCAGTTAGCTTAACATCCATTATGGGGGAAAATGTTTGAGGGGCTATTGAGGGACTATATACAGGATTATGTGACAATAAATAGTATTGTAAGTTATAGCCAGCACGGTTTTACTAAGGACAGAAGTTGTCAAACTAACCTGATTTGTTTTTATGAAGAGGTGAGCAGAAGCCTAGACAGAGGGGCCGGTGTGGATATAGTGTTTTTGGACTTTGCAAAGGCATTTGACACTGTCCCTCATAGACGTCTAATGGGTAAATTAAGGACTATAGGTTTAGATAGTATAGTTTGTAATTGGATTGAGAATTTGCACAAGGACCGTATCCAGAGAGTTGTGGTCAATGATTCCTCCTCTGAATTGTCCCCGGTTATAAGTGGTGTACCCCAGGGTTCAGTGCTGGGACCACTATTATTCAACTTATTTATTAATGATCTAGAGGATGGGATTAAGGCCGGATTTACACGAGCGTGTGCGTTTTGCGCACGCAAAAAACGCTGCATTTTGCGTGCGCAAAAGGCACTTAACAGCTCCGTGTGTTAGCCCCGTATGATGTGCGGCTGCATGATTTTCGCGCAGCCGCCATCATTATGACGCTCCGTTCGGATGTTTGTAAACAGAAAAGCACGTGGTGCTTTTCTGTTTACATTCATAGTTTGACAGCTGTTGCGCAAATCACGCTCATCCCACGGAAGTGCTTCCATGTGGCATGCGTGATTTTCACGCACCCATTGACTTCAATGGGTGCGTGATGCGCGAACAATGCAGAAATATAGAATATGTCGTGAGTTTTACGCAACGGACTCACATTGCGCAAAAGTCACGGACTGTTTGCACGGCCCTATAGACTAACATAGGTCCGTACGGCAGGCGTGAAAATCACGCGCGTTGCACGGACGTATATCACGTTCGTGTAAACAAGCCCTAATAGCACTATTTCTATTTTTGCAGATGACACCAAGCTGTGTAATATAGTTCAGTCTATGGAAGATGTTCGTGAATTGCAAGCGGATTTAAACAAACAGTGTTTGGGCGTCCACTTGGCAAATGAAGCTTAATGTAGATAACTGTAAAGTTATGCATCTGGGTACCATCAACCTGCATGCATCATATGTCCTATGGGGAGCTACACTGGGGGATTCACTTGTTCAGAAGGATCTGGGTGTACTTGTAAATCATAAACTAAATAACAACATGCAATGTCAATCAGCTCCTTCAAAGGCCAGCAAGATATTGTCGTGTATTAAAAGATGCATGGACTCGCAGGGCAGGGATATAATATTACCACTTTGCAAAGCTTTAGTGAGGCCTCATCTAGAATATGTAGTTCAGTTCTGGGCTCCAGTTCATAGAAAGGATGCCCTGGAGTTGGAAAAAACTACAAAGAAGAGCAACGAAGCTAATAAGGGGCATGGAGAATCTATGTTATGAGGAAAGATTAAAATAATTAAACCTATTTAGCCTTGAAAAAAGACGACTAAGGGGGGACATGATTCATTTATATAAATATATTAATAGCATATACAAAAAATATGGTGAAATCCTGTTCCATGTAAAACCCCCTCAAAAAACAAGGGGGCACTCCCGTCTGGAGAAAAAATGTTCAACCTGCAGAGGCGACAAGCCTTCTTTACTATGAGAACTGAATCTATGGAATAGTCTACCGCAGGAGATGGTCACAGCAGGGACAGTAAATGGCTTTAAAAAAGGCTTAGATAATTTCCTAGAACAATAAAATATTAGCTCCTATGTGTAGAAATTTCTACCTTGACGGACATGTGTCTTTTTTCAGCCGTACTAACTATGTAACTATGTAACTCTGGCTGAGCTCCATAGATCCTGTGTGCAGATAGGAGAAACTTCCAGAAGTTCAACCATCACTACAGCACCAATATGGGCTTTATGGAAGAGTGGCCAGAAAGAAGCCTCTCCTCAATAAAAGACACATGAAAGCCCGCCTGGAGTTTTCAAAAAAACACCCAAAAGAATCTCAGACTGTGAAAAACAAGATTCTGTGGTCGAATGAAACCAAGATTGAACTTTTTGGCCTCAATTCTAAGCGTCATGTTTGAAAGAAATCAGGCACTGCTCATTGCCTGCCCAATACCATCCCTACAGTGAAGCATGGTGGTTGTAGCATCATACTGTGGTGGTGTTTTTCAGCGGCTGGGACAGGGGGACTTGTCAGGGTTGAGGGAAAGATGATTGGAGCAAAGTACAGAGATAGTCTTAATGAAAACCTGATCCAGAGTACTTGGCCGAAGGTTCACTTTCCAACAGCACAATGACCAAAAGTACACAGCCAAGACAATGCAGGAGTGACTTAGGAACAACTTTGTGAATGTCCTTGAGTAGCCCAGCCAGAGCCCTGACTTGAACCCAATTGAATATCTCTGGAGAGACCTAAACAGTCCCCATCCAACCTGACAGAGCTTGAGTGGAACTGCAGAGAAGAATGGCAGAAAATGCCCAAATCCGGGTGTGCAAACCTTGTGACATCATACCAGGAAGACTGGAGGCTGTTATCGCTTCCAAAGGTGCATCAACTTAGTACTGAATAAAGGGTCTGAATACTTATGTCAGACACTATGTCTGCTTCTGTTATGTGTCAATTGTTGCTGACTCTGCTACGGCCACACTGTGGCTTGAACTCTTGAACAGTATTTGTCTTCATGAGGCAACTCTACCTCTCACTGATACTTACCTCATCTGGCTCCGGCAACTAGTCCCGGCGAGTGTCTGAAGCTCCAACTAAGTCTGATTGCTAGCCAACTCCACACCTCCTTCTCTCCTGCTCCAGTGATGAGGTAGCTTCCAGCTCTTATCTGCTGGCCACAT
This sequence comes from Rhinoderma darwinii, assembly GCF_050947455.1. Taxonomy (NCBI): domain Eukaryota; kingdom Metazoa; phylum Chordata; class Amphibia; order Anura; family Rhinodermatidae; genus Rhinoderma; species Rhinoderma darwinii. The sequence goes on from NC_134688.1 coordinate 104,285,869, forward strand.
CATGTTGCCATGGTGCGCGGCAGCCACTGATGAGGCCAGGCCTGGCAGCCTATTTAAAGGACGAGCTGCCATGGTATCCTTGCCTGCAGATTAAGATACATTCTTAGCTTGTTAATTGTTTATGTCTTACTGACTCCTGATCCTGACGTTGCTCCTGGCTTTTACATCTGGAGACTCCTGGTCTGACTCCTGACTATGGTTCTGTTTCATCCTCCAGTTTGCAACATCTTGACTAATCCATTGATGACCCTTACATTCCCGACTTCACTACAAGTTCTTCTATACAGCGGACACACAGCCAGTCAAGTCTATTTTGCAAACTGCGACCTTGGAATCTGACCAGGAAAGCCCATACCTCTCTGTGGGGGTGAAGAAGGAAGAGATTCAATAGACTCTGCACCCCAGTCTAGCCAGGGGCAAATTAATTGTGGCTTATAGGACCTACATTCTTCAGTGAGAAACATAATATCTGCAGATCATTGATCCGGAAAGTGCTGCACTGTCTACACCCCTGCCGGTAGACATCTATGAGTTTGCCGACCAGGTCACCCTAGAAGAAAATTGCCAACACGAAATTGTCTGTGCACTCCAAGGAGTAATGACTTGCTTGGATGGTCTGCAACCTGCACCTCCTGTGACATCCGACGCATCCATGTTTCAGCAAACAGACGTGTTAACTACCTCTCCTCTGCCTGCCATTTCATTCTCAGAAGAACCATAAGAACATCCGCAATTTCGCTAATCCATGCACCATACATTTTGAATTTTATTGGAGAAATTGTACTTTTATTGGAGAAATTGTGGCCTATATTATTTTCTTGCTTGCTGGAAAGGCTCTGGCTTGGGCACCTCCCTGTGGTGTCCTTACCCCCATTCTATCCAATGGTGTCCTTCCCCATTCCGCCTTTCTGACTTCCTTTCAAAGTCTTTGTAGAACCTTACCATACTTCTTCTGCTGCCTCTGCTCTTCTTTGCCTCAGGCAAGATGCTTCCACAGTCGCCCAATACATTTTTAAATTTTGTATTCTGGTATCTTAATTAGACTGGAACAATGAAGCTCGGGTTGAGGGGTGGAGAAACAGGAGGATCATGACCTTCCATCTGCACTGGATGATTTAATTACCCTAGCTACCAGAGTGGGAATTCGGTTCCAAGAGAGATCTCAAGAAAAGGAATGTACTCAAAGGTTTCCCTTGTCTAGCTCTTACCTTCAATAATCCACCAGTGGTTGCTCCAGACGAGCCTTTGCAAGTGTGTCATTGTGAGCAGAAGAACGAAGATGCCCTCTGACTGAAGGCATATGCATCTATTGTGGACAAAGAGATGATCTCCGTTTAAATTTTTCTGCTTGTCCTCTATAGCTGTACAACCCAAAGGCATACAGTAAAAAAGGGGAGATTACTTTGGGCCTGACACTTCCTTTACCCATGATAAAAAATTCTGGTTCCTGTTAGGCCGGATTCACATGCGCGTGTTCAGTCCGTGATATACGATCCACACTGCAGGGAGCGGGGCTCCTAGCATCATCGTTATCTTTGACGCTAGGAGTCCCTCTCTCTCCGAGGAACTCATGTCCCGTACTGAAAACATGTTTTCAGTTTTCAGTACGTGACAGTTTTCCCGCAGCGAGGCAGTGACTTCTAGCATCATAGATAATGATAACGATAAGAGCCCAGCTCCCTACAGTGTGCTCAGTCTGGGAAATGCGGCCGACCTGCGGACTGTATATAACTGCTGAACACGCTCGTGTGAATCCGGCCTTATCCTGGGTTTTCATGCTCTTTAAGAATCCAGTATGACAATTTAGTTGAATAAAGAATAGAGACTACAGATTAACCTTCCCTGGCTCATATAACACTCTCCTTCCATTGACTGGACATCCGAGCAAATTACTCGTTAGGGAAGTTTCTGTTTTCAGCATTGTCTTGGTGGACTCAATCACAACCTGCGATTTTTCAGCCGTGTTTTCTAAAAAAACAGCAGACACACTCCTAGCACATAGTTCTTATGATTATGATATTCAGCTCCTTCCTAAGGACACTTCTCCTAGGGATAGAGTATTCACTTTCTCCCTACCAGGGACAATGTCTTCCTATATCAAAAAGAATTTGGAGAAAAGGTTTATTCATGACTTCTTCCCTGGCCAAAGTTGAATTCTTATTTTTTCAAAAATAAAGTTGGAACCTTGATGCAATGTATCAATTAGCAGGGCCCGAATAAGATTACTGTGAAGAGCAAATACCCACTACCATTAATACCCGGGATGGGCATTATTTATAATAATAATGGTCATGTCGTTCAGATGTTCTTGGTCTACCTAGATGACATCATAAAATACGTCCCAGATCTGATCATTGTTGTCACATCCGGTCTGTATTACTTTGGCTCTGACAGAGTTCTCTTTATGCCAAGATGGAGAAATTTCTGTTTTGAAAAATCTGAACTTCTGTCCTTGAGCTATATCATCTACTCTGAGGATCTTCATTTGGATAAAGTCAAGGTTTCTACTATATAAAACTGGCTTCAACCAGTGGGTCTTAAGGCTCTCAAAAGACTCAAAAAATTATCATTAATTCATTCAAAATTTCTCACAGGTGTTCTCTCCACTCATTGCCCTGACCTGAAAGGGGGATAATACCCAGCAATGGCCAGCTACTGCAGTCCAAGCTTTCTGCCATATCAGGACGTGCTTCTCTACAGTTCTTGCTCTACATCCTCTTCATCCAAACAAGCCCTTCATTTTGAAGGTAGATTCTTCCTAAATCAGAATCGAAACAATTATTTCCTAGTCTGAGGATAAAGAAACACATTCCATTCAACTCTATGAAGTTTTCGTCTGCCAAAAACAACCTCTTCCATCGGAAACTGAGAATTGCTGGCATTAAAACTTGCCATCTAGTCTAGGGTGCAAAATGTCACTATCTTCACTCACCACAAAAATTTGTAGTAAAAAGAGTCTGCTCAAAGACTCAATCCATGCCAAGCATGCCTGGCACTCTTCTTTTCATGTTTTGATTTCAGCTTGACTTATTGTCTAGCCAACAAGTATAATATAACGGATCCTCTTTTAAGGTTCTTTAATCCATCTGATTCCCTTACTGAGGATCCAGCGCATATTATTGATCCAAACTGTATTCTGGCCACTACCAATATTTCACCTGAAATTCCTCCCAGAGGACATTCGTCTGTACCTCCTGATCTTTGCTGGAAGGTGTTATCTTGGGCTCATTCTTTACTGTTGTCAGAACACCCTGGAGATAAAATTTTCAGCAAATTGCTCTTGCGATGCTACTGGTGGCCTGAATGGAGACAAGAAGTTAAACAGTTTGTTGACTCCTGTGCCTCCAATGCCCAATTTAAACCATCCAGGTAAGCACCGTCGGGGCTCCTCCAGCCCTTGCCAATTGCATTTAAACCTTAGTATGAGATCTCGATGTATTTTGCTCTGGGATTTAGTACCATCTGGGTAGGGGTAGATCACTTCTCTAAAATGGCCCATTTTGTACAGCTGTAGGGCTGACCGTCAGACCCTCAGTTGGCTCAGCTATTCCTAAAGGAATTATTTTTCCTCCATGGTCTGTAAACTGACATTGTCTCTGATCGTGTAGTGCAGTTTGTTTCCAAATTCTGGAGGGCACAGTGTAAGGCTTCTAAGATCTCTCTGGACACCATTCTCAGTGTAATGGTCAGACAGAGCATATCAATCAGGTACATGAGCATTATTTTCTATGGTAATACTCATTATGATAATCAGTTAGAGCTGCTACCATGGGCTTAGTTTTCCCCAACAACTACGTCTCCAAGTCATCAATTAAATCTTTATTTTATTGGACTCTTTCGATGTCGGCACTGCCTCTGGTACCCGCTGTTGTGGTTGTTTGTAGAAATATTCAGGACATCTGGATGGAGGACCATAAGAATTTGAAGGCTGCTGCTGGTATGATCAAAGGGGTGCTGATAATAAGTACGAAAACCTGGGTCCCAAAATTGTTCCTGGAGATAAAGTCGGGCTGCCCATGAAGACTATCTGACAAAGTTCCTTCTTATAAGCCTGCTTTATACTTCATTGGGATTTGAAGGGACTTAAGCAGATTAACCAAGTTACCTTTTGCCTGAAGCTGCATAATTCTCTCCCGATTCCCAATAGTTTCCAAATCTCTCTCCTGCAACCTCTGGTTATCCTCTACAAAAGTCAAGATGTCCTTCGCCTCCACTCTTGAATCCTCCTATGGAACCAGGACTCTTAATGAGGATATTCATGCTCCACACCTCATCAAGAGATTTCACTTGAAGTATTCCCTCAAGTCTCTTGAAGCCCTTCATGGAGGAGCCCTAAGAGTGGGTGCTCCAGCAATGAGTCCTGGCGACCTAGGCAACCAGACGCCGTCTTCTTTGCTGCTCCTGCTCCAGAAGTGATGCTGCTTCCTGCTCCTATCTGCTTATTGCGTCAGGTTGCCATGGCAACCAGTGGCTACTGATTAAATTAGGTCTGGTAGGTTATTTAAAGGGGAAGCTGCCATTTAACCTTTTCTGTCAGATTAAGGAACATTCATGCCTTGCTAATTGTTGCTGTGTTGCTGACTCCTGACCCTGACCTCAGAGTTGTTTGGGTATTATACTTATGTATCGCCCTTTGCAACTGTCGCCTGGTTCTTGTGGTTCTACTCCTTGTTTTCGAATCCTGGCCTGACTACGTGTCTGTTTCATTCTCCTTCTTCTTGCTACATTTCTACTGCTTATCAGTTGATGACCCCTGGCTACTTACCTGACTTTGCTACAAGTTCTAGTACCATATCCTGCCAATCAGTGACTATTCTGTGGACCACGACCTTGGAATTCCACCAGCAAAGTCCATACCTCCTTGCAAGGTTAAAGGAGACTTAGCTCCGCACTTGTCTAGCCAGCCAGATCTGTATTTCATGCATAAATAGCTGTGTTCAGATTTCTTGTTGTCTATCCAGAATAGATTTATATTCAATATTCGCCTTCAAAACTTTATTAAAATCAAACCTGATATTAAAGGTTGGTAACATCTCATGTGGCACATTGGCACTGCCTTCTTCTTCCTTCACCCAGCATTTACACACTTCCAACCTCCTTGCAGGCAGCAACCAGGACACACTCCTGCTTTGACTTGCTAATATAAAAGCACAGGTGTTGTATAACTGAGTTTGTCAGTGAATTTTAAATCCCTTGTGGCTATTTAAGAAGTTACTGTCACTTTCCATTTCTGTTTTGTCCTCCCACCTCTGTACAGCTGAGCCTTTCCCCAGTATGATGTAATACAGTGACAGTCGTCTGCGTTTTGTGTAAATTCCTGCCTTTTTTATGCATACATTTATACAGATATATTGTAGAGGAATAATCGAGGCACTCACCGGAGCTGGCAAAACAATTTCTTTATTACAAAAAGATCTCGGTCACGATGTGGAATTGCCTACGGCCGTTTCACGTGCGTACACGCTTTCTCAAGGCCTTGAGAAAGCGTTTACGCACGTGAAACGGCCGTAGGCAATTCCACATCCTGACCGAGATCTTTTTGTAATAAAGAAATTGTTTTGCCAGCTCCGGTGAGTGCCTCGATTATTCCTCTACAATATATTCAGCCGATTGTGCTATACTTTCGATGAGCAACTCCGTGGCAATTTACCTGCAATTATCCAAATAGAAAGAAAACCATACTTCTATACTCCCATTCCGATTGTGCGGTTTTGGCAGTGCCAACCTCCTTCCTTCTCCCCATTTATTTATACAGATATCTCTCCCTATATTCTAAATAACTGTGCTGTTGTAACAGGCCGGGAGGGGGATATGGTGTGGGGTCAACATCTGGACCACCCGTGAAGTAATGGCACAACTGAAAAAAGGGAAACACTAGTCCATTGTAAATGTCAATAACTTTATTTTATTCCCTTGAGGTACAACTATTAATGGTAAACCAATGAGTGCAGTTCGTCACAGTTACAGAGAACAGTTTAGAGGCACAATGCTTGATGGTTACAGTTTAAGATGGCGGACACTGAAATGGGGCATTGTCCAGCTCGCAGTGTGGGTTAAAGCTCATTTGCCCGCAGTCAGTAAAGATATCTGTCACCGAGATTCGCAGCACAGGATTTTTACATTTGTCTTGGTATTCCCTTTCTCTAGGCCATGTAAAACAACAAGTGGGCGCCTACTCGCACTTTCCCTGTGATAGTTCTGACAATCAAGCCTCTTATTGGCAGCTCCCACCCTGCCCAGTACAGCCAATACTCTGACTACAAATCAGGACGGCTTTTATGCTTTGTTTGCCAACCTGCCTCACGGCGTCCTCACTGGTCCTCTAGTCTGGTCAACCAGCATCACACATTAACCAATTTGTTGGCGCCAAACACACCTTATATTTCTATAATAGACTTCCTCCCTTAGAATTGTAGTGACTTTGCGCAGAACGCTAGCACGTACCCAGGATCTAATGGCCTCCATTAAGTTGTACAACTTTAGATGCATACTTATTGATATATGTCATACTGCTGCTCCTTAAGCTTCATTTTACTTGTCTGATGGTCAGGAAATCCAAGACCTCCACGGGGACTCCTTATTGCACACGGCAGATGTCTTCTGCCGGCTCCATCCAGCGATTCCTGACCGACGCTGCTGCTGGAACATCATCTAAGATGGCGCCGCTGGAGGGGAGACGAGATGGCACCGGGACCTTGCTTCCAGAAGGGCTGTCATCTGCGGCCGGCGCTGCTGCATCAGGTACCAATAGTACCTTCTCCTCGATGTCGGGTTCGCCTGAGCAGTTTCCCTCCCTGCTGGATGGGATGACACCGGGCTCTTCTGGGGCTGTAATGGCGCTGCCTGCGCGGGACTGCTCGCCACGTGGTGTCTGTCATGGCGGCCGGATCTCTCCTTCTTCCTCCTCTCATGTGCTGGGGCCTGCATTGCTGTCTTCTACCTCTCCCAGAGAGATAGCTATTCATCCCTCATCTCAATTAGGTGGTGCTACTTCCCTGGGAGATGATTTTCAGAGCCTGAGACGACAATTATCTGCACTGCCCACCAAACAGGACATGGAGCGTTATGTAAATCGTCTTGAGATGACGTACAAGTCGGAGATACAATCTCTTACCACCAATTTGTCCCAATTGTCCGATCAAGTGCAGCGTATGGAAAGCGATGTTTCCGTTATTTCACAACAGCAAGTTTCTCATGCCGATAGATTGGATCAGAACTCTCATCAGATTCACGCATTATTTAACCTGGCTGAATAATATTCGGCTTCGGGGCATCCCTGAGGATATCTCTCCGGGTCAACTCATCCCTGCTTTACAGTCTCTGTTTAACACATTGCTAGAGCGGCCTGCTGATGACCCTCTGGAATTGGATAGAGCTCACAGGACTCTAGGCCCTCGTAACCCAGATCCTGATAGGCCTAGAGATGTGCTATGCCGTGTCCATTTCTTTTCTCTCAAGGAGCAGGCCCGAGATAAAGGCGAGGTTTTATTACAGGGGGTCAAGATCCAGCTGCTGTCTGATTTGTCCAGGATGACTCTGGACAAGCGCAAAGTGCTTCATCCTTTGCTGGACGTCTTGAGAGAACACGAGATCTCTTATTCCTGGGGTCACCCCTTCCAGCTGCAGGTTCACAGGGATGGGACACTGCTGAGTGTTCGGGACCCAGGGGATGTTCCGGACTTCTGCGCTGCTCTCTGTTTGCCTAGAGCCTCCCTTCCTGATTGGCCTTATGTTCCCGTCCCGCCGCCGCGTCCACGGTCACGCAGGTGAGGTCGTTCTCCTTCTTCTCCTGTGAGGTGTCATGAGGGTCGTCCTGCTGAGCCGATGTGATAACTTTCTTATGTCTCCTTACGGCCTGTTGTCAGAGCTAAATGCAACGGCTCGTGTATTTCTCATCTGAAGCAATCGTATTCTGTGTTTCATATAGCCATTGCGTTTTGGGTCTGCTTCTTGTTATAAGTGATTGCTGATGGAGATCTGGTGGCTAATTGGTGTGGGTTGATTGCTGTCAATGCGCTACAAATGTGAATGTTTAACATTTTTTTTATATATTCCCTGTATTACTAACCTATATGTGCACTCATGTTGATATTGAATGTATTCAGGGGTGTCCTCTGCTGAGGTTTCTTTAGGTCCCTACTGATGCTGCATAATATTATTTCACCGCTATAGGGTATCATGCTAAGGGTCTTGGTTTTCCTTTCTTTTCTTTCCTGTTATATTGTTATTTGCTTTATTGAAATTTGCCGGGTTGGGGGGTGCGGGGCGCTGGCTAGACCTTGTCCTGACACTTCTCCTCTTAGGGACTCACTGGTTGAATCCGGTGTATATTGAGTTGTTTCTCCTTGAGTAGATCAAGGAGTAGGTGATTATTTCGCCCGTTTGTCTGTCTTTGTTGTCGTGTCTCCCTTCCTTGTCTGTTTTGTTCTTTTCACCACTGTTGTAGCGCCTTCTGGTTGTTAGCTCCTTCGGTAGGAAGTGGTGATGGCGCAATTGAAAGTCTGTACCTTTAATGCTAGGGGGCTTAATGTCCCGTAAAAACGCTTGCAAGTTTTATATAACATGCACAAGGAGCGGGTACATATTTTATTCCTACAAGAGACTCACTTCCAGGTGGGCCATACGCCACAGTTCACAAGTCGATATTTTCCGACTTGGTTTCACAGTGCCAACCCGGAATCCAAATCCAAGGGCGCTAGTATATGTCTCCACAAATCGCTCTCTCACAAAATTATTGATGTTCTGGTTGACCCAGGTGGTCGGTACGTTTTTCTCAAACTGTCCTTGCGAAATAAGATTTTCACCCTGGCTAACTTGTACCTGCCTAATCAGGACCAGGCCCGAGTGGGTCGTTTGCTTTTGAAGAAATTGGAAGAGTTCACCGAGGGCGTTTTAATTGTGGGAGGAGATCTTAATTTGACTTTTGATTCCAGGCTTGACACCTCCTCGGGTAGGTCTACTGTTCCTAAGTCGCACTTGGGGGCACTAAAGACTGTGATGCATTCCATGCAACTGATTGACGTGTGGAGGATTCTGCACCCTCAGGTAAGAGAGTATACTTTCTTCTCCCCACTGCATAATATGTATAGTAGGATAGACGCTTTTTTGATTAGCCACCACTTGCTTACCTGGCATCCTACTTCTGATGTGGGCCCCATGATCTGGTCAGATCATGCCCCTGTGTTTCTGACTCTTACATTTCCTGACTCAGTGCCAAATTTCCAGTCATGGAAACTTAATGATAACTTATTACGAGATACAGTGTGCGTGTCGGCCCTTAAGGATTCGCTTTCATTTTTTTTTTAGGTCCATGAGCATGACTCTACTCCCTTGCCACTCCAGTGGGAGGCGCTGAAATGTGTCATTAAAGGAGTCTTGATACAACATGGGGCACGTTTGAAGCGGGAAAAAGGGGTAACTATTGCGCGTCTCCTCACTCAGATACGGGACCTAGAATCCTGTCATAAACGGGTTCAATCTTCACAGGTTTTTGCGGATCTTACTACAGCGAGAGAATCCTTACGCTCCCTGATAGATCAGTCCCACGCCCGGTTCAGGGATCGGATGAGGAAGCACTCCTATGAATTTGCGGACAAGTGTGGTAGGTCTTTGCCGCGCATATTACATCCCTGTACACAAGCGTCCTACATCCCTAAAATTATATCTCCTTCGGGCAGTGAGGTTCATGACCCGGTTGGTATTACTGATTGCTTCATACAATATTATTCGGCTTTATATAATATTAAAGGCCAATTTCACGATATGCAGGCGGAGGCGTTACGGGATAAAATCGACCGTTATGTGCATAATACTGCGTTGCCATCCTTGGAGGATGGGGAGGCCTTGGGGCTCGAGGAATATTTTGTGGAATCAGAAGTGGAGCGTGCAATTGGAGACTCACCCTTGGGCAAGAGTCCGGGGCCCCATGGGTTTAATAGCAAATTCTATAAGACGCTTAAGGATCAACTGGCTCCTTTTTTGACAAAAGTCTTTAACTCTGTGTCTTCCTCGTGTCCCTTTGCGCCCCAGTCCCTCCAGGCTCATATCACCCTCATACCAAAACCAGGCAAGGATCCGCATCGTGCGCTAACTTCCGGCCCATATCATTAATCAATGTCGATGTAAAACTATTCGCGAAGTTGCTTGCCTCTCGTCTGTCACCGTTACTGCCTGGCTTGATCCCGGATGATCAGGTGGGGTTTATATGCGGTAGGGAAGCGCGGGATAATACTAACAAGACTCCTTTTAACATCATACTGCCAATCCCGTAAGATACCGATGTGCTTACTCTCGGTGGATGCCGAAAAGGCCTTTGACAGAGTGCACTGGGTGTTCCTCCGCAGTGTTCTGACGCAGGTTGGCCTTGGCACTACTATGGTGGATAGGATAATGGCCTTGTACCATAGGCCTACCGCTCGAGTTTGTGTTAACTGACTTTTATCTGACTCTTTGTCTATCGCTAATGGCACGAGACAGGGGTGCCCAGTCTCGCCCCTTTTGTATGTTCTGGTCATGGAACACCTGGCCGTGGCACTGCAGACGATCTCCTAGTGTATATTACAACTCCCATGATTTCTTTGCCATCTTTGACGGAGGAATTTGAGCGTTTTGGTCATTTAAGTAATTTTAAAGTCAATTATTCTAAATCTGAGGCCTTTCATATATCTCTTGATGCTCCTCTGGCTACCCATCTCGCTTGGGTTTTCCCGTTCAAATGGCAACCAATGTCCTTAAAATACTTGGGGGTGCATGTCCCCACGCAGCAGTCGGACCTGTATGCTCTGAATTACACGCCCATTCTACAGCGTACCCTGAAGGAATTGGCGGAGTATGGTGGGAACCGTATGTCATGGTTTGGGCGTATCGCGGTTAAAATGGATATTGTAAAGGATCTGCTTCTATGTCTGTGAGACTGACTCCATCTTCCACCACTCAGGGTGGCAGGCTTAGGAGTGGGAGAACCTATCACAGCCTGGCCAGACGGAGCAAGCTCCCGCCCTCTGTCTATTTATACCTGCCTTTCCTGTTCCTACTTTGCTTGTGATTCTTTTCGTTTGGTTTCCTGGCCCTGCTGCAGCGTCTTGTACTATTGTCCTTGCTTCATATTGACCCCGGCTTGCTGACTACTCTCCTGCTCTGCGTTTGGTACCTCGTACACTCCTGGTTTGACTCCGCTTGTTTACTTCTCTTGTTGCTCACGGTGTTTCCGTGGGCAACTGCCCCTTTCTCCCCCTAGCTCTGTGTACCCTTGTCTGTTTGTCTGTCGTGCACTTATTGAGCGTAGGGACTGTCGCCCAGTTGTACCCCGTCGCCTAGGGCGGGTCGTTGCAAGTAGGCAGGGACTGAGTGGCGGGTAGATTAGGGCTCACTTGTCTGTCTCCCCACCCCCCGTCATTACATAATCACAAGCCCATACCTAGTCTACCCTGGTCCCTGACACCACTATGGACCCCCTTGAGACCCTGGCTCAGCAAATGCAGGGTCTCTCCCTACAGGTCCAGGCCCTGGCTCAGAGGGTCAACCAGCCTGATGCTACCTTGGTAGTCCCCCTCACCTCATCTCTTGAACCCCACCTCAAGTTGCCCGACTGGTTCTCAGGGGACCGGAAGACTTTTCTCTCCTTTCAGGAGAGTTGTAGGCTCTATTTTCGCTTAAAGCCCCACTCCTCGGGTTATGAGAGCCAGCGGGTGGGTATAGTAATGTCCCGGCTCCAGGAAGGGCCCCAAGAATGGGCCTTCTCCTTGGCTCCTGACGCCCCTGAACTTTCCTCCGTTGATCTTTTCTTTTCTGCTCTCGGACTCATCTATGACGAGACTGACAAGATTGCTTTTGCCGAGAGTCAGCTGGTGACCTTACGTCAGGGTAAGAGACCTGTTGAGGAGTATTGCTCTGACTTTAGGAAGTGGTGCGTAGCTTCTCGGTGGAATGACCCTGCCTTAAGGTGCCAATTTAGGTTGGGTCTGTCGAACGCCCTGAAAGACCTGCTAGTTAGCTATCCCTCTTCTGACTCCCTAGACCAGGTTATGGCTTTAGCGGTACGACTTGACCGACGTCTCAGGGAACGACAACGTGAACGTTTATGTGTTTTCTCCTCTGACTCCCCCATGATGCCTCCTGAGGTTCCGTTGCTTCGTTCCTCCCCGGAAGACTCGGAGGTACCTATGCAACTCGGGGCCTCCGTGTACCCCCAACAACGTAGAGATTTCCGCGGCAAGAATGGTCTCTGCTTCTATTGTGGGGATGACAAGCATCAAGTGAACAACTGTCCTAAGCGTAAGAATGCAGCCGGAGAACTTCCGCGCCTAAGTGATCATCGGGGAGGTCACTTGGGCGCACAGGTATTTCCCGTAAATATGAAACGTAATAAAATCTTGCTTCCCTTTCAGGTCTCTTTTGGTGGTAGGTCTGCTGCCGGCAGTGCCTTCGTGGATTCAGGGTCTTCTGCTAATATTATGTCTGTGGAATTTGCTATGTCTCTAGCTATGCCATTGATTGATTTGCCTAAACCTGTCCCGGTAGTGGGTATCGACTCCACTCCTCTTGCTAATGGTTATTTTACACAGCATACCCCTGTTTTTGAACTCCTTGTTGGCTCCATGCATTTGGAGCAGTGCTCTGTACTGGTGAGGCAGGGATTATCGTCCGATTTGGTTTTAGGCCTTCCCTGGTTGCAGTTGCATAATCCCACGTTTGGCTGGAATACTGGGGATCTTACCAAATGGGGTAATGAATGCATGACGTCATGTTTTTCTGTTAATTCTATTTCTCCCCCTGAGGAGGTGAACACTCTACCTGAGTTTCTTCAGGACTTCGCTGATGTTTTCTCTAAAGAGGCCTCCGAAGTGTTACCTCCTCATAGAGAATACGATTGCGCAATTGATTTGGTACCAGGAGCTAAGCTCCCTAAGGGTAGGGCTGGGTCTAAAAATATTAAGGCTGATGCACTGTCGCGTAGCTTCATGGCCAGCCCTCCTTTGGAGGAAGATCCTGCTTGTGTTTTGCCTCCAGGTATAATCATTTCCTCTATTGATTCTGATTTAGTCTCTGAAATTGCGGCTGATCAAGGTTCAGCTCCCGGGAGCCTTCCTGAGAACAAGCTGTTTGTTCCCCTGCAATTCCGGCTAAGGGTACTTAGGGAAAATCATGACTCTGCACTATCTGGCCATCCAGGCATCCTGGGTACCAAGCACCTCATTGACAGAAACTATTGGTGGCCTGGGTTGCCCAAAGACGTTAAGGCCTACGTCGCCGCTTGTGAAGTTTGTGCTAGGTCCAAGACTCCCAGGTCCCGACCAGCGGGCTTACTATGTTCTTTGCCCATTCCCCAGAGACCTTGGACCCATATCTCCATGGATTTTATCACCGATTTGCCTCCATCTCAAGGCAAGTCGGTGGTGTGGGTTGTAGTAGACCGCTTCAGTAAGATGTGCCACTTTGTGCCCCTCAAGAAACTACCCAATGCTAAGACGTTAGCTACCTTGTTTGTCAAACACATCCTGCGTCTCCATGGGGTCCCTGTCAATATTGTTTCTGATAGAGGGGTACAATTTGTTTCATTGTTTTGGAGAGCCTTCTGTAAAAAGTTGGAGATTGATCTGTCCTTCTCCTCTGCCTTCCATCCCGAAACTAATGGCCAAACTGAGAGGACTAATCAGTCTCTAGAACAATATTTAAGGTGTTTTATCTCTGACTGTCAATATGATTGGGTCTCATTCATTCCCCTCGCCGAATTTTCCCTTAATAACCGGGTCAGTAACTCGTCAGGGGTCTCCCCCTTTTTCTGTAATTTTGGGTTTAATCCACGGTTCTCTTCCGTTTCGCCTGGTAGTTCCAAAAATTCCGAGGTAGAGGTCGTTCATCGAGAACTGTGCACAGTCTGGGCTCAGGTTCAGAAGAACCTAGAGGCGTCCCAGAGCATACAAAAAACTCAGGCAGATAGAAAACGTTCTGCTAACCCCTTGTTTATGGTCGGGGATCTGATGTGGCTATCGTCTAAAAATTTGCGCCTTAAGGTCCCGTCCAAGAAGTTTGCTCCCCGGTTTATAGGGCCGTACAAGGTCATTGAAGTCCTCAATCCTGTCTCCTTCCGACTGGAGTTGCCCCCATCTTTTCGAGTATACGACGTGTTCCATGCCTCCCTCCTTAAATGCTGCTCCCCGTCCTTGGCTCCCTCGAGGAAACCTCCGGTCCCTGTTCTCACCCTTGAGGGGGCAGAATTCGAGGTGGCCAAGATTGTGGACAGCAGGATGGTCCAAGGCTCCCTCCAGTACCTGGTCCATTGGAGAGGACTTGGGTACCCGCTCGGGATGTTGACGCTGGGATATTGGTCAGGAGGTTTCACCTTCGTTTCCCCAGTAAACCAGGTCCACTTAGAAAGGGTCCGGTGGCCCCTCATAAAAGGGGGGGTACTGTAAAGGATCTGCCAGGCACAGCTTCGGGGTTAACGCCCATAGATAATCAGTCTGCACCTGCTTCTATGTCTGTGAGACTGACTCCATCTTCCACCACTCAGGGTGGCAGGCTTAGGAGTGGGAGAACCTATCACAGCCTGGCCAGACGGAGCTAGCTCCCGCCCTCTGTCTATTTATACCTGCCTTTCCTGTTCCTCCTTTGCTTGTGATTCTTTTTGTTTGGTTTCCTGGCCCTGCTGCAGCGTCTTGTACTATTGTCCTTGCTTCATATTGACCCCGGCTTGCTGACTACTCTCCTGCTCTGCGTTTGGTACCTCGTACACTCCTGGTTTGACTCGGCTTGTTTACTTCTCTTGTTGCTCACGGTGTTTCCGTGGGCAACTGCCCCTTTCTCCCCCTAGCTCTGTGTGCCCTTGTCTGTTTGTCTGTCGTGCACTTATTGAGTGTTGGGACTGTCGCCCTGTTGTACCCCGTCGCCTAGGGCGGGTCGTTGCAAGTAGGCAGGGACTGAGTGGCGTGTAGATTAGGGCTCACTTGTCTGTCTCCCCACCCCCCGTCATTACAGATATTTTGCCCAAATTTCTTTACATCTTCCAGACTGTCCCTATTGTAGTACCATCGGGCTTTTTCAAGACCTTACATAGGGCCATAACTAAATTTGTGTGGGGATCCTCTAAGCCTCGCATCCGTTTTGCTGTCCTTAGTCGGCCAAAGGTAGACGGGGGCGCGGGTCTTCCGGACTTTAAACGATACCATCAAGCGGCAATGATTATGCGCGTTTTAGATTGGTTCCGCTCAGAAACGGGGAAAGCAGTGGGTGCACATTGAAAAAGCTATGTCTCCTCTTGCATTGTCCTCTCTGCCGTGGTTGTCTGTCCTTCAGCGACACGTGCTTTCTTTGCCTTTCCTCACACGTCAGTTCCTTGTGGTCTGGGAGCGAATCTTTGGTGCCGCGGGCCTTATTCATCACCCGGGTCCTCTGACTCCTCTCTTTGATAACCCTTCCTTCCCCCCGGCGGTGGGTGTTGATACATTCCTCTGTTGGGGGAGAGGAGAAGGTGGATATTTGGCTGAGACTCTTACTCCTGACGGTGCCATCTTATCAATGAATGCTGTCTCTGGGGCCTGCCTGGGGAGACGATCAACCTGGTGGTCCTATTTACAGCTACGCTCTTACCTTTCTTCCATGGGTGACTGTCTTGTTTTGCTACAAGATAAGACTCCTCTGGAACATTATCTATCCTTGACTACTGCCCCTTCTCATGTGTTGTCCTATTTACATGGGATCCTTCTGCCCAAATTCTCGTTCTCTCAACTGTCCTTCACTACTGCGTGGGACGAGGAAATGGGGGTTCAGGATTCTGAAGAGGAATGGGGTACTTCTTTCTTTTTAGCTCACAAGCTCCCAACGTCTTGTTTCGCTCAGGAAAAGAACTACAAGACACTTACCAGGTGGTACCGCTGTCCTGCGTTGTTGAATAGGATATTTCCTGATGTGTCTGCTGATTGTTGGAGGTGTGGGGAGGCTCCTGGAATCATGTTGCATATTTGGTGGGACTGTCCCAAGCTACGTCCCTTTTGGGGAAAATTTTTTGACCTAGGTAACAAGCTCTTTCACACTGAGGTCCCGACCTCGGCTTCTATTGGATTGCTTTCCATGGTTCCTGGATCACTCCCACACCTCAAAAAAGGTGTCTTTAGGCATTTCTTGACTGCGGCGAGAACGGTGATACCTCGTCACTGGAAGTCTCATACTGTCCCTTCTTTGAAGGAATGGGTAACGGAGGTGAACGGGATAATGAGGATGGAGGAGCTGCTGTACGCTGATAGGGGCAAATCTATGCTCTTTGTCCAAATGTGGGCAGTGTGGTCTGGATTCCGGGGTGGTGCTGATCTATCTCTCTGGCTGGATGGAATGTTCTGAACAAATTCCGTGACCCTACTCTGTGCGCTTTGTCTGTATGTGTTTCACTTTGTTGTCTGGTGTCTTGTGTTGGTGTGATATCACAATTGTGGCACTTATTTCACTGGGGCCTGGTCCCCTGACTATTGCACTATCTTGCTGTACGCATGGTACAGGTAGTACCACTACATTTCAATATATACTTAATTTGGATGGTTGGGAGGCTACCTCCCACTGATGTTTATATATTTTATATACTGTTCTTACATTGTGAAAGTTTGTATATTGCACTGCGTGCACATTTTTTGGCAAAAATGTACAATGTTTTATATGCTGTTATAATTTCAAAATAAAAATCTTGATAAAGAAAAAAAAAAAGAAAAAAAGAAAATGAAATCATATCACAAAACATTACTTGGGTTCTTTCACTGTGTTTCTAATAGAGCCCTCGGAAATAACTGAAACACCGCTCCTATTGTAATAAACAAGGAATTTGGTTAAAGGGACAGTAACAACCATAAAAGTTCATTCTTCTCCTCCACTTCGTATACTGTAATTTTAAGTTTGGATTTATCGTGAAATGCAGCTTTTATCTCTGTTAGTGAAGCATCATTACCAAACTTTGGCTTCTGCTTTAACTTCCAATTTACTAATACTAAGACACACGCAGCAGGGCACAGACATAGTGAAGTCGGCGGCCTGACGGAGGTTTAAACAGGAAAACTGGCTAGTGTTTCCAAGGTAATGGGTTAGTGTATAGGTTATGTTATGGGGTGTAAACCGATAGAATACCAACAGACAGAATGCAATAAAACGTAGTGCTAAGAAAAGATAACCAGTAAACTGTAAAGCATAATTGCCAACTGTATTACATGCACTATATTGGATCCTGGGTAATGACCAAGATATACTTGGTGCATCGATCAATGATTGACAAGAGACTAAACCAAGAAAATATGATCGACTACGGCACACAATATTGAAAAAAATATACAAATTTTATTAAATTACAAACATAGGACAATTTAAAAGATGGAATAGGGAATAAATCACACAATAAAAAGACGTCGCATCAATCAAAGGGTCGGATATGAGTATTGTATCAACATGTAAGCAGTTTATATTGTAGCAGCAAGAGGAAATACATATGATCACAGAGGAAACTGTGTCCAGTTGAGATCACAGCAAATAAGAGCCAGACATGTCCAAGAACAACGATATGGTCAGTACAAAGATGAGGTACTGGTGATTGTAGCGATATCTGAATAGGTATGAGAGGTAAGTATAAATCGCAGGAAGTTAGATAAACAATGTTATAGGACAGTGTTACATATCGAATATATTTGGAGTTAAAGGGAGGTAACCAAAGATGATGGACATAACAAGGCAATAGCTGCTAGACATGATAAGAGTTTTGAAACATACCGGTGGACATGAACTTCGTCCCCCCCCCCGGACGAAGGCAGTTGCCGAAACGCGCGTCGGGTTCAGACGTCTCATCTCACACTTCCATCATGTCCACCGGTATGTTTCATAACTCTTATCATGTCTAGCAGCTATTGCCTTGTTATGTCCATCATCTTTGGTTACCTCCCTTTGACTCCAAATATATTCGATATGTAACACTGTCCTATAACATTGTTTATCTAACTTCCTGCGATTTATACTTACCTCTCATACCTATTCAGATATCGCTACAATCACTAGTACCTCATCTTTGTACTGACCATATCGTTGTTCTTGGACATGTCTGGCTCTTATTTGCTGTGATCTCAACTGGACACAGTTTCCTCTGTGATCATATGCATTTCCTCTTGCTGCTACAATATAAACTGCTTACATGTTGATACAATACTCATATCCGACCCTTTGATTGATGCGACGTCTTTTTATTGTGTGATTTATTCCCTATTCCATCTTTTAAATTGTCCTATGTTTGTAATTTAATAAAATTTGTATATTTTTTTCAATATTGTGTGCCGTAGTCGATCATATTTTCTTGGTTTAGTCTCTATGTTATGGGGTGATATAGCTTTAAGTGAGAGCAGGCTAGGGCCTTAGGGAGGAGTACTTAGCATGTGCCTAGAGGGAGTGGCTTTGTATATTATTTATAAGGTCAGGAAGTAATCCAACAGTGAGTGGGGCGCCAAAGAAGTTTAGTCACTCACCCCAGCATTCCAGACCACCGGAGCACCTCAGCCTAAAGTTATTTTTTGTGTCTAGCAGGAACCCTCAGACTCCTACGGTGTACACTCTGGCTTTTCCACTGCTGTGGGCATCGCAAAGATATCCTACAGTGCAGTTGGATAAATGTGTAGGAGGAAGCTGCCCTCGGGATTGCCTCGTCTACCAGTTGTCGGAGCAGCACAGTGTCTGGGGAAGTGTCTCTCCTGGCAATGTGCCAGGCAATGTTTCCAGAAGCAGTCTGATCCTCTCAGCATGCTTCTTCAGTAGCCCCTGAGTCGGGAAGGATGAATGGTCTGGCAGCCCCAGGTCACCTTAAAGACGCGGGGTGATTAGCAGCAAGGGGGTTAGCAGCAAGGGGGCTACAGGCCTTTTCTTTTCTGACTAGCCTCTTAGAGGAAAAGATGCCTGAGAACTGCTCCGCCTGGTTTCATAACTTGGATTCCATTCAGGAGGCATATCAGGTATATGGGGGGTTTCCATGGCTCCGGTATGGTGAGCAGTTTACGCAGCTAAGGTGGTCTGGCCTTCCATTCATTGGGACCTTAAAAATATTAGCTTGTGGATGCGTTTTATGATAGCACCAATGGGAGGGAGCAGGCAGCTTTATATAGGCGAGGTTACTATTGGCATTAAAATTAGGGATTTTACAAATTTATAATCGATTGCAAATACAAACATGAGAGTTCAGGGTGCAGAAGTTCCCACAGCCTGTTTCTGTGTTTTCTAACAAGTAGAGAGCCCAGAAACTGCTCAGAAAAGGGGTAACACCGGTAAGAGCAAACAAGAAGCTCCTGTTCCTAGAGAAGAACCCCCGATAGAAAGGCCGCGGCGTTGTTAAGGGATGGGTTTCAGAATGGTTTTATTATTCCAGTAGTGCAGTAGGGTCGGGTGTGGGGGGGAGTTTAATTTAACTTTTGTGTATGCTCATCCCTCAATTGTTTCTGAGAAGGAGGTCAGGAGGAAATGTTAGGCAGGATGGCGGGCTTGTTTTGGTGCCCACCTCTGACAGATTTTAGAGTATACCCACTGGGTCTTGTGCCCAAGAAGGGGTCTATAAAATATTTCCTGATTCACTATCTGTCTTATCCAGTGAGGTCTTTGGTGAATGACAGTATAGATCCAGAGTTATGTTTGGTTTTATAAACCTCAGTTAAATGGGTGCGCCACTTTTGGAAAAGGGACTCTGCTAGCTAAGATGGATATTGAGGCTGCCTTTCGGCTGCTTCCAGTTCATCTGTAAAGTTTTCGACTATTGGGTATCTATCTGAAACAACAATATTTTGCAGATTTTTGCCTGTCAATGGGGTGCTCAATTATTTGTGCTTATTTCAAAATGTGTAGCACTTTCCTGGAATGGGTGGTGAAGCAGGAGGCCAGCTGGTTTAGATGGCTGCCTGTTTCATGACTACCCCCCCCCCCCCCGGGATCGAGAGATTTGTTCATTTTTGCTTCACAAGATGGAGGCGGCAGCCAGGTATTTTAATGTACCCTTAGCTCTGGACAAAATGAATAGCCCGGTGACTGTCGTCAATTTTTTGCGGATAGTAATTGACACCGACCACATGGAATGTAACTTCCGGCAGATAAATTTAATGATTTGACAGGTAGTGGGTAGTGTATGAGAGCTAAAAAATTAAATTTGCACTAAGTGCAATTTCTCTTAGGTAACTTGAACTTTGCTTGCAGAATTATGCCCATGGGTCGAGGTTTCTGGAGGCATATAGCTATGGCCATGTCGGGTGTGTTGGTCCTTCATAATTTTCTTTGCTTGTCAGCGGACGTGCGGGATGATCTGGGTGTTTGGGAATTATTTCCTGACTCCTACAATGGTCGGTCAGTGTTAATGGATCCGGTGGTTACCAGTGTGGACCTGGAGCTCTTCACTGATGCCTCAGGTTCGTTGGTCGGAGATGATTGGTTGACTGTGTTGCATTGTTTTGTTAATATGTCATTAGCATATGACAAGATGTTTCAGTATCTGGAGTAACTAGTAGAATGGCTTCTCTAGCTTTTTGGTTTTGCTTGAATTGTAAACCTGATGTCACTAAACATTTTCTAATATGACAAGTACTCAGGGGATATCGTAAGGATTCAGTGCACAAGGATACTAGGTGTCCGGTGTCGTTTGACCTGTTGGAATATTTGGGTGAGAGTGTAGTTAGGGATTGTTCATCACGGTATGAGAGCTTATTGCTTCATTTAGTTTCTTTCCTGTCCGTTTTTTAGTGCCTTTTAAGTCTCTGAGTTTGTAGCAAAGAATAGGTAGGTAATGGGGGGATTATTGAGACGTGATGTGTAGTTATTACCAGGGCTTATCAGGTGTTGTTTGCACAGTTCCAAGACTGAAAATGATGGAAGGGGAGTGTGGATTGGGTTGCATAAGTTGCCCAGTACTAAGGGTACTTTTATATGGCCCAACGTGGGCCGTGTAAACGAGCTCCGATCAAAGAGACGATTGTTGATAACAGCAGGCATGACAGATGACACAACACGACTCCAACACTTTAAGGTACAGGAACAAATGTAGCACGGGATACAAGACATAGGTAGCAGGGCACGAGAACAACGGGAACAGGATAACACTAAGGGACCATTTGCTAAGACTAACATGGGTAAACACAACAATACTCAGGCAATGAATGAAAGGGCAGAGCCCTATTTATAGTCCAGGGTGATCATGGGCTAATTACAGATTTTACACATGTGTGTGTACTGGCCCTTTGAGGCCAGGCACGAGCACGCGCACCCTACGGGAACCAGTGCAGAGATGCGGAAGTGAGTGCCGATGTCTCTCAGGAGGGAGATGCTGCCCGGCACTCACTCGTCCATAGCCGCAGCCGTCGAGGGGTAAGTTAGAACAAGGGTCCGCAGCTGTGGAGGTTACACTTAGACCCACCTACCCTCCAATAGCGACTGCGGCATCCAAACGGCTGACGTCCCGTTGCCCCCGCGACGCGATCGCTGCTTTAAGTCCTCTAGAGGGATTAAAAAAAAATGTAAGGGGCACTTCAATAAAAAAAAATTTATGTACAAAAAAATATATATTAAAAGTTTACAAAACCCCCTTTTCCCATTTTCCCCCAAAAGCATTGTAAAAAAAATAAAAATAAATATAACTGGTATCACCGTGACCGTAAAAGTCCGAACTATAATAATCTAACATTATGTAACCTGTACCGTGAACTCTAAAACACCAGAATCACTGTTTTTTGGTCACCTTATTTCCCACAAAAAATGGAATAAAAAGTTCTCAAAGTCGCATATACCCAAAAATGATACCAATAAAAACTACAGCTTGACTTGAAAAAAAATAGGCCCGCACATCGCTCAATCGACAGAAATTTTTTTTTTTATAGATCTCAGAATATGGTGACACATTTTTTTTTATTTTTAGCAATTATTTTTTTCCTTGTAAAAGTAGTAAATCATAAAAAATATATATCTAAATTTGGTATCGCCGTATCAACCTGCAGACTAAAGTTAACGTAATTTTTATTGCACATTGAACGCAGTAAAAACTAAACCCAAAATACAATGGAGGAATCAATGATTTTTTTCCCATTCCACCCCACAAACAATTTTTTCCCATTTTCCCAGTACATTATATAGTACAATAAATGGTGCCATGAAAAATTACAACTTGTCCCACAAAATCAAGCCCTCATATAGCTTTATCGACAGACTTTGGAAGGTGGGAAGAAAAAAGCGAAAATGAAAATGGGAAAAATGGCTGCGGCGGGAAGGGGTAAAGTATTTAATCTCAGTTTATGTTTGTACACAAGTTGTATAGGAGAAGATATATAAGGAGGTTATGGAGATATAACCAAAAAGATTCACCGGGCTCAAGTTCTCCTGAAAATGCTGTGTGTTTACTACATTCAGCCAGTTGAACAAAATCCGATTCACCATTGGCAAATAGAGAAAGAATGGATCTACTGTATATTCTGCCCAGAGAAGTCAATCTGATGTCCATCTGCTGGGACAATAAAGTCAATGAGAAATATGGAAACAGATAATTGACTAATAGGAAATATGATGTTTATGGCATATCCAATAAACTTACCAAAAAGTTTTTAAAATAAAGTGTTAGGCTAGGTTCAAACCATGTTTGGACAAAAAAAAAAAAAATGCCACCAAACATATGCCCCAGACTAGCAAAATTAATGTCGGAAGGACACACTTTTGCTATATATCTGGCTAATAGAAATTTAAAGGATATGTTAAGCTTATGTGATGTAAGCATTACAAAATATATATGTTCAACACAGAGCTAAAAAAAAATAATGGTGTGAACCTAGCTTAATTCCACAAGAATACCAAAAAATCTGAGTGGTAGTAGAGATGTTCACTTATAGCAGCAAAGACAAACGCTTTGTATAAATGGATAATAAATAAACAAGCTGTCACATTAAAGATGACATGTCAATAAATCAAAACAAATCAAAATGTACCCAGTAAAAGCTTTCATGAGAGAAAGATACATTGCACTAATAAAAAGTGAGTTAATAAACTGCGATAGGGAACTACATAAATAAAAAAATTAATTAATTAATAATAACTTATATCTGTGTCCTGAACTCTACCAACCTTGTCATACACTTGTCTAAAACTTCCAGTTCCTCTGGTGACCGGTATTAATAATGACAGTCCGCAATACATGCCAACTCTCACAGCCTAAAAAAAAACTGCACATATGGATTCACATATGGAGGTACTGCTGCAGATGTTACATGTAGTACTCATAAGCAAACTAAAAGGGGGTTTCCAGGAAACTCACCACCAGGGCTGATAACCAATCACTGCAATAGGAGTAGTTCAACTTTATGGTCAAGGAAGAGTGATGTCTCGTGTTGTGCTGGGTCCCAATTCTGTGGCTGGAGCCACACAGCACAAGCAGAGGAAAGCCATAGCATCCCGACGTCATGTCGATGTCACTGCTCCGGACAGGCCGACACATCGCCTGCGGAGCAGGGAGAGCACTGGGGCGGCACGTGTTGGCCTGTGGCTGACAGGTTCTACAGTGAATGGGATTTTATGAAATCCTATCACAAAGTGAGAATAAAACCAAACATTTTTAGGACATGCTTTGGTCTAAGAAAATTGCATCATACTTAATTTGTGATGTTCTGTGATTCTGTTGCTAGATTTTCGCCATCCATAGAAACTGATGTTGGAACAATTTTTGAACTATTTATTTTCCAAAACCTAATTTGTGGCAAAATCACATTTACTACCCTACACAAAAGGCTTGTTTTCAGGGAGGCGCACCTCTAATGCATTGCCAAAACATACAACTGCAAGGGACATGGCATACTGTGGTTCTAATTCTAAACATAAGTGTATGAACAGCATTATAAAAAAAACTTGGCTCACAATATGACATCATACTGCAGCAACATAGGCATGTTGTATTGTGATAGATAGATTTATTTTGTAATTATTTTTTCCCAATTAGAGCTAATGTCGAACAATCTGCACAGAAACCTTAACTATAGTGATAGCTTCACCTAACAGAATACACCAAAGGCTTTAAAATTGGACATACGTTACTGAACCACTCCTGGGCCTCAGTGCAAAATGTGTAACAGCCCCCCTCCTCACCTACAGTGCCATGTGCCATTTATGATACTGGTGTCTTATTATGTGGCAGAAGAGCCATTGGGTCCGGATGTGACTGCAACCTCTACACCCTCAATAACTACTTATCTGTCAGCTGGGTCTAACAAAGCTCAGATCAACGTTTCTCATAATAAACACAGCCAAACCTTTTCCTTTTTTCTTTGATCGGATGCACTTCTGATTTTGCAAAGTCTTGGACTTTTGAAGGGATTGACCCAACAGGACAGCCCCTGTCTGATCTATTAGGGCAAATGGACATCGGGTTATCCTTCTACTAGTCGAGAGTAGAGGGCACCTGCAAAGAACAGCTCCCTCTCTGACAGACCCGGTGTGACCATGGTTGTCCATTGCTTTGAATGAGTGCCATGTAATACTAAATGTTCCATGAAGCTGGGGAGACAAAACATTAAAGGGGTTGTACGAGAATAAAAAATTATCACCTAACCACAGGATAGGAGATCATTTTCTGATCGCTTCAAGGCCCACTGCTGGGACCCACACTAATTGCAAAAACAGGGGTCTCGACCGCAGTGAGGAGGGATCAGGCATTCTCATAGACATTGATCAGAGCAGCAGGCGCATGCATGCAGGGGATGCAGTGAGAAAGATCTGGGGGTTTGGGACCCCTGATCTCACGATTGGAGCGGTGGGGCTCCCAACAATCAGAATATTATCACCAATCCTGTGGATAGGTGATAAGTATTAATCCTGAGAATACCCCTTTAACACCTTCCTCGTCTATTGATTTGGTTGCAATTTAGTAGCAGACTAGAAAAAGAAAAACAGAAAAGACTATGCTGTGCCCGAGTTAGGTAGTAATCTTAATTGAATACTTTTTAAACAACAATATAAAAAATTGCTATATAGTAGGGATTAAAGGATATACAATATTAACTCTGGAACACTATATTATTCTATTATAGTCCAGAGCTTCATTCACTATTCTGCTGGTGGCTTTCGGCTATAGTCAACAACTTGGTAATAGAGATATCAGTTTAGCTGTTCTCCTATAACAGTGGAACAATTACCTTGATCTACATTAGATTACTGCACTTCCCAGAAAGAAAATCCCTCTGTGCAGACATTTATACAATCACTGAAATGGTGGGAGATTTCAGCTCTGAAAATTGCATTATTGTAAATGCAGCTTTGGACTATAATACAGGCTGTAACTCAAGATTATTATAATATACACTACCGTTCAAAAGTTTAGAGTCACTTAGAAATTTCCTTATTTTTGAAAGAAAAGCACAGTTTTTTTCAACGAAGATAACATTAAATTAATCAGAAATACACTCTATACATTGTTAATGTGCTAAATGACTATTCTAGCTGCAAATGTCTGGTTTTTAATGCAATATCTACATAGGTGTATAGAGGCCTATTTCCAGCAACCATCACTCCAGTGTTCTAATGGTACATTGTGTTTGCTAACTGTGTTAGAAGGCTAATGGATGATTAGAAAACACTTGAAAACCCTTGTGCAATTATGTTAGCACCGCTGTAAACAGTTTTGCTGTTTAGAGGAACTATAAAACTGACCGTCCTTTGAGCTAGTTGAGAATCTGGAGCATTACATTTGTGGGTTCGATTAAACTCTCAAAATGACTAGAAAAAGAGAGCTTTCATGTGAAACTCGACAGTCTATTCTTGTTCTTAGAAATGAAGGTTATTCCATGTGAGAAATTGCCAAGAAACTGAAGATTTCCTACAAAGGTGTGTACTACTCCCTCCAGAGGACAGCACAAACAGGCTCTAACCAGAGTAGAAAGAGAAGTGGGAGGCCCCGCTGCACAACTGAGCAACAAGACAAGTACATTAGAGTCTCTAGTTTGAGAAATAGACGCCTCACAGGTCCTCAACTGGCAGCTTCATTAAATAGTACCCGCAAAACGCCAGTGTCAACGTCTACAGTGAAGAGGCGACTCCGGGATGCTGGCCTTCAGGGCAGAGTGGCAAAGAAAAAAACATATCTGAGACTGGCTAATAAAAGGAAAAGATTAATATGGGCAAAAGCACACAGGCATTGAACAGAGGAAGATTGGAAAAAAGTGTTATGGACAGACGAATCGAAGTTTGAGGTGTTTGGATCACACAAAAGAACATTTGTGAGACGCAGAACAACTGAAAAGATGCTGGAAGAGTGCCTGACACCATCTGTCACGCATTGTGGAGGTAATGTGATGGTCTGGGGTTGCTTTGGTGCGGGTAAAGTGGGAGATTTTTACAAGGTAAAAGGGATTTTGAATAAGGAAGGCTATCACTCCATTTTGCAACGCCATGCCATATCCTGTGGACAGCGCTTCATTGGAGCCAATTTCATCCTACAACAGGACAATGACCCAAAGCACACCTCCAAATTATGCAAGAACTATTTAGGGAAGAAGCAGACAGCTGGTATTCTATCTGTAATGGAGTGGCCAGCACAGTCACCAGATCTCAACCCCATAGAGCAGTTGTGGGAGCAGCTTGACCGTATGGTACGCAAGAAATGCCCATCAAGCCAATCCAACTTGTGGGAGGGGCTTCTGGAAGCATGGGGTGAAATTTCTCCCGATTACCTCAGCAAATTAAGAGCTAGAATGCCAAAGGTCTGCAATGCTGTAATTGCTGCAAATGGAGCATTCTTTGAGGAAAGCAAAGTTTGAAGGAGAAAATTATTATTTCAAATAAAAATCATTATTTCTAACCTTGTCAATGTCTTGACTATATTTTCTAGTCATTTTGCAACTCATTTGATAAATATAAGTGTGAGTTTTCATGGAAAACACAAAATTGTCTGGGTGACCCCAAACTTTTGAACGGTAGTGTAAGTAAAGCTATGCTAGCCTTCATTCACATCTGCGCTAGGGCTCCGTTCCGACAGAGCTTTCTGTCGGAACGGAGCCCTGACAGAAACTGTCAGGGCTCCGTTCTGACGGAACGCTCAGACGGAACGGAGCCCTAGCGCAGATGTGAACGAAGCCTAAGTACAAAGTTAATCAACTTTTTATATCCATTAACTAGATAACTTTAGATTGTGCATATCACGCATAGCTTAGGCAGACTGTTATAATCAGAATTCTCCTAATCATGATAAATGTAATGAAAAAAGTCTGAATAAATTTAAACTATAAGCATCACTGAATGGCACACTGCTATTTCTCCAAATTCTTGCTAGATTTGTATGAAACACTTAAAACATGAGTGTTATATCTGTAGGCAAAGTCTTTTCAAATATCATCCCTGCATTTTATATCTTGATCTTTAACAATGGCCTCTTGCAAGGCATATAGAGTTTGCTACTAATTAGGGACCACAGACAGAAACCCCTAAAATCGGAGAGTTATTTAAAAGCCACGCAGTTTGAACAGAGAAGCAGGACAGACGCTGTCATCTTCAAAATTAAAATGTTATCCGGCATTATTATTTCCTGTATCTGTCTTATTCACACCCGCCTGTGAAAATGTCAAATATGCAATTAAGTTGCTCCTTCCATGGAACCTCTGCATTTTTTCTTCTTTCCACCCCTGTAAAACAAGTAAACAGTCAATTAGAGTGTTACCTGCCTCTGTATGTGCTTGCCACTAATTATCTATGCTTTGCATGTCGCTTTCCTGGGAGGCAAGGAGCGATAGCGAGGTTATCTTGAGCTAATTAAGTAGGTGAATGCCCCGCTGCTAGAAATACCCCAGATTTTGGCAGAAACATTAATAGCAAACGTTGTCCACTCTCTTGCTGCAAAATGTAATAGAAAATAAATTATTACTGTTGTAATTACTACTTATCGTCAGGCGGTGGGGGGTGCACTATGCAATGTTTTTTTCAAATCACCTGATATTAAAAAGGTCTCACAAAAACTTTGTTTCAGGCTTAGGGAATAATAATGAATGAGTGGAGTTTCATTACATTGTTTTATTCTGTAGTGTGGTGTCTGATATAGGATATATTTATGTGTAGCAGATTAGTTAGAGATTTAGGACCTCTTCACGTCACGTTTTGGTTTCTATCGGAGGTTTATGTTGGGAGAACTCCTGACGTATACATCTGATGGAAGGATACAATGTATCCCACTCTTTTCCTTGGAAAGCTCTTGAAGTCACTGTGCATATATGGAAAGAGACGTCAGGAGCTTCATCAGGGTCGGTTTTTCCGGGCACAGGAAGCCTAAAAAGAATCGGTGACTTTAAACAGTGGCCAATGGGTCTTGGGGATGAAGAAGTATCAAGAATTGCTTTGCCTGGGGGTTCCGCCCCTGGGGAAGCTCCTGATGTCACTGTCCATATATATGGACTGTGACATCAGAAGCTTTCCCAGGGCTCGAGTCCCCAGGCAAAATGTGGACACTGGGCAGGGAGAAATATGGGCACTTAGGAATAGATTGAATAATAGTACCATACGCAGACTTGATATGATGTATATTATCACAATGTAATAATAATCATTTTCTCTTTGTTTTGATCAATTACGTTTAATCATGGGAGAGCTGAAAAGTTTTACAACTTTCTGTTTAAATTTCTCAACATTTTCAGGATACTAGTTTGCTGTCAGTGAATGAGAACACTCTTGTTTGCATTTACAGTCTGAACACCTGTACAAACCTAGTCATGCTCTCACCTGAGAAGTTAATACAATTGTTTCCAGTTTCTGTGAGTTCAACAGCCTGGATTCTAGATACATTGTTGCAAACTGTCAGTGATTTTTGTTCTGCTGATCACAGAGTATTGTCTAAACTGGATACAATTATATCCTCTTATTAGCTATGGGTAGTCTTACACGGCCCGACCGTGGGCCATGTCAACGAGCGCCGATCAACGTGAAAGCTCGTTGATCGGCGCTTGTTTGCTTCTTTCACAAGGAGTTATGTTTGGGGACGAGCGCTCGTTACTACAATCGCTCGACCCCATACATTTGTATCATGTCGGCAGCACATCTCCCTCTTTACATAGGGAGATGTACTAACGAAAATGATAATATTTTGGGCATTTAAAACTATGCAATCAGCCAATGAAAGAGCGTTTATCTGTGAACGCTCGTTTGCACGATAATTGGCCAGTGTAAGAGAGCCCTTAGAACAGGAATAGCTATGTTGGGCTATCAGCATCCAAATGTAAACAAGAGTTTTCTCATTCAGTGACAGCAAGTAAAGATCTTGAAAATGGTGAGAAATTAAAACACAAAGTATATTAGAAAGCTGTTCAACTGTTAATTTATTCACTGATTATTCTTCTTGTATATAAAACATGAAAACCTCTTTAACAGGATGTAGTACTTTACCAGCAAAGGCGCACACATGAGCGAAAGTGCCCAAAAGCCAACGCCAAAGCCATTATGGAGCCAGATTTTTGCCACTCAGGACAGAAGGGCTTGGTCTTTGTTACCACAGCCTTTCGATGACCCTTGAGAGAATTTTCCACCCTCTTTGTTTGTTAACAATGCAGTTTTTCTGTGCAGGGAAGTCCTGCACAGTTTCTTGACACCTAATAGCAAACAGAATGAGGCCAACTGGGGTTGGGCCCAGGGTTGCCAACCGTCCCAAAATTTACCGACAGTCCGCAAAAATGGGTGTTTTGTTCTGCAGTCTGTAGCGTCCAGCTGAAAAAAGCACCGTCCGGGATTTTTCTTTATTCCCCCGGAACTTTGCACTGTGCATGCGCCAAAATGTACATGTGCAGTGCAAAGGCCGCGGCCTGGCATATTTTCAGATTCCGCTTGACAGCGCAAATTGAAAATATGCTGCCAAGTTAGGTCATTACCTGGAGTGGTCCACTCCCAGCCCGTCGCCAACCCCAGCCAGAAGAGGACAGTATCGATCTATTTACAAGGGGGGCAGTGTGGAGCTATTTACAAGGGGGGCAGTGTGGAGCTATTTACAAGGGGGCAGTGTGGAGCTATTTACAAGGGGGCAGTGTGGTGCTTTTTACAAGGGGGGCAGTGTGGTGCTATTTACAAGGGGGCAGTGTGGTGCTATTTACAAGGGGGGCGCAGTGTGGAGCTATTTACAAGGGCGGGCAGTGTGGTGCTATTTACAAGGGGGGCAGTGTGGAGCTATTTACAAGGGGAAGCAATGTGGAACTATTTACAAGGGAGGGCTGTGTGGAACTATTTACAAGGGATGGCTGTGTGGCGCTATCTACAAGGGGAGTTGTGTGGCGCTATCTAAAATGTGGTGCCATGTGTGGCGCTATGTATGGAGGGCACAAAGGGGGCACGGTTACTGATGGGGTACTTTTATTGTGTCGAGCACTAAGGGATCATTATTAAAGTCTGGGACACTGTGGATTATGTGTTTGTTTAGAGGATGGGGTATAGGTGTGGAGGGTGCTGGAAAAGCGAGAAGGCAACATGTCTGTGTGTCAAATTCTGCGGAGACGAGTCGTGGCTGGAATAAGTCGTCACAGCGGTCTGGGCCGGATGGAGAAAAAAAGGGAAAGTGAACGACTAATCAGAGAAAACATCCCCTAAGTTAGCGGGGGAAAGCTACAGATGAGGCTGTGATTGGTGAGTCACTCTTAGGCTGGGTTCACACGACCTATTTTCAGACGTAAACGAGGCGTATTATGCCTTGTTTTATGCCTGAAAATACGGCTCCAATACGTCGGCAAACATCTGCCCATTCATTTGAATTGGTTTGCCGACGTACTGTGCAGACAACCTGTAATTTACGCGTCGTCGTTTGACAGCTGTCAAAAGACGACGCGTAAAATTACAGCCTCGTCAAAAGAAGTGCAGGACACTTCTTGGGACATTTTTGGAGCCGTTTTCTCATAGACTCTATTGAAAACAGCTCCAAAAACGGCCGAAAAAACGGCACGAAAACGGCGCGAAAAACGTGAGTTGCTCAAAAAACGTCTGAAAATCAGGTGCTGTTTTCCCTTGAAAACAGCTCCGTATTTTCAGACGTTTTTGGCTCAGCGTGTGAACATACCCTTAGAACACGGCACACTGCACAGGCAATGATTTTGTAATGTGTCCGTAAAAATTTTGGTCTGTCCGTGATTTTTAGCTCAGTTGTCCAGAAATTTCTGAAGTGGAGGTTGGCAACCCTGGTTGGGCCTTATCTCTCCAAAGGCCTCATAGCAGCGGCACGGGCTGACCTTATGGTATGTATACTCTTGCTTACTAGTAATATTTGTGACAAAACAAGAATTCCACATTCTTAAGTCAGAATCACACACATGCAGTTTTTGTGGCCAAACAGTCTTTTCTTTATACCTTTCCTTCCTTTTGGATCCACTTCTGGCATTGGCTCAAAAAACTGAGCCAAAAACTGCATAAAAACTGTACGTGTGATCCTGGCCTCATAGTGTCAGCAGCAGTCTTGTAATAAGAACATATACTAAAGAAAAAAGACATGAAGCAAAAGTAAAGAAAAAGATGAATTTTCCAGCAAGTGATTCATTTGTTTTGTACGATGTGTTACATGAGCATTATTTATTTTAAGTTTATGGTCTTTGTGGTAATAATACATTTTTCTCTGGTGTGTCTTTCCATTTATCTTGGGTAAGAAAGCAGCATAATCTTCCCAGATAACGGTCTAATTGTAATAGTAAGGACCTGTTGTACTGTCTGAGTAAAACAAACACTTCTCTTTTGCATGAGACATTAATCTCCACAGGACAGAGTTTATTGGGCATTCAATTTACGAATACGTTCTTTATCTCAGTCCATGACAGCGGATCCACTTAAGAAGCAATAACTGTAATTGATAAATAGGATTGGTTTATTTGAATTCATTATTTTATCGTTCCGATTACTGCATTATTATTTAATTCAGTATTACCAACCACTTCTCCATGAAATTTGTTTACTCAGTGAGATGTGCTGCCGACATGACAGAAATGCATGGGGAGGAGTGATCGTAGTAACGATCGCTCGTCCCCATACATAACCAATCATAAACACTTGTGAAAGGAGCAAACCAACCCCCATCAACTAGCTGTATCGTTGATCGGCACTCGTTTTCACGGCCCATATTGTTTTTTTGGACGGAAAATGCTGTGGGTTCCAGGTCGGATACGCTGCACAGTTTTTATGCAGCATATCCAACATGTCGGAACCTGGCCTTAGGCC
This sequence comes from Rhinoderma darwinii, assembly GCF_050947455.1. Classification (NCBI taxonomy): domain Eukaryota; kingdom Metazoa; phylum Chordata; class Amphibia; order Anura; family Rhinodermatidae; genus Rhinoderma; species Rhinoderma darwinii. The sequence continues at coordinate 104,318,041 of NC_134688.1, forward strand.
TTGTAGGAATTTAAACACAGTATATACTGTTCACATTACCAACCACGCTATCTATCTAGCTTTCTTTATTATTAGTATTTTTTTATTTTTTAAATATTTTTATTAAACTTTTTCAAATAAGGGATACAGAAATAAAAAAGGGGAGATAGGAGAAAAGAATAGGGGGGGAAAAAATCCCAAATGCATGTTATGGTTACAATGAATCCACTACAAGTATCATAAGTTTTACAGTATATACCACAGCCAACCAAGATACCCTACTATATTAACAAGGGGAAAATAGGAGGGGAGGAGGGAAGGGGACACACATAAACATATAAGGCTTCGTCACATCTGCGTCAGGGCTCCGTTCCGTCGGAGCGAAGTCCTGACTGACACAAAAAGAAAGCATAGGTAGTCGACTACGCTATTGATTCTGTCAAAACAACAGAACCCTTGCGCAACAGAGACAAACGGAAACCATTGGCACATTGGTGCAGTTCCCAAAAGTATTTGCTCCTGAAACCAGATAGTGTGTTGAAAACAATTTTTGATGTCAATCCGAACTCTGTGGAAGCAGTGAAATAAAGGTTTCCCACGTGTCAAAGAAACGCTCAACCTGGAGTTCTTTATATAGGGATTTTTTTTTTTTACACCAAACACAGATCATCATAAATAACATTATAGATTTATTGTATAGGTTGTTACAGACGTGGCGATACCAAATATGTGTATATTATTTCATGTTTTGGAACTCATATTTTGAAAAGTTTATTTATTGTAAAAAATATGTATTTCTGTGTATTTTTTGTACAATTTCTTTTATTAACTTAACTTTTTTTTATTTTTTATCCCATTTTGATTTTTGAACATTATATCTCTATGCCAGTACATTAGCATGTGTACTGATTGTACACAGGCAGTTGTTAGGACATACCTCTCTATGCCCTAACAACAGCAAATATAGTCAGACAGACCTGGGGTCCTTCAATGCTGTCTGCCCATACCAGGTATAGCCATTGATCACATCACAGGGATCTCCTTGATGCTTGAGAAAGGTCCTGAGGGATTGAAATGTTGCATGGGTGATTAAAGGTTTTCTACGTTTTTTGAAGTGCTGCCTCCTTGTCCATTTTTTTGCGATCAAAGGGGAGACCCCCTTCTCACTTTAGCTTTGAATGCCGCGATCAGCTTTGATCACGGCATTCAAGGGGTTAACGGCGGAGTGAAGAGGTTTCTCTTCTCTCCGCTGATAGAGCGGGGTTGCGGCTATGTGTCACAGCCGTTGCCCTGCTCATCATGGCGTGCGGACACTGGCTGTCACACAGGAAAAGAATATTCGTCCTGATGCGCCAAGTACCCGCCGCTCAGGACGAATATTCTCATCCTGTGTCAGCAACCAGTTAAAGGGTGGGGCCTTGTCATGTAGCCATGTTTGTAGCATGGGCTTCACACCAGCCACTACCACATAGTGAAACAGTCTATATGCCCCATGGGAACATCTATGGGTGACTGGGTCTAGGTAACCATAAATCGACCCACAGTACCATGTCAGGCGTGTAGTTCATTAGGTTTTGAGATGTGTAGGATCGAGTATGAGACCAAAAGACCTGAATATTAGGGCATGCCCAAATGCAATGATAAAGGTTGGCCTTTGTCAAGCAATATTTAAAACATTGAGAGGTGGGGTATAAGCCTATTCTTTGACCCACAATTGGAGTTAGATAGGATCTGTGTGCTATTTTGAGCCTCATTTCTAAAAAGTGGGCTGAAGGAAGGAATTTATGTGCTAGTTCTAGAGCTTGCAATATAACTGGGTAAGTAAGCGATTGATCATCAATCTGCCATTTTGTTAACAGTTTTTGAGTCACAGCATAGTCTAA